>NC_070603.1:111065802-111690802 GCF_027172205.1 Podarcis raffonei | reverse complement strand
CTTTCTTTCTCTCCCCTCCTTCTGCTTTCTTTTCACCTGCTGCTGCTGCCTATCCTACTGTTTAGGACACAGAAAACAGCTAACATTGCCTCCTCAATGTGCAAACATCTTATGCTACAGCAACCTGGCCACCCGCAGCCCAGCGCAATTTCCTTACTTTGCAGATCACCAGACCACCATCAAAAGCAAACTTTGTGAGTACCTGGAGTTAGCAAAACTGACGGATTTAATAAGGCATAAATCAAAAATAACAATTCAGAAACAATGGGAATGCTTAAACAAATATTTATACAAGCAGGGCTCAAATACAAAAGTTTGGTTGTGCCTAGACTAACCTTGTGAAGAATATAGAGAACATAAAGATTTGACTGATTATGAAAGAATCTAAGGAAGGGAACTGATTGAAGAACAGATGTAAAGGCGAGCAAGATAACTAAGAGATGTGCGGTGAATGCGGTGGAAGTCTTTTATAATATTTTAACTAAGATTTATATATTGTAATGTTTGAAGCATGAATTTGGTAATATTATGGGTTATGAAAAGTATTTTCTTTTTTAGTTTGCATTTTGGAAAACATGTATATAAATGTGTTATGTATTGTTTTTTCTTTTTTGTAAAATTCATTATTATTATTATTTTTAAAGCAAAGTGCCGTCCTACGGCTGGCTGAAGGGGGGGGGGCAAGCTGCCTGGGCAGATGTTCTGAAAAAGGGAAGAAGGAGTTTGCGGAGAAGAGAGGAGAGAAATGGAAGCAAGGCCACTTGAGGCATTATCAACTTGGCAGCTGTACAGAGAGAGCCATAAATGGATTCCCCCTCTCTGCCCAGCGAGGAACTCCCCTACCGCTGCAACCCAACCCTATTTCAGGCCGTAGGGAGCGGCATGAGGATGTTGTGGCATCCCTGCTCCTCTTAACTCTCACCTCCTGCAGTCAGACAGACATCTGTTGTCGTTTCCTGGGCCTCCAGCTTGCTGCTATGCTGGGCAACTGAGCTACTCACTGCAGTAGACACTTTTGCGTTCTAGTCTCCTTCCTGCTTGCTATTCTGGGAGAAGTCTGGAAACCCACAGAAATGGACTAGAAAGTGAATGGAGCGTTCCTGCTCCACAAACCCTCCAAGTGCCCCTGTTTTCCAGGGACAGTCCTAGATTCACAGAAGCCGTCCCGGTTTCTGATTTGATCCCGGAATGTACCACTTTCCCCTAGGATTTAGTAGCGGGGTCCTTCCCCTGCAAACCAACTTTAACAATTGGTTTAGGGTGGGATTGCTAAGGTCAAATGTACTGTTACTCCAAAAAGGCTCTCATGCCGATTGTGCAAACAGTTCTCCCCCTGAGCCATGTAGTATGAAATGGTGTTGTTGTTGTTGTTGTTTAGTCGTTTAGCCGTGTCCGACTCTTCATGACCCCATGGACCAGAGCATGCAAGGAACTCCTGTCTTCCACTGCCTCCCGCAGTTTGGTCAGACTCATGCTGGTAGCTTCGAGAACACTATCCAACCATCTCGTCCCCTTTCCCAATATCAGGGTCTTTTCCAGGGAGTCTTCTCATGAGGTGGCCAAAGTATTGGAGCCTCAGCTTCAGGATCTGTCCTTCCAGTGAGCACTCAGGGCTGATTTCCTTCAGAATGGATAGGTTTGAACTTCTTGCAGTCCATGGGACTCTCATGAAGTGTAAATCAGAAGCGACAGCAAACTACCGTGGGGCATGAAAGGGGATTCTCTAACAGAAAAGGGACAGAGAGAAAAGGAATTCTAGCACGAAAAGGTGGAAGTTTGGATTTTCTGTGCAGGTCGGCTTGTGGAGGAGAGATTTGCCCTCTCTCCCTCTCTCCACAGCGTCTCCCACCTGTTTCCCCTTTGGCAGCAGTTGCCACACGCAGGCAAAGCCCACACCTCACAACTGTCCGGGACACACAGTTGTCTCTTTCTGGGAGCTGTGGAAACAGTTGTCACCCACAGTATCTGTGAATCAAGGCCGGCAGAGTCGAGGAAGCCCTTGGGGTAGGTCTGGATTAAAACCCCTCTCCTCTTTGGTACATGCAGAAGGCGGGCGAGTGGCACCGGGAAATAATTTAAGAAATCGATTTCAACTGTGGAAAGGCATGAAAAGCACAAAAAATGGCATGATAAGAGCAGAGAAGCAGCTAGCAATCCCAGGAGCCTTTGCACTGACCTCTGAGGCCTGTGGAGAGTTGGGAGTTGAGAAAAGAGGTTTGGTGGGAGCAATCGTGGTGGAGTTGGACAGATTTTTGTGGATTTTTGGCAGAGGAAAACCGAGAGCCACCATTGCCATAGTTCATGCCGGTCTGGTAAGTGCTTTCGGTTTGTTTGTTTTTAAAAGGGTTTTTCTAGGGCTTCCAGAAGTTTAGAGAGTGCTTACAGGCTTTTGAGATGATATATGTGATTTCACGCTTATGGGAGACGCCTGTAAATATATTTGGGCTGCACTTTAATGTACAAGTCTGCCCCTTAAAAAAAAAAAGGGGGCCTCTTATCCAAAGACGGAAACAGGGATCTCAGAAAAAGAAGAAAAGGAGGAGGCAACTACTGTAGTCAAGGGTAACTAGTAAAGAATAGGGAAAAGTGCCACATTATTTGCTAACAGGCCTGGCAGCAGAGTTTTGCCAGGAAACAGGGATTTCTAAGAGCTAGTGTGGAGTGGGGAGGGCAAACTACATCCTAGATTCACACAGCCCTTAACAGAAGCTCTCTGAGCAGCTCCTGAACCAAGAAATAAAATAAGGCAGCATTAGGATAAAGTATAATGCAATAAGAAAATTATAAGCCACTTAATTAAAAAATCTGAAACAAAACTGCGACTCCCAGCCCGTGAAACAAAAGTTTTCTCTCAGCCTCCACCTGATGTCATGGCACCAAAATGCTCGCTTGTATCCGCCACCCCCATTCAACCCAAATTTACCCTTCCTGCAGAAAATCTGATCGTAGAATAAGCCTGCTTCTAGCAGTCCACTTGCAATATTAAGTTCCTGCCTGGGAGCAACAAGGGGTGTGTGTGTGTGTGTGTGTGTGTGTGTGTGTGTGTGTGTTCAACAGCCGCTGACATGTTGACTGACTGCAGAGTCTGGAATCTGGAACGGCTTTCAAAGGGCAACATTTTGTGTCAGGGCCCACTTGTAAGATTTCTGTCTGAGATAACTGCCTCCCCCTCTACTGTGTGTTAGTGCATGTTTTACATTTTTGGAGCCTTTTAGTCATTCTTCCGGAACAATGGAAACAAAACACTTGTCGTGAGATGCTTGTTGTGAGATGCACAAGGACAAGACCTTTCCCATATAGATCTTTGGCTGAAAGGCTGCTCCACGTTATCTCACAACTGGAGTGCCCTGAAAATGTTAAAACACTTAAGATTTCTCCAGATGTTGAGACCTGGGCAGCACAGTACACTTTTGAATTATATTGCATCACTTATTGTCTTGTGGCTGTTTAAAAATCTGTAAACTACATCTCTGTGCTCTTAAATACGTGATTTGTACCTTAGGTTTTTTGTCTCGTTATATCCAGTAGTTTGTTTTGTCTGTTTCTTAGATAATTTGAGAGTCTCCCTCCGTTGTGTGCGCCAAGGTTTCCCCGTAGTCAGAGATTTCTGTTTCGTTTCAGTCCTTTACAGCACTTTTGTCTCTCCCTGTAATTTCCAGAAGTGGAATAAATCATGTCGTCTTTGCCTGCTGAATTTGCATGACATAAGCAAGCTGCAGAATTCAGCTTTGATCTTGCAGAATCAGTCTGATGTAGAGCTAACAGTTTTAACAAGAAGGGCAACACACAAAGCACACAGTTAAATTAGGCAGCATACACACTGTGCATTTAAGGCACATGACTCCCCCTCCCAAAGAATCCTGGGAAATGTAGTTTGCTAAGAGCCCTGGGGATTACAGCTTTGCAAGAGGTAAAGTTCCCAGGATTCCTGGAGGGAAGTCTTGTTCTTTAAATGCATTGCATGTATGCAGCCTTAGAGGTGGAAGTAATATATTTTGCACATATTCTGAAGTCCACCACTTCCTCTTGGAGCTGGGTTGTGAGCGGCCGTCCATTTCTGGGACATTCTCCATCAAGCAGCAGTCAGAAAACTCTGGACAGCAGAGACACCCCAGCTACAGGGACTTATAACAGGGTAGCTTGAGGTGTAGCAAGAGAAAAACCAACTGAAATATTCTCAGAGTTGAGTGTGAATTTCATGCTCTTTATTCAGCTTGTAGTAGCAATGAATGAAACGTTCCCCTAAACGTCTAGCTATATATACATTATTTACACAATGGGCCCCGCGTGATTGGCTAATTACAGGTTGCTCCTGCAGGCCAATCAGGTCGCTGATTCACTTCCACCTGGAGCTGGATCGGGTGGCTCCTGCGGACCAATCAGACTGCTGCTTTCTGGATCCTATTGTGCTAGGATTCAGCTCAGTACATAACACCAATGCTTTAATTTCCCTCCATATCAATACTGGGCAGACAAGGAGCAAAGGCTGAAGGCCTGGCTGTGGGTGATAACAGTGGGTCAAAGGAACACCTAAGGTGAGGGGGCATCAGCAGAAAATATTGTTTTAAAATTTATTACCTGCCCTTCTACCAGCAGGTCCCAAGGCACGACATAAGCAAGCTGCAGAGTTCAGCTTTGGTCTTGTAGAATCAGTCTGATGTAGAGCTAACAGTTTTAACAAAAAGAGCAATACAAGGCAGGTTGCGACAATATAAATTCAGAATTAAAAACGGATTACTGGCACAGGAACTGGGTAGACTCTGAAAACACAGCTGTCAAAGAGTAAAGAGGTGAGTCTTCAGCATTTGCCAAAAGCTGGGCAGTGAAGAAGCCAGACGGGCCCCTGTAGGGAGGGAATTCCACAACTTTAGGGGGTATCACAGACATTGCCCTCTCCTGTCGTCTCCCCAACTTCTGCAGAACTACCAAGAAGGCCCCCCTCTACTGATCTTAACACTCAGGAGGCGGTCTTTCAGATTTTTGGGGTCGAAGTCATTTGATGCTTTAGACACTAGTTTGAGCACCTTAAATAGGACCCAGAATTAGATTCAGTTTTCATAAAATGGAGAACCTGCCTAATTCGCACTTTCTGAAACAATGAGTGAACTGAAACACAACCGTCCTCCAAGATACGCCCTTCTCCGAATCTTGCGATGCAGTTTTCTAGCCAAGTAATGTGTATAAAAATGCATACATTCGGGGAAAGTGTGACCAAAAATGCAAACTATTAGTGAAAATAGAACCTGCGTAATAAAATATGTTTAATTAGCAAAGGTTGCTTTGCAGAAATGTGCAGATTGGGGGAGAGCTGCAGACAAAAATGTGTACATGACCCGCCTTAACTGAAAATTAATGAAAATAAAATAGCGTATTGGGGAGCGATCTGCATTAAAATGCCGGTGAATTTTCATGAGGACTTAGAAACAGGAAGTTGCAAACCGATTTGGAAATGTGGAGATCTGAACACCAGTCACTGCTGCTGAACATGGAGTCTCCATTTAGCATTTACCATTGGCCGAGGTTGCTTCTAGGGCTTTGTCCAATCCCCTTATAAACAGAGGCTCCAAAGCAGGCATAGGCAAACTTGGCCCTCCAGATGTTTTGGGACTACAACTCCCATCATCCCTGACCACTGGTCTTGTTAGCTAGGGATGATGGGAGTTGTAGTCCCAAAACATCTGGAGGGCCGAGTTTGCCTATGCCTGCTCCAAAGGGACTGTCTCATTTGGGGGCAAACTTCATCCCCAGCGCCTCTCTCCTGCTGCAAATTGTCCGCACACTGCTCAGTGCATTGGGATGGAGGAACACGGGCGACTCGCTTAGGACAGCAGCAGCCCAGTAACATTATCCCCGTCCTCGGCGCATTCTTGGCTGTGCACGCTGGCTCCAGGCGGGTGTCACCCGAGCTCCTTGCTTCCCCAGCCAGGGCAGCGGACTGTTTACTCCAGGCAAGCCTAGCTGCGTATTATTAGCTCTCTCTGGTTTCTTGTTTGCATTTGAAGATGCGAAGGTCATGGCTGGAAAAGACACATTAGGTCATGTCTCAGCCATCTTTTTCTCCCCCGCAAATCCCCGCAGTCCATTCCTGATAGGTGGCTGTGGAGACTTCGTAGTCAGGGCTGTTGGCTTCCTTAGGGAAGGGAGAGCGGTGCCTGGGTGGTTCGGCAGGGCCGGCCCACCCAGGAGGCAAGGTGAGGCGACTGCCTCAGGCGACAGGATTCACAGGGGCAGCAGATCCAGCCTGCAAGGAATGCATTGACCACTGCTGGTGCTGCTGCTTCTTGGAGGCCAGATCTGCCGTCTCCATGCCTCATCTTGCAGAATAGGAGGCGCTGCTAGTCTCCTGCCACTCTTAGGGAGGAAATGGTGTGTTGGGCTAAGCTCTGGGGTCTCTTGGGGTCTGCACTCGCTCGGTATGATTCAGAGCAGGTCCCTTTCCCCCTTTGATTCCCACTTCAACATCCGGCAAGATTGATCCTGAAATATACTCGGAGTCGAGTGTGAATTTCTTGCTCTTTATTCAGCTCATAGTAGCTACGAATGAAACTTTCCCCCAAACATCTAGCTACATCTACATTATTTACACAATGGGCCCCGCGTGATTGGCTAATTCCGGGCTGCTCCTGTAGGCCAATCAGGTTGCGGATTCACTTCATCCAGAAGCCTGATTGGCTGCTCTTGCAGGCCAATCAGGTCACTGATTCACTTCCACCTGGAACTGGATTGGGTGGCTTCTGCGAACCAATCAGACTGCTGCATTCTGGATCCTATTGTTCTAGGATTCAGCTCAGTACATAACACCTCCAATTCCCTCCCTGTGTCCACTTCTGGGCGCCACAATTTAAGATGTTTGTTGACAAGCTGGAACGAGTGCAGAGGAGGGTGACCAAGATGACCCAGTGTTTGGAAACCAAGCCTTATGAGGAACGGTTGAGGGAATCGGGTTTGCCTAGCCTGGGAAAGAGGAAGCTGAGAGGAGATACGATAGCCATCTTCAGATATCTAAAGGGCTGTCACATGGTGTAGGATGGAGCAAGCTTGTTTTCTCCCGCTCCGGAGGGTAGGACTTGAACCAATGGCTTCAAATTACAATAAAGGAGATTCTGATCAAACATCAAACTTTGTGACACTAAGAGATGTTTCACAGTGGAAGGGACTCACTCCGGAGGTTGTGGCCTCTCCTTCCTTGGAGGTTTTTAAGCAGAGGTTGGATGGCCACCTGTCATGGCTGCTTTAGTTGAGATTCCTGAATTGCAGGGGGTTGGACTAGATGACCCTTGGGGTCCCTTTGAACTCTACAATGATTCTATTATTCTATTCCCGATGTAGCTCTTCACTGCCTCCTTGTTGCAAGTGTAGATCTCCCCCCCGCCCTTCTTCCTGATGTAGATATTCACTCACTCCTTTTTTCTTATGGTCGGCGTATGTGTGGCATTTTGTGGCTTGCTGCAGCTCCCAAAATGTTAGGAGGAGAAGGGTTTGGGAAGTGCGTCTTCTGAAAGAGGACCTGGGTTGTTGCTGGTGGAGGGGCAAGCGAGGAAAAAGCTCCTGGGAATCAAGGTGAAATGCTCAATAAACATGTCATCTGCAAGAGTGACCTCTCTCTCTCTCCCAGCAAGAGATAAGACCCTGCAGCCTTGCATCGCAGAGGCAGGCTTCCTTTAATCTTTGTGTGCTTATCGGGCCAAAGGCAAATGGAGCGTCAACAGAAAATGTTGAGACTGTAGAAAATCCCATGGAAAGGAAGGGAGAAGGAAACCAAAGCAGAGAATCAGCGACGATCTGGATCGGCCATTGTATTTTCCACCCGTTTTCTCTCATGCATGGAGATGCAGTATTTATTATTTCACTTCCATGTCCCCATGTTAGTAACATCTGTTGCAGTAAGGGCATCTTGCTGTAAAGAGCCTTGAGGCACTTTAAAAAAATCAAATTATTATTATTATTAATAATAATATATTTATTATTTATTCCTCATCCATCTGGCTGGGTTTCCCCAGCCACTCTGGGCGGCTCCCAACAGAATATAAAAAACACGATAAAACATAAAATGTTAAAAAGTTCCCAGTACAGGGCTGCCTCCAGATGTCTTCTAAAAGTCAGATAGTTGTTTGTTTGTTTATTTGAAATCAGAAGTTCCACAGGGAGGGCGCCACCACCGAGAAGACCCTCTGCCTGGTTCCCTGTAACCTCGCTTCTCGCAGTGAGGGAACTGCGAGAAGGCCCTTGGTTCTGGACCTCAGTGTCTGGGCTGAGTGATGGGGGTGAAGATGCTCCTTCAGGCATATTATGGCATAAGCTTTTGTGGACTAGGGTTCACTTGATCTGTGTGTGATGAAAAACTGAATAATTTGTTAGTTTTTTAAGTGGCAGTTTGATTCATTTGTTATCTGCTTTCCCCGAATCAATGTTAAAGGACTGTGACATATGCAGAGGACAAAATGTTCCTCTTTGAGGGAGTGCTTTGAATCTAAACTGCTTCCTCCAGATGGACTTCAAAGAGGCTCCCTTTAACCGCCAATCAGCTGATTGACAGTTACAGTGACCTCCTTTAGATTTCAGCAGATGGGAATGACCAAACATCATTATAATGTAAGGTTATTGACAGGTGAGTGGTCCCACTCTCCTGTCACAGTTGGTCTGTGGGGAAATTAGGGATATCATGGACCAGGAATATTGACAAAGGAGTGCCTCAGATTCACCAACCCTTCCTTGTTGAGGTGAGATTCTGATATGGAGGTAACAGCACCAAGAAACTATTGCTAGCTTAACTGTCATGGCTTCTCCTAAAGAATTATGGGAAATCTAGTCTGGTGAGGCTGCTGATAACCCATGACAGGGCTGCAGGTTCTTCAGAGACAGGGAATGGTTTGTTGACTGCTTCCAGTCTGTAGTTTACAGATGACCAGTGCTTTTTTCCCTGAGGGGATGCAGGGGTACACATACCCTAAACATTTTGTGAATATGATACAATACAATAATCTTTATTGTCATTGTCCCATACAGAACAACAAAATTGGAAAAAATCTACATCAGACATTCAGAAACCAACAAGTCTGCTATCCCAGCCATCCCAGCCTGGTTAACCCCCCCTAGAAACTCTGATACCCCATAATTATATACAATATACTCCCATAGAGACTACCTTACACTGTGTTTAAAACCAAAGTCGCATTTGGATAGAAACTGTTTCTTAGGTGGCTAGTCCTAGACTTTATAACCCTGTACCTTCTTCCAGAAGGCAGAAACTGAAAGAGATAATTTCCAGGGTGTGCACTATCCTGCACTATCTCTGCAGCTTTCTTGTGACTCCTGGAAGCATAGATTTGATTTTTTGTCCATTTACTGTATTCATTTTCCACGATTTTGAACTATAAAATGTTGATTTTCTTGAGTAAAAGGAGAGTACGCCTAAACATTTTTTTAAAAAAAGAAAAATAGCATATGACTGCCCTGGTTACCCCACCTGGTACAAAACACAGCCAGGAGACTTGCAAGGAAGGTTTCAGCTCTTTTTTAAAAACACAGATTAACCAAAGCTCATAGCCCCAGCACCTTTTTATCAGCTGGGCACCACACTTCTTCCTGAGGGAGCGGAAAACAATATCCCTTTGTGCCTGCCCATCATTACCCAGCATGCAAAGGGTTTCTGGTCAGGCTTTCTCCCATCACCTTCCTTTGTTGCTTATGGCCACAGGCCCATCCGCAAAACTGTGTGATTCGATTAGCGGCTATATGTTTTGGGCAAGAGAGAGATACTGCAACATTTCACACCTTGGGGTGAAATATTTCAGAGTCGTTCTTTGTAGATATCTCCCCAATCCCTCCTCCCAAGTTGCATGGCCGTTTTCATCCTGTTTCTGAGGGCCTTGCAGGACACCAGGGCTCTCCAGGAGCCGAGAGAGCCATGGCTGATTAGTTCCCACTTCACTGGCTCTAAGGAAGGTTGTTGTTTTCTAGTATCTAACCTTGAAAATTGCTGTCCCTACTGTTTCCTTTTGGGAAAGCGATGGGGGATAGCTTTGAACACTATTACTGTTTCATAATTACGAAACTGCCCTGGAAAAAACAGGACAGCCTGTGGTTTTTTTTTGCTTGAGGTTGTGGTAGCCATTTTGGGTATCTTGTACTCTTTCGTGCTCTGCTGTTGTCCCCACAAAAGCGCCTTTTCTGGGGCCACGATCTCATGCATCACCCCCAAAGGTGTGTTTTGGGGTGCCACGTGAGACCGTGCCTCAAAAAAAAAGCACGGGGGGGGGGAGGTTGAGAGCATGGCGTGGGTCACGTGATTCGCCTGCGAGCATGCCCCAGAAGACCCGGTTTCCGATCAGAAAAAGTTGGACAGTATGCTGTTAGTTAGATTCTGTAGTCTTCACGGTGTCCAAGCTACTTACATTTAACAACCTAAATATATCATACCATTAAAATTCATATAAAACATTGAAGTTATCATACAGTAACCTATGATTCAAACACGCATACATACAGAGAGAAAAGCACGCACACACCATAATGGTCACAGGCAGCATGATTGCGCAGCACAAAACCAGCTATCAAAAAAGGTAATTCCGGTGCTGAAAAGATAGCAGCAAAATTGCCAAGAAGGCTTCACCACAAACAGCCTTCCACAGATGGGAAACCACTACTGAAAAGGCCCTCCAGCCCTTTCTATTGTACTTGTTCACCCTACTGCCCTTGTCTTCATATCTGGTCCCCGTCCCTCATGGTGAAACAGAGGGGGGTTGGTGGAATGAATTGTCAATATCAGCAGGCACCAAGTGTGACGGTGTTTAGCCCTTCTGCCTTTCTACAGTACTTGCCCAAACAGCTGCTATTGTCTCTATGGTTCCTCCCCTTGCACATTGTATTGTCCACCCCTGCAACATCTGGATGGAGAAAGGGTGGGGGCTGGCGTCTGATAATACAGTATTGACAAAAGGGACGCGGGTGGCGCTGTGGTCTAAATCACTGAGCCTCTTGGGCTTGCCGATTGGAAGGTTGGCGGTTTGATTCCCCACGATGGGGTGATCTCCCATTGCTCTGTCCCAGCTCCTGCCAACCTAGCAGCTCAAAAGCATACCAGCGCAAGTAGATAAATAGGTACCACTGCAATGGGAAGGTAAATGGCATTTCCATGCACTCTGGCTTCTGTCACAGTGTTCCGTTACGCCAGAAGCAGTTTAGTTCTGATGGCCACATGACCCGGAAAAGCTGTCTGTGGACAAAGCACATTATTTTGCTCAAAGGCTTCTGGGTCCTGTATAGTTTAACTCTCACAGCGCTACAGTTCCCTGCAGCTCTTAACAAACTACAGTGCCCAGAATTCTTTGACGGGGGAAATGTTTCTCAAATGTGCTTTAAAAGTTTAGTGTGTGTAAGAAATGAACAAGAGATGATTTCCTAGGGTTGCCATATTTTCAAGAGGTAAAAATCCGGAAACAAAAAGTTGTCGAGCTTTTTTAGGGCAATCGCCCATTAGGCCCTCTGCCCGAGCCTGAACCAGAGCTGTCCATGCATACACACACAAAATTTAAACCCCAAATCCAGAACATCTGCTTTAAAATGTAAAATTCCCCCCAGATGGGCATGTAGGACTCCTGAAAGAGGACGTGTTCGGGAATTCCAGGACGTATGGCAACCCTAATTTCTGTGTTCCTCGATTTCTGGGAATGGAGTTGAGAGATGACCTAACCTGGGGAGAAAACAGTAAAGACCTGATGAAGAGAGAACAGCAGAGGTTATATTTTCTGAGAATCCTCTGGAAAAATAATCTCTCAAAGGACTGCTATTTATCGATCGATAAAGATTATTGATCGATCAAAGGAGCCAAGATTCTTAGATTCTGTGTTTGAAGCCTGATAAGGCCCAGAGTGACGCAGCCTGATAAGACCCAGGTGTGTGTGTGTGTGTGTGTGTGTGTGTGCAGATTGTATAGGATTAGAAAGTGGGATCATGACAGTGATACATTGGTGTCTCCCTCTGCGTATTGATATGGCAGGGGGCATCTGAGCAATTCTGAATAATTCAATAGCAGGTTCTCTCCCCGGACACCGAGCTGTGCTGCAATCGTGCCAGATGGGCCGTTTTGCAACCCCGGTGGTGAATAATGAATGAATAAGCCCCTGATAATGAGGACGCCATCGGCCCAGTGGGAGGAGAGAAGGAGAGAGCAGGAGACAAAGGCAGATGAGACGGCTGGTGCCTCTGAATTGGGGAATAAGGAGGAAAAGCAAGGCCGCTCCTTCTTTCTCCCTTGCGCAAATCCTGCACCCAGCATCCTGCCTAAGCCTGGGAACGAAATCAAGACTTGCTTCACCCAGAATCAGCTATAGCTGAGAAATGCTGGTTCCCAGGCAAAGAGAGTCACAGTACGATCCTCTCAGAGGGTTGCGTCTGACTAAGGCAGGGGTCAGCAAACTTTTTCAGTAGGGGGCCGGTCCACTGCCCCTCAGACCTTGTGGGGGGCCAGACTATATTTTGAAGGAAAAAAATGAACGAATTCCTATGCCCCACAAATAACCCAGAGATGCATTTTAAATAAAAGCACACATTCTATTCATGTAAAAACACGCTGATTCTTGGACCGTCCGCAGGCTGGATTTAGAAGGTGATTAGGCCGGATCCGGCCCCCAGGCCACCAGCAGCCACCTATTACCCACCCAACTGCTGCTGCAACAGCAAATCAAAAAAAGCCATATCCGCAGCCACCAATCACATACACTAACCGCTGCTGAAAATCTCTGGCTCGTGGCAGCAACCAATCACCCGTCCCCCCTCAGTACTACCCGTGTATAAGACGGCCCCAATTTTTAAACATTACTTTCACGTAAAAAATCCTCGTCTTATACACGGAAAAGTACAGTAATTCTTTATTGTGGTTGATAAGTGCAAACTGTTTAATTATTATTTTCTGATTTGTAGTTTTACTGTTCACTGATCCTGATGGATTGTTGAATGTTGCTTTGTTTGATATGAAGTTGTTTATTTTAAAGTTATTGCGACTTTTTATATTGGATCAGATTGTTATTGTTTGATGTTTTATTATGTTTTCATATGTGTTGGAAGCCGCCCAGAGTGGCTGGGGCAACCCAGCCAGATGGGCGGGGTATAAATAAATATTATTATTATCATTAGTATTATTAGTATTAGTATTATTAAATCAGCACTTCGAATTTAGCTTAGGAGCATGGTGGTAAGCTTACAATCCAATCTACATTCTCTCTCTCTCTCTCTTTCTCTTCTATTATTATTACAGTGGTACCTTGTCTGATGAGCTTAATCCGTTCCGGGAGTCTGTTCAACTCCCGGAACAGTTCGAAAAGCAAGGCACGGCTTCCAATTGGCTGCAGGAGCTTCCTGCACTCAATCGGAAACCACGTTGGACGTTTAGCTTCCAAAAAACATTCACAAACCAGAACACTTACTTCCAGGTTTGCAGTGTTCGGGAGCCGATTTGTTCAGGACCCAAGCCGTTCGATAACCAAGTTACCACTGTATTATTTTTTGAATTTATATACAGTGGTATCTCGGGTTAAGTACTTAATTCGTTCCGGAGGTCTGTTCTTAACCTGAAACTGTTCTTAACCTGAAGCACCACTTTAGCTAATGGGGCCTCACGCTGCTGCCGTGCCGCTGGAGCACGATTTCTGTTCTCATCCTGAAGCAAAGTTCTTAACCTGAGGTACTATTTCTGGGTTAGCGGAGTCTGTAACCTGAAGCGTATGTAACCTGAAGCGTATGTAACCTGAGGTACCACTGTACCACCCTATACCTGGAGGTCTCAGGTCGCTTCACAGAACAGAATCAGAATATAAAACCACAAAATATATAATCAAAATCAAAACAACACACACATTGCTGGAGTGCTTTGAGCAGCACAGACCATGCAATTTTGTTTCCGTCTGTTGGAAAACCATTATATGTACCTGACTTGTTTCTCAAGAAGCTGAATGTGTATGATTCATGGGGGTTTGTTGGGGCCTGCAATAGTTCTAGCATTCAGCTATACCCAAGCAGAAAAACTGGACAAACAAGAAACATGAGACTCAGATGAAATGGAATAAAACCAGAGACAGACGAGAAACAACGAAGTGTTTTGAAATGCTTTGAGAACTCAGGCTGCGTACATATCACACATCCAAGTCCCCTTTAAAGCACATCACCCTCCTTCGCAGAACTACATTTCTCAGCACCCTCAGGAAACTACAGTTCCCGGGTTTCTTTGGCGCGGTGTGCTTTCAATGTATCTACTCAGAAGACCCACTAAATTAGGACTAAGCCCCACTGAATTCAGTGTTGGTTTACTCCCAGGTAAGTGGAGCAGCTGCAGCCTAATCTGACACCTTCAATGCAAGGATGGGAGCAGTTTCATGGAAACCAGTGAAATTTCCTTTCGAGGAAAAGTGCTCCATCTCCAGGTTGAAAGGTTTCGATTTTTTTTGCAAATGAAAACGTGAATTTCACTTCTACTGATTTCAATCAGGCTGGATAACAGCCTGCCGGAGTAGAAGTTAATTTGCTCCTCAAATTCTAATTTGCAAATGTTGCTGATTCTCATACTCTGAACGATCAACTCTTGCCCTAGGTTTACATGTCTTTGGCGCCCAGTTCTGCCTGAATTGCATACCTGACACCTGACAATAGGGGTTTGAAACTCCAGAGGAGACATGCAATAGCAGTTAGTATTTGACAGGAGTCATAGCTGGGGGGGAGGGGAGCAGTGCGTGCTGACATCTCGTAAGCCAAGTGACCGGCTAAGCATGATTTCTAGTGTAACAAGAGGACACACATTTCTAGTGGTTGACAGAAGGGACACAAAAGTTGTTGAGCTTTTTAAAGTTTTGCACAAAGTTGTTGAGCTGTTTTTAAGGAAATTTGATGGCTGAATCCTGGCAATGTCCGGAAAAATTCCTTTGGTTTAGCCAGCGCTTTTTCCTGGGGGTACACATACCCCTAAACATTTTGTGAATCTTTGTACTTTCGTCCATTTACTGTATTTATTTCCCCTGATTTAAACTATAAAACAGTGATTTTCTTGAGTCAAAATGAGAGTACCCCTAAACATATATCATTATTATTTTTTTAAAAAAGCAGTGGGTTTAGCAAAACCAGACTACATTTTGCAAAGATATATTTTAAAGAAATGGAAGGGGGGAAATAATTCAAAATAGAAAACATGCGGATATTTTTCATCTGGCTAATTTGATCCAGCTTTTCTTCTTCACACAGAATTTGAAACACAGTGGTACCTCGGGTTACAGACGCTTCAGGTTACAGATGCTTCAGGTTACAGACGCTACAGGTTACAGACTCTGCTAACCCAGAAATAATACCTCGGGTTAAGAATTTAGCTTCAGGATGAGAACAGAAATCGTGTGGTGGCGGCAGCGGGAGGCCCCATTAGCTAAAGTGGTGCTTCAGGTTAAGAACAGTTTCAGGTTAAGAACGGACCTCCAGAACAAATTAAGTTCAAACCCGAGGTACCACTGTACCTTGGTGCCGAATTCTGATTTCTTTAGCATGCAGTGTGAATACAAGAGCCATCAGATTGTTGTCCCATCTGCCTTCCTCTATTCTGCCGCTTTTTCTTTTGCTTGTCTGACTCCCCTTCTTCCTCCCCTCTCTGCCCCCTCTCTCTGCAACTAAATTTAACCACATGAAGCCTCCTGGAATCACAGTAGACAAAGCCCGTCCTTCTCCCAGAGGCGCCTGGGCTTTGATCCCTGCCAAACCTTGAACAAGAGGTTCAGTTAGTGACAGCTAAGTGGCTGGGACAGAACAGAGCAGGGGGAGTGGGTGGGTGGGCCGGGGCTTGGGGAGGGGGCCAAGGCTTCCAGCAGAACTGTAGGAGGATGGTAGCAGTGCCTCTTCTGCCTGGGGTACTTTCTTCCTCTCTTCTCTCAGGAGATAATCTCCCTGGGAAATCAGAATCTCCTTCTCCAGCCAGGAAAAAACCTCTCCTGGCTGGCAACCCAGAGCCCAGACGCTTTGGGAGGGGCCGGGTCACGCGTTGTCACATTTATGCACTTAGAGAGACGGGCAGAGACGCCAGCGGGGAAACTAATGGGCTCCGATGCATGGCTGTCGCTGCGGCTCGGAGGTGTGCGTGTTCTGCCCTCCTTTTCCCCAAGGCCTCCGGCTGTTTCCAGCGCCCCACAGTATTAAGTGTCTGTGCCACGACAATGCTTGCAACTACTGGCACCCCAAATATCGGACAGATTTAGACAACTCCTGGATTGGGTAGATTTAGACAACTGGTAGCGGCACAAGTTGCAGGTGCTAAGTTTGGCCAGTTACTGTCTCTTTTTCTGTATATAATTTTATTAAGTTTTCTGTTTTACAATTTAAAATACTAATTTTACATCCTTAAGATATCAATGACTTCCTTTCTCTTTCCATGCTTCATTCTACATATCATAAATCCCTGCATATTTTATAATAATAATAATTTATTATTTATACCCCGCCCATCTGGCATAATATTCCAACAGAATATTAAAAGACAATAGTCTATTAAACATTAAAAGCTTCCCTAAACAGGGCTGCATTCAGGTGTCTTCTAAAAGTCTGGTAGTTGTTTATTTCCTTGACATCTGCTGGGAGGGCGTTCCACAGGGCGGGTGCCACTACCGAGAAGGCCCTCTGCCTGGTTCCCTGTAACTTGGCTTCTTGCAGTGAGGGAACCACCAGAAGGCCCTCGGAGCTGGACCTCAGTGTCTGGGCAGAACAATGGGGGTGGAGACTTTGCTTGTCTTTTCTCCTTCCACTTCACGCTTCTGGGAGACCAGTGGGGAGGGGAGCTTGTCACAGAAGGAGGGGAGTCACCTGTGTCTCTTCACCAGCCTGACTCATCCCTGCCTCTTGGCCTCCCTCATCCTATTCTCCTGATGTGGCTTCTAGCTCTGATTCTGGACTGCTCTCTGCCATAGACTCCCCCTGCTCACTAAGCCCTGTTACCTCTTCAGCTTCAGCTTCCAACACTTCCTCCCAGCCTTCTCCCTCTCACCGCTCATTGCTGCCCCACCACCACTCATAGAATCATAGAGTTGGAAGAGACCCTTAGGGTCCTCTAGTCCAACCCCGTGATGCAAGAATCTCAGCTAAAGCATCCAAGACCCTCCAACCTCTGCTTAAAAACCTCCAAGGAAGGAGAGAAGGAAAGATGCTCTGAGCCTTCTTCCCTTGGGGGTTCCCAAGCTGGTCCTCCCGCCAGATGGGCGGGATACCTGGACAGTCAGTGTAGACTATGGGTGGGCAAACTAAGGCCCGAGGGCTGGATCCGGCCCAATCGCCTTCTAAATCCGGCCCGCGGACGGTCTGGGAATCAGCTTGTTTTTACATGAGTAGAATGTGTGCTTTTATTTAAAATGCATCTCTGGTTTATTTGTGGGGCATAGGAATTCATTCATCCCCCCCCCACATAGTCCGCCCCCCCCCCAAGGTCTGAGGGACAGTGGAAAAAGTTTGCTGACCCCTGGTGTAGACAATACTGAGCAAGAGGGACCAATGGTCCGACTCAGCATAAGCACTTTCCTAAAACGCAGCTGCCATTCTGGCCAGCTTCTGTATACAAAATTGTTGTGGGTTTTTGTCTGTGTGTGTTTGTGTGTGTGTGAGAGAGAGCAATCTTGTCCATTGCTTTAGGCAGCAAGACGTCTTGGGCCAGCCCTGACTTTGATCCATTGCTCTGGGAACAGCATCCCTTGTGTGCCATTGTCGTGCTGCCCTCTCTCCGTCTGCCTTCCCAAACCGAGAATTAGTCACACGCACCCAAGCCAAACCCAAGCCAACAATGGCCCCCATTGTCCCTTCCACCCTCCTCCCCTTCCCTCTTACAGGCTTCTCGCACAGCCATCCCTTGGCAGTGCCCTCTGCAGGATCCTCCCTCACCCGCCATGGTTCTTTACGGGGCGTGCCGGGCTCAGGAGCTTGGCGCTTTGCCCTCTCCTTCTGTGGCTTCTGCCGGGCAAAGGAATGCCAGTCAGGGAGTGGCTGGCACAGGCCTAAGGCAAACGGGGCAATTGCCATTCAAGTTAACACCCTGCGTGCTGGAGAACATGGGGATCGCTGGATCTGTCCCTTTTGGGCCTCTCCATTTCTCATCCCCCCCCCCCATCTTAAATCCAGGTTCTCCACATTTCAGCAGGAATCTCTGTGTTGTTGCGACTCGTGAAAATGTCCCACAAATGCAGTTTTCTCCCAATAAACCTACGTTGGCGTGCATTTTTGACTAATGCATATATGCTTGCAAGCAATTCCTCCTAATGTAATGCTTTTTTTTGGGGGGGTACGTTATTTTCACAAATATATGCCTTTTTTCTGCACACTTCTTCCTAGTGCATGCACTTCTGCTGATGCTGGTCGGTTGGAGAATTGCATTGCAAGATTTGGCTAAGCGTGCTTTTTTGAAGCTGCCGTTCCTTTGTTTTGTAAAGTGCGATTCGTGTAGGTTTGCCTTTAAATGGAAACTGAATCAGATCCCACCCCCATCACTAGTAGGGCACCAACTCTGACCCAGGGCATGTTGTTCAAGGAGGGGGAGGGGCCATGATTGTGGAAAAGCATATGCTCTGCTTGCAAAAAACAACAACCAAAAAACCCAATAACAACCCTGGGTTTGCTCTGTGGCATCCCCATTTAAAAAGATCCAGGTAAGCAGAGATAGATTCTTAATCTCAGGGTTTGAGCCCCATGTTGGGCAAAAGATTCCTGCACTGCAATGGGCTGGACTAGATGACCCCACGGTCCCCTTCTTAAACTCTACAATTCTGTGATCTAAGATCTCTGCCCGAGACTCTGGGAAATGGTCAGAGGCGACGTCAGAGATAGCGAGGGCCACATCTTGGATGGCTTTAAAAGAGGACTAGACCATTTCAATGAAGAAAATGTGACGTTCAGTGGTCAAGACAGTGCAGTGTAGTGGTTAGAACTGCTGGGCTAGGAGCTGGGAGACAAGGGTTCAAATCCTCACATAGCCTGCAATGAAGCTCACTGGGTGGCCTTGGGCTAGTCCCTGTCACATAGCATGTGACATAACATCCACAAACCAACATCCACCTTGGTTTAAGAACAGCTTAGTTTATGAACAACTTGGTTTAAGAACGCCGTAAACCCGGAAGTAGGTGTTTTGGTTTGTGAACTTTGCCTTGGAATACGAACATGTTCCGCTTCCTGTCAAGTGTGTTCTATTTGTAAACTGAGTCCCTCGCTGCTATGGGAAAGCACGTCTTGGTTTAAGAACGCTTTGGTTTAAGAACGGACTTCCGGAACAGTTTAAGTTCCTAAACCAAGGTACCACTGTAATGGCAGGCTTGTGCAGCACTTGATAAATCTTAGGGATGTTCAGGAAGGAAAAGCACTCTGCACATGGTCTAAAACACTTTCCGCTGTATTGTTTTAAACACTTGATTGGGAGCCGCCCAGAGTGGCTGGGGAAACCCAGCCAGATGGGCGGGATATAACAAAAAATTTATTATTATTATTGAGCTTCACATCTTCTACAGGTGGTTGAAACGAAGGCCATTGTTGCCACCAGTTCTTAGATGAGAGTGGGTGGCTTGGGGCAAAAGGGCACGAGAGAAAAGTTATGTCAATCGCTGCGAGTCTTGCCTTTTTTCTGAGGAGGTTTCAAGCTGGCACATTGTCAGGAGAGAATGGGTTGTTTTTTTTTAATTAAAAAAAAACTTTATTAAAGATTTTCCTCGTTTACAAAATCACACGCATTGTCTCTTTCTTCAGGCTGTGTTTTCTACAGAGCAGTTGCATTTGTTGTGAGACATTGGTGTTTCTTTTTGATTAATGACATCGCAGCTTGCAGCAAGCCAACTGGAACCGGCAGCTCTTATCTTTGGTGTCTGGGATTTGAAGAAGAGGAGGAGCCTGTCTGAAGATAAGAGCGGTGGGGGTGCAGGTGCTGCACTGCTATGCAGCTAAGTTCCAGTCAATAACAGCCACTCAATTCGCCTTTACCCTTTTATACTTGTCTATCCAAGCCCATGGGAGAGAATACACAACAGGCAAGCACCGCTAATTGCAAAATGAAAAGGAGAGAGAGAGAGAGAGAGAGAGAGAGAGAGAGAGAGAGAGAGAGAGAGTAACCTGTCTAGCTACAGTTTCAAAGTTTAAATCATTTCACATTAAAACGTCCAGTTGACTCTTTGCCCCGGACGGCTGGCTGAAGAATCCTGCGAACCGCAGCTTTAAAAAGTTTGTAGTCCTCATTGTTTAGGAGAAAATCATTACCAACAGCTGTGTGCCGTGGAGCCTATTTAAGGTTTTGCAAAATGCGAACGCATCTAACCACATGGTTCTCAAGGGCTGGTGTGGCAGGAGAGGACGGTAAGATTCAAAGACAATCAATAATATATTTTGGGAATAATTCATGTTCTTATGTAGCTGCTGTCCCATGTTCATATTATAAAGGAGCTGTGTTCTGTGTTATAAACCATGCCGTGCTGAGAGTTGATACTTTTTGTTTTCCAATGTATTTCTTATCAATAAGAAATCTGGTGTGCTGCGAGCAAATTTTTAACTTGAAAATGTGGTCCGGAGAAGTTTGAGAACCACTGATCTAACCATTCGCCCTGATTTCCTGTGGGGCATTTGCAAGTTTCACCGTTAGTCATGTGTCCACCCCACACCTATCAATGCATTTCTCAGTTGCTTTCCAAATCAAAAGAAGTCTGTTTTTTAAAAAGTGTATTTGTTGTGCAAGGGCGAAGGAGCCCTCTAAACTAAGGTTACCAGATTTTTTTCAAAGAATCCGGGGACACTTTTTTATTTTTTGTTTGAAAAGGGGGGGGGGAGGAGAGTTATTAAAAATAAGTTATTTAAAAAATAAGTAATATCTTCTCTTCTGTGGTGTCCTCTGTCGCATGGCCTTCCTCTGGGCCCTGGCTTGCTCTCTTGGAGTGCTAGCCGCAGTGGAGTAGGCTCGGGTTGGGCCTGGGCTCGGCCACGTGTCCTTGCCCTCCCGGTGCTTTCCTACCTCCTCAGTGGCGGCAGCGGTGTGGCAAGGTCGGGGCTCCCCTCTTTTTTCTCCTTCCTCTTCCTTTCTCCTTTCTTCTCCTCTCATCCTCCTCCCTGCGTCGGCTCCAGGGTTTTCCTGGCCCCGGAGCAGCACTGGGCAGTCGGCTGGGCGCTCTTGCTCCCGGCTCAATTTGAGTTGGGGTGTGTGTTTTCCAGCGGTTCCCCAAGTTGACATGCCAGGCGTCCCTGGTTCCCCCTCAGCAGTGGTGGAGCAGCAGCAGTTTCAGCAGCCTGGTAGTGCAGTTGGCTCTGGCTGGCTTCAGGAGCTGCTCGCTGCCGTGGCGCCCGCCATTTTGCCTAGCCGGAAGTCCCCTTATGATGTGTCTTGTGCCGTTGAACCAATCATGCAACATTCATTCCCTACTAATAAATCTGCAACACTTAAAATATAAATCCAGGGACATTAAATGAAATCCTGGGACATTCTTTGGACTGATTTTGTCCGGGGACAGATTTGTGAATCCGGGGACTGTACCCAGGAAATGGGGACATCTGGTAACCATACTCTAAACCCACTTTAAATGTGCAAACCTGAAGTTCTGGCGTGTGCTTGAATCCCTCCCACAAAATGCTGATTGTAACACCCCCTGATTCAATCCCCAGTGTCCAAAAGCTGTCTGGTTCAGTGTCCTGCATCTCCATTTAAAAAGAAAAGGGGATTCTATAGCAGTGAATGTGGAAGACCGCTGTGTTAGGTCCTGGATCACTAGGACCATAAAGTCATAAGAAGAGACTGCTGGATCAGGCCAATGACCCATCTAATCCTGTTCGCACAGCAGCCAACCAGATGTCACTGAGAGCAGTCTTCTTCTTTGGCGATCATTCGTAGGCGAGTAAGATTGTCTTCCATAAACACAGTTTTAACAATGAGTCAGTAAGTGACTGTGGAGGCCAATTCTGGATCCACACGTCCTTCCACAATGTGGACATTGGTTTCCGGGCAGGAGCTGATCACGGTGAGGGTTTGCCAGGCGTGCCATCCTCTTAGCGCGTTTCTTCCTTGCGTCCTGAGTTTGAGTGTCTTCAAAGCCCATTATGCCTTTGGTAGAGACTATTCTCCAATTGGAGCGCTCTCAGGCCAGAGTTTCCCAGTTGTTGATGTTTATACATTTTTTTAAGCTTTGCCTTGAGAGAGTCTTTAAACCTCTTTTGTTGACCACTGGCATTACGCTTTCCATTTTTAAGTTCAGAATAGAGTAGTTGCTTTGGAAGACTATCATCAGGCATCCGCACAACATGACCAGTCCAATGAAGTTGATGTTGAAGAATCATTCCTTCAACACTGGTGATCTTTGCTTCTTCCAGTACACTGGTATTAGTTCGCCTGTCTTCCCAAGTGATGTGTAAAATTTTTCGGAGACGCTGTTGATGGAATCTTTCAAGGTGTTAGAGATGGCGTTTATAAGCGGTCCATGTTTCACAAGCGTACAGTAAGGTTGGTAGTACAATAGCTTTGTAAACAAGCATTTGGGTTTCCCTTTTGAATGTCCTGGTCCTCGAACACTCTGCATTCCAATAGTATAGATCTGCTTCCTGCATTCTAACGATGGCTATTAAACCAGTTCGCATTTGTGGTGTAGATAATGCCCATATGGTCCATCCAATGGCTGTCTTCCTGCTCCTTCCACAAATTAATGCCTCTCACAGCCATTATTACTCTACAGAAAGGCGAGAACACTGCTGGGAGCCGGCTGCCTGTCAGAGGCACTGGACCGTGGTTGCTTGATTTGACCCATTGAAGTCTCAGCACAAAGGGGGCACATCCTGACTCTCAAGCTGCCCCCTCCCATTCCCCCACCCCCAGCTTTTCATAGTGTTCTTGCTGGCAGACTAATTCTTCCTGGCAGGCTAGTCCCCCCCCCCCAGATTATTCTAAACCACCATCCATGGGAATCTATTGATTCCTAAGGCTAGCTCAGCTGTGCTGTGTGCATGGACAGGGGAGTCAAAGTCCATTCTTTTTTCCTTTAGGAGAAGTGGAAGAAAATGAGAGAATAATAATAATTTATTACTTATACCCCGCCCATCTGACTGGGCCTCCCCAGCCACTCTGGGCGGCTCCCAACAGGATATTAAAAACACAATAAAAGATCAGACATTAAAAACTTCCCTAAACAGGGATGCCTTCAGATGTCTTCTAAAAGCCAGATAGTTGTTTATTTCCTTGACATCTGCTGGGAGGGCATTCCACAGGGCGGGTGCCACTACTGAGAAGGTCCTCTGCCTGCTTCCCTGTAACCTCACTTGACACAGTGAGGGAACTGCCAGAAGGACCTCAGAGCTGGACCTCAGTGTCCGGGCTGAACGATGGGGGTGGAGACACTCCTTCAGGTATACTGGGCCGAGGCCGTTTAGGGCTTTAAAGGTCAGACCAACACTTTGAATTGTGCTCGGAAATGTACTGGGAGCCAATGTAGATCTTTCAGGACCGGTGTTATGTGGTCTCGGCAGCCGCTCCCAGTCACCAATCTGGCTGTCGCATTCTGGATTAGTTGTAGTTTCCAGGTCACTTTCAAAGAAGAAGTGTTTGGATTTGATATCCCGCTTTATCACTACCTGAAGGAGTCTCAAAGCGGCTAACATTCTCCTTTCCCTTCCTTCCCCACAACAAACACTCTGTGAGGTGAGTGGGGCTGAGAGACTTCAGAGAAGTGTGACTGGCCCAAGGTCACCCAGCAGCTGCAGGTGGAGGAGCGGGGAAGCGAACCCAGTTCACCAGATTACAAGTCTACCGCTCTTAACCACTACACCACACTGGCTCTCAAAGCAGAAAACTAAGGCTGTGCACACACAAACACACCCACTCACCATGTATTAGAGCACCCCAAAGAATTCTGGGAACTGTAGTTTGTTAAACGTATACACAACAGCTAGAGAGCAGTTGGGTGTGGAAAGTTCCATAGCTCTAATCCCAAACCACAAGGAACCTTTCCAGTTCACCCCAGGACAAATGGAAAAGGAGGAAAGAGAGAAAGGCAACACACACAACCCAAGAGCCAGGGACGGAGGAGATGTACCAACCTGTCTTGCCCCACCATTTGAGCAAGGCAGGTTGATACAGTTCCTCCCCCCCTTCTCTTAGCCCTTTGTCTTTTGTTTTCTTCCTAGCCAACGTTTCCCCCTTAGCTTCAGTGGTATTCTCGCAAATGTAAGAATTGGCATCAGACTGATTCAGCTAACCAGACTTTCCTAAACAGAAGGAACACATTCCCAGAGCTTCCTAGTTTTGAACTTTATATCCCTCAGAGGAAGTCCTGCCATAGATGGAAACCTGCTGGGAACATAGTGACTGATCAGCCTCTACAAAAGGGAAGGGGGAGGACTTTAATTTTGTTTGCATTTTAACGAGAAGCTCCCCAGCTCACGCTTTTCGAACCGGTGTGCAAACCGAAATACAGCTAGCCTTCAAAAGTCGCACTTCTCTGGATTATAGTGGTACCTCTGGTTATGAACGTAATTCATTCCGGAGGTCCGTTCTTAAGATGAAACAGTTCTTATCCTGAGGTACCACTTTAGCTAATGGGGCCTCCCACTTCAGAGGTGCACGATTTCTGTTTGCATCCTGAGGCAAAGTTCACAACCAGGAGCAGCTACTTCTGGGTTAGTGAAGCTCGTAACCTGAAGCGTTCGTAACCAGAAGCATTCATAACCAGAGGTACCACAGTATTATTTTTTCAATGCAGTTTTCCAACCAAAGTTTACAAAAAATGAATATATTGAGGAAAGTAAGTGCAAAAAACGAAAATAGCATACCTACGGAAATGCGTTGTATTATGAAAAACGGCGTACCTTAATCAAAATTGCATACTGACACGTGCTCATTAGGAGAAATTTGCATGAAAATACTGGAGAATTTCCAATTTTTTAAAAAAATAGAAAATTGTTGCAGAGACATTTAGAACCGAATTAAAGACGGGAAAAAGGAGGAACCCGAGAGAGCCAAGCCTGGCTGTTCTGTCCATTGCTATCTGTACATAACCTCCTGAAGTTTGTTGCTGTTCTTTCGCTGTAAGACAGCTGATCTTTTGACTCCACTTGCAGGCAGCATCCCTCTTAAAACCACAGACAAAGATATTTTCAGAAAGAGCACATCTGCCCAATATCCTTTAACTAGAGAGATCAGAAGTCCAATTGGGGATTTTATAAGACAAATCATTGCTCTCGCCTTTCTCCTGCAATCTCTCTTGAACCAGGCAGGCTCAGAATGTTTTGTTCATTTGGAAGGATGAGTCAGAAACACCAGGGCGCTGGGACAGCTACCATTCCTCACCGCCACCTAATTTTAACCCAGACCGTAGTCCAGGGATAGGGAATCTGTGGCCGTCCATGCGCTGTTGAACTCCCAACTCTCACCAGCAGAGCCGTCCTTAGCATATGCGCCGCCGGGGTGCAAAGATCCGCCCAGCGCCCCCAAATTTAGTTTAGCCCCCAAATTAACTTTTATTATGCTTATGTCAGACACCACACTTACGCCTTAGGGCAGGGGGCAGAGGAGTTCGCCAAAGCGAAAAACCCCTCTTTTTTTGCCACGCCAGTGAGCAGAAGTGACCCTCAGCCCGTCAGCCCCGAATCTGGCCAAGAGGCAGCCTGTCCCACTCTGTCTCAGGGTCCAGGAAGGGCAGGCAGCAGGGCACGTTTCCCCTTCCCTGGTGCGACTCTCCATCGGCGCTTAAGCCTGCTCGTCGGAGCACGGTGTAGGGGGAGCGAGAGAAGGGGGTCCTGGGCTGGGAGGGGGGCACCTCAAGGAGCGTCTCCCCTTTGCGGGTCTGGGCACCCTGGAGCAGGACCAGGAGGGGGACCAGGAGAGGGGCGCCGACCCCACGAAGGCTACCCACGATGTGTCTTTGGTAAATGAGCGCACAAAGTCAAAAGTCTTTTACTGGAACAGTAGGTATACATTTTGGTAATACCTAGGTATATATGTATTTTGTTATTCTAGCCTGATCAAAATTATTTATTATTTCATAACAGGTAGATAGTTAAACGTATAGTTAAAGCTATGGTTTTCCCAGTAGTGATGTATGCAAGTGAGAGCTGGACCATAAAGAAGGCCGATTGCCAAAGAATTGATGCTTTTGAATTATGGCACTGGAGGAGACTTGAGAGTCCCATGGACTGCAAGAAGATCAAACCTCTCCATTCTGAAGGAAATCAGCCCTGAGTGCTCACTGGAAGGACAGTTCCTGAAGCTGAGGCTCCAATACTTTGGCCACCTCATGAGAAGAGAAGACTCCCTGGAAAAGACCCTGATGTTGGGAAAGATGGAGGGCACAAGGAGAAGGGGAAGACAGAGGACGAGATGGTTGGACAGTGTTCTCGAAGCTACCAGCGTGAGTTTGACCAAACTGCGGGAGGCAGTGGAAGACAGGAGTGCCTGGCGTGCTCTGGTCCATGGGGTCACGAAGAGTCGGACACGACTAAACAACTAAACAACAACAACAAGATAGTTAAGAGTTTAGGTGGCTTCAGCAGCGGGCGCCTGGCACCCCCCAGAATTTGGCGCCCAGGTGCCCCACACCCCTTGCACCCCTGGGTAAAGACGGCCCTGCTCATCAGACCCGGCCAGCATGGTCAGAGGTCTGGGATGATTGCAGCTGGGCTGTGCAATAACATCTAAAAGGCCACAGTTTCTCCATTCAGGGCTTAATCCATATGATTCCTGACTTTGGGAACCTTTCATTATCAGACTGCTTGTTTGTCTAATGGTGCGTTGTCTCTCCAGCATCTCAGGCAGAGATATTTCCCATCAACTGCTACCTGAATCCTTTTAACAAGAGATGCCAAGATAAGAACCTCGGACATGTACAAAACCACTGAGCTCCCGAGCGATGGTCTCTCCCCAAAGGGGATTAGACTTACTGTTGTTGGATAATCAGATAGGTCTGTTTCTCAGTTCACCTGAACTGGCCCACTTGGAAGAGGCTGGGTCCTGCAAATCTGCTTTGAACCAGCAACAATCTGCACTTGGATCCACCTTTCTGGTTACACTGGCTTGCCACAAACGTTGAGTTGTCCGCTCTCAGAAACCAGAGGCTGGACTTGGTGGCAGCTTTGATCTGACCCTCAGGGCATGCCTTAACGTTTCTCAACCTGAGAAACATAGCTGAACTTCTGCATGGGTATTTTAATCAGGGCCTGGGGCAGGAAACCCAAATGGCACTCCTCCTACTCACAAAGTGCCACCCACACCATGTGCTCTTGTGCGGCTCCTGCCCTTTCCAGTGTGTCTTGCTGTGCAAGAGGACGACCTGTGCTCTGTGTGGCCCAGAGCTATATTTGAAATACACTCTGCTGTCCTTAATGGCATCCGACATAGGAAGCTGTGTTAGAACAAGTCAGGCCACTGGACCATAAACCCCAGTGTTCTCTGTATGCTGACTGGAAGCAGTTCTCCGGGGTTTCAGATAGGAAACCCTTTTCTCATGGACTGGCTGGGGGCAGAGGAGCAGTGGGAGGCACCAGTTGGGCAAACCCCAAGGGAAGAAGCCTCAGAGCCAGAAGATTGGGGGTGGGGACGACGAGTGATCAGAGGGAGAAGAAGAAGAAGACTGGGAGGAGGAGGTGTCAGAAGCTGACAGAGACTTAGTGAGCAGGAAGAGGTGGTGGCGGAGAGCAGTCCAGAAGTGGTAGCTAGAGGAGAGGAGAGGGGCAAAGAGACAGAGATGAGTCAGGCTGCTGAAGAAGCCAGGCGGTCTCCCCCTCCTGCTGTGACCAGCTCCCCTCCCCACTGGCCTCCCAGAACCAGTAGAGGTATGAAGCAGGCTGGAGCAAAGGCAGACGCACCGGCGTAGTCTCAGATTGCTTGGGAAGGCCCCAGGAGAGCAGGAGGCTTAGGCAGTTGTGGGAGGGCAGGGACCTTCAGTCCCTGCAACTGTCTCATAGGGGCAAGTTCTACCAGGACAAATTGCTGTGCCCACTAGGCCTGGCCTCCTGAGTTGACCTTCTTCCCTGGAAGAAAGAGTTCACTGGTGCTGTGTGCTTTATTACTGCTCTGGATTCCCACTTTGCCACTGAGCTACAGCCCTTCCCTTAAGCTAACATGTCACAGAGAAATGCTTCAGAACATTATGCCGATTCAGTGCTGGTCCATGTAGTCTCCAGGATTCCAGGGATGTGTGTCTCTACCAGTCCGACCCGGAGGTGCCGGGAACTGAACTTTGAACCCCCTGCTGGCAAAGTGAGCGCTCAGCCACTGAGCTACGGCCCTTCCTAAGAAACATGGCTTGAGGCAGCCTCCTCCGCTTGCCTCGTGACAGGGCCAGCACATTCCGTTCGCCGCCGCCTCCCAGAGAACGGGAGAATCCTGCTTCCAGAATGCCATGCTGCCTCCCTGAACTATGTGTGTAGACAGGCAGACAGCTCCATTTCCTCTCCCCAGCCCCAAAGGGCTGTGTTGCCCCAGCTGGGCTCCAACTCCCCTCTCAGAAAACCCGTCAACTACCTTCCACGGCTGACCCCACGCTCTTCCTTGAATATTCAGGCCCAGAAAGAGAGTCACCCTGGCCTTCTCCCACTTGCTGGATTCCACCCTTGGGAACCCAGGGGTGTTCCGCCTCCCTGCCTCTCCCCCCCCAACCCGCTGCGTAACCCACATGAAATTCCAGCTTCCTTGTGTCTCCCTATGCCCTCCCAGCTGCTCTCTGAGTCATTTCAGCTAATCCAGCAGGAGACGTCTAGACCTGCCCTGCTCAAGCCTTTGCCGCTATTAAGCAAGCTGTTTAGGGTTGATGTTTTACCTGCCCGGGCCTGCAGCATCCAGTGCCTGGGTGGCAGGCAGGCAGGCAGGCAATCTGAAAAGGACCTGGAGGAGCTCAGAATCTCTCCTTGAGAGCCTATTATTCGAAGGTCATTCCTAGACGTGTCACATGGCAGATCCAGGATTGCATCACCGGGACAGGTTTTGCCTTTGTTTAAAAGCATCCCAGTGGGGAGGGCAGGCTGGATCAGGCCTCTAATGTGGAAGAAGAATTTGGTTAACCCTTTGCACCAGCTCTTTTCTCCAATTTAAATTATGACAAATGCAAAACTGGTCTTAGCTGCAGATGGTAGTGCATATGAGACTCTGGTTCCATCTGCACTATACGTTTAAAGCGGTATGATACCACTTTAAACAGTCGTGGCTTCCTGGGAACTATAGTTTGTTAAGGGCACAGAGAATTGTTGGGAGAGAACTACAGTTCCCAGAGTTCCCTGGGAAGAGGGATTGATAGCTCAGTCAGTAGAGCGTGGGACTTTTGATCTCAGGGTTGTGGGTTCGATCCCCACGTTGGACAAAAGATTCCTGCATTGCAAGGGGTTGGATGAGATGAACTCTTGTGGTCCCTTCTAATTCTACAATTCTATGATTCCATAAAACACTCTGTGAGGGGAATAGGTGCCTCCAAGCAGCTCTCAGTACCCTTAACAACAGCGGAGGAGGAAGCTGCTCAGGGCGGCGTGAGGGCGGGGCGCTCCGTGGGGCCTCCAGAGTCTGCCTGCCTCCTCCCACTCAGCCGCACTACAACTGGGGGGTGGGCAGCGGGTGGACCGTTTGGCCAGCGCGGAGAGATGCGTGGCTCAGGCCTGCTGCAGGCCCTACAGTGAGTGCTGCCCGGCATTTTGTCACCCCCTCAGTGGTGGCACCCGGGGCACCCCCTTTCCTCTGCCCCTGCTTAACAAAGTACAGTTCCCATGATGCTTTGGGGGAAGCCATGGGTGATCATCTAGTCCAGTGTAGTCCAACCAATTGCAATGCAGGAATCTCAGCACGCAGTCTCCCATCCAATTTGGAACCATACCGGACTCTGCTTAGCTTGGCAAACGTTCTAGGTGTTTTCTTGCTGCTACCACTAGGAGGTAAGGGCTGTATTAGTGGTCTGTGGACCTGATTCAGCCCATGGAGCTTTCCCTGGTGAGCTGCCAGTACCTAAATGCTGTTTGGTGGTGGAGGAAGACTGAAGAACACTAGCAGGAGGGCTCAGCACCAGCTGGAACAACAACAACAACAACAACAACAACAACAACAACAACATCCCACCCATCTGACTGGGTTTCCCCAGCCACTCTGGGCAGCTTACACTATGGCACTGAGTTAAATGGGAAAGCTGAGATCACGCTGCCTAATACAGGACTGGAATGAAGAGCGACTCTCCCTTCCTTTGGTTTCCAGCAACATACAATATGCAAAAATGTCTCCCTCCCCTTCGAGTAATATTGTGGTAACACTGAAGAAGAACTGCAGAACAAAACAGAACGAAGCATATATGCTTCAGCCTAACTCCACTTCTAATGCACTGTTATTGCATCACTGAGGTCCAGCTCCCCTCATTGCGAGAAGTGAGGTTACAGGGAACCAGACAGAGGGCCTTCTCGGTAGTGGTGCCCGCCCTGTGGAACGCCCTCCCACCAGATGTCAAGGAAACAAACAAATCTTTTAGAAGACATCTGAAGGCAGCCCTGTTTAAGGAAGTTTTTAATCTTTTATTGTGTTTTTAACATCCTGTTGGGAGCCGTCCAGAGTGGCTGGGGGAAACTCACCCAGATGGGCAGGGAATAAATAAATTGATGATGATGATGAAATGTGGCAAAATGCAGCCACGAAGAGAACCCCTAGTTTGGAAGGGCCCTTTTTCTGTGTCCTTGTGATTCTTGATGTTGCCCAACCTGAACCTGCCCATCAGCACAAAAAACCCTTGCCTGGCTTCTTGACCCATCCCTCAAGGTCTCGGTCTTCTTCTTGTTTACAACAGTCTTTCTGATTCTTGGAAAATCACTGCCCATGTTCTCCTTAATCCTCCTTCATGTGGGGCTACACCTGCCCCGTTCCTTCAGCTTTTCCTCCGGCGTTAATCATGCATTCCAAACCAGCAATCATCTATGTTGCTCTCCTCTGAATCTTTTCCGGTTTTTTAAGGGCCAAATTAGACATGACACAGGAGATCTGTGCAGACAGGACCTCTCTCTCGCCTGATCTTTAATTTAAGAGTAGCTGAGCGGCAGAGAAAAGCACAGACCTTGCTGAAATGCTAACTGCTCCCTTCGTCTTACCCAAATCTTGGGGAATTTACCCAAGCATACATACCAGCAAAAGCACATAAGGAGAGCCGGCTGGATCAGGCCCCATCTAGTCCACCATCCTGTTCACATAGTAGCCAACCAGATGCAACTTCAGGCAGTGCAATTAAAGTGGATTTTGGGTGCTCTGCCTTGTACAACAAACCCATTTTGCCCCCCAAACTGAACTTTTTGCAATAGAGAAAGTAATGGCAAAATGCACCAGAGGTTTTTAATATTTGATGTTCTGGTGTGTTTTTGTAAATTCTGTTGGAAGCTGCGCAGAGTGGCTGGGGCAAACCAATCAGACGGGCTGGATAGCTCAGTTAGTTAGAATTGGTGCTGATGAAGCCAAGGTTGCAGGTTGCATACTCCTGCATTGCAAGCAGTTGGACTAGATGACTCCCAGGGTCCTTTCAAGCTCTACAGTCCTATGATTCCATAATTATTATTACTAGAAAGCATGGGATGGCAATTGCTCGACACATCATCCTATAACCTCCCTGCAAAGCTGTCACGGCAAATGTGCAGTAAATAACCAGTGCTGTCTAAGCTCCTGCAAACTTTGTGCAAAGAGATCAGGGTGAATCCTCAGATAAACTGGTTCTATGGAAGTGTCCTGAGTCCTCTGAACTCTGCGCACATTGGGGCAGGCTTTGAAGTGGACAGCAAACAGCAAACAGTTACTGGGTATTCGGAGACACAAACCGCTCCCTTCCTTTATGCGGTACAGTGGTACCTCAGGTTACAGACTCCACTAACCCAGAAATAGTACCTCAGGTTAAGAACTTTGCCTCAGGATGAGAACAGAAATTGCGTGGCAGCAGCGGAAGGCCCCGTTAGCTAAAGTGGTACCTCAGGTTAAGAACAGTTTCAGGTTAAGAACGGACCTCTGGAACAAATTAAGTTCTTAACCCGAGGTACCACTGTACTAGCATTCCTTACTAGAAATTCCTGGAGCACCCTGGCAGAAACCTCCCTTTCCGCCCCTTAAGAGCTCTCAAAGCAACTGGCAGCATAAAACCATGCAAACAGGATCGTAAAAATAATCAATAGCTCATACATCTCAAGTCGTCATGAAATGCAATAAATAGTCAGCGGTAAAAAAAAAAGCAGTAAAAGCATCCAGCGAGCAAAATAAGACTACCTCAATTCCCATTAGGGAGGCCTTGTGCCATAGTAAGTCATTCTGTTGGTCCCTTTTACTGAGATCATCTGTATGTCAGGCTCTTCATAAGTTCTTAGAAGAAGATTAGACAACATCATGGAGGCAAAGGCTATCGATGACTAACAGCCATGATGGTTACGCTAGAGGCAGTGAGCTTCTGTAGGATGCCCAAATACAGTGGTACCTCGGCTTAAAGACGCTTCAGGTTACAGACTCCACTAACCCAAAAATAGTACCTTGGGTTAAGAACTTTGCTTCAGGATGAGAACAGAAATCGTGTGGTGGTGGCGCAGCGGCAGCGGGAGGCCGCATTAGCTAAAGTGGTACCTCAGGTTAAGAACAGTTTCAGGTTAAGAAAGGACCTCCAGAACGAATTAAGTTCTTATCACGAGGTACCACTGTATCAAAAAGTAAAAACGAGGACAACCTGAAAATTGTTTTTACAAAAATCCCCCCCATCTGTGTTTCATCGATTGACTTGCCTCTAAGATCCAAGACAAAGCACCGCCTTTCAGAAATTACCCCCGGACGTCAACTGCACCTTTGAAATCCCGGTAATGTCTGGGGAAATCTGGACATACGGCAGTCCTAGTTTCTGAATGCCAGAGGGGAAGATGGCTCTTGTGCTCGGGCCCAGCTCGCTGGCTTCTCCCAGGATGCTGAACTAGATGGGTCTCTGGCCTGATTCAGAAAGCTCTTCTCATGTTCTTATGTCAAGGTCAGATAGCAGTGGTGCAGTCAAGGGCATCTGGGTGTCTCTCCTCTCCCACTGCATTATGAGGATCTTTCTCTCCTATTATGGCTATCCAAATCATGAGTCAAAGGGTTCTATTGCCCCAATGTCTTCAAGGCCAGCCCAGCCATGAGGCAAGGTCAGGCGACCGCCTCGGGCAGCAGGATCTGCAGGGGCAGCAGTTCCTGCCTCCAAGAAATGCATTGCCTGCTGCAGCCAACTTCTCTGCCAACTAATCAGGATGAATGCTCAATAAGCACCCATGGAAGCACCCATAGAGTGATATATATTTTTAAAACCCTCTTCCCTAATTTGAACCAGGGCTTCTTGGGCCACATCTGTAGAACCTCTCTCGGTGCTAGGGCACAGCTCTAAAAGATGTGACTTAATTGCAACCGTGCACACGGGAGAAAGTTCTATGGCACCTTATAGACTTACAGATTTATTAGGGCATAAACGTTTGTAGACTAGATCCCACTTCATCTGATGTGTGAAAGCATCTGTCACAATAAATCTGTTCGTTTTTAAGACGCCACAGCCCTTTCTCCCTCTCTCTCCTCTGGTGTGTGTGTTTTGTTGTAACAGATGAACATGGCTACCCTTCTGGTCGTAATAAGAGTGGCTGTGAGAATATGGAGGTGAAGAGGGGGAGGAGATCAGCACCCACCAATTAAGAGCAGGAACCTTCCATGACCTGGCATTTGGTCTCCTCCGCAGCTTTTCCTTGGAAAACCTGGCTGGCTCCTAAGTTCTGCAAAATGTCCCTCCCCCCCCCCTACATAAAATGAAATAAGTCAAGTCCACGTGTATTAATCAGTTTCTCATTCTGGATCATCCATAATCAAAGGGGAAACCTTTGCTGCTGGGAAATGGTTTTCTATTGTCACACTCTGCCCTTGTGCCAGCTTAGCTTTCACTCTCAGCAATTCTGTAATTTCCAGTCTGGAGAGAGGAGGTGCGTTGTGGAAAGCCCACAGGCAGCACAGAAGCAGGATCTAAGTCATTTCTGAAGCCAGGAAATCCTGGGTTTGATAATGGCATGATTCACAAACACACACACCCCCACTGCAATGTCCAGGAAAGTTGTGGACACTATCAAATACCTTGGATAGCCTCTATAGTGTCACATATCTTTCTCAAAACAAATCCTGGTGGTGTGATATTGAGAACTCTTCTCACTCTTCCCTGCTCAGTAATCTTCACTTTTTCAGATCCAACCTACTGTGATCCATGGGGGACCTTCTTCGTCGTCTTCTTCTTCTTCCTTCTCCTCCATATATTTGCACGGTGATAATGTTGCTATTGCAACCTACCTTAGATCAGGTTGCAAACCAGCTGTGCAAGGATGAGGCACCTGTGGGCACTTGTGGGTTCCTCTCCTGACGCACCAGCAAGGTTCGCTGTTGATACCTACTGTGCCCCCTCCCTCTTTAAACTTACCCCACACTGTCAGGGGTGCCAACTTGAATAAAATACTTTTTTTTGGGGGGGGGAGGCTGGTAAGTGCCACTTCTGCACACTGTTGTGCCATGTTAGAAAGCGAGAACTGCTGTGGTGTCACAGTTCTTCAGGATCTTGATGAGTGACCTTGAGCTGCCACTCTCCCTCAGCCTAAAAAGGTAAAGGTAAAGGGACCCCTGACCATTAGGTCCAGTCGTGGACGACTCTGGAGTTGCGGTGCTCATCTCGCTCTATAGGCCGAGGGAGCCGGCTTACAGCTTCCGGGTCATGTGGCCAGCATGACTAAGCCACTTCTGGCAAACCAGAGCAGTGCAAGGAAACGCCGTTTACCTTCCTGCCACAGTGGTACCTATTTATCTACTTGCACTTTGACGTGCTTTCGAACTGCTAGGTTGGCAGGAGCAGGGACCGAGCAATGGGAGCTCATCCCATCGCGGGGATTCGAACCGCCTGATCGGCAAGCCCTAGGCTCTGTGGTTTAGACCACAGCGCCACCCGTGTCCCCTCCCTCAGCCTAGCCTGCCTCAAAAGATTGTTGTGAGGATAAAATTGGGGTAGCCTGAGCTCCTTGGAGGAAGGACAGTGTTGTTTACTCAAAGGAAATAACTATCATTCTATTATACAAAGTTCATTACACATTACTAAATAATAATGATCCCACAACAAATCACCTGTAGTTTAAACAACCACACACATACATGTATTCTCCCACTGTTTATCTCTGCCCGTGTTTTCATTTTCTTCCTCCGTTTCCCACCGTCTCAAATTCTAGATTTATTTCTGCATAATAGAGGGTTGGGCTACAGGACCCTGGGGGATCCCTTCCGACTCTACAATTCTATAAAAGCATCTCCAGCCTATTGTATTTTATTATTATTATTTTTTACAGCGCCACGCATGCCATGGCATAGCAAACAGCTACAATAAAAGAAAAAGATCTGGAACACTGATTGCTGCAGAGAAACTTTCCTCTCCCTCCTGAGCAGGCTGGAGAAGTGGCGCTTTAAGAACACTTGGCTTTATCTTATCTCTCACAAAGAAACCACAGAGAGATCCTTCCCAGGTTGCCCTTTTCTGTCCAGACAAAAAGCCGGAGGGAGGAGAGACCTTTGCCCGGCGACTTTCGGAGCTCAGCTTCGCCTTGGGGTACAGCAGCCCAGGAGGAGCCGCCGCTGCCTCCACCCCACTTCTCTCTCCCTCTCCTCTCTTGCAGGCGCAATCCAAGCGCCACCAAACTAGGCGAGGGGGGCCTCTCTTGGGAGAGAGGGAGAGAGAGAGAGAGAGAGAGAGAGAGAGAGAGAGAGAAAGAAACTGGCCAACAGCTGAGCAAAAAAGGCGTGAGATAATTTCAGAGAGGCTGGCGATGCGAAGCGAGAGGGGGCCGGGCAGGAGAGGTGGGTGTAAAAGAAAGGAAAGGAAAGAGGAGGGAGAGAAGGAGGGAGGGAAGCGCGCGCGTTGCAACGCCTCCTGCGCCAGCCGGCCGCGGGCAGCAGCCGAGTCCCCGCCCCGCCAAGGACGGCCAAGGCGGGGAGGGGAAGAGAGAGAGCGAGCGAGCTATGCAAATCGGGCTGGATGAGATCAGTCGGGAGCAACTGGCTGTGCAACTTCGGAGCAGGACTCTTTTCCCTCGCCAGTTGCAAGGCGGCTCGGCTCCGGCTCGCGCTTTTGCGCACGGCAGACGCGCCTTCTCTCTGCGCCCTGGCTCCCGGCTGGATTATTCCTCTTGCCAAGTGAGCTCCGGAGCTGGAATTTCTATCTTTCTGTCTTGGCGGAGTTAATTCTCTCTTTTCTTTCCGCCGCATTTTACCCGGTTCTGTAACTGGCTGGATTTAAGCGCTGTTTTGAGTTTGAAGAGGAGAATCCAGAAAAGGTAACCCCCCCCAACCTCTCCACTCCCGTGCGCCTTTTCTTTTCCTTCCTTTTGTAACCTTGAGCCAGCGTTGAAAGTGAGACGAACCCGGGCGAGGCAGGAGGAGTCCATAAAGCAATGAAAACAAATTGGGGCTTCTTCCCAGTTCCTGGTCTGGGCTTGGCTTCAAGCCATTATCACCTGCCGCCTGCTTGCTTTGTATACATACGTGTCAAGAGAAGTGGATTTGGGGCGTAGCGGGGTCTTGAGCTTAGGCAGCGTTGGGGCTCCCCATCGCTTAGCAACAGAAGCTCCTCGGCGTCCGGTTTAACCCTTGGAACGTGCGAAGAAGAGAGTGTCCCTGACCATGGGCAGAGTGCCTTTCCCTCACCGTTAAGGGCTGCGGCAGACATCGCGAATAGGCTGCGCTTTTGTGTGGCAATTAGCATGCAACCCAACTCGTCCTACCCGCAATTGTGTGCACCGCTGAATGCGCAGTGACTCGCACATGTATAATATGTTCCCCCGCTTTCAGTTGTACACTGCTCTTGAGCTCTTTCGGAAGAGGGTCGGCAGTGTGGTGTAGTGGTTAGAGTGTGGGACTAGGCTCTGAGCTGCACCTGTTCATGTTGTTGGGGGATTTGCACAAAGAGAGCCGGTGTGTTGGAGTGGTTAGAGTGTTGGTCTTGGACTTGGGGAACCAGGGTTTGAGTCCACCTGCCTCACAGGGTTGTTGTAAGGAAGACATGGAGAGAGGAGAACCATGTTCGCAGCCTTGAAGAAAAGGTGGGAGGAAAATACATACTGAAATCGCTGTTGGTATTAGTGTACAGATATATACAGTGGTACCTCGGGTTAAGTACTTAATTCATTCCGGAGGTCTGTACTTAACCTGAAACTGTTCTTAACCTGAAGCACTACTTTAGCTAATGGGGCCTCCTGCTGCCACCGTGCCGCCGCTGCACAATTTCTGTTCTCATCCTGAAGCAAAGTTCTTAACCTGAAGCACTATTTCTGGGTTAGCAGAGTCTGTAACCTGAAGTGTATGTAACCCGAGGTACCACTGTATTTACATCTAACCACAGATGATTCAGAGATTGCACTCCAGTTTGTGGGTGTGAGTGCTTTCTGTATGGAAGGGTTTTTTATTATTATTATTATTATTATTACTACCTGTGAAACATCCCAAGGCAACCCCAGCCAGATTCTCTTCCCCCTGCCCCCCTGGTTTTCTGGGATTAGGGGAAAACAGGTTTCCAAACACCCCCTGCCCAGTACCCTTTATCTGAGACGTGGTGTCATTTCTGACCTGTGTTTCCCACAATGTGCATCTTGTAAAAAACGAGATCAGATTCCACCCTTTGATTGATTTCCCTCTTCCCCGCCCCTTTCATCTGGCTTTTCTGACCAAGAGGCTTTACGGCCAGGGGCATGAAACTCCAGCATGTGCAAAGTTGCCTTTCGTTTCCCATTTTTCAGCCGTGACGCCAGCTGCTTTTCGAAAGGCAGGTGGGTTTTGAGCTTTCCTGCTGCTTGCCGATGGATGAACAGCTCTTAACCTTTCTCTCTGGTTCCACGCAGGGGAAAAGAAGTGGCTCTCTTTAGGTTTGGGCATCCGAGAAATGCCAGGATTCTAACAGCGACAAATAATTCCGTGGCGTTTTAATACAGCAACCGTGGACTTGAGTTTAGAAATCAAGACTATTACTATAACGCACCAGGGTTGCAATGCTAGAGATTTATTATGGTGATTATTCAGGGAGAGCACTCTTGAGCGCTTAGGAAGAGCACTGTGGGTACAGACAAGCATTATTATTTTTATTAACAGGGTTGGTGTTCATCACAACAAGGCAGATTTCTGATGTTTTTAAACCACCTTGTCCTGTAATCACCATGTTTAATGAGGCAGCAGCAATAGTAGCCAGAAGCCCCACATGGTCCAAAAGGGGGTTCAAACCGCCAGTGGGGATATTGGCTTGTATCCAACGTTTGTCATACTCAGTGTTCGAAATTCGCCAGGCACGTTTTGCAAGTGGCACGGGTCCAATTGCAACTGCATGGAGATCTGTGGATGCCAGGTTGGCAACGGGCATCTCCATCTGGCTGGTCCCTCCAGTTTTCTTAAGCAGGCAAGCAGAGTAGCTTAGTTTATATCCCATCTTTTTCTCCAAGGAGTACATGATTCAACCCCCACTCCCAATCTTGGTTAATCCCTAAAATGACCCCTTGAGGTAGGTTAAGAGGCTGTGACCGGACCAAGGTCACCCACTGAGGTCACCCTCCTGGGTCCTAGTTTGACACTCTCTTCTTCTTTCTTTGGCGATCACTCGTAGCCGAGTAAGATTGTCTTCCATAAACACGGTTTTAACAATGAGTCTGTAAGTGACTGTGGAAGCCAATTCTGGATCCACACGTCCTTCCACAGTGGGGACACAAGTTTCCGGGTGGGAGTTGATCACGGTGTGGATTTGCCAAGCGTGCCTTCCTCTTAGCATATTTCTCCCTTGCGTCCTGAATTTGAGTGTCTTCAAAGCCCATGACACCTTGGGTAAAGGCTGTTCTCCAACTGGAGCGCTCGCAGGCCAGTGTTTCCCAGTTGTCAGTGTTTATACTACATTTTTTTAGATTTGCCTTGAGACAGTCTTTAAACCTCTTTTGTTGACAACCAGTATTATGCTTTCCATTTTTAAGTTCGGAATAGAGTACAGTGGTACCTCTGGTTACATACTTAATTCGTTCTGGAGGTCTGTTCTTAACCTGGAACTGTTCTTAACCTGAAGCACCACTTTAGCTAATGGGGCCTCCCACTGCTGCTGTGCCGCCGCTGCTCGATTTCTGTTCTCATCCTGAAGCAAAGTTCTTAACCCGAGGTACTATTTCTGGGTTAGCAGAGTGAAGCGTCTGTAACCTGAAGTGTTTGTAACCCGAGGTATCACTGTACTTGCTTTGGAAGACGATAATCAGGCATCCGCACAACATGATCAGTCCAACAAAGTTGACGTTGAAGAATGATTGCTTCGACACTGGTGATCTTTGCTTCTTCCAGTACACTGATATTAGTTCACCTGTCTGAGGTCACCCTTCCAGGTCTTAGTTTGACACTCAAACCACTACACGATACTGACTTCCTAGAGTACTTCCACTATGGGCAACTACGGTATATAAATCAAGCAGGTAAATAAATATGGGGAAAGCAAAAGGTCACTTAGAGAAGGATCTGAAATATTTCCTTTGAAGCTTGAACTTGTTTTAGTCTGGGTGGTTTCATTTGATGTTTTTAATGTAAACTGCTTTGAGATTTTTTCTTTAAAACATAAAGCGCTATAGAAATAAAATGAATGCTAATACTGGCAATTTCATTCGGAAAGAAGATGGTGCGTAGACATTCTGTGGTGGTGACCCTAACTGTGGTTTAAGGTGCCATTTGGCGATTAGCATAAATCTGAAGCTCTAACACTGGCAGGGAAGTACAGTAACATGAATAACATGAATAGCGAGGAGCAACTTTGGGTGCATTCATTTCAGGGTAAAACTTAGTTGTGTGCAGAAGCAGAGGGCTGTCATTCTTTGAGATGGATTGATTTGGGGTAAAAGGGGACATGTGCGTGTTGCAAACAATATTTAATTAGCCAAACGACAGGGATCTCAGAGAAGGGTTGGGGATCCACCGCAGAGCACTTTCTTGGCTCAAGGTTGCGGGTTCAATTCCCAACACTTCTGGTAGGACTGGGGAGATCCTGGGGAGCTGCTGCCAGGCAGAGTAGACGACACTAAGCTGGTCAGACTCAATAAAAGCTTTGTGTGTTCCTTGCTGTATCAAGCTCTGTCCCCCAATTGTTCTTGCAGTGGACGGTCGGATGCTTTTGGGAAAGGACGCAACGTAGGACAAGAAGGCAGCAGCACTGCCACAGGTGTTGCTTCCCAGTAACTGAAATTTGTTGCAATGCCTTTTCTGCGTGCGCAAGTTCCCTCTGGCCATCTGCATCCAGTGTTCAGGCTGGTGGAGGCTTTTCCAGGAGGGCAAACGGGTCACTGTCCCACCAACCTCAAGTCCTCTTTAAGTCCGCGTCCACCTGACTGCCTTTTGATAGACATCCAAGGGGGCGAATGAAACTGCCTGCCAGCTTCTTCCTCCCTCTGGACCTCAGCAGGGAGGAGGATTGGGGCAAAGCCAGGATTCCTTGGCTTGGCCTGCCATTGGCTGCAGCTGCACATCCTGTGTGGGCTCCCAGCATCCCACCTTACCTGTCTGAATGACACCAGCCAGTGAGGGCCGTGGCTTACACAGCCAAAACGACACCACCCAAGCGCAAAGGGGGTGTCAGTTGGAGACCTGGGGGAACCTTGAGGTTTGTAGAAGTACAATAAATCTATATTTTGAAGGAGGGAAGGGGGTGGAAACAACCCAATGCATACCAAGTGTGCTGCTGCTGATTGTTTTGGGGTGGTTTTCCATATATCTATATATCTATAGGTAAAGGTAAAGGTACCCCTGCCTGTACGGGCCAGTCTTGCCAGACTCTAGGGTTGTGCGCTCATCTCACTCTATAGGCCGGGAGGCAGCGCTGTCCGAAGACACTTCCGGGTCACGTGGCCAGTGTGACAAGCTGCATCTGGCGAGCCAGCGCAGCACACGGAACGCCGTTTACCTTCCCGCTGGTAAGCGGTCCCTATTTATCTACTTGCACCCGAAGGTGCTTTCGAACTGCTAGGTTGGCAGGCGCTGGGACCGAGTGACGGGAGCGCACCCCGCCGCGGGGATTCGAACCGCCGACCTTTCGATCGGCAAGTCCTAGGTGCTGAGGCTTTTACCCACAGCGCCACCCGCGTCCCATCTATATCTGTATCTATATCTATATCTATATCTATATCTATATCTATATCTATATCTATATCTATATCTATCTATATCATCTATATCTGGACTGCCCTTCCCCAGAGGTGGTCACCAGGCAGTCCATCACCACCACCACCACCACCACCGATAAAATAAATAAATAAAACTTTATTATTTATACTCCGCCCATCTGCCTGGCTTTCCCCAGCCACTCTGCGTGGGGAATACAGTGGTACCTTGGATTACATACGCTTCAGGTTACAGACTCTGCTAATCCAGAAATAGTACCTCGGGTTAAGAATTTTACCTCAGGATGAGAACAGAAATCGCACGGCAGCAATGGGAGGCCCCATTAGCTAAAGTGGTCCCTCAGGTTAAGAACGGATCTTCGGAACGAATTAAGTTAATAACCCGAGGTACCACTGTATATCATAAAACAGAAAGCTTAAAATAATTTGCATGAGGTACATAATTAACAACATCCCAGAAATTACTTTAACCCATCAGCTTCTTAAAAAACCAGTGGAAAAGGGGTGTGTGTGTTTGTGAGATGGTGTGTTTTTAACCTAGTGTATTTTCTTTTTCCTCTGAGCTTTTGGCCCTTAATTTGGAGAGTAGCACTCTGGCTTCTTTTCATGGGATGGGATCTGTAGTCCTGGCTGCTTCTGCTTCTGCTTCTGCTTCTTCTTCTGCTTCTGCTTCTTCTTAACTTTGTTTTCAGTCTTTTATTTGAATCATCGTGTTTTTAGGTTTCATTGTTGCTTTTTAACTTATTTTGGTGCAAGTTAATAATAATAATAATATCTTTATTGTCATTGCCCCCTCTCAGGATTATAAAAGTTGCTTTGAGTTACCTTCTAAGAAGAGTAACAAACAAACAAAATAAGTAAATAAATAGTAGAATCTAAAGTTAGGGCAAGACACCCTTCAGTTTGGAGATCATTCCGCAGACAAGGCCTCAGGCTCAAATTCCCACTAAGCTAGGAGGTTCACTGAGAGGCCATGAATCAGTCAGTCTGTCTCTAGATAGCCTACCCCACAGGCTTATTGGGAGAATAAAAGTGGTTGGAGCAAAGCACCTTGTGTTTTGCCCTGAACTCCTTCCAAGAAAGGCACAATATAATAATATTCATAATCACCATCTTCTATATATTTTGGAAAGTTGCTTGTTTGCTATTTGTAGGGACGTCTCTTTTAAAAACATCTTAACTGTGTTTTGCACAATGGCTCCTAAGAACGAGGAGTGGGTTTGCTTCTGTGCTTGGATACGATTGGGCACCATTTTGAATCAAGATGTCGGACGGAAGCTTTCTGAACACTGGTTTTTTTGGTTTATTAGAATTCCCAGATAACTCTGGGTTCGAGGATGCTAGGAATAAATAAGTGGAACATGGAAGAAAATGTTGCAGTGTCGTGTGCTCCTGTTCAGGGTTCCAGCTAACCGCAAGTCCCCATTTCCAGGACACTCCATTTATATCCGTTTCCTGTACCTTGTCCAGCAGCCACTCAGCATTCTGTGTCCACTGAGCATGCTCAGTTTGCATTGGGCTGTTTTGGGGGCCTCCTTGCCTTTTATTCCTTATCTCCCCAACTTCCTGTAGATTTCTGTGTACTTTTGCAAATCTAGGGGCTTCTGCAAGCTTGTGGATATCTTTCTTTTGTGCCTCGGATGGAGCTGTTTTTGGCTACATAAGGACCAGGGCTTGGAGAGTGAGCTCGCTATTAGCGATAATCCTCCCAGCTCTTGTTTCGTGATCGCACCAGCGGTGGAGCCTTCAGTTCTGGTTTCTGTTTAGGGAGATTTTGCAGATAAGTAGCTGAGGCTGCAATTTGTCAAAGGCCGCATGCTACATGTGTAAATGAACAAGGCGGAATGGCATTAGCAATGCTCTCTGACCGCCTGACTCTCACATGTACACTCATTAGTAGAGAGATGCGGCCGATCCCAGTTCCCTGACAATTGCACCTGTAAATACTCGTCTGCAAACAGTTTTTTGGTCTACCCACACATTACATTCTCATATGTAGACATAAAACATTTTATGAGCACATCTTTAAAATGACAGTGCTTGAAGGGGCTTCCTATTTCTTTCTTTTAAGCACCCCCCCCCACTCTTCAGTCAAAAAAGGCTCCCAGAGCAACAAAGAAGACAGTCTATGTCCTCAGAATCTAAAAGGCACGACACAAAATGAAACAGGGATGGGGAGGGAAAAGGAAAATAAGCAAACACAACCACCAGTTAAGCTAGTACAGTGGTACCTCGGTTACATATGCTTCAGGTTACATACGCTTCAGGTTACAGACTCTGCTAAGCCAGGAATAGTACCTCGGGTTAAGAACTTTGCTTCAGGATGAGAATAGAAATTGCGGCCCGGCAGCAGCAGGAGGCCCCATTAGCTAAAGTGGTGCTTCATGTTAAGAACAGTTTCAGGTTAAGAACGGACCTCCGGAACGAATTAAGTACTTAACCCGAGGTACCACTGTAGTTATAATTGATCTGCTGGAGCAGCGGAGATGTTGGCGCTTGTCTCTCAGCAGAAACAGTGGAACAGCCGCCGCTTTCCGTATCTCCCTTTGCTGCAGCCTTTGTTCCTTTTTGATTCACCGTCAGTATTGTTATTGTTTGTTATTTAATCAAAGTGAAAAGACCCCTGCCCCAAGGAGTTTGCAATCTGCATCTGGACCATGGGGAGATTGGGAACATGAAAGGAGGGGGAAATTGCCCAAGAAGAAAGGTAGAGGACAAGGCAACAAGATTTCTAGCATTCCTGGGCGGTTTGCTCCCTGCTGCACCGTTATGGCGTATCTCTCTCTGTAACTGTAATATGCAATAGTTAACTAAGCTGACATGTTAATAAAGGCAACATATCATTGATGGAGCACTCCACACGTTCAGGCGCCTCTGCCAATAATCGCTCCTTGCGGGATGCTGTGGCTGAATCAGCAGTCTCTTAGATGGAAACCTGTAGGGAGCTGAGGTGAAGTTGTCTGGGGCAGTGTAAAATGATGAACACAGCAAAAGGACATTAAGAACGTTCTCTGACAACCCAATATTCTCATGTCCGTCGGGGCACATTAATCGACCCTTAGCGCAAGCTTATCCCCCGTCGGTGTGTGGTTGCTTCAGGAAAGATTCAGGTTTGAACACAAGCAGGTCTGTGCTGCTGCAGTTTTTCTGCTGCAGAACTGAGACTCTTCAATTGGCTTGCCATGCAAGTTTCTAGTCCTTAACACGGTTAAAAAGACAAGCTTGGGAGTGGGGCCCAGAGGGAAGGCAGGCAGTAGGATGGCTTCGGTATGTGCCTCTCCATGATCTGGAAGAGCAAAATAAGCAACTTGATCCTTTGTTTTTGTGCTCAGTAGATTTATGTTTCTAGATAAGAGAGCGTAGGTTGGCGTAATCAAGAATATTCGCAATATAAAAGAGCAAGGAGCAAGCCTTTAAAAAGAAAAGAAAGAAAGCTTTGTAGGAGACGAGAATGCCCCTATAGTCACTTCCCACAAATGGTGGCAACTACCATATTAACTCTGGAGTCCTATACATCTCGATGCAGAACTACAGTCGTACCTTGGAAGTCAAACAGCCTAGTTCTCTGACGTTTTGGCTCCCAAATGATCGAAACCCGGAAGTGACTGTTCTGGTTTTCGAAAGTTCTTTTGGAAGCGGAATGCCCTACAGGTCTTCCGCGCCTTCCGATTGGCTGCAGGAGCTTCCTGTAGCCAATCAGAAGCCACGCTTTGGTTTTCGAACGTTTTGGAAGTCGAACGGACTTCCAGAACAGATCGACTTCCAAGGTACGACTGTATTTGTTTGCTTATTAGCATTTCTAAAGCACTTAGCATTTAAAAGATCTCTAAGCGGCACAGAGAAACCCAACATAAATGCAATGGGTGGCATCTAGCTAACTTGTCGTCCCATCAACGCAAGGATTTTCACTTGTGTAACGGAACTCCCCCCCTACTTTCCTCCCCGTGCACATCCTGTGCCCCCCCCCAAATCTGCTCCAGAGGGTGGGTGAGCCCCAGAACAGATTTGGGGAGAAGGGTGGGGAGCTCTGTTGCAAAGGCGGAAGTCCTTGTGCTAATGGAATGTGCTACTTGGAAACCACCCAATAAATCAGTATAATAAAAACAAGAGATAACAAATGTAAAAGGAGCAAAGCAACATCCTGAAAAAGAGATTTTTTAAAAAAAACATTCAGTAATAGTCAGCGAAAGCCTGGGCAGAACAAGATGTCTGTACAAGATGTTTGGAAACAACTGATGGATGTTGCTTCTCATATGGCCAAAGGGTGATGGTGGAAAATGCCCATTTTCGGGTTACTGCTCTGTGAACTATTTGAGTTCAGTGGGAATTACTCTGAGCTAAATGAGAATAGGGTTGCAGTCTAAATAGCTTTTAAAGAATGCACCTGTGAAGGATCACAAAAATCCATCCTCCATGTTCTGAGATGGTCTACCTCTGGCCACCAGATGTTAAGGTTGTTTTTTTTAAGGAATGGGAAGTATATCCTCATGGTGCCCTGCGTGTGACCTACCATCTGGCTGGCCACTGTCAGCTGATAAAACATTTGAGATTAGTGGACTCTTGACTTGACCTAGTACGGCAATCCTCATGTTCTTGGGGAGGAAACTGAGGCTCAGTGTAATTTGAGAGGGCTTTGGCCTGAGGACAGCATGCTGGTTATTATATTACCCTGGACACAATCATCAGCTGAACACAGTCACTCCCTGCCCCAATAAAGCTCAGGCCATCTGCAAAATACAGTGGTACCTCAGGTTAAGAACTTAATTCATTCCGGAGGTCCGTTCTTAACCTGAAACTGTTCTTAACCTGAGGTACCACTTTAGCTAATGGGGCCTCCTGCTGCTGCCGTGCCACCGGAGCACAATTTCTGTTCTCATCCTGAAGCAAAGTTCTTAGCCTAAGGTACTATTTCTGGGTTAGTGGTGTCTGTAACCTGAAGCGTCTGTAACCCGAGGTACCACTGTACATTTGGAAAGTCGTAGGCTCAAAGCCTCGCATCTTAGGCTAGCAGGTGATGGGAAAGACCTTTCTCTGTCAGAGACCATTGGAGAGCAGCTGCCAGTCAGAGCGGAGCAATGCCAGGCTAAAGTAGCTTCCTGGATAGCGTTGCTGCTTTGACCGGTGTGCTGGCCTGTTAGCGGTCTTTTCTTAGATTTGCTAAGACAGTTCATAGTTCTGTGCTGGCCTGGGGAATTTGTACATAGCTGTCAACTTTCAGATTTGAAAAAAAGGGATCAGCAGCCTCGAAAATAAGGGATCAGTAGCCTCACCTGTCACCGGGACAGTCTACGGGATATCTAACAATCCGGGATAGCAGTGGGAAGCGGCGGGAAACAGCGCTGGAATAAGGGAATTTCCCTCAGAAAAGGGAAGGTTGACAGCTCAGAATTTCCCTCAGAAAAGGGAAGGTTGAATTTGTAGCCCTCTGGGTGTTGCTGCCAAGCACAACTCCCATAATCCCTGACCAGTTGTGGTACCAGGTTATCAGCTGGGCGGGTTGCGGTGCCCTGAAGAGTAAAGAGTAAAGGCAGTTTCCCCCTCCTTTTCTCCTAACCCCTGCATGACCACCTTCGCTTGCTGAGATTCTTTCTTCTGCGATGCAGTTATATACCCAGGGGCTGCTGTGCCCTCCTTCGCATCTCCTCACGCCATGTGGCATTCTTTTCATTACTACAGCTGTTGTGCTGTGCGTGGGTTGGGCTTCGTCACATGCTGTGGGCTTGGTCTGCAAGGGATATTGCTGGGTTGTTTTTCTGGGCCATTTTAAAGAAAGAGATGGGACTTGTTTGGCGTCTTGGGACATCACAGGTTGCTTCCAGTTCTGCCGTTTGTCTTCTTTGGCCTATTCAGAGAGGTGGACTGTGTCTGGATCTGGAAAAGGAAAGACACCGGTCAACTGATGGCTAGATAGAACCTCCAGTTTCAGAGGCAATCTACCTCTGAATATGCCAAAGGAGACTTCACAACAGAAAAGGGCTTGATGAATCTCACCCTCTCTCCAAGCAAGGCTTGATTTTCAGCGAAAGGCCCCAGAATTCTCTCTTCTCCCACCCACCCCTTCTCATTTTTATTATCAGAGGACGTTCATTTTGGCATAAAGGGTGGTATTCCATGCTAGTCCTACTCAGAGTAGACCTACTGAAGTTACTAAAGGTAAAGGGACCCCTGACCATTAGGTCCAGTTGTGACCAACTCTGGGGTTGCGGCGCTCATCTTGCTTTATTGGCCGAGGGAGCCGGCGTACAGCTTCTGGGTCATGTGGCCAGCATGACTAAGCCACTTCTGGCGAACCAGAGCAGCGCACGGAAACGCTGTTTACCTTCTCGCCAGAGCAGTACCTATATATCTACTTGCACTTTGACGTGCTTTCGAACTGCTAGGTGGGCAGGAGCAGGGACCGAGCAACAGGAGCTCACCCTGTCACGGGGATTTGAACCGCTGACCTTCTGATTGGCAAGTCCTAGGCTCTGTGGTTTAACCCACAGCACCACCTGTGACTGAAGCTACTAGATATGCCTAAAACATCTTCCTTAGTTTCAGTGAGTCTTCCCTGAGTAGTTGGAGGCAATGTCATGGGAATACACCATCTTTTTCTCTCTCCACTCTTTGGCCGGGGTCCTGTGCCCTTAAGGACTGTGTAACGGGCAGAAATTCAGGTGCAGCTTCCCCCATTGCTGAATGCTAATGTGAGGAACTACTGCACCTGTGGAATGTTGGCCTGAAGACTGCAGAAAAAGGCCACCTTACTCACATTGTGTCTTGTCTCACAATCTTATGTGGTTGGAGTAAAATTTAGTAAGGGGACTGTAAAGTATTTTTGCTTAGTAAAAATGCTGTGGAGAGGCGCTGTAGAAAAATGATAGTCATGGGGGCAACAAGCAAGTACAGTGGTACCTCTGGTTAAGAACTTAATTCGTTCTGGAAGTCCGTTCTTAACCTGGAAATGTTCTTAACCTGAAGCACCACGTTAGCTAATGGGGCCTCCTGCTGCTGCCGCTGGAGCACAATTTCTGTTCTCATCCTGAAGCAAAGTTCTTAACCCAAGGTACTATTTCTGGGTTAGCGGAGTCTGTAACCTGAAGCGTCTGTAACCTGAAGCGTTTGTAACCCGAGGTACCACTGTCGTTGATTTGTTTAGTGTGCCTGGCCCCAAAACTTCCAGTTACTGTATAGTCAAGGAAACAATGTTAAACTTAAGAAACACGAAAATGGTGGTTTTTCGGTGTTCACTCCCCTCCCAGCCCTTTTCACTCTATTTGCTTAAAAACCAGTTTTCAGGATTGGCTTTCAGGTGAAGTATGGACAGCACTGTAGTTTGGGGGCCTGAGTTCCCCAGCACCTATCCTTTGAGCCAGAGGTAGATTCCTCCCCCCCCCTTTGAAACTACAGTGGTACCTCGGGTTAAGTACTTAATTCGTTCCAGAGGTCCATACTTAACCTGAAACTGTTTTTAACCTGAAGCACCACTTTAGCTAATGAGGCTTCCTGCTGTTGCCGCGCCGCCGGAGCACGATTTCTGTTCTCATCCTGAAGCAAAGTTCTTAACCTGAAGCACTATTTCTGGGTTAGCGGACTGTAACTTGAAGTGTATGTAACCTGAAGCGTATGTAACCCGAGGTACCACTGTATAATTATTAAAAGGCTATTCATTCATTGTCACATTTTCCTCCCCTGTTTTAAGATGATTCCCACAATGGATGTGTCCTTTTTTACTAAGAGGGCTTTGCACCTTTTGGCATGGGTATAGTTGTAAGAGATTTATGCATCTTTCTGAAGTTCTGTTGATCTGGCACAATTAAAGAGCATAATGCTCTTCAGTGTTTTTTTTAAAAATCTATTCTGAAAGTTTGCCCTCTTGGTAACTACCCAGATTGGAGAAATCTGAATTTTGATAGGGTCAAAAGTAAAGTTCTGTATTTTGGCAGGAATTACCAGATGCACAAATACAGGATGGGTCGACAGCACTACATATGAAAAGGATCTAGGGGCCATAGTACAGTGGTACCTCGGGTTAAGTGCTTAATTCGTTCTGGAGGTCCATTCTTAACCTGAAACTGTTCTTAACCTGAAGCACCACTTTAGGTAATGGGGCCTCCTGCTGCCGCTGCGCCGCCGGAGCACGATTTCTGTTCTCATCCTGAAGCAAAGTTCTTAACCTGAGGTAATATTTCTGGGTTAGTGGAGTCTGTAACCTGAAGCATCTGTAACCTGAAGCGTATGTAACCCGAGGTACCACTGTAGACCACAAACTTAACGCGAGTCAACAGTGTGATGCAGCAGCAAAAGAAGCTAATGCTATTCTAGGCTACGTCAACAGGAGTATAGTGTCCAGATCAAACAATAGTCCCACTCTATTCTGCCTTGGTCAGACCACACCTGGAATACTGTGTCCAGTTCTGGGCACCACAATTTAAGAAGGGTATTGGCAAGCTGGAACATGTGCAGAGGAAGGCAACCAAGATTATCAGGGTTCTGGAAACATAGCTTTACGGAGGAACAGTTGAGGGAGTTGGAGAAGAGAAGATCGAGAGGTGAAATGACAACCATCTTCAGATCATCTGAAGGGCTGTCACCTGGAAGTCTGGAGTAAGCTTGTTTTTTCCTGCTCTGGAGGGTAGGACCCAAACCGTTCAAATTGCAAGGAAGGGGATTCCGACTCAACGTTAGGAAGGACGTTCTGACATTAAAAGCAATTTGTCAGTGGAACAGACTCCCTCAGAAGGCGGCAGACTCTTATTCATTGGATGTTTTAAAGTAGAGGTTGGATAGCCATTTTTTCAGGGATTCTTTAGTTGTGATTCCTGCATTGCAGGGGTTGGACTAGATGACCCTCAGGTCCCTTCCAATTCTACGCTTCTATGTATTTTGTTTTGGTGCTTGTAAAGTGCCTTGGAAGCTCCACTGAAGGGGCAGCATATGCATCCTTAAAAAACCCCACAAAAAAACCAGGAATCTAGCACACAAGAAAGAAAGTATTAAAGCCATTAAAAGGAAACGAGCTAATAAAAAGCATGTTTGGAGGGGGATCTCTAAGTGGTTATGGCTTAAGTTTAGGGAATCCTGCTTTCGGAGGAGGCTGGTGCAGATAATCCCTCCGGCCGCTTTCCAAATTTATGAATCATGTAGACGCACTGGCTGGAGCCGTGCATGATGGGAGAAGGAGGGGGGCTTGAGTTTGGGTCTGGGCACGAGGGGCCTCGTCCTAGCAAGGGAGCTGGACGTTTGCCAAAAAGGTGCAGTGGAGAATATGCGAACACCAAAAACACTAAAAAAGAAAGGGTGATGTAATTGACAATTGCCTAAATATAACCGTGCAAGAATTAACGTAAGGTCCATTTATATCGCAGACTCTACCCTGCGCATTGCAATGTTTTGCGGAAAATAGAAAGCAAAGTTGCCATTTTAACGTGTGCTACCCAATATCTCAAAACGCGAACACTGGTCTCTGATGAGAAGCAGCCAACGCTACCTGTAGCACAGCAGTGCTGACCCATTCAAATGCTGTGACTGCATTCAGAAATAATGCTAAACTGGAGTTTATTGTCCTGGGGTTGAGCTGCCAAGAAGCTTCCAATTGAGATCAGTTTGCTGTTTGAGTGCAAACCACAGTTTGTTGGGGAGCTCTGACTAGCAGTCAAATGCAACTACAGACGTACCTTGGTTCTCAAACGCCTTGTGACCTGAACATTTTGGCTCCCGAACGTCACAAAGCCAGAAGTGAGTGTTCTGGTTTGCGAATGTTCTTTGGAACCTGAATGTCTGACGTGGGTTCCGTGGCTTCCGATTGGCTGCAGGAAGTTCCTGCAGCCAATCGGAAGCTGTGCCTAGGTTTTCGAATGTTTTCGGAAGTCAAACGGACTTCCGGAATGGATTCCATTTGAGAACCAAGGTATGAGCGTAAAAGCTCCTGATTTCCCCTTACAGATGAAGGAAGGCGAGGAAGCAGTGCATAAGCCCAGGGCTTATGACTGCCCTCTGCGCATCATGTTGACATATGATTTAATTTTGCATCTGAAAGCAGCCAGTATGTATCTGGCAATAACATCAAGAATTTGTATGGGTCAGCACAATGCAGTAACTCCCTCTCCCGAAGTATGTGTTTGAAATATTGAGGATTCGTATTCTATGTAAACGTCTGCAATTTTAAAATATTCTCTTTATTAGATGCCCGAATCCTGTGCTGGCATTTGCAAGGGAGAAGTATATGGGTATATGGAGTATATGGAGTATATGGGTGCTTAACCCTTGCTCTAGCCTTCCATTTTCCTTGACAACCACTTCCCCCCCATCCAAACTGCTAGAGTGTGATCTGGGTGTTGTGTAATAATCAACCAGTAATCTCTTTTAATTTTCATGTGGCTTTTACTGTATTACAATTGTTGTTGACTGCTTTGGTTTTTTTAAAATGAAATTGCGGTGTGCAAATTATTATTTTTATAAATAAACAAGACTATTATTTGTGGGTCATAGGAATTCGTTCATTTTTTCCCCCTTTTCAAAATCTAGTCTGGCCCCCCACAAGGTCTGAGGGACAGTGGACCAGCCCCCTGCTGAAAAAGTTTGCTGACCCCTGCTCTAACCACTACCCCACAGTGGCTGTTGCAGGGCTTAGGGAAGGCCACCGGACAGGACAACAGTTGCCATTTGCTTGCTTGATCCTTTCATACGTAAAAGGCAGAGTTGCGAGGGTCAGATTTTAGCATTGAAAGGGATAAACGGGTAAAAGGGGAGCTAAACTTCCCTCCCGCAGCCTTAACTTCCCTTCTCAGCTCACTTCCAGTACGAGAGGCAGACTGGCAAAAAAAGCAGGAGGGGAAAGAGTTCAGGCAGAGGATTTTGGTGAGGTAAAGCGAGGCAGGGAAGGGTTTAGTTCCCTCGCTTGCGTGCCCTTATAGATGCTAAAATTAGACACCCCCCACCTGCTTTGAAAACATGAGCAGGGCTGTCAAGTGAGCAAGCAAATAGGGTTCCCGCCATTGTGTCTAGCCGAGCCCTGAGATATGTGAAGTGCTTTGAGCAATCCTAAATAATTGTACAGTGGTACCTCGGGTTAAATACTTATTTCGTTCCGGAGGTCCGTTCTTAACCTGAAACTGTTCTTAACCTGAAGCACCACTTTAGCTAATGGGGCCTCCCGCTGCCGCCACGCAATTACTGTTCTCATCCTGAGATAAATTTATTAACCCGAGGTAATATTTCTGGGTTAACGGAGTCTGTAACCTGAAGCGTCTGTAACCTGAAGCACCACTGTACTGTTATCCCCACTCGCTGTTAACATTCAGCTGCAAAATGTGGGTATTTTGTGCAGGGCTAGCGGGGGCTTTTGCTTTCTGTTGTTGCATGAATTACGTTTCAAATTCTCGACAGGGATATGTCAAGGCGAACAGGTGGAGAGATCCAAGGGGGGAAGGAATTGTTTCCTGTGGGCTTTATCTCTCAAGCTTTATTGATGGCGTGACTCCACATCTAGGCCCCTAATCCGACCCCTTCCCCTATTTGAAGCTAGACAGCGTCACGGTGTGAAATTCTGGGCAGTCCAGAAATGGAGTTACTAATAAACAGGATGCTGGGGCTACCTTCACTATAGGGCAGCAAAGGCCACCCTATAATTAGAAGGGAGCATTGCTTGGCGGTGACGCAGAAATCACATAATCCCACATGGAGCCCCTTATTCCTAATTGCTTTTCTTTTCTAAAACTGATCTCCAGGGAACAGCAGTGGTGTTAGTCATACTCAAGAGTAGACCCATTGAAAGTAATGAACACAACTAACTTAGGCCCATTAATTGCATGAAGACAACTAACTTAGGCCCATTAATTGCACTGGGTCTAACCAGGGTGGATTTGATTTAAATCAAATCAGTTTAAATCACAATTTAAATCACGATTTAATTCACTAGTCAGTAAGACTTGATTTAAATCTTTTTTTTTTTACAGAAAGGCTCATTCTTGCTGGTACAGTGGTACCTCTGGTTACAGACGCTTCAGGTTACAGACTCTGCTAACCCAGAAATAGTACCTCGGGTTAAGAACTTTGCTTCAGGATGAGAATAGAAATTGCGCTGCGGTGGCAGCAGGAGGCCCCATTAGCTAAAGTGGTACCTCAGGTTAACAACACTTTCGGGTTAAGAACGGACCTCCGAAACGAATTAAGTTCTTAACCAGAGGTACCACTGTATAATCTTAATATTTACAACCAGATGAAGGTTTCATTTTCGGAATAATAATTTTTCAGAGTAGATTTTACACTTATATCAAAAATTACTGATTTGGTTATACTATTTGAAATACATAGACAGATAATTATGAAATGATTGTGAGGTTTAATAAGTTAACTGTTTATATTTGGACAACTTTTCTGCTGTACTTTGTTGGAAGGAGAAAAACAATCATTTCTTTCATAACAATTTATTTAATTAAAGCAATAACATTATAGCATATTTATCCATGTTTGTTAACTGATGTGGTTAAACTTAAAAAAACCAAAACAACTTAGACTGAGTTTTAGCACACATGAAAAACTTAAAACCAATCCTTATTTCCTGATGAATAGCCTTTGGACTATAATGTAACTTAAACAGAAAACTATCTTTAGAATATTTTTTCCTCCAGAAGCATTTTCTTTTAAAAATCCAATTTAAATCAAAATAATCTAATTTAAGTGGGACGCGGGTGGCGCTGTGGTCTAAACCACTGAGCCTAGTGCTTGCCGATCGGAAGGTCGGTGGTTTGAATCCCCGCGACGGGGTGAACTCCCGTTGCTCGGTCCCTGCTCCTGCCAACCCAGCAGTTGGAAAGCACGTCGAAGTGCAAGTAGATAAATAGGTACTACTCCTGCGGGAAGGTAAACGGCGTTTCCGTACGCTGCTCTGGTTCGCCAGAAGTGGCTTAGTCCTGCTGGCCACATGACCCGGAAAAACTGTCTACAGACAAATGCCGGCTCCCACAGCTAGTAAAGTGAGATGAGCGCTGCAACCCCAGAGTCGTCCATGACTGGACTTAACAGTCAGGGGTCCCTTTACCTTTTAAATCTAATTTAAATCCAAATAATCCAATTTAAATTTTAAAAATCTGATTTTTTAGATTTTCTTTTTAAAATCATTGATTTTTACCCACCCTGCGTCTAACCAGTCATGTCCCGTTTTTTGGTCTGGCACTTTGGCACGATTCAGCTGGCCGGAGCACCAGAACAAAAGGCCCTCAGGTTTTTTGGGGGGTTTCGTGCTCTTGCCCGAGGCGTCCCGATCTTGATCCGCGGGATATTGGAGGGTGTGTTGCTCTGAGTGGAACTTTGTTGGACGCAGCACTCTCTGTTGCTGTTTACACGAGATGGAAACGATGCTACCAATGTCACGTTTCAAGAACACAAAATTATTTATGGATGTGTCGCTCCAGAAACTGAGGCCGCATTCACACCAATGCATTTAAAGCACTTAAAAGAGTCATGACATTCCCCCCTAAGAATTCTGGGAGCTGTAGTTTGCTAAGAGAGTTGTTATGAGGCCCAGAGTTCCCTGTGAAAAGGGACTGGTTGTTCAGCCATTCTGAAAACCAAAGCAGGATGACAGTCTCTTAACAACTCTCAGCACCCTTACCGAAACACAGAAAGAACCTTAATTTTCCCTGTATAAGACGTGGTTTTTTAAATTAAAAAATCATGTTTAAAATTGGGGGTCATCTTATACACCAATAGTGCATGGGGTGCAATTTGGTGTGTTCTTGTTGGCTGAGGCAAGGGCTGGTGTTGATTGGGTGTCGCTATGGCAACAGGGCGGGCGATTGGCGTCTTCTCCCGGCGCGGACACGGACGATAGGTGGCTTTTGGGACGCGTGCTAGTGGCAGCGATTTTCAGCATAAAAAGCTCAACAACTTTTCTTAATTTGGAGTCCCCAAAAACGGAGTCTTATACACGGGGGCGTCTTATACACGGAAAAATACGGGACTTCTTTATGCAGCACGTAGTTGAACTATGGAACTCGCTGCTACAGGATGCGGTGAGAGCCGCCAACCTAGGTGAATTAAAAAGTGGATTATGGGTAGCCTTAATAAAATCTTATTTAAAGAGGATCAGACAAATTAATGGAGGAGAGGACTGTCGATGGCTGCCAGCCATGATGGCTGCGCTCTGCGCCCACAGTTGGAGGCAGTGATGCTTCTGAATACCAGTTGCTGGAAACCACAGGAGGGGAGAATAGTCTTGTGTTCGAATCCTGCTTGCTGGTTTCCCACAGGCATCTGGTTGGCCAGTGTGAGAACAGAATGCTGGACAAGATGAGTCCCTCGCCTGATCCTGCAGGGCTCTTAGCTTCTCATCATCATCATCATCATCATCATCATTTTATTTGTATGCGACCTTTCCATAGTTGAAACATGACAAGATTTACAGTGGTACCTCTGGTTACGAACTTAATTCGTTCTGGAGGTCCATTCTTATCCTGAAACTGTTCTTAACCTGAGGTACCAGTTTAGCTAATGGGGCCTCCTGCTGCCGCTGCGCAATTTCCGTTCTCATCCTGAGGTAAAGTTCTTAACCCGAGGTACTACTTCCGTGTTAGCGGAGTCTGTAACCTGAAGTGTTTGTAACCCAAGGTGTTTGCAACCCGAGGTACCGCTGTACATAATTATAAACATAACAGAAGTCATAAACGATAAATAAAACACACCAAAAAGCACACAACCAAATGGAAACAATTTCCATGTACACCATAAGAGCTAAAACTAAAAATACAACAATAATATCAGTAACAGCAACAACCTCTCCCCAAAACAATACTCCAGCCCAAGAATCTGTTCAACACCCTCAGCTTTTGTAGCGGGAGTCAGTCAGCACTCCACTCTCCCAGGCCAGATGGGAAAAGGCCAGCAAGGCAGAGTGCAGGTCTTCCAGGGCTCACAGCCGAGATGGTCTCATTTAAAACAACACAGAGGAAAATTTAAAAACAATTTAAAAGCAGCTGCAAGCCAGGCGGAAAGAGGCAAGGGCAGGGTCCTTCAGACCCTCAGCAAGCAATCCTCCCTGCTTGAGAGCCAGTGTGGTGTAGTGGTTAAGAGCGATAGACTCGTAGTCTGGGGAACCGGGTTCGCATCTCTGCTCCTCCACATGCAGCTGCTGGGTGACCCTGGGCCAGTCACACTTCTCTGAAGTCTCTCAGCCCCACTCACCTCACAGAGTGTTTGTTGTGGGGGAGGAAGGGAAAGGAGAATGTTAGCCACTTTGAGACTCCTTAGGGTAGTGATAAAGCGGGATATCAAATCCAAACTCCTCCTCCTCCTCCTCCTCCTCCTCCCCTTCTTCTTCTTCTTCTTCTTCTTCTTCTTCTTCTTCTTCTTCTTCTTCTTCTTCGCATGATGTGCTACTGTTACTAACCGCCATTGAAAAGGCATAGGATCTCGAATGGAAACTGACCACAGGGGAACAATCTGATACAGAGTTAGATTATTGGCCCATTCAACCCAGTATTCTAGATTTGAGCTCCTCCTTTTTATTATGATTTGTGCACTCGATGCTGTCAGGGTGGTTATACATGACCCCTCGTCCAGTATTATTTGCGCCTGCAAACGTTTTATTTATTTATTTTAAAAAAACATTTACACACTGCTAATTCACAAGCTGTCAAAGCAGTACACGAAACTTATCAGTAAGTTAAAATCAGAGAAATGACATAGCTACGGTGGATGTGTTCTTAATTGTCTGTATAAGACCGATAGAAAAGTTTTCAGCAGGTGTTAAAAGTTGGGGTGGTCTCACGGCTTCATTTCCAGTCAGTGCATGTCCTGTAGCTTCCTGCTGAAATCCTGCCACTATTCATACCGCAAATGCTGTGGGTTTTTATTTTAGTTGTCCTGCTTTTATTGTGATTTGGCTTCTCCAGACACCAGTAGTATGATAGCATTGGGCAAGCATTACAGGGCAACTAAGATAAAGATAAAAAAAGGACCCCAGGCCGGTTAAGTCCAGTCAAAGGCAACTATGGGGTTGCGGCGCTCATCTCGCTTTCAGGCCAAGGGAAGTGGCATTTGTCCACAGACAGCTTTCTGGGTCATGTGGGCCACATGACTAAACCGCTTCTGGCACAACGAGACACCGGGACGGAAGCCAGAGCGGATGGAAATGGCATTTACCTTCCCGCCGCCGCAGTACCTATTTATCTACTTGCACTGGCATGCTTTCGAACTGCTAGGTTGGCAGGAGCTCGGACTGAGCAACGGGAGCTCACTCCGTCGTGAGGATTCGAATTGCCAACCTGCTGATCGGCAAGCCCAAGGGGCTCAGTGGTTTAGACCACAGCACCACCCGCGTCCCTGCTAATAAAGCAGAAAGAGCCACCAACACAAATACATTTTTACGTCAAGAACAATTCAAACAGCAAATGGGACTTACTGCACTGCAGTATAATTTGTACTGCTCAAGTGCAGCTGGCTCAGACCCCATATATTGGAATGAAATGGATTGCTTCTCCTCTGGGTTTTACAATTTGCGCCGTGAGCCAAGTTCTTAGGAGCATTTATCAAACCAAATGAAGAGAAGATGAAAGAATTGGATGGAAAGGGCGATCTAATTAAACAGATGATACATATGAGCATCTAAATGCTGATTGGCGGATGCTTTCATGAGGCCGGATCATGAGATATCATGTCATAATTTCCAATTCACTTCCAGCTCAGGTTTTTTTTTAAAGTATTCACTGGCTGAATCCTGGTTGAGCTTGCTGCACTGCAAGGAACAGAAGGAGACTACCAAAAAGTGTCCTGGGACAGGCATGGGGGGGGGTTAGTATTGAAGAACACCTCCAGATTTATTCTGATTTGCTTGCAGGGAGGTTAGATGACATTGCATCAAAGCAGGTGTTATCTCACACTTCCCCCCCGCCACTTTCCTTATTGCAAAAAGTCCGTTCTTTGGGGCAAGCGGGTTTGTTATGTGAGGCCTCCCAATCAATTATAATTTTGCAACCTGAATTTGCCAAGATATGGCTGAATCTCACTGGAAGATAGTGACAGTCTTGAAGTACCATATAGCAGTTAAGATTGACAACTTTCGTACAGGCCCGTCTCCTGTGACTTGAACACTAACCTGTATATTATTATTATTATTTATCATTATTATCAGTTTCACAATAGAATTATGGGGGAGGGAGGGTGTCCTCCAAGCATCTATATTGGAACTAATGCTTTTTCACATGTTTATAAATGGTGAAATTGGGGATAACAGACATGGTATCCTCTGCTGGTGTGGACCACAACTCTCATAATCTCTGAACATTAGCTATGTTGTCTGGGGCTGATGGCTGGAGTCTGGAAACATCTGCAGAGCATCACATTTGTTACCTGCGAGCCATAACCTGGTTGCATTTGCTGATGATATCAAAGCTAGCAAATTTTGAAATTTGAAAGGAACAGCTTTCCCCGCCTTCAAATAAATGGGTGAATTAAAAATTGAAATGTAGGTGAATTGTGGTGAGTCCTGGGAGTTTCAAGTTTCTGGGTGCAAATCTGTGGTTTTAGGAATGGAAATCTGAGCTGTTCACAATACCTGACTTTGTGTTTCATGGTGAAATGCGAAATCCCACAATGGAATCTGAACTTTGCAGCTGGGAATTGCACGTGACTTGACATTCCAGCAGTTGCGAGCTTCTGAAATGTGTGGCTTGCATCTGTCCTTCTGAATGCACCCCTTCCTGATTCATTTTTGCTAGAAAATGATCTGACCTTTTTGCTATAAGGGGTATTTTCATAGCCTTGCTTAATTCTTTCATCCATCCTTGTTTTCCTTCTGGGGAATGTTGTTTGCTTATGCAGTTAAGCCTGTTGCTAGAGATTGGCTTCTCTCTGTATGTGTGAAAGCTGAAGGGCAAAAGTCTAGAATGGGAGTGGTGAGTTATGTTAAGTGGAGGTTTTTGTGTGTGAATATTGGAGAGGAGACAAGCATTTTCATTCTCTCAGCAAGTTCAGCATATCTAAGAACTTGGCAAAAATAAATAAATGTAAAGAGTTTGGGTTGGAGGAGTGCGAAACTGCCTTCTTTCTTGGACCAGCAGTCTCTAGAACGGACATACAGTGGTACCTTGGTTCTCAAACGCCTTGGTTCTCAAACAACGTGGAACCCAAACACTGCAAACTCAGAAGTACGTGTTATGGTTCGCGAACTTTTTTCAGAAGCCGAATGTGCTCCGTTTTGAGTGTTATGCTGAGGTCTGATTTTGCTGTTTATTTTGCGTTTTTGCTTTTGTGGCTCTTTGTTTTGTTTTTTTTGGCTGTGTGAACCCAGTTCAGCTACCGACTGATTGATTGTTTATTGCTTTCATTTATGGATCAATGGTATCGTTAGATAGTAAAATTCATGTTAAATTGCTGTTTTAGGGGTTGTTTTTAAAAGTCTGGAACGGATTAATCCGTTTAGCATTACTTTCTATGGAAAAGCGCGCCCTGGTTTTGTAACGCTTTGGTTTTGGAACCGACTTCCGGAACGAATTAAGTTTGAGAACCAAGGTACCACTGTAATCAGTCCAGACTGAAAAAAATGATAGGGGAAGCTGATTGTCCCCCAGCCGACCACTCCATTGTCCAAAATGAAAGGATGCCCCCCCCAACCATACTTTTTAATAGCCTGGCTGTGGATGTGGAACAATAAGGGCTTGCCTAATGGACCATTCAGCTGGTCTGCATTTAAAACTTCCTTGGAATGCAAGTCACATTCTGCCCAAGCTGGGGTCCAGAGACAGTTTTGCTCACTCTCACCCTTAGCACGTGTGACTCTGAGACGATTTGGAAAGTTGGTGCTCTGGAGGAAGGAGGAGGAGGAGGAGGGTTCTGTCAATTTTGGTTCTTCTCAGCTTCTCGTTTTTCCAGTGTTTAGCTTACCGCACTTCCACATCGGTTTGCAATATATTTTTTTAAGGCCTTGTGAAAATTCCACACCGGTTTGCGAAATTCTTTCTTAAGGCCTTCTGAAAACGAGTGAACAAACAAATAAATAGTACAGTAGAAATAAACAGTACAGTGTATGCATTTTTCTACATGTTAATGCAGCTGGACACTATACTTGGTGGGGCAATGCAGCCAGATGGGTGGGGTGTAAATAAAATAATAATAATAATTCAGGGTAATTCAGGGAAGTGCCAATTTTAAAGTACAGTGGTACCTCGGGTTACAAACCCCTCAGGTTACAAACTCTTCAGGTTACAGACTCCACTAACCCGGCAGTAGTCCCTCGGGTTAAGAACTTTACCTCAGGATGAGAACGGAAATTGTGTGGTGGCACCGGGAGGCCCCATTAGCTAAAGTAGCACCTCAGGTTAAGAACGGTTTCAGGTTAAGAACAGACCTCCAGAACGAATTAAGTTCATAACCAGAGGTACCTTTGTGTTTGGTCTACGAACGCCTAGGGACGTGCAAGCTGAATCAAATCTCTCCCCCATCCCTAAGAAAGAGACAGGCAGCCTTTTTGGGGTGGGTGGGGGAGCATGGAAGGCAGAAGAGTGGGACATAAATTTAATAAATAAAACCAGAGGTTAAAGGATCTCGGCCTCTGTCGCAGCCTTCGATCGTTTCCCTTGAGCAGGGACCCACGATGATGTCCGGCTCTATAGCCTGTTTAATATAATGGTTAATTCTCTGCTGGCAGGGAGTCAGGACTGTAGGGCATCCACAGAGCTTTGCAGCTTTCCACAGCAGGCCAGTTAAGCTGGGCTGGCACTGGGATCCCAGCTGCCGGGCATTCTTGCCTACATAGCTGGGATTCCTTGCCTTCCTTACCCCTTCAGCGCATTTTGCGGTTTTTTCCCCTTTCTTTCTCCAGGAGGCCCTGGGAGATCTCTGGGTTGCAGGGGGTTAAAAACCAGCTGGGCAACATGAGGACACCCTCAGCTGCTGACAGGAGCTGGGGGTGGAGTGGGGTGGGCAAGGGACAGCAGCAGCACCCCAATTTGTTATCTGACGGACGTCCCTGCAGGGGATACCCTTTAATCCCGCTGAGGCTTTAATATGAGCCAGAGTTTAGCCCCATAACATGTTTTTAATGTTTAGAGTTCAGCCCAAGGCCACCATTTCAGGTTTAAGTACATTTCAGTGGTGGGTTGGTGGGAGACTCATAGCAAAGTTCAGTGGTCTGCTCTTGGGTATATATTTGTGGTTTCTCTGCACGGTTCAATTTCCTGCTCCTTATCAGTAATAATGATGATGATATAATAGAATCATCATCATCAAAAACAACAACAACAACAACAACATTCTACCTCTTCTCCAACCTGCTCTTGGACATATTCACAGCTTTTACACTTTTAAAAAAACATTATTATTATTACTACAGTGGAACCTCGGAAGCCGAACGCCTTTGAACTCAGACGTTTCGGCTCCCAAGTGATCGAAACCCGGAAGTGATTGTTCCGCTTTCCGAACAGTTTTCAGAAGCCGAACATCTGGGGCAGCTTCCAATTGGCTGCAGGAACGGATTAAATTCGAAAACCAAGGTACGACTGTATTATTAACATTTCTTTCCTACCTTTCATTTAGGATATGTATAACTCCAATTTCTCTCTCCCCCACCCTTGCAATTTATTCTCACAACAACCCTGTGAGGTAGATTAGGTTGGGCACAGTGATAGTTTCTAGCCCAAACTTCAACCAGTGAGCTTCAGAGCTGACTCAGGATTTATAAAGGTCTTTGTTGGGGTTGCTGACTTACAGTTTTTAGCGTTATAGTTTCTCCAGAGAAGAATCACATTAAGGACAGTGTTCTGCCTCCTGCTTCCTCTGAAATCTGGAATGGAGAACCTGTGGCTCCCAGATGTTTGCTTCCAGCTCCCATCAGCTCCAGCCAACATAGTAAAGGACGATTGAAGTTGAAGTCCAGCAATACCTCCCTGCTTTAAACAGACCCAAACAACACTAAAGGAAAGCATTTTTTGTACATGGGATGAGTGCATCTCCATGACTGCTTGATACCATTGCATACCTGGGATCATTTGTTATTTGTTTGCATGCTTATTGGGGTTGCCATATGCCCAGAATTTCCTGGACATAGTTGGAGTACGGCAGTCGGAAGCAGTGTCCAGGCGGAAATTGCTGAAATGTCTGGGGGAAATCCGGACATATGGCAGCCCATGTCAGAAGTCTAGATTTTGCCGAAGTTCCTTGAAAATTGCTCAAAAACTTTATTATTATTATTATTATTAGTAGTAGTAGTAGTAGTAGTAGTAGAGATTTTGCAAAATAAAAATAAAAATGAGAAGCTTAACAACTTTGGCCAGAAAGAAAAAAACCTCAACAACTTTTGTGTCCGGATTTTCACTTTTTGAAATATGGGAACACTAATGTTTATAAACCACATTTCCATATAAAATACTGGGGCTGCATTCAAAACAACAAGAATGGCAGATGTCAGTTAAACCTGAGGGAAACAGAACGTGTGGGTGGCTTCTTGGCTGGGGTGGCACCCCAAATTTCCCATAGCCCCTCAACCCCCTCCTGATCCATACCCATGGGAGACATCCCATAGAATTGTAGAGCTGGAAGGATCCCTGAAGCTCATCTGGTCCAACCAGTTCAAACTATTTGCCTTACTAACCCAGATTTGACTATATTGACTGGTATTTGCTCTCCAGGGTTTGGGGCAGGATCTTTCCCCCCAGGTCTGAGACCTTCTGTATGCAAATATCTGCCCTACTGTGTACTATAATAGGTCCATCTTTTAGAGGGGGCATTCGTCATTGAAGGTCTGAAAATTTCCTGGCCCTGGAGTGTGGCAGTTTCTCCCGATTATTCTACCAGATATGGGATTCCTCCTCCTCGTTGAATCCGAAGGGGGGTGTCCCCGATCAATGCCTTGATTCATCCCCCTTTTTCCTTTCACGTTGGCACCCCTTTGCCCCACGGCCTGTCAGCTGCTGTTTACTAGCCTTAGATCAAGGCAGCTGTTGGGACATTCCAGCAAAGGATTGTGGGAGCAGCTGGCCTACAGCCCTTTCACCCCCACCCACCCCCACTTCACCCACCACCCCCAACCTACTGGTCAAGAAACAGCAGGAGGGGAGTGTGGCCTGGGTTCCTAGGAAACAGATTTGGATTCCTGCGACTGTTTCTTAGGGAAGCTGCGCCGAGTTAGTGGAGTGTTTATTTGGAACATTTCCCCCTCACAATATGAGAACGTCTTATGAAGGAACGTTCTTTGAAATGCCCCGTGTCTTGTAGAGTGTGCTTACTCCGATTATTAAGCAATTTGAGTCACTCATTAACTGGAAATGTTTTGGCCTCTGCCTTTGAGCCAGTTGCCCACACATTTTGGGGAGAATGCGTTTCCAGAAACAGAGGTACTGATGGTGGTTCAGGATGGTTTGTTTATTGAGCATTCTTCCTGATTCATTTGCAGAGATTAGACGACTGTTCATTCCAATTTATTCTTTTTTGTGTGGGGGGAGGTTAGATGATGTTGCATCAAAGCAAGTGTCAACGGGCCGTGTGCCTCGCTGCCTTTCCCCTTCCCCTTATTGCGAAAAGTCTGAATTTTGGGTGGGTGGGTTTGTTGCGTGAGACCTCCCAGTCAGCCATAATTGCACAACCGGAATCTCCTAAGTCTGTGATTCGAAACAATGACAGCCTCAGGCCTGTATGGATGCCACAGCGCTGAGGACTTAAAATTGAGGGGCTGATTACTTTAAAAAAAAATGACCAGGGGTGGTAAAATCTGTGTGTGTGTGAATTCTTTGCCTCAAACCTTTCGCAATCTGGATCCTTCTCCCTCCAGAGGTGATTCTTTTCTTGAGAAAGAAGGTTCCCATTTTGTGGGAATCACCTGGCCTGCAGCCAAATATGTGACTAGGCTAGTCAGATGAAAATGTCATACAAATTGTGTAGAAATATTGGTTCTGAAGCAAGTGTTTCGAACTGCCCTCTGGGGGCTGAAGTGCACAGAGCCCAGAAATGCCTACTCAGATATATTTGAATTTTGATTCAGATAGATAGATAGATAGATAGATAGATAGATAGATGATAGATAGATTATAGAGTGCAGTGATGGGGTGGGGAGGTGTAGAAACAGACCCCGAGAAGAAATATTTAGGGAGAAAGAAGCTGCCTCAGGATGGGACCCTCAGAATAAAGACCGTTGAAGACTGAGCATGCTAAGTGTCCACAGAAAGTCACTGAGAAGAAGGAAAAGACAGATAACCTGATGGAAAGGGAATGGAATGAAGTATCCTGGAATGGGGCATAGCTGACTGGCTGGTACCCTGAACTGGAGTTCCCCGCTTTGCCTCATTTTGTTTTGCTTGTCATCACTTTGACGTTGAAACGGCTTGATCAGGGCCTCTGGCAAAGGTCCAGTTGTATTACTCAAGAGCCTTTAAACTGCTCATGACGTAAATCAATAGGGTTGGGGTGCCCACCAGTTGATGAATCAAATGTTGTCAATTGACTGTCCTTTAATGACCACGGTCAACTATTATCAAATAATCTGAGGCTGCCGTCGGGTAGATGCTGGTTCAGTGTTTTAATTTCATTGCTTAATTGCATCTGACAGCACATGCGGGGGAAGAGGGGCTCTTTCTTCCCCAGTTTTCTGCAGGTTCCTCTTGCTCTGCTCTATTAGCACAAAACTAGATATTACTAGCAAAAATGTGTGTTTCTGAATCCCAATGACAACTTCGTTTATGGGAAAATAGCTTTGTTGCTGGGGGGGACCCGTTTAGAGCCGTTTAGAGATGAGGATGGAGAGTGGGGAGGCTGTGGGGTTTGTGGTCTGGAGAAGGGAGTGTTGGCTGGGGAGAGGCCTGAGGGCTGTTTCCTTCTTCCTGTGCGTGGTCTGAAAAAGACACATTGTGTGGAAGCCTTGCTGAAGCTAAGTAGGCCTGGGCCTAGCCAGTACCTGGGTGAATATCCACCTGGGAGCCCAAGGCTGACTTGGCCAATGGGAGAAAGGCAGTATATAAATGCAATTAAAGAAAAAGAGAAAACCCAGTTGCCTCATGAAACACTTCCTCTCATCTTGGGTTCCAGGTATATATTTGCCTTGCAAATACAGAGTGGGAAAAATGGAAGGTGGAGACAGAGCTAAGTGCTGCCTTCTCATCAGAATTGCTTTTCATAATCAAAGCAACAATTGGGACTTAAAATTATTCATTTGCTTGTAATACCTGCTTTCGCCCTTTGCCGTTTTATAGCTGCTATTTTGCACGTTTCATTTCTGTAATTATACCTTTTTTCAAAACGTGTCTCCTTGGTCTGCCCTGGAAGCTGCAAGATAATAACCAATATCACTCTGACCTCAGCCAGTCCCCCAGTTGCTTGCCTTTTTACTTATAACTCCTCCAGGGGGTGGTACTAGCTGCTAGATTCCTCCTCTATAGTCTCAGTGTTGTATTTGTCCAACTCAACAGGGTCGAGGATGGGACACACCTAGAATTAGTTGGCTCCTGCCTGTCCTCTAGCCACCTTACCTGTCCCAATGGGCACAAGCCAACGCTGCCTTAAACCATGGTTCGTCATTGGCTTACGAATCATGGCTTGTTAGGTACATTCAGCTAAGTTTTATGAGGGTGGCACTGTGGTCTACTGTCCTACCTGGGACACAGGTGGTGCTGTGGTCTAAACCACTGAGTCTCTTGGGCTTTCCGATCAGAAGGTCAGCGGTTTGAATCCCACGATGGGGTGAACTCCTGTTGCTCTGTTCCAGCTTCTGCCAACCTAGCAGTTTGAAAGCACACCAGTGCAAGTAGATAAATAGGCACCCCTGTGGCAGGAAGGTAAACAGCGTTTCCATGCACTCTGGTTTCCGTCACAGTATCTCGTTGCGCCAGTAGTTTAGTCTTGCTGGCCACTTGACCCAGAAAGCTGTCTGTGGACAAACACCGGCTCCCTTGGCCTGAAAGCACGATGAGTGCTGCAACCCCATACACTGGTACCTTGGTTAAGAACTTAATTTGTTCTGGAGGTCTGTTCTTAACCTGAGGTACCACTTTAGCTAATGGAGGCTCCCGCTGCCGCCGCGCTGCTGCTGCACGATTTCTGTTCTCATCCTGAAGCAAAGTTCTTAACCCGAGATACTATTTCTGGGTTAGTGGAGTCTGTAACCTGAAGCGTCTGCAACCTGAAGCGTCTGTAACCTGAGGTACCACTGTAGTTGCTTTTGACTGGACTTAACCGTCCAGAGATCCTTTACCTTTACTTATAGCAGGCTCATTGAAATTAATGGTTACAGCCAAGTTAGGTTCATTGATTTCAGTGGGTCTCCTCTAAGGGAAACTCAGCTGGGTGCCACCTGATGAGTCTGGATTCGGCCATCACACAAAGCCAAGCTTAATTGTGGCTTCTCGGTTTGTTTCTCTTGCAGAGTGAAACAGGAGCGATTGGGTAGTGTACTGCTCATTCGCAATGAACAATGCCAGTTGTAATAAATAGTGGCATTGTTTGACCCCACTGGAACATATCTCCTCAATAGCTGACCTAGTCACTAACTGAGTTACATTTTGTTTTTTAGTCTGGTCAAACACTCGTTCCTGTAAATCAGCCTTGGGGTCTCCCAAATGCACCAAGTTCGCTCAACCACAAATTTGGCATCTGGCCTTTCTTGCCTGCGATAATCACGTGTTTTGCTGCTGTCAGTGTGTCAGCGCCAGTCCACTTCTGGCCTGAATAGGGAAGCCAGGACAATGGCAGGATGCTAGTGACTCCTGAGCATGGAATGTGTGCTATTCACTAGCACAGAGAAAGTGCCTGACCCTCGGAAGCGGAGGGTTGCCCATTCATGTTGAGTCACCTTGCTGTTGTACTGTGCTATCTGTGCGAGACCCGCATGTGGTTAACTGCTGTTATCTACTTTTTTTGCAAACAAGGCATGAAGACTCAACTGTCGGTGTAATCATCGCAGAGCCCAGAGAGCATGGTGCGACTCGCAGCGCTTTGCTTGCTGCTCTCGGCGTCCCTTGGTGCATCGGAGTTGGAAGAGCACTTCGATCCAGGTGAGTTGGATTCAGGTGAGATAGGCTGTGACCTGTTGGTTGAGGAGCGGGAAACTGGAGGGTTCCTTGGTGAGGTGCTGAAATGTGGTGCAGAAGGAGCACTGAGCTTACGGCATTTTATTGGGCAGATGTGATGGAGATATGAAGGTCGGGCGAGAGGGCAAGGCCAAGTATAAGATGGAGAGCCAAGCAAGGAAAAAGGAACTCAGGGCAAGGTTTTTAGAGGGGCGTTGCCAAACTGCCATCCGACAGGCCTTTCTTCTATCTTGGTTAATCCCCAACATAGTTTTGTCCGATGCTTCTATCTTGTTTCCGATGCACAAATGTGAGAGCCGCTGGTTGCTCGTGAAACCAAAATGGCGCCATCTTTGCACACAAGAGGGAGGCGAAAGCTCTGGAAGCAGCCTAGTGGGGAATGAGCACCCTCAGTGGCCATGGAATGTGTGTGTGTGGGGAGACGAAATGGAGTATCTCAGAGAAGGGCATTGCTGACTGAATGGAACAATGAATAGGAACACTCCACACTGCAACATTTTGTTGCAGGTTCTACTCGTAAGGATACTATCTATCTATCATCTATCTGTCTGTCTGTCATCTGTCTGTTTCCTGCAGATCAGGACTGGGGAACCTGTGGCCCTCCAGATGTTGTTGGACTCCAGTTCCTATCGGCCCCAGCCAGCCTGGCAAATGGACAGCAGTTGTAGTCCAATGACATCTAAAGGGCCAAAGATTCCCCATCCTCTCTGCCCATGAAATAAGCTTCACCGTCACATCTTGCAGCAGTGGATTCTGCATTGTGCAAGGAAGTCCTCCTTCCTGCTGTTGTCTGTTCTGAATTTCTTGTTTCATTCTGTGCCCTAAAATTCTAGCATCACCAGAGGAGATTTAAGAAATTAAAAAAGAACCTCTAGGCGTTTTCTCCACACCATTCATAATATTATCAACTTCTAACATATCATATTTTTAAATATTTTTTTTTTTTGGTATACTAAAAATCCCCAAGTGCTTTAGCTCAGGCACGTCCAACAGGTAGATCGTGATCTACTGGTAGATCACTGGATGTCTGTGATGGATCACTGGTAGATCACTGGCTCCCCACAAAGAAGCTAAACAACTTTGGCTCCCCTTAAAAAAAAGCCCTGCACCCTCCAAAAGCGGGCTTTCCTCCTTCCTAAAAAAACCTCAACAGCTTTGAAAAAGGGGGGGGGGGTAGATCACTGCCAGTTTTTGATTCTGTAAGTAGATCGCAGTCTTATGGGAGCTGGCCACCCTGTGCTTCAGTCCAGCCATATTATTTTGGTTAGCTTACCCTTTTCTGCCCCTTTCACCAACGCTGTGATTTCCCTTTTGAAGTAGAGCGTCAGCACAGCATATAGGATTCCAAAATGGGACTACATCATACATAATATATGAAGGGTAGCATTATGATACTGGCAGTTTTATCCTCTCTGTCTTCCCTAATCACCCCAGCATGGAATTTGCCCTTTTGGCTATATTCCAGAGTATCACAAAGTGTTCCAGACAACGGAACATTGAGCTGAAAGCTTGCAGAACATTAACAGAATGTTAAAACTTAGTGTGTCTCTAGAAAAGGACATCCTTGGGGTTTTTTTTAAAAGCGTCCACCTCGTGTGTGAAATTAGAGCACCCTCTGGTGGAAGTCATTGACATCCAGTACTAAGTGTTCTGCTTTTTGTAGGCAGGACAGTAGAAAAAGGTAAAGGACCCCTGGACGGTTAAATCCAGTCACAGGGGACTATGGGGTTGTGGCACTCATCTCGCTTTTGGGCTGAGGGAGCTGGCGTTTGTCCGCAGACAGCTTTCCGGGTCATGTGGCCAGCCTGACTAAACTGCTTCTGGCGCAACGGGACACCGAGACAGAAACCAGAGCGCACGGAAACACCGTTTACCTTACTGCCGCAGCAGTACCTATTCATCTACTTGCACTGGCGTGCTTTCAAATTGCTAGGTTGGCAGGAGCTGGGACAGAGCAACGGGAGCTCACTCCATTACGGGGATTCAAACCGCTGACCTTTCGATCGGCAAGCCCAAGAGCAGGGGCCTGCAAACTTTTTCAGCAGGGGACCAGTCCACTGTCCCTCAGACCTTGTGGGGGGCTGGACTATATTTCGAAGGAAAAAAATGAATGAATTCCTATGCCCCACAAATAACCCAGATATGCATTTTAAATAAAAGCACATTCTACACTTGTAAAAACACCAGGCAGGCCCCACAAATAACCCAGAGATGCCTTTAAAATAAAAGGGCACATTCTACTCATGTAAAACACGCTGATTCCCAGACTATCCGTAGTCCGGATTTAGAAGGCGATTGGGCCGGATCCGGTCCCCGGTCCTTAGTTTGCCTATCCATGCTCAAGAGGCTCAGTGGTTTAGACCACAGCGCCACCCGTGTCCCAGGTAGGACAGTAGCCTTATGTTCGTCTGATTCTTGGATTTTTCAAAAAGGAATTGCACAGTGCAGGGTCTGCCCCACTAAAGGCTTGAACCCTAGTGAAGGCCAACTGAACCTCAGGAGGCTTGACACCTCAGAGGATCTCAGTCACTGAGATGGAGCATATGGAAACAGGCAGTCCCTAAGGTACTTTGAGCCCAAGTTGTTTAGGGCTTTGTGGATTAACACAAGCACCTTGAAAAAGGCCTGATAGCAAACAGACAGACAAAATGAGTTTCGATATACAGGGCTCAACCCTGTGACAGTTTACTCAGATGTAAGTCTCACTTTTTTTCCGGCGGGGCATATTCCCATGATACACAGGATAAACTGAGAATATAGAGAACAGCTTAATTCAACACAGGACGGTGCTAGAATGTGGCTGCCATGTTTTTATGGTGGCGGCCATCTTTTTCCGCCCCCTCCCCCATTTTCAAAATGGAGTCCCAAGGCCTGTGTTCTTCAGTGCCTTTGGGCATCAGTATCTACCCAAGCCTACCTTTTGGTAGTGTCAGGCCTGGTTATAAGAAGGGACATGTTAAGAAGGGAATATGATTGTGCATGGTGTAGAGAAAGTGGATAGGAAGAGGTTTTCCTTTCTCTTGTCTCATAATACTAGCGCTTGGGGCTATACAATGAAGCTGAATATTGGAAGTTCTGGGACGGACAAAAGGAAGTGTTTCTTCACATAGAACAGGGTTAAGCTATGGAATTCTCTCCCACAGCTACCGTATTTTTCACCCTATAAGACACATTCCCCCCCCCCAAAGTAAGGGGAAATGTGTGTGCGTCTTATGGAGCGTATACAGGCTCCATGGCTTCAGCGAAAGCAACCGAAGCCTCCGGAGCGCAGCGGGAGCGATCCCGCTGCGCTCCGGAGGCTTCGTGTTGCTTTCGCTGAAGCCTGGAGAGCGAGAGGAGTCGGTGCGCACTGATCCCTCTTGCTCTCCTGGCTTCGCTTCGCTGGAGAGGCACTGTGCAGCTTTCCCTCTCTGCGCAATGCCCCTTCAGCCAAGCGGGAGGAGAAATGGAAGGGGCTCCGTTTCTCCTGCCGCTTCGCTGAAGGAGCGCTGCGCAGAGAGGGAGAGAATATTTTTTTTCTTGTTCTCCCCCTCTTATGATGGGGTGCGTCTTATAGAGCGAAAAATACAGTAGCAGTGATGGGCACCAGCTTGGAGCTCTGCATTGGTGCTGATCATTCACTTCATAGTCATCTGGTTGCTCACTGTGGGGGGGAAAACGGATTCTGATATATATATGGGTCCCTTTGTCCTAATCTGGCAGAGTTCTTATGTTCTCAAGTCTCATTAAAAGCATCCCACCCTAGGTTAACTTGCAACCCCTTGGCTTCAATGTGACATACTATAACTGATGTTATGCGGATCAGGTCAGTATTAATAGCTCATAATTTTCACAGAGGGGTGTGTATAATGCAAAGGGGTTATCCTTGCTCTTCATTCTCTCGCTTCCTTCCCCCTTTGCAGCTAAGTGTCGCTATGCATTGGGAATGCAGGATCGCACCATCCCGGATGAGGCCCTCTCAGCCTCCAGCTCATGGTCTGACTCGACGGCCGCCAAACACAGCAGGTGATGATGGCCTTTGAAATGCAAAGTTGTAACTTGCTTTTCCCCCTTGCAGTTGTACAATACATTTCAGTTGTACACAGTACACTGCCCTCGTAGACCTGACGAAGGTCTTTTGACCTGAAAAGGACTGTTCACGCTGTTCAATAAGATAGGATGCCCGCCCCAAGCTTAATAATAATAATAATAATAATAATAATAATAATAATAATAATTTGTTATTTGCACCCCGCCCATCTGGCTGAGTTTCCCCAGCCACTCTGGGCAGCCTGCAACAAAGATTAAAAATACATTAAAATATCACACATTAAAAACTTCCCTGAACAGGGTTGCCTTCAGATGTCTTCTAAAAGTTTGGTAGTTGTTTTTCTCTTTGACATCTGATGGGAGGGCGTTCCACAGGGTGGGTGCCACTACCAAGAAGGCCCTCTACCTGGTTCCTGTAGCTTTGCTTCTTGCAGTGAGGGCCCTCGGCGCCAGAAGGCCCTCGGCGCTGGACCTCAGTGTCCGGGCAGAACGATGGGGGTGGAGATGCTCCTTCAGGTGTACTGGACTGAGGCCGTTTAGGCCTCCCACATGTCTTCCACGTGAACAAGTGCGGCACCGTCCAGTACGACTGTCGTTCTTGGACCCCTTCCCTATAAAGAGCAGTGTGAAATACGGCCGTGTTCTTACCCCAACTCTCTTTGGCGTAGTCTTCCTGTTGCCCTCTTATTCCTTCAGCTCAACGTTGTGAACATCCATCCAAGGAGGGTTGGGGGGGGGTCTGCTCAACCTGGTGTGCGAGGAAAATAGCATGCAAGAGGTGCTAGGTAGAGATAAAGGGACCCCTGATTATTAGGTCCAGTCATGGCTGACTCTGGGGTTGCGGCTCTCATCTCGCTTTATTGGCCGAGGGAGCCGGCATACAGCTTCCGGGTCATGTGGCCAGAATGACTAAGCTGCTTCTGGCGAAACCAGAGCAGCGCACGGAAACGCCGTTTACCTTCCCTATGTATCTACTTGCACTTTGACATGCTTTTGAACTGCTAGGTTGGCAGGAGCTGGGACCGAGCAACGGGAGCTCACCCCGTCATGGGGATTCGAACCGCCAACCTTCTGATCGGCAAGTCCTAGGCTCTGTGGTTTAACCCACAGCGCCACCTGCGTCCCTTGCAAGAGGTGCTAGGGAGACTTAAATGTGATTTGTGAAATCTGCCCCTGCCCAAATACAGATTCGTTAACATATCCCCCTTTCTGTCTTCTCCCTTTTCCTGCTCTCCAGGTTGGCGCTGAGCGAGGGAGATGGAGCCTGGTGCCCTGCAGGACCCGTCTACCCTAACGATGCGGAGTACTTGGAGATAGACCTGCGGCGGCTGCACTTCTTAACCTTGGTGGGCACGCAGGGTCGCCATGCGAGCGGTCACGGCAAAGAGTTTGCCCGCTCCTACCGGCTACACTATAGCCGGGACGGGCACCGCTGGATGCCTTGGCGGGACCGGTGGGGCAACGAGGTAAGCGAGGGGCGGAGCTGAAGTGAGGGCAGGTGAAGGCAGCCAATGGGAGGCGGAGAGGTGGGGCTAGCGGAAGGCGTGGCGTTCACTGCTCGTGTGATCAAATGTTAGGCTAAGTTGCAATGTCATCGCTTAAAGAAATATTAGTGGACGGCTACAAAATGTGAAATCGCATACATGGGGTAAATTTGTATGATGGCGTAAATTTGGTGAATTGCAGAGGCTTTATTATGGCAGAGGCTTTATTATTCATTAGGGATGCGGGTGGCACTGTGGGTTACTATTTAAATATACTATTTAGTGCCACACTATGTAGAGACAAGGGACACGGGTGGCGCTGTGGGATAAACCACAGAGCCTAGGACTTGCCGATCAGAAGGTCGGCGGTTAGAATCCCCGCGACGGGGTGAGCTACCGTTGCTCGGTCCCAGCTCCTGCCAACCTAGCAGTTCGAAAGCACGTCAAAGTGCAAGTAGATAAATAGGTGCCGCTCCGGAGGGAAGGTAAACAGCGTTTCTGTCTGCTGCTCTGGTTCGCCAGAAGCGGCTTAGTCATGCTGGCCACATGACCTGGAAGCTGTACGCCGGCTCCCTCGGCCAATAAAGCGAGATGAGCGCCTCAACCCCAGAGTTGGCCACGACTGGACCTAATGGTCAGGGTCCCTTTACCTTTATGTACAGACAAAACCATGATGGCGTCCGTTCTCTCCAGCTCCGAGAGAACAAAAAGAAATAAATAAAAGCAAAAGTACAGTGTAATAGTACCTGCAGCAGAAGAGATAAGACTCTCTTCCTTTCCTAGGAGGAGTGAAATTGCTAACATCAGGTGTGGTGTTGCTGCTTACTTCACCCCCCCCATCAGTTGCATCGCTGGAATTCGAGAGGGCGAGGTGAGACAGTGGTGCACGGTCATCCCTGTGCAAACACACCTGCAGAGCCAATCTGGCCCTCCTGCTGATGCGTTCGCACTGCACCAACCTCACCTCTGCCTTGCCCCTACCTCTCTGCCTCCTGGTAGGGAGAAGCGATGCAACTGACTGGAGGTCAGTTGAGCTGCAATGTCTCACCTACGCTGCCCGCTACTGGGAAAGGCTTATTTCATCATGGGAACCCCCCCTCCACCTGCATTCCGGAGGGGGGCTGGACTAGAAACCGGTTTTGCAGCCAGCCTCTCCACAAAAAGGGAATCCTGCACATGTGAAGACAGCATGTCAGGGAGAGGGCTGAGTTAGAACCCTTCTTGATGACCTGTAGTTTTCTGTTTGGATGGAGTTTTTCGCTCTCTGAAGTGGGAGAGCCCAGAAACAGGTTTACATCTCTTTGAGAACTGGCTCTATGTCTAATACAGTGGTACCTCGGGTTACATACGCTTCAGGTTATATACGCTTCAGGTTACAGACTCCGCTAACCCAGAAATAGTGCTTCAGGTTAAGAACTTTGCTTCAGGATGAGAACAGAAATTGTGCTCCGGCGGCACGGCAGCAGCGGGAGGCCCCATTAGCTAAAGTGGTACTTCAGGTTAAGAACAGTTTCATGTTAAGTACGGACCTCCAGAACGAATTAAGTACTTAACCCGAGGTACCACTGTAAATAGAGAGGACCTTTCCTAGTATGGTAGGCCGATCTTTTTGCTTATGCACTACTTCCCAGTTATAGTCCTGACAATGCACTGTGCACTGCCTAAACCAGAGATGGCTAGTGTGACTCCCTCCAGTTGTTCCTGGACTACAGTGGTACCTCGGGTTAAGTACTTAATTCGTTCAGGAGGTCTGTTCTTAACCTGAAACTGTTCTTAACCTGAAGCACCACTTTAGCTAATGGGGCCTCCTGCTGCCGCCGCACCACTGGAGCACGATTTCTGTTCTCTCCCTGAAGCAAAGTTCTTAACCTGAGGTAATATTTCTGGGTTAGCGGAGTCTGTAACCTGAAGCGTATGTAACCTGAAGCGTATGTAACCCGAGGTACCACTGTATAGCTTTTGTCATCCCTGATGGATTGGGCTGATGGAAGTCTGAGTTCAGCAGCACCCGGAAGGGCACAGGTTGTCCATCTCTGGCTTTAAAAACTCCACCAATGTCTTTACTCAAATGCCAGAGCTCAGAATTGCCATTGCCTGTGCAGGTTCCCGAGCAATGACAGAAAACTAACTTCCTGCCCCTTAGGTGATTTCGGGTAATGAAAATACAGAAGAAGTGGTGCTGAAGGACCTGGGCCCCCCGGTTATTGCCCGTTACGTCCGCTTCTACCCACGTGCGGACCGAGTCATGAGTGTCTGCCTGCGCGTGGAGCTCTATGGCTGCGTCTGGAAAGGTGAGCCACCTGATTATTATTTTTTGTCCTTGATGCAACAACACGGTCCAGCTCTTTTCCTGCACTCACATGCATATGCAGAGCCGGTGCGATGTGGTGGTTACAGCAACCTTCCCCAACCTTGAGTCCCCTAGATGTTTTTGGACTACAACTCCCATCACCCCAACCCTTTGACCAGGCTTGATGGGAGTTGTAGTTCAAGGAAAATACCTGGACGGCATCAGGTTTGATGGTATTAGGTTAGATAGACCAACCGTCTGACTGAACAGAAGGCTCCTTCGTATGTTCCTGTTTTCCTCACCCTCTCTCTGTACACATGCCCTTGGGGTTTGCTCCACATACCCAAAAGCCTTTGCTGCACATGAAGTTTGATCCTCCTGAGGATCAGGAGCTTGAGGTCTTCTTCTGAATGTGTTTGTTTCCTTCCACCAGATGGACTTCAGTCGTACACGGCTCCTCTCGGCCAGGTCATGCCTCTAGTTCCAGAACCAGTCTACCTGAATGACTCCACGTATGATGGGCACAGCGTCAGCAAGTGAGTGAGTGAACATCCCTGCCCCCCTGTTGTTGAATTCTGTGCTTGGGTGGCCCTAAAAGCACGGCAATCCCAGCCTGAAACTTCAGCTTCAAAGGGTGGGTTCAGATGACCAGGTTAGTCACATGACAGCTGCAGACATCACGTGATGCATCTGAAGATTTCATCACCTGTCAGTTCACTGGGTTATGTTAGACCGACCAGCCTTCCCTCAACCTGGTGGTCTTCAGATGTTTATGACTACAACTCCCATCAGCCCTTACTAGCGTGGCCAATGGCCAGGGATTATGGAGTTGCAGTTCAAAATGTGTTCAGAGGTTTTGTTCAGGAGAAAACAGGAAGGGAACTTCTGTTTGGTCAGCTTGTGAATGGGGCTGCAAGCCGATTGTGTGACTCCACCCAAAGAGAGTTTCTCATTGTGTAATAGTTGTGAAGTTCAAATAGCCGGAAGCTCAGGGTGTCATCTGGGGCAAATCACAATCTCAGCCTAGGTTGCCTTTTTTATAAAACGGAGGTGAGATAGGACTATGACAGTATTTGTGCTGGGAAAAAATGCAGATATGAGCAACAAGAACATTAACAGAAGGAGGGCCCAGCATTAGGTGGGTAACCCATAAAAAGTAAAGGTAAAGGGACCCCTGACCATTAGGTCCAGTCGTGGCCGACTCTGGGGTTGCGGCACTCATCTCGCTTTATTGGCCGAGGGAGCCGGCGTACAGCTTCTGGGTCATGTGGCCAGCATGACTAAGCTGCTTCTGGCGAACCAGAGCTACGCACGGAAACGCTGTTTACCTTCCCGCCGGAGCGGTACCTATTTATCTACTTGCACTTTGACGTGCTTTCGAACTGCTCGGTTGGCAGGAGAAGGACCGAGCAACGGGAGCTCACCCCGTCACGGGGATTTGAACCGCCAACCTTCTGATCGGCAAGTCCTAGGCTCTGTGGTTTAACCCACAGCACCACCCGCATCCCTGGGTGACCCATAGTGATAGATAACTGCATGAGAAAAAGGAAAGAGAAGACTGGGGCTGAGCGAGAGAAGAAAACTAAATAACGGTGTCTAAAAATTATTAGCTACATATTGGCCACCTGCCTTATTACACCTTATACCACACCAGCCACATTCTGAAAATATTGAGGAACCTTCTAAACACTATAGCTCTGCTGCGGCAGCCAAGTTTTCTGTCTTCTTGATCCTGTTGTGTAGCTGTAGCATCGAAAGACCCGTAGCCAGGATGAAGGCACAACTGTGTGAGTCTTTCCCATGGCATGGGGCCTTTTCTCTCCTGCACAGCCAGCCTCACCTGTCTGGTTCTGGAGGAGCTTGAGTCTCAATGGAAAAGCAGGTAGCAAGTCAAAAACACATCAGAGGAGAGCGAGAGCATAGATAAGGACCTTGGGCAACTCCAGGTAAACCATACTGGCTGAAGCATCTTCCTCTTGGATTATACATTGGCTAGCAGGGTCCCCCTTGGAGCTGTCCAGGGTACCGTTCTCATCCGCTTTCTCCTTTGTGACTTGCCTTCCTGTGAGCCTGCCACAGAAGATGTTGTCTCAGCAGGGAGCTGGAGCCAACCAAAGCCTCCTGTAGGCTGCCAAGACCTGGAGTGCATTTAGCTCTGGAGGAACCGATTGGGCGGTTAAAGAGCCCTTGCTTATTTTGCAGTCTTTGACTTCTGCAAGGCTGGGAAGCTGGAGACGCTCAGGGGACTCGTTCTCTGATCAGAGGATGGTGGAAGGGCTGCTGTGCCAGCCAGCCAGCCAGGTGGGCTCTAGATAATTAAGCCCTGACAGCTCCTTCCCTGCAGCCAGGAAACAGGCTGAACCTTGTCTGTATCTTATTTCTCCGCCTGCTAGATCCCTGTGTTGCTGGTCATGGCATTGGCCATACGGTTGCAGGTCTTTCAATTCTATGTCAATATTGTAGAACGAACACATAGAAATGCACTCTCCTTCACGCTAGTGCGACGTTTAAGGGGCGCCTTGATTCGGCCCAAGTGCCCAGTGTTTTCTTTTTTTCCTTAGTGACTCCCTTGCAACTCTATTCTATTCCATTCTAACCACAGCTTGCATTTTGGGGGCCTTGGCCAGCTGACCGATGGGGTGATTGGCCTGGACGATTTCACCCACAACAAAGAGCTGCGCGTCTGGCCGGGGTACGACTACGTAGGCTGGAGGAACAGCTCTTTCCCCAAGGGGTTCGTCGAGATGGAGTTTGAGTTTGACCAGCTCAGATCCTTCACTTACATGAAGGTAAGCGAGTGTCACGGTTGGAGTCAGGTGCGGGTCAGCAACAAAAACAACAAGTCACCTGAGACCGGTGCAGTTAATCCTTGATTCGAGGAAGCAAAACTCAGCTCAGGCCTAGTGGTCTCAGCAACTCTTTCCAGGAGGTCTTGCCCCAATGAAGCAGTTGCCAGGACTGAAGGAGAGGGGAGCTGGTTGCAGCAGTAGGGGGAGACACCCTATATTCTTCAGCAGCCCGTCTCCACTGACTCTTGGCTACTCTCCCCTCCAGCCTCTGCTTCAGCCTCAGCCTCAGAGTCAGAGTCTGAACTGCTCTCTGCCGCAGCCTCTTCCTGTTCACTAAACCCAGTCGCCTCTCCTGCTGCTGACATCTCCCCCTTCTAGTCTGCTCCCTCTTCTCCCGCTAACCACCCATCGTCATCCCACCAGCCTCCTTCTGTAGTTTTCAGATAGACGCGCTGGCCTTTAACGCTTGGGAACTGTGTAATCGGAACCCACCTTCCTCCTGTGACAAATAAGGAAAACCTGTAACATGAACAGCTTTTTAAGCCCTGTTCCTTCCTTACAGGCACAGGTGCTGAGTTGCGCCTAACATGTGTTGGGGGGGGCTGAAGTCCTGCGATGTGCATTGTGTGTGTGTGTGTGACATCACACGTGTCATCATGGGCATTGCACGCTGCTTGCGTGATGACTTTCACATCGGGAGAGGCTGACCAGGCCTCCTTCTGATGCGACATTCACGCGCTGGTCTGCACAGCGTCTTCCTACACTTCATGGCCCGGGCAGCTTCCCGCCAGGCCTCCTCTGTCCCCTCAAGATTGCAGGGGCTGAGCTCCATCCTAACAGACATGGGTGTGTGTGTGTGTGTGTGGGTGGGTGGGTGGGTGGCTGTAGAGGCCTCAGCCCTATAGAGCTGGCCCACTTCCTCACATGGTTTGGGGAGGGTTGTGAAAAGCCTCTGAGACTCATGGCCCTGTGAGATCTCATGGGAGCCTCCCAGAGGCCTCGCATGACCCAGAGCCCTGTAAGCAAGGCGAAAGGCTTAGAAGTGGCTTTTTGTGCAGGGAAAACCCTGTGGGACACCCCACAAAATCTCTCGAGAGCCCCCAAAGCCTGAAAAGTTAAGGGTCTCCCTTTCTATTTATTTATTCATGGTCCGTGTAAGCTTGTGATCGCGTGAGTAAAATGAGTGTTCGGTTGCGATCGACCTATAGACGATGATGGGGATGGCAGGGGAATAAGCTTGCTTCGAAATGGCCTCTCCTTTTGTCACCGCGCCTCTAACCCTCTTCTTTTCCTCCCACTGCCCCAATCCAACCTCCCTGCCCAACCCCAGGTCCACTGCAACAACATGCACACGCACGGGGTGAGCGTCTTCCGGCAGGTGGACTGCCTCTTCAAGCGCAGCCTGGCCACGGCCTGGGAGCCCACGCCTGTCTCGCAACAACTCGCCGTGGACGTGAGGGATCCCAGCGCCCGGTCCCTCACGGTGGACCTGGGAGGGCGGCTCGGCAAGTTCGTCCAGTGCCACTTCCACTTTGCCGGCGAATGGATGCTTTTCAGCGAAGTTGGCTTTCTCTCTGGTGAGTTGGGGTTGGTTGGCTGAGTGCAGAGCCATTCAGGTGGAGAGCAGAAGAGGCTGAGCGAGAGTTTGAACCCTCATCTCCCAGGTCCTGGCCCAGCACTCTAATTGCTATGCCACAATTGTTGTTACAGTTATTTGTCGTATCCACTCCTTTCACCACTTGGTTATCCTTTGCATTTCCTTTTCCTTCCAGAAGTTGTGGATGACCCTTCCTTCTCGGCCTCAAGCCGTCGCCCTCCTGTGATTGCTCTGCCTCACCCCTTGGGCCACGACACTCCCATCTCACCGGCTCTGGGTTCTGCGCAGAGCGAAAAAGCCAACATTGGTTCAAACCTCACGCTCCAAGGTGAGTAGCCCTCAAACCGGAGAGCAAAGCTACCTAAGGAATAATTTTGCCCACCCTGAGCCCAAAATTCCACCTGTTTCAAAATGGCGATGCTTGGAGACCATAAATGGACTTTATCATTATTTTTCTCTGTTTCTTTTTAAGATCTGGAAAGTCAAGGGGAACCAAAATCAGGGCAGCCCATTGCAAAGGACGACAACAGCAACACCTCCATCCTGATTGGGTGCCTGGTGGCCATCATCCTTCTCCTATTGGTTGTCATCTTCCTCATCCTCTGGCGGCAATATTGGCAGAAGATCTTGGGGAAGGTAAGCTGGGCTGCATTACGGGAAGGATGATGCAATGGGTGGCCATGGTTTCGATGACCCCAAATTAAGGTGGTCTTACCGATTCGGAGTGGGCAACTTAAAAATCTGCATCCGCTTAAGTGCATTTAAGACTTTGTTAACTCAGCCCAACTTCTGCTGGCTAAGACACACCTGATTGCATTGATTGGAAATAGAATCTTACTTTTAGACATACTGCTATAAAGGTTGTTTTTAAAGCATGTAGAATTAAGGATCGCTCCCCTGTTGAGGAGCCCACCTGCTGCGTCTCTGCATGACTCACTGATCAGGGTAGGGCCTCTCAGTGGGAAAAGGTGGCTTTGGATGCAGTAGGGCACCTCCAGTTAAAAGGAGATCAGCGAGAATTTTCTCTGACCGAGACCCTGGAGAGCCTCTTATCCTCTCAACAACCCTGCGGAGTAGGTTGGGCTGAGTGATAGTGCCTGCCCCAAAACCAGCCCGTTAGCTTCATGGCCATGGGGCTTTGTATGCCGGAGCCTTGTCCGGAATGACACTGGCTTTCTTAGGTTTGCTGGGATTCTGGGGTGCACTTGTAGGGCACCCTTAAAAGGCTACAAGGGGCACTAGGCCTCTAGGGCCGAGCTAACAGCCTATCTGAATGGGAAACAGCTTCAGAATGGGCCCAGCAACTCCCCTACAACATGCAGAGGAAGATTGGTTATGGAGGGCAAATGAACACTGGCCATGGAGGGCACTGAGAACTGGCCACAGAGAGCAAATGAACATGATTGTCATTACAGTGGTACCTCTGGTTAAGAACTTAATTCATTCTGGAGGTCTGAAACTGTTCTTAACCTGAGGTACCACTTAAGCTAATGGGGCCTCCCGCTGCCGGAGCATGATTTCTGTTCTCACCCTGAAGCAAAGTTCTTCACCCGAGGTACTATTTCTGGGTTAGCGGAGTCTGTAACCTGAAGCATTTGTAACCTGAGGTACCACTGTATTTATTGAATGTATGACTGGAGGGGGGGTGTCTTTTGGGGCAGCTTGTCTGCCATCACCAATCTCCTCATAAAGTAACCTCTGATAAATTTCTGAGGGACCCAGCTTGGGATCCACCCCTAGGTAGGCCGAGAGAGAGCCAATAGTTCTGGAATGATCTGAAGTAGGGGGCGGCAGGAGAATCTGTGGGGTTAAAGTCCCAGGGTAGGGTCCGAAGACACAGAAAGTCAGCACCTTGCGGAAGCTCAACAAGTTTGGGTTGGGTCAGTGCCTGGTGAGCGGCCACCTGGACAATACCATGACAGGAAGAGAAGGTATAAGAAAATGGGATGCAAGACTCCCTCAGTTTCTCAAAGGAGCAGTAGAATTGGGCGAATTAATGCCTTGAGGGCCTGAGCAATGTGAGGCTCGCTGTGTATATGCACTTCTGTCACGGCCTCTCGAGCAACTGACGCTTCCATGCCCCTTAGGCGCAACGCCGCATCTCAGACGACGATCTCACCGTCCACCTCTCGGCGCCAAGCGACACCATCGTCATCAACAACACGATGGGCTCCCACCGGCACTCGAACCGCTACGAGCGCATCCACTCGGGGGAGACGGAGTACCAGGAGCCCAACAGGGCCCGCATGAAACTGCCGGATCTGCCCCACAGCGTCGAGAACTCCGGTGAGGGGCCGGTTGTGGGATTTTGGGGAGGGCGGAACTGAACTAAAACAGGGGGGACGTGGTGGTTTTGCAGAGGAGAAGGCCGAAGCTGCTGAGGGGAGCAGGGAGCGAATGGTTGAACCGTTGGGAGAGGCTTTTGTTGGGGTGGCGTTAGACGGGAACGTCTGAGGGTCAGAGCAACCCAAATGCCATGGACACCTAGGTAAGTGGTAAAAGCTAGGGAGCACATAGAAAACCTAAGTTCCTCCACAGGATCTTTGTACCACTGGCCTATCTAGACCAGCGTTGTCTACCCTGACTGGAAGTGGTTGCCTGGGGTTTCCGATAACGTTTCTCTCCCAGTCCCCACTGGAGGGATTGAGTTGAAGCGACCTTCTGCATGTAGCGCAGGTGTCCTACTGAGCTGTGGCCTTTTGCCCAGATCATAGGGCGATTCTTCCCTGCCTCTTTTCGCTTGTTCAAGTGAACATTCTTGTTCTTGGGATGTTGAATTCTCAGCCCAGCACCAAATTCCACACTTCTGAGGTATGTTTGCGGAAAGCTCAGAGCGGACTCGGCCCAGCCGTTGGGAGGTGTGGAAGACTGCTGCTCGCCTCACTTCGTGCTGAAAGGGACCACGGTTGCTTAGGAAGAATCTTGAGCTTCCGTCAAAGCACCAAAGTCTCATTAGGGAGGGGAAGGGCTGCACCTGAAGGGCAGAGTGCGTGCCCCACAGTTTAAGACAGGGGTCAGCAAACTTTTTCAGCAGGGGGCCCTCAGACCTTGTGGGGGGCTGGACTATATTTTTTGGGGGGAAAATGAACAAATTCCTATGCCCCACAAATAACCCAGAGATGCATTTTAAATAAAAGGGCACATTCTACTCATGTAAAACCACGCTGATTCCTGGACCGTCCGCGGGCCGGATTTAGAAGGCGATTGGGCCGGATCCAGCCCCCCAGGCCTTAGTTTGCCTACCCATGGTTTAGGGAAGTTCTCCGGCGTCTCCAGATAGGGCGGTGAGAGATGCCCTGTTTGAAACCCCAGGGGGTTGCTGCCCGTCAGCTTAGACAATACTGAGTCATATATAACTGGTGTAAATCTGGCTCCTATGAACACCTTGGGAAAACATGCAAACCAGGTGAAAGATTTCATATTGACGAATAACCGTTTAACTAGTAAAGTGGTTGGCTCCGATCCTTTCAACTCGTTGGGGGTCCTAACCAACTGCAGACGACGGTAAAAACAACGACAGAAACTAAAATTTCCCCCCTCAATTTTCACCTCTTCTCTCAGTAAAGAGGTTGATTATTCTGTGATGTTCCAGCCCTGCCTACCCACTTGTTCCTGTTGTTCAAAGACTGTTGTTAAAACAGCACATATATATATATATATGGGGGTGCAGTTAGCCTCCAAGTAGAAGGAATGAGAGAAAAATGAAGGTGGATTTTAACTGACCTAGCACAGTTCAAAAGTTCGAAAGCACGTCAAACGTGCAAGTAGATAAATAGGTACCGCTCCGGCGGGAAGGTAAATGGTGTTTCCGTGCGCTGCTCTGGTTCGCCAGAAGCGGCTTAGTCATGCTAGCCACACGACCCAGAAGCTGTACACCGGCTCCCTCGGCCAGTAAAGCCAGATGAGCGCCGCAACCCCAGAGTCAGTCACGACAGGACCTAATGGTCAGGGGTCCCTTCACCTTTACCTAGCACAGTGAAACTACTTATTTAACACTGTAGAATACTCAATAAAAGGGCCTGAAAAAAATTAATAGTGTTTTTTACCTGGCACCAAGAAGGTATTAAATTCCGAAGCAGGGGTGTCACCACCAAAAAGGCTCTCTCTCTCTTTGCTAGTCTGATGGGTGGGGGGAGCCCAGGCAAGGGCCTTCAAGACATCTCTTAGTGTACACGTAAGCTGACCTGGGGAAAGCAAGTCCTCACAGTACTTGAGACCCAAATGGTTTTTTTGTTTTTAACAATCTAGGAGGGTTGTAATGTATTTCTGTTTTTCTGAGTTATCGTTTTAGGTGCTCGCATATTGATTTATTGAATTTATATCTTACCCAGGATTGCAAGCAGAAATTTGAAAATGGAAACGTTCTAAAATAGTCCTAAAACAATTACAGTTAAAAACATAGAAAAGCAGTTACCGTTAAAAACCTTTTGAAACCACTTGCAGGCTTTTTTTTTTATAAAAAAAATTATTAAAAAAAATACATTCTTCCACCCAGCGATTTCAGGGCTTTTCAGCAACAGTAATCTTCAGCCATCAAGTGCTTGGGGAAACAGGAATGTTTTCAAATTCCTCCTGAAAGTTAATAAAGACGGAGACACTTTATGATACTGTGAGGAGATATTTGTGTTGGGAACAAGCCAAAACTACCACTTTGTGGTTAAAAGGAAAGGGGGTCGTTAATATTTTATTTTTATTTCCCATTAGAGTAACAAACCAGAGACAAAATGCCTTTAATAAACGATGACAAGGCAGGTCTTTTAAACGTGGATTAAAATTCACCACATCGTTAAGGGAGAGCTTTACTGACTAGTTTCCCAACTGAAGTGTGCTGCTTTATTGTGAAATATAGGCAGTACTGCCAGCCACTATAATTCTGTAATGTATTTAGACACCTCTTTTACTGGTGGAACACACTGCTAATCTTATGCAAGGGTCTCTTGGAGTTCAGTTCAGCAATTCCGGCAAGCAATGGGTCAGATTGTGCAGCCCCTGTGATTACCGTATTTTTTGCTCTCTAAGACTCACTTTTTCCCTCCTAAAAAGTAAGGGGAAATGTGTATGCATCTTATGGAGCGAATGCAGGCTGCGCAGCTATCCCAGAAGCCAGAACAGCAAGAGGGATTGCTGCTTTCACTGCGCAGAGATCCCTCTTGCTGTTCTGGCTTCTGAGATTCAGAATTTTTCTTCTTCTTGTTTTCCTCCTCCAAAAACTAGGTGCGTCTTGTGGTCTGGTGCGTCTTATAGAGCGAAAAATACGGTAACATCTCATAATAATAGAACAGCTCTCTAATTGTGTGGGGTTTCTTCGGATGTCTAGAAGGCCGGACAGAGGGAGAAAGGGGTCTGGGTGTCCAAGGCTTGTGGGAAGGAGATGTAACAACAAAGTAGATGAGCCCAACGTCACCACAAACTTTTAGGGGTTTTCTTGGGGGTGGTTTGCTTGCATGTGTCAATACAATATGCTGTATATTGCTGGGCTTTTGCTGTGAACTGATAGCTAGCTGTGAATGTCTGGGTGACATTCAAGGAAGGAAAGAAGGAAAGCCGAGTGTTTTTAAAAGGAGCAAAGAATAAATGGGCCAATCTATATGTCCAGCAAAACCATCACAAGGGCCTTCCTGGACTATACTGATTCATATAGCAGAACGGTGGGCTAGCTTTTATAACACTTCATTGCATAAAAGGAGCCCTTGCAAGTAGAGAACTAGCACAACCAAAAAGAAGGCTAGGTTTCTCTCCTTATGTGCTTGTTGTCTACATGCAAGGAAGAACCTTTTGCACGAATGAGCGTTTGATAACGTGACACTGTCTGTGGTTATGAGTGGTGCAGTCTATAATTATATAATATAATAATTTATTATTTATACCCCGCCCATCTGGCTGGGCTTCCCCAGCCACTCTGGGCAGCTTCCAACAAAATATTAAAATACAGTAATGCATCAAACATTAAAAGCTTTCCTAAACAGGACTGCCTTCAGATGTCTTCTAAAGGTCTGGTAGTTGTTGTTCTCTTTGACATCTAGGAAGTCTAGTTCTAGGAAGGACTACATCATTTTGACGGGCGTTTAGCTTTGCTCAGTGCTTTTCCGTTATCTTGAGAGAGGAAAAAACGGAGAGGAGAACTGGGAAAGGAAGCAAAAGGAACATCTAAAAAATGAAAAATATGAAGAGGGAGGGAGAATGAGGATCCTGCATGTTCTCCGCTCATTTGAAGAGTTTGGATTTGATATCCCGCTTTATCACTACCCGAAGGAGTCTCAAAGCGGCTAACATTCTCCTTTCCCTTCCTTCCCCACAACAAACACTCTGTGAGGTGAGTGGGGCTGAGAGACTTCAGAGAAGTGTGACTAGCCCAAGGTCACCCAGCAGCTGCATGTGGAGGAGCGGGGAAGTGAACCCAGTTCACTAGATTACGAGTCCACCGCTCTTAACCACTACACCACACATTGCAACTGTGGCTGCCCCTTCCCACCATTACCGCATTTTGTTCTGTGCCCCCATCCTGTAGTTACTGTGTGTTCAACACATACACACTCCACCCTGCAGAGAACCCCACATTTCTGCCAACTACCCAGAGATTAGTTACAGTTGTAGCCCGAGGCCTAGTTTACAGAAACAAGAGCCAAGTTGGCGAAGCTCTTCTTGGACTACACCACTTCAGATTGCCAGAGGGAAGGATCACTTGGCGAAAGTGCTCTCCCGGAGCGTGACATGAAACCCCTGATGGATGGTTAGTCCAGAAAACACCTCCTTGACATTTGGTTTCTTCCACCTCTCATATCAGACAGGGGATATTTCCCAGCCCAACCGGGAGATGACAGGAATATAATAATAATAATAATAATAATAATAATAATAATAATAATAATAATAATATTTATACCCTGCTCTCCCTGGCCAGAGCCGGGCTCAGGGCGGCTAACACCAATAAAATCACAGTAAAAACATAATAGGGGAAAAGGAGGTGGGGGGAGGGGAAAAAACCAATTTAAAATACAGGTTAAAATGCAGCCTCATTTTAAAGTAGCTGATAAATCAAGACCACAAGGGAGGGGAGGGAAACATAAGGGTCAGACTGAGTCCAAACCAAAGGCCAGGCAGAACAGCTCTGCAGAAAGATGTCAAGTCCCTCAGGGCCCTAGTCTCTTGTGACAGACCGTTCCACCATGTTGGGGCCAGTGCTGAAAAGGCCCTGGCCCTGGTTGAAACCAATCTAACCTCCTTGAGGCTCAGAACCTCCAAAGTGTTGTTATTTGTGGACCTTAAGGTCCTCCACGGGGCATACCAGGAGAGGCGGTCCCGTAGGTACATAGGTCCTAGGCTGCATAGGTCTTTAAAGGCTTTACTGGCTTCCTTGCAAGGACTTAAAGTGAGTTAGTGCAGGAGGGCTGGACAAGACTCCTTCCTTCTCTCCGAAGCGCTAACGATGGCGTGTCACCATTATTATATTACACGTCATTTGGTGTCTGTGTCTCTGGCTGTTGTGTTTGGGACGAGAGCGCCCCTAAAGCGCTGCCTCTTCTCTGTGTCACGCCTTCCCTTCCGTGTGCGTCCTTCCATCTGTCTGTCCGTTCCTCATCCGTCCCGTTTGTTTTCTCCGCCCGCCCTCCCCGTTCTCCCGACAGCTCTGCTGCTCAGCAACCCGGCTTACCACCTCTTCCTGGCCACTTATGCCCAGCCAATGGGAAGGCCTGCTTTCCCGCCACCCAACCGGGTTAAGCCAATCAACACCAATGGTAAGGTGCCAAGCTCGTGTGGCGCGACGGGGGAAAATCCTGGGTGGCCACATTCCAAGCTGAGAGAACCTTCTGCCTACTGCCATTTCTCCCCCTCTCCTGCCAGGGGGCGCTGTCCGTCTCCATCTCTCTTCCCACCCACCCTCCCCACACACCATATGTCTGTCCCCAGTTCATTTCCCTCTTGTCTATCCTGTGCATGGCTAACCTCTCTCTCTCTCTCTGGCTCAGACAACGTTGCAACTTTCCGCTTTGCAGGTTCTGCGACGCAGCAGTTTCCGGGGTGGCTGGAGGGGGCGAGGATTTGCGCAGGGTCCCTTCTGCCCAGAGCCGAGATCCAACTGGCTCTTGCGTTTGACACGGCTGCTGGGTCCCTGCAAAAAGCAGCCATCTTCAGCGCGGGGCAAATAATCTCAACCGCGTTAGCTGGGCGAAGTGGACTCGCTCCATGTTTCCTTACCCCTGTCTTTCCTTCCCACAGCGTGTGGCGCTGACTACATGGAACCGGAAACCGCGGGAAGCCAGCCAGGCTTCCAGAACAACGTTCCGCATTACGCTGAAGCCGACATCATCAACCTTCAAGGGGTGACGGGCGGGAACACCTACGCGGTCCCGGCTATCGCGGTGGACGCCCTTGCTGGCAAGGACATGGCGCTGGGCGAGTTCCCCCGGGAGAGGCTCATCTTCAAGGAGAAGCTGGGCGAAGGGCAGTTTGGAGAGGTGAGTCCATCTGTAGGTGTAGAAGGATTCTTTTTAAGGTGATGAAGGCTGCTGTGGATGATTGTGGAAGGCGGGATGGACTTTTAAAGAAACGTAACAGCAGAGCACAAGGGGAAGGGATGCAGGAAATGTACCTTTCACTGAGTTAGACCTCTGGTGCACCAGCTCTGCATTGCCTGTCGGGCAGCCAAAGTGGTTCTCTCCACATCCTGTTGAATTTTCAGCTCCTGTCATCCCCATGTGAACTACAGGACCACCTCTCCCCATATTATTATTATTTATTGAATTTATTTAAGAGCGGTGGACTCGTAATCTGGTGAACTGGGTTTGATTCCCTGCTCCTCCACATGCAGCTACTGGGTGACCTTGGGCTAGTCACACTTCTTTGAAGTCTCTCAGCCTCACTCACCTCACAGAGTGTTTGTTGTGGGGGAGGAAGGGAAAAGAGATTGCTAGCCACTTTGATTCTCCTTAAAGGTAAAGGTAAAGGTATCCCTGCCCGTACGGGCCAGTCTTGACAGACTCTAGGGTTGTGCGCCCATCTCACTCAAGAGGCCGGGGGCCAGCGCTGTCCGGAGACACTTCCGGGTCACGTGGCCAGCGTGACATCACTGCTCTGGCGAGCCAGAGCCGCACACGGAAACGCCGTTTACCTTCCCGCTAGTAAGCAGTCCCTATTTATCTACTTGCACCCGGGAGTGCTTTCGAACTGCTAGGTTGGCAGGCGCTGGGACCGAACAACGGGAGCGCACCCCGCCGCGGGGATTCGAACCGCCGACCTTTCGATCGGCAAGCCCTAGGCACTGAGGCTTTTACCCACAGCGCCACCTGCGTCCCTTTGATTCTCCTTAGGGTAGTGATAAAGCGGGATATCAAATCCAAACTCTTCTTCTTCACCCTATACCCAGAGGTCTCAGGGCAGTTCACAGAAAAGATCACAACATATATGATCAGAATAAAAACAACAGCCTAATAACATCCCCAATCCCCCATGAAAAAAGCCACCACAGACCCTGCAATGGTCATCTGAGGCCCTTCTTTGTGCCAGTGGCAGGCTTTGGGCTCTCAAATTTCAGCAGTGTCCTGTGTGGCACCATAATTTGGTGCCGCCTCCCCATCTCTCTTGCTCCATTCTAGACCATTGTCTTGGCGCCTGCAGCGTTGCGCCCAATGCCACCCCGAATCTGTCTCTGTGTGCCCCTTCCAGGGGAGGTCTGGAGGGTGGCAACACGAGAACGGGCCTTTTCAGTGGTGGTTCCCTGCTTGTGAAGTGCTCTATCCAGGGAGGCTCGCCTGGTGCCGTCATGACTTAACTTTAGGCACCAGGCCAGAACTTTGGCTTTTGGTTATCTGTGGCCTCCTTCAGTGGGGGAGATATTTTAGCCCTGCCTTTTAAAATATGAATGAGCTTCTTTGCTTTGTTTTTATGTTGGTTTAAATGTATGCTTTATTTATTTCCATTGGAGTTGTAACCAATCAGCTAATTAGTTTAATCCTCATCACTGATTGTTGGCCATGCCATCTGAGGCTGTTTAGAATTGGAGTCCAACAACACTGGACAATCACAACATTGCCTTCTCCTGGCCTGGCTGGCAGCAGCATCTCTCCAGAATTTCAACGCCCCTGGGAGATGCTGGGGATTAAACTTTGGGACCACCACTGACCTACTGCCTTTCCAATAGTCAATACCGCTAAAGTGCAAGGTTTAAAAAAATTATTGAGAAATATCATATCCTATGTTACAGAACCGACAGGATCTCAAAGCAGCTTGCAAATGATTCTCAGAATAAAAACCATGCTCAAATCCATTACAGCAACAGAAATTGTATGCATGGAACTGAGATTATTCAGGCAGCGCTGCTTGCCCTCGTCCTCCTTCCCTGGCGTCTCTCTGCTGTGTAATTGACATTCCTTAGTTGTTGTTGTTTAGTCGTTTAGTCGTGTCCGACTCTTCATTAAACAGTTTTTATAACCACACAAACATAACATAAAAACAACAAATACATAAACAAACAAAAACAAAAACAAAACAAAAAACAAGTACCATTTCATATCTTAATTTCTTATACCTTTCTTCCCCGACTTCCTCATGCCTCCCTTTTCTGTATTCCAAATTCTAATCAATTACTCAGCAAATCTTCCCTTATTTTACTTTAAATTTAAGCTAATCTTCCTTATTCTCCTTGTCTTAACCATTGCTAATAGTAACCATTTACTTTCCAGTCCAACATCATTCTAACTTTCATTAATTTTGTAATATTTCTTTAGATAGTCCTTAAACTTTTTCCATTCTTCTTCCGCTGCTTCTCTTCCCTGGTTTCGGATTCTGCTCGTCATTTCTGCCAAGCCCATGTAGTCAATCACCTTCATCTGCCATTCTTCCAGTGTGGGTAGATCTTGTGTCTTCCAGTACTTCGCAATGAGTATTCTAGCTGCTGTTGTAGCATACATAAAGAAAGTTATATCCGTCTTTAACACCCCTTGGCCGACAATACCCAAGAGAAAGGCCTCTGGTTTCTTAGGGAAGGTATATTTAAATACCTTTTTAAGTTCATTATAGATCATTTCCCAGAATGCCTTAATCTTCGGGCACGTCCACCAAAGGTGAAAAAATGTGCCTTCCTTTTCTTTACATTTCCAACATTTATTATCAGGCAAATGGTAAATCTTTGCAAGCTTGACTGGGGTTATGTACCACCTATAGATCATTTTCATAATATTTTCTCTTAAGGCATTACATGCCGTGAATTTCATCCCGGTGGTCCATAACTTTTCCCAATCAGCAAACAAAATATTATGACCAATGTCCTGAGCCCATTTAATCATAGTTGATTTAACCGTTTCATCTTGTGTATTCCATTTCAGCAGCAAATTGTACATTTTTGACAAATTCTTAGTACTGGATTCTAACAATTCAGTCTCCAATTTTGATTTTTCCACCTGGAAGCCAATTTTACTGTCCAACTTAAACACTTCATTTATTTGGTGATAGTGCAACCAATCTCTCACCTTCCCTTTTAATTTCTCAAAACTCTGCAATCTCAGTTTACCCCCTTCCTTTTCCAGAATTTCCCAATATCTTGGCCACTTCGACTCCATATTTAACTTTTTAACTGCCTTAGCTTCCATTGGCGACAGCCACCTTGGAGTTTTGTTTTCCAGCAAATCTTTATATCTGACCCAAACATTTAATAGTGCTCTTCTGACAATATGGTTTTTAAAACTTTTATGTGCTTTAACCTTGTCATACCACAAATATGCATGCCACCCAAAAATATTGTTAAAACCTTCCAAATCCAAAATGTCTGTATTTTCAAGAAGCAGCCAATCTTTTAGCCAGCAGAAAGCTGCCGCTTCATAGTACAGTTTAAAGTCTGGCAGGGCAAACCCCCCTCTTTCCTTTGAATCCGTTAATATCTTAAATTTAATTCTGGGCTTCTTGCCCTGCCAGACAAATTTAGATATATCTTTTTGCCACTTCTTGAAACAGTCCATTTTATCCATTATTTGTAATGCTTGGAACAAAAACAACATTCTTGGCAATACATTCATTTTTATAACTGCAATTCGACCTAACAAGGAAAGCTTCAAGTTTGACCAAATCTCCAAATCTTTTTTCACTTCTGTCCAAGTTTTTTCATAATTATCTTTAAATAGGTTCACATTCTTAGCTGTCATATTTATACCCAAATATTTCACTTTTTTAACCACAGTCAACCCTGTCTCGTTCTGAAACCTTTCTTTTCTTTTCTTTTTTTTAAATTTTTATTGGTTTTTTTCCACACACAATACAAGACAATACAACACAATACAAGACATACAAACACGTAAACACGTATAATTTCTTAACCTTTCATTTCTTAAGCCTTCTTTCAGCGACTTCCCCATACCTCCCCTTTCTGCATCCCTGTTATCAATCTTTTCAGCATCCCCTAATTTCAATTAATACTTTCTTTAGATCTTATTTCTCATATCCAATTACTAATCGCTGCAATTCTATTTTGCATTACCCAAAACATTTTAGCATTCATTAATTTTACAACAGTTCTTAAGATAAATTTTAAACTTCTTCCAATCTTCTTCCACCGTCTCTTTCCCTTGGTCACGGATTCTGCCGGTCATCTCAGCCAGTCCCATATAGTCTATTACCTTAGTCTGCCATTCTTCCAGTGTAGGTAGTTCTTGTGTCTTCCAATACTTCGCTAATAGTACTCTTGCTGCTGTTGTAGCGTACATAAAAAACGTCCTATCTTTCCTTGACACCAATTGGCCTACCATGCCCAGGAGGAAGGCTTCTGGTTTCTTCACGAACGTGCATTTAAGCACCTTTTTCATTTCATTATAAATCATTTCCCAGAATACCTTGATCCTTGGGCACGTCCACCAAAGGTGGTAGAAAGTACCTTCAGTTTCCTTACATTTCCAACATTTATTATCAGGCATATGGTAAATTTTTGCAAGCTTGACTGGGGTCATGTACCACCTATAAATCATTTTCATAATGTTCTCTCTCAAGGCATTACATGCCGTAAACTTTATACCGGTGGTCCATAACTGTTCCCAGTCAGCAAACATAATGTTATGACCAATGTCTTGTGCCCATTTAATCATAGCTGATTTAACCGTCTCATCCTGTGTATTCCATTTCAACAGCAGGTTATACATTCTTGACAAGTTCTTAGTATTGGGTTCCAATAGCTCTGTTTCTAATTTTGACCTCTCCACCTGGAAGCCAATTTTCCTGTCCTGTTTGAAGACTTCATTTATCTGATAGTAATGAAGCCAGTCTCTTACTTTTGACTTCAGTTTCTCATAGCTCTGCAATTTCACTTTTCCCTCCTCCTGTTCTATAATTTCCCAGTACTTTGGCCATTTGGATTCCATATTAAGTTTTTTCACTTCCTTAGCCTCCATTGGTGACAGCCACCTGGGGGTTTTGTTTTCCAACAAATCTTTATATCGAATCCAAACCTTATACAATGCTTTCCTAACAATATGGTTCTTGAAACCTTGATGAATTTTTACCTTGTCGTACCATATATATGCATGCCAGCCAAATCTGTTATTAAACCCTTCCAAATCCAAAATGTCTGTGTTTTCAAGAAGCAGCCAGCTTTTCAGCCAGCAAAACGCCGCTGATTCATAGTACAACTTTAAGTCCGGCAGGGCAAACCCCCCTCTTTCTTTTGCATCAGTTAATATCTTAAATTTTATTCTGGGCTTTTTGCCCTGCCAGACAAATCTAGATATGTCTTTTTGCCACTTCTTGAAACAATCCATTTTGTCTAAAATCTGCAATGTTTGAAATAAAAACAACATTCTAGGCAAGACATTCATCTTAATAACAGCAATACGGCCTAACAAGGAAAGTCTCAAATTTGACCATACTTCTAGGTCTTTCTTAATTTCTGACCAGCATTTCTCATAGTTATCTTTAAATAAATTCACATTCTTAGATGTCAAATTAATCCCCAGGTATTTCACCTTCTTTGCTACCATTAACCCCGTTTCACTCTGAAACTTTTCCCTTTCAACAGCTGTTAAATTTTTGTCCAGTACTTTCGTTTTCTGTTTGTTCAACTTAAAACCTGCTACTTGACCAAATGCTTGTATTAGTTCTAAAACTCTTTTCGTACTAGTGTCTGGCTCTTGTAAAGTTAAAACTAAATCATCTTCAAATGCTCTCAATTTGTACTGTTTAGCTCCGACCTGAATCCCTTTAACCAGCTGGTCCTCTCTAATCATGTTTAGTAAAACCTCCAGGACAGATATAAAAAGTAGTGGGGATATTGGGCATCCCTGACGTGTCCCTTTTTCAATAGCAAATTCTTCTGTAACCACATTATTTACAATCAATTTTGCTTTTTGCTCAGAATAAATTGCACTTATACCATTCTCAAAACCTTGGCCTACCCCCATCCCTTGGAGATTCTTTTTCATAAAACTCCAAGAAATATTGTCAAAGGCTTTCTCCGCATCCACAAATATTAATACTGCCTTAGTATTAATATTAACTTCCAGTAACTCCATAATGTCTATTATATTTCTCACATTGTCTGACAAATGTCTTCCTGGAAGAAAGCCCGCTTGGTCTTTATGAATCTCCCCCACCAAAACTCTTTTCAATCTTTTTGCCAAAATGTCTGCAAAAATTTTGTAATCCACATTGAGTAATGATATAGGGCGGTAGTTCTTGACCTGATTCTTCTCGGTCTCTGTCTTTGGTATAAGTGTAATATAGGCTTCTTTCCACGATTCAGGTGCCTTCTTCCCCTCCAAAATTTCGTTACAGACCTCCTTCAACGGTTGCATAAGCCATTCTTTCAAAACTTTGTAGTATCTGGAGGTCAGTCCATCCGGTCCTGGAGATTTTCCCAATTGCATATTTTGAATGGCTCCCTCAATTTCTTGATCCGTTATCTTCTGATTCAAAATCACTCTACTTTGTTCCGAGATTTTTTGTAATCCATATTTTTTAAGAAATTCTTCAATTTCTTTTTCGTTCACCGGCCCTTGTGCATAGAGTCTCCTGAAATAGCTCTGAAAACAGTTTCTAATCTCATTTGGTTTATAAACGTTCTTTCCCTCAACTTCTAAGTTGGTAACCGTATTCTGTTTTTGTCTCTTCTTCAATTGCCATGCCAAAAGTTTCCCACATTTATCTGCCGATTCGAATGTCTTTTGTCTCATTTGTTTTATTTTCCATTCTATCTCTTGATTCATCAATTCCATGTATTGTCTCTGATGAAACTTAATTTCTCTCAAAATTTCATGAGACTTTGGTTTAGATCTCAATCTTTTTTCTCCTTCTTTTATCTTTTCCATGATCTTATCCTTTCTCTCATTCTGTCTCTTCCTTTTTACGGCATTCTGTTGTATTAAAAATCCTCTCATGACAGCTTTGCTTGCGTCCCAAACTATTCTTTTTTCCACTTCTGTTCTCAGATTTATCTCAAAGTAGTCCTTAACCGCCTTCTGGGCCTTTTTATATACCTCTTCATCTCTAAATAGGGAGTCATTCATCCTCCATCTGAAGGAGCCAGCTGTTGTTGGGTTCATTTCCATCTTTACAGCGTTATGGTCGGAGCAAGTCTTTGGGCAGATTTCCACTTTCTTGACCTTTGCTGCCATCCCACTAGTTATCCATATTTGGTCGATTCTCGTCCATGTCATTTTTGCTTCAGAGAAAAAGGTTCCCTCTCTCTCGAGGGGGTTCCATGTTCTCCAAATGTCAATCAGGTTCATATTGTCAGTCATTTCAAAAAATGTCTTAGGTAATCTCCCATCCTTGGAGATCACCTGTTTTTGTGCTTTGTCCATATTTGTAGAGACCACTCCATTCATGTCTCCCATTAAAATTACATTGTAGTCCAAAAAGTCTATTAGTGTCTCATGCAGTTTCTTAAAAAATTCCGACTTCCCTTCGTTTGGTGCATAGACTCCTATTATCAATAGTTTTTCTCCTTGTACTTGGATTTCAATTGCCAAATACCTTCCTTGTTCATCTTTAAATATTAATTTAGGGACCAACTTCTCCTTTGCATAAATCACCACTCCTCTTTTCTTCACTTTATCCGATGAAATAAATTCTTGTCCTAATCTTTTATTGATAAGTAATTTTCGGTGTACCCTAGTCACATGGGTTTCCTGTAAACAAATCAAGTCCAATTGTTCTTTTTTCAGAATATGAAAGACTTCTCGTCTCTTTCTAGGAAGGTTCAAACCATTACAATTCCAACTTAAGAATTTCAAAGACATCTTGTTATTTATTCGGTTGCCCCTCCAACAGCTCCAAGGAGATCTTCTTCTGTTGATTTTCTAGCTCCAAAGGATAGATTTGAAATGTCTGGTAGATTTTCTAGATCCGTAGGTTCCGCCGTTTCCTTAAGAAGATCTTCCTCATTTCTTGTCAGGAACTGTTCTTTGTCTTGCACTGTTTTTATCTTGATTTTCCTTCCTTTGTAGTTAAAAGACAGACCTTGTGGGAACTCCCATCTGAATATTATGTTGTTCTTTCTCAATAGAGTGACCAAATCCTTGTAATGGGTCCTCGCTTCCAAGATATTTTTAGGAATATCTTTAAAGATCTGCACACGCGAGTCTTCAATTTCAAGGGCTGTTTGGAAATGTAAATTCAATATCTTATCTCTCTCCTCCTGAGATCTCAGAGTTATAAGGCAATCTCTTGGGCTCTTTCTGTTCTGTTTCCTTCCCAGTCTGAAAGCAGTTGTTATCTTAAATTCCTCCTCTTTCAAGCTGTCCTGCCAGAATTCCAGAAATTCTTTTGTCAAATATTCTATCAAATTGTCCTTTTCATTTTCTGGAATCGATCTCAGTCTCAAATTTTTATTTTTTCTCTGTAGTTCCAATAAAGACAGAGCAGCCTCATGTTCTTCCAGCTTTTTACAGACTGGTACTATCTGTTCCTGTGTATTTCCTGCAGAAAGTTTTACTTCCTCTGCCGAAACTTTTGCCTCCTCTGCAATCTTTCTAGTTATCTCATTCTCTTGAACTAATTTATTTATAGTGTCTGTATTCAAGTCCAATTTTGTTGATAATTGATTCAACTGTTTGGAGTTTTCAGTGCTCTGCTTTGTTAGCACTTCTAGGGTTTCATTTATCTTGACTAATGCTTTTGTTAGTGTTACTGTATCCATGGAGGGAGCTGCAGGTGGTACAATTGAACCTCTTCTCTTTTGTTCAGCTTTGCTTTTGGCCCTTGTTGTTCTCTCCTCTGTTGGGCCACTCATATCCCAAGGTCTTTCCCACGAGAATCACTTTCAAGTGGAAAATTCCACAAGTCTGTTCCTTGCAGTGAAAAATAGTAGTTATTTCCCTACAGCCTCTAGATGGAGCAGTTCAGAATTTCCAATACAAGGTAACAAAGGTTCCCTTCCTAAATAAACAAAGGTGGCAACCAAATGTCCAATATCTTCTAAATAGCCAAATTGTATCTTTCCAAAGTTCCAGACTTCTGTCAAATCAAATCTTTAGTTGTAATCCAGCAGAAAACCTACTTTGTAGCAAGTCTCAAATGACAGTTCTCAGTCCCGGTAGCTCACTCCCAGGCAGTCCTCCCCAAGGGTTTAAAACGGCAGAACTTTCCCTTCTAAGCCTCTTTCCTGCAGGCAAAACAGTTCATAAATCTTCCCCCCCCTGCCCCTGCTTGCTAAGGGGGGGGGGAGCTGAGTCCAATGCCTGGGTCCGTCACTTTTAAAGCACTTTCTAACAATTGCAGCTTCTTGTTTCAATGCTTTATTTACATGCAGTCCGGAGAAGGCAGACTTCCTTATTTTTTACCTTCTCCGCTTTCAGCCAATTTATAATTATTTCCTTATGAATTTGTTGCTCAGTCTTACTCACGGTAGTCCAATTTGTAATCCAAATGTCAGGAAGAAGTCGGCGCTCTCCGTCAATGGCGACGCGGCTTCACTTCACGGGCTGGGTAGCGGCTCTCAGCACCGCGCTCCCCCGCTGCCACTCCGGAGCCTTTAAAAAGGCTCCTTTGCAGTAAAGAGGGGCGCTTAAGGTGCCCACCGAGCCTCCTTGCTCTCAGGCTTCTGTGCCTGAGATTTTAAGGGTCCCCGCTTCGCCGTAGCGGTCAGACCCGAACTCGTGAAGAAGCCTCCCTGAGCGGAGCTCAGCGGGAGGCGGCCATTAGCGCTGGCGCCAACCGGAAGTCTTCTCCTTTCTTTTTCAACCTGCGTTAAGTTTTTCTCCAATACCTTAGTCTTTAACTTATTCAATTTAAATCCTGCCATTTGACCAAACTCTTGAATTATTTCCAAAACTCTTTTCGTACTAGCTTCTGGCTCTTGTAATGTAAGTACTAGGTCATCTGCAAATGCTCTCAGTTTATATTGTTTAGCTCCGACCTGAATCCCTTTAACCAACTGGTCCCTCCTAATCATATTAAGCAAAACCTCCGTCGTGTCCGACTCTTCGTGACCCCCTGGACCAGAGCACGCCAGGCACTCCTGTCTTCCACTGCCTCCCACAGTTTGGTCAAACTCATGCTGGTAGCTTCGAGAACACTGTCCAACCATCTCGTCCTCTGTCATCCCCTTCTCCTTGGGCCCTCCATCTTTCCCAACATCAGGGTCTTTTCCAGGGAGTCTTCTCTTCTAATGAGGTGGCCAAAGTATTGGAGCCTCAGCTTCAGGATCTGTCCTTCCAGTGAGCACTCATGGCTGATTTCCTTCAGAATGGAGAGGTTTGATCTTCTTGCAGTCCATGGGACTCTCAGGAGTCTCCTCCAGCACCATAATTCAAAAGCATCAATTCTTCGGCAATCAGCCTTCTTTATGGTCCAGCTCTCACTTCCATACATCACTAATTCCTTAGTTAGTCAAACCTACAATTAAGCACGTCCACAAGGCTCAATAGCTCTTAGTGGGCAGTTTTCTTTTGTGGGGATACGATCATCAACCTCTGCTTCTTAGTTTACACGTACTTTCATAGGGCTTTAAAAATGTCAGAAGAGAACATGCTAAGCGATGCTGAGGTTTTGCGCTTGGAAGACTTCCCGTCTGCTCAGGACAAATCTGTTTCGCAAAGCTCCTCTGTTCATGACCTGCGCCACATGCTGAAGCAAGCGTAAATAATAAGTTGAGGGCCTAGGGAAAAACAAGGCCCGGAAAGACGTAACAGTTGAGAGCCTGGGAAGCTGGGCCCCCCAAGGGTAGAGATGGCCTGTGCTCTCCAGGTATGGCTAGGTTACAACCCCCATCATACCTGAACATTGGTGATGCTGGCTGGGGCTGATCTTGAGAGCCACAAGTTCCCTGCACTTGTGGCAGATTTCCAGAAGTCTTTGGCTTCTGACCCCTTTTTTATTTTTCATTTGGAAAGGATGGTGGGTGCTGTGAAGCCCAGAGCGGGTGGGAGGGACATAATGTTGTGTTTTTGCTTAAGGTAAAAATGTTTGGTCAGTGGGTGGAGCCACAGGTCAGTAGGTGGGGCCATAAGTACCAATTTTGGAGTCAGGTGTGGAGCTTGGCGAGTTTAGGCCACAAGGGGGTGGAACTTAACTGATCAAGGGAATGGAGTCAATGGAGGAGGGGGGGAACCCCTGACAAACATGTGCAGTTTTTACAAACTTTCCTGATTACAAAACCTGAGCTAAAATACCGAATGGGCAGGTAGAACACCCAACAGTTGGCAACCAGAGTTGAGTTGAGTTGAGTTGGCACTCAACAGTTGGCAACCAGAGCCAGGCTGGTATAGTGGTTAAGAGCGGTGGACTCGTAATCTGGGGAACCGGGTTCGCGTCCCCGCTCCTCCACATGCAGCTGCTGGGTGACCTTGGGCCAGTCACACTTCTCTGAAGTCTCTGAGCCTCACTTACCTCACAGAGTGTTTGTTGTGGGGGAGGAAGGGAAAGGAGATTGTTTGAGACTCCTTAGGGTAGTGATAAAGCGGGATATCAAATCCAAACTCTTCTTCTTCAAGCGCATTTTCACGTGAAGCGTGGGAATGTCAGAACCGGCCCTGCTTGCTTTGCGATGGAGCCACAAAGTGAAGGAGAAAGGGGGGGGAGAGATGAGGCTGGTTTCTTGTTCTCTTCCTTCCTCCCAGAGTCACCAGATTTGTTTTTTCCCTTAAAAAGGTCCACTTGTGTGAAGTGGAAAACCCTCAGGACCTTCCGAGCCTGGAGTTCCCCTTCAATGTGCGCAAGGGGCGCCCTCTGCTGGTGGCTGTGAAGATTCTACGCTCTGACGCCACTAAGAATGCCAGGTAAGTGTACAAACCTCTCTGCCTCTGTGTGTGTGTGTGTAGTTTGGCAGCCTGATCCTCCATAAAATTTGCCCAGGCCTCATCATCATCATCATTTTTAATTTGTATACCGTCTTTGTATCTTACAATACTCAAGGCGGTTTACAAGCTGAAGGAACAAAAAATGTACATCTTATAACAATCTAACGCAATACAAAAATGTGATAATAAAACCATCCAAGTTGGTGGCCGCCAGCTGCCTCCTATGGGGGGCGAGTTCCACAGTTTAACTCAGGCAAACTCGGCCTTCCAGATGTTTTGGGACTACAACTCCCATGATACCTAGCTTACAGGACCAGCGGTCAGGGATGATGGGAATTGTAGTCCCAAAACGTCTGGAGGGCGAGTTTGCCTATGCCTGAGTTAAAATGAATGGCAGGCCCTCTTCTGGAAGAGATTTATCTAACCTCACATTCAAAACATCTTCTAATGGGATCTCTGCAATCCTTGGTCCTCTCACTTGAGTATTCCCTTCTATTCTCTATATCTTTATTCTCCTGCTTCCAGTTTTGTTCTGACCTGCCTTTGAGCAGGGGCTGGTGTGATTTAAGGGATGTGATTGTCCCTGGCTGGGCTGCAGGCCCTGAGTTAGGCAGGGACCTAACAGCTAGAGTCAGCCCTGTGACCACCATTATCTCACCTCCTCTGCTTGAAACCAGCCTGGGAGATGGTATGAGTGGGGGACCTTGCCACAAGTGCTGAGGCAGGACTTCCCAAACGTTTCTGGGCAATCGGGATTTGGTCAGTTGCCTAATTTGTACCAGTTTGCAGAATTCGGCCTTCATGATTGCCAGATGTGGGCTCAACCAGAGCCAGGGCTTTTTCGGCCGTGGCCCCGATCTGGTGGAACGCTCTGTCACAAGAGACCAGGGCCCTGAGGGACTTGACATCTTTCCGCAGGGCCTGCAAGACAGAGCTGTTCCTCCTGGCCTTTGGCCAGGGCACAGTCTGACCCCCCCCTCCTTCGGTAATACACACAGAACTCTAGCCCAATGGTTGCCATTAATTTGATATTAATTTGATTTTAGAATGAATTGATTTTAGAATGCTGTGTTACTTTTATTGTTGTTAGCCGCTCTGAGTCCGGCTTCGAATTTTATTTTATGTTTCACCAACCACACTCCCCCCCCCTTCATCTATCGATCCGCAGAACCCTTTGATTTGTTTATCCCTTGTAACATCTTCTTCTTGCCTGTCAAGGAACGATTTCCTGAAGGAGGTGAAGATCATGTCTCGCCTGAAGGACCTCAACATCGTCCGGCTCCTGGGCGTTTGTGTGAGAGACGACCCCCTGTGCATGATCACCGAGTACATGGAGAACGGAGACCTCAACCAGTTCCTCAGCGGACATGAGATGGAAGACAAGCTGGGCGGGAGCCCCAGCGGCAAGCCGACAATCGGGTACCAACTCCAAGCTGGGATAGCTCAGTCAGTAGAACATGAGATTTCAAGGTCGTGGGTTCGAGCCCCACGTGGGGCAAAAAGATTCCTGCATTGCAGAGGGTTGGACTAGATGACCCTCATAGTCCCTTCCAACTCTGTGATTCCATGGTAGCAGAATCCAACCCGTTATGCTTTGGAAGTCCAGCCCTGATGGCATCGGTCGTCAGTTGTGCATTTCAGGTGCAGCAGTTATTTTTCGGACGTTTCCGAGGCAAGAGGTTAACAGAGACTACCCTTTCAGAATTTTTTTTTCCAGCACTTGCTTCTGCATTTAAGAGGGCCGTTACTGTTTTTAAGTGGTAGAAAACTATTGTGTTTGGCAAGCCGGTGCCTAAACAGTGTAGCTTGAGGATTCGTGAACAAGGCTTTGTAGTTGAGCATTTTAAAAGCAGCTACCTGAGTCTTTAATTTCAAAGGATGAATTTCAATTTTGAAGTCTCTGCACGCGTTTCAAAATACGTGTGGCATCTTGTTTTCCCCACCCTGTTCTCCCCGGCCAAGACCTACCAAAATAAAAAGTCCTGGGCCAGCCAGCAAAGAGTGAGCTTTGATGTTCCTCTGGATCATAGCTGTCAACTTTTCCCTTTTCTTGCAAGGAATCCTATATTTGGAATAAGGGAATTTCCCATAAAAAAGGGAAACGTTGACAGCTATGCTCTGGATTCATAATTCACTAAAATCTTGAGGGGAAATTCCGTCTCATTCAATTGCATCCCAGCTTGATTAGTCGCGTTCCCTGGAGGCCAGCACTTTACAGAACTACCCCAGTGTCTGATGGGAATATCACTTGCATCTCTTTGGTCTCAGGGGAATGTTCCTGACGTGCCTTTCTCTCTCTCTCTCTCTGCTACTTAGCTATCCTACCCTGGTCCATGTGGGGGCCCAGATTGCCTCAGGAATGGCGTTCCTTGCCTCCCTCAACTTCGTGCACCGGGATCTGGCGACGCGGAACTGCCTGGTGGGCGAAGGTTTCACCATCAAGATCGCCGACTTTGGCATGAGCCGGAACCTCTACGCCGGGGACTATTACCGCATCCAGGGCCGGGCAGTGCTGCCGATCCGCTGGATGGCTTGGGAGTGCATCCTCATGGTGAGAGCACGACTTAATAATAATAATAATAATAATAATAATAATAATAATAATAATAATAATTTACTATTTGTACCCCGCCCATCTGGCTGGGCTTCCAACAAAGATTAAAAATACATTAAAATAAAATATTTTTTTAATAAAGCGGGGGTAGGAAGTCTGTGGCCTGCTGGATGTTGCTGGGCTACAACTCCCCCATCGAGATCCGGAGAAAGCCAAAGCTTTTCCCCATTCCTGCTTTGAGGGTTGTCTCATATGCTTTGCCCTTCTCATTTGCCTCGCCTCTGTTAGTTGCCGTTTCCCTGTTCAAAATGGAGTCGCTTTTGGTGGCCGGCGAAAACAACTGAGAGTTTGATATGTTAAAGATGGACGGTCTCGCCTGCACTGTGCATTTAAAGCGATACCACACCCCTTTTTAAAAAGGCACGGCTTCCCTCAAAGTACCCTGGGAACTGCCATTCGTTAAGGGTGCTGAGAGCTGTGGTGGGGCTCCTATTTCCCTCAGATAACTTCAATTCTCAGAGTGGTGGTCAGGAGTGAGCTGGTTGTAAACCACACTGTGCAAGTTGGAGTTAAAACTGAATTCTGTTGGAAGCCTGACTCCTCTTCCCCTCACTCACTCCTCCCACCCTCCTGCTCCAGCTTCTGCCTCTCTGATTCTGCCACTGGATCTCCCAGCTCACTATTTATTTATTTATTTGTTAATATAATTTTTATTAAGTTTTTAAATTTACATTTCAAAATACCCATTTAAACAACCTTAAATCAGTGACTTCCCTTCTTCTCTTTCCGTGGTTCATTTTGCTTACCATACATCCCTGCATATTTTATATGAACTAAACTGTTCAGTTATCCATCGTTACATCCGTCAAAACCTATTTACACTGTTGAATTTATCTTGATGCTGCCAGCGTTTTTAAATGAACACAGTTGACACAGCTGTCAACTTTCTCCCTTTTTTAAGGGAACTTCCCTTATTCTGAATAGCATTCCTCGCAAGAAAAGGGAAAAGTTGACAGCTATGATTTTCACCCATATATCCAGTGAATATTTTCCAGTCTTCTTTAAACGTACATTCTTCTTGTTCTCTTATTCTGTATGTTAAATCTGCAAGCTGCACATATTCCATCAGTTCAATTTTACTTACTTACTTACTTACACTCTGCCCTTCTGGCTGGCGGCTCCCAGCCAAATATTAAAAACACAATACAGCATTAAATGCAGCATTAAGTTGCCATTATTCTTTGGTTGGGAACTTGCTCGTTTTCCATTGGGCTAACAAAACACAGGCCGCAGTAGTGGCATACATTAATAGTCTTTTTTGACACCTGGGAATTTCCCTCTGAATTATGCCCAACAAAAAGGACTCTGAGTCCTCCCAGCTCACTATTCCCTGTTCCCTCTTCAACTTCCGCCACTTCCTCCTCCCAGTCTCCTCCCTCTGGCCACCCATCGTCGTCCCACCCCAATCCCCAGGCTCTGAGTCTTCTTTCCTTGAGGGTTCCCCAGCTGGTTCCTGCCACCATTCCTCTGCAGTCCAACATGACAGTGGTTTCACAGCCAGTGCCTCTTCCCAGGGAACTCTGGGAACTGTAACTCTGCAAGGGGAACAACCCCTCAGCACCTTTAACAAACTACAGTTCCCAGGATCCTTTGCAGGGAGCTATCACTGTTTTAAAGTGGTGCGACACTGCTTTGACTGTGAAGATGGGGCCTAGGTCTTCCAAGTGCTTGAGGTAAAGGGACCCCTGACAATTACCGTATTTTTCGCTCTATAGGACGCACCCGACCATAGGACGCACCTTGTTTTAGAGGGGGAGAACAAGAAAAAAATAATTCTCCCCCTCTCTGCTCGGCGCCCCTTCAGCGAAGCGACGGGAGAAACGGAGCCCCTTCCATTTCTCCTCCCGCTTGGCTGAAGGGGCGCCGTGCAGCTCTCCCTCTCTGCTGAAGCCAGGAGAGTCTTGCTCTCCCGGCTTCAGCAAAAGGAACCCGAAGCCTTCAGGTGGCTATCCCTGAAGCCTGGAGAGCAACGCGAAGCCTCCGGAACGCGGAGGGAGCGCTCCCTCTGCGCTTCAGAGGCTTCGCGTTGCTATCGCTGAAGCCAAAGAGCCTGCATTCACTCCATAGTACGCACACACATTTCCCCTTAATTTTTGGAGGGGAAAAAGTGCCTCCTATAGAGCGAAAAATATGGTAAGTCCAGTCGTGAACGACTCTGGGGTTGCAGCGCTCATCTCGCTTTACTGGCCGAGGGAGCCGGCGTACAGCTTCCAGTTCATGTGGCCAGCATGACTAAGCTGCTTCTGGCGAACCAGAGCAGCGCATGGAAATGCCGTTTACCTTCCCACTGGAGCAGTACCTATTTATCTACTTGCACTTTGACATGCTTTTGAACTGCTAGGTGGGCAGGAGCTGGGACCAACCAATGGGAGCTCACCCCGTTGCGGGGATTCGAACCGCCAACCTTCTGATCGGCAAGCCCAAGGCTCAGTGGTTTACACCACAGCGCCCAGTGCTTGAGGACGAAGGCAGAAAGTGAGGGATGAAGAGGGTGGGGAGTGCCAGGACCACCAAGGAGTAAATGTGGTCTCTGTTCTTCACCTTCCTGCTCTGTTTCCCTCAGGGCAAGTTCACCACAGCCAGCGACGTCTGGGCGTTTGGCGTCACACTTTGGGAGGTGCTTATGCTGTGCCAGGAGCAGCCCTACAGCCAGCTCACTGACGAAGCCGTCATCGAGAACGCCGGCGAGTTCTTCCGGCACCAGGGCAAACAGGTAACAACAACTGGGGAGCCTGGCCGGAGGCAATGACTTCTCCAGGAATCTGTGCTGCTGGGGTGGGTGGGAGGCAGATCAGGAGCTATGAGAAGATTTCTGGGTGATCTGCAAAAGGATCTGGGTTCCTCAACATGGCACCTATGTGCACAGTAGCACTCTCAGACACACAACCCTTGGCACCTGCCCCTCCATTATTATTATTTTTTAACTTGATGGGTTTGGGTGTTTTCATTGTTTGCTTGGGAGGTTACATGAGCACTTTTGGGGTCTCTGTTTTCTTTTGTGTTACCTTTTTTTTTTGAGAGTGTGCATTCTGAGCATCGCCAGTTTTCTTTCAGTAAAACAGGTTATTTCCTTTCACCGCAGCGGTTTATTAGATTTCCAAATGAGCCCCTGAGCTCCAAAAGGGTTTGGGTTTCTCCTGCAATGGATCACCAAGGATTTCTGACTCCCTGTTGTTTAGCCTTAGCAACAACAACAACGACACCAGCAAAAGCTTTCTGAACTTCCTTCTGCATGAGGCGGCTGAGATTAGAGAGCGCTTGGGGGTAGAACCACGAATGTTCTTTTTGTGTGTGACAGGATGTGGGGATTTCTTCATGCTAGCCACATGCACAGCCCAGGTCCTGCTATTTACATGTTCCTGAGTATGTGCTTAGAAGCTCCTGTCCCTTGATGCTATAAACCTCCCCCCCCCCAATTCACTAGTCCTTCCCTTTAATCCAGAGCTCCTCTCAATCCACTGGGGCCCTCCCCCAAATTGAATTCCTCCCATGACCCAATTTCTCACCCCCGCAACCTGCCCCTCCAATTCTCTGAGCTCCTCCCATTCCTCCTGGTCACATGACTTGCCTTGTAATCCTCCCTTTCCCCCTCCCTCCCCAGGTCTATCTCTCTCGTCCTCCTGCCTGCCCGCTGGCTGTCTACGAGATGATGCTGAGGTGCTGGGCGCGAGAGGCTAAGGACCGCCCCTCTTTCCAACATCTGCACCGCTTCCTGGCTGAAGATGCCCTCAATATGGTGTGAACCGAATTGGTGCCGGCCAGCGGAGATTATGTTTAAGGACTTGAGTTGCGCCACAGAGACTGCTGAGGGAGGAGGCAGGATGGAGCTCAAGAGGGCCTCAGGCTCTGGGGTGCCTGCGGGGGGCATCTTGTCTGCCCATCCTTGACTCAGCCTTGGTTGGTCCACCCATTGCTCTCCATCCACATGATTTTCTCTCTCTCTCTCTCTCTCTCTCTCTCTCTCTCTCTCTCTCTCTCTTTCTCCCCCTACCCCAATTGCTCCATCACTCTCTTCTGCTAATCTTTAACCGTCTCTCAAACATCTCATGATTCAGCACTGCCATACATTTCCAACACATTTCCCCTTCTCTGTTTTCTGGCCTACCTGTTCACATACGTACCCAATTCTCTTCTCGTCCCGGTTCCTCTTCCTGTCTGATGCAGTTCTACTTTGATTCAATCAATCTGCCTTAATCTGAACAAACTTCACCAGTACCCACATGTTGAATGTGTTTCCACTGAATTCCTTTCATCCGCTGACCTTTTCTGTTATTCCCCTGTATATCCAGGTTCTCAAAGTGTGAGTTGAGCCTCCCACTAAGGCAGCACGGGTTGCTGTTGTTGGGGTCTGCTAGAAGGCCCTCCCTAACCTCATTTTATCAATGTTGCGCCAGGTTACAAGTCTTCTGATTGGCCAATGCTCACCCACTCGCTTCCATCTGGGCAGTTCCATGCTGGGCACAGTGTTCCTGCAGCTATGATAGATGGCTAAGTGTATAAACTTGGAAGACCTGGATTCAGATCTTATCGCTAGGTGGCCTTAATTAACCCTGTTCCCTTGGCTATGGTCCCCTAGCTGTAGTATTGAGTGTGGGTGTGTAATGACACCAGCCTACTTTACAGGGTTCCTGTAACCATTATTGAGATAAAGCTATGTAGGACACTTCTGAACACCCCCCAAAACTAAGAATGAATTCCATGCTGAACTTCATTCTGTTGGGCCAATGTGACAGTGCTGTGATTAGGAAGGATTTTCGGTGGAGCCGCACCTCTTCCCCTGAGGACCATGAAACACCAGGATCCCACTGGCCAAGGTCCCAGAGTGAGGTTTAGGAGCCTCAGGCAGGTGTAGCCTTCCCCACCTGACCAGCTAGGATATGGGCAACTTTACAGACATCCAGCTGTGGATCCTCATTGACTCTCTGTCTCTGTGTATAGGTGACTGCCCCTCAATACAGCCCATCATGCCAGATGAATTAGGAAGAGATGTGCCTATGTTCTAATACGTTCTCCCGTGTGTGTGTGTGTGTGTGTGTGTGTGTGTGTGTGTGATTTCAGGAGGGGCTGGAGAAGCCATGTCCACAATCCTGTTTTTGATGCAGAAGCTTGGTGGTTGCTCCCATCCTCAGACATTTGCACATAGCAGTAGGCAGACAACCGCATGCAAGGGTCTCTTAGAACCGTGGAATTATGAGTCTTTTCTGCTGCAATACGGGGATCTTTTGCGCAACTTGGGGCTCAAACCCACGACCCTGAAATTTAGAGTCTCATGCTCTTCTGACTGTGCATATTCCAGCTATCCTGGGATCAAATGTTTAGTGCTGGTTATGGGGAGCCTGGAGGGGGAAACAAAAAGTTCCCCCCCATCGCCACAACCTTGCTTTATGGAGGCTCAGTATTTTACCCTTTGAGAACTTGCTCTCTGTTCTCTTTCCTGCCCATCCATACTCTTTTCCCAGAGAGTGTGACTCTCTTACCTGCCATCCCTTCCTGAGAAAGTTGGGGGTGGGAGACTCCACACTTGGGGGGCTACATTTCTGCCTTTGAGTTTCATTCACAACTGGACTGACACTGGCTGAACCAATAAGGACCCTTTGTTCTGAGCACACTGGGATTAACTGAGCACTGGATGTTTGGAGAGGCTGGAAGAAATGATTTCGAGGGTACTTTGCTAATCCATTGTAGCTGGGAGAACCCAGTACTAGCTGCTCTGTAGGGGTAAGTGGGGTGGGAGCGGGGGGGGGGTACCTCTTGGCAGGAGACCAGGCTGGCAAGATCTGGTGAGGCTTTGGGCTGGGTACAATCATGGCCCAACCTCAAAAAGGGAATTGACCCTTGGTTTCCAAAAGGGCTGGTTTTCTGTTCTCCCTTAGCCACGTGCCACAGATCCAAGCCATGCCCGGCTCTCCTCTCTCCTGAATTCGTTTCCCCTTCCTTTCCTGGAGACTTGAGGTGACGTGATTGTAGATACTGTACTGCACGAAGCAGTGGCGCAGGGACGCACTTTTCCAAAGCAAGCAGAGGTGCTGGGGGAATCGATCCATTCCCCCCCCCCCTTCTCTCTGCGATTCCATTGTGGAGACTCCCCCGAGAACGTAGCCTGAAACTCAACACCAGGTCGTGCTCAACGGCAGTGGGATCTATCTGCATAGAAGCCTGTACTTCGATTTGTGCTAGATCAGGGGGTGTCTCTACACAGGAAGTTCCTCTTAACAGGTAACCCATGCAATAAGCTTTGCCGGTGCCAATGCCCCGTTTAGTGGGAAGGAGAGGGAAATAATGTTTTTCTTCCTCCCAGTGTTGTTGGGTTTCCCAATTAAAGTTAAAAGTAGCATTTTCCGTCGACTAAGAGCGGATCCGTTTCATCAAGCGTCTTTCAAAATTTAAAGCTTTTTGAGTAGATAGTTGCAGAGAGCATTTATAAGTTAGGGGGTGGCAGATTATCAAAGCAGTAACCAAGAGAATACAAAGATGGAAATTAACTCTACCAAGCACCGCCCTTCAGAATCAATGCCGGGGCAGTCCAAGCCAACGTCTGTTCACTCAACGTTCCACTTAGTTCACTGGGGCAAACGCCCAGGTCCATTTGCAGGGGGTTTGCAGCATAAGCCCCATCCCATTGTTTTCAATGGGATATATACACCACAATCCTAAAATGTTCAATCAGGAAGGAAGTCCCAGTAAGTTGAAGGGGTTTTTCTTTCAAGTGAGCGCACATAGGATTGCAGCCTTAGTCATGACTTGCTTCTGCTTAACGAGGACAAACTAATTTTTTTAATTACGTATTTTCAATGGTGTGAAACGACTCATCATAACTAGATGTATATTTCTATTTCAAGAAATTTCAGGGGCGCGTTATGCCCGCCGTTACTTCTCTGATTTGTTGCCTCTACGCAATCTTGTCGAATGCCTTTTTGTGTGTGCGTTTCCCTGGGGAATACTTGTAGCTGTTTGCGTCTTCTTTGTACTGTGCATCAGGATGTGTATATATTTGAAAAGCAGGAGAAAAAGACAGAATTTTTACACTAATATATAGATGTTTGGGGGTGGTTTTTTTTTTTTTTTAGTCCTTTCCATTTATGTGGTGAATAAAGCGCTTTGCATTTTGTACAGTCCTTTTGTCAGAGTTTGTCTTTGAATCAGGGTGGGGCTGAGGGAGGGGAATGCGGTTGAATTGGGAAGAGTGGCGCAAGCGTGGCCTATCATGAGGCAGTGAAGAGTGGCAGTACTTTGGCCACTGTGCCCTCTCACTTATGATGGGCCATCGCTCAGAACATCCACCTTGCGTGGCTCAATCCTTAGCAGTTCCAGAGAAAGCTGGAAAGGGCCACTATCTGAACCTCTGGACAGCTGCTAGTCAGAGTCAAGGAAGGCAGCTTCCTAGTGCCATCTCAAAGGCACCATTATGATGTCCAGTGCCACAGCAGCAAGGCAGGGGTGAAGGACGAAGTGATGAATGAATTGAAATGCAGTATTTGGTAGACCAACCACGTCAACATCTCACTTATTACCCATTACTTTACCACATGGCTAGATCTATGTAGGAAAAGATACCTAGTGAACTCTCACAGGAGACAGGTGAAGGTTAGGCCCTCCTTTCCTTTTATTTAGAACCCAAAACGTCCCGTCCTCATCATTTTAAGCTTCAATGGTGCATGTGCTTGATTGAAGATGGTCCTCTTAGAAGATGAATAACAGTTTCTCCAAATCAGCCTTATTGGGCTTGGGAAACTGCTATTTCTTAATCTGGAGAAAGCTCTCTCTGGATTCCAAATACAACTGAAGCCTTGGCACATTCCCTGTGGCACCAGGAACCCAATGGGATATGAATCCCTCTCCCTTGTAATCATGACCCTGCCCCCCCAATCTTTTTAAATGGCCAATGGTTTCTGGTGCTGGTTTGCCGGAGAAGCGAGCAGCTACAGCTCCTCCAACCAGGACTCCTTTGAGACATTGCTACAGCAGTGTTCCATATGGCATGGATGCTAAGAAACATGCTCTGGAAATACCATGTTTTCTTGCCTCCCTAGTGCCTTCCATGCCACTAAGGCTGTATTTCGAGTGCCAAGCATGGGGCGAAGGGGGAGAATAAAAAGACACATTCTACTCATGTAAAAACACACTGATTCCTGGACTGTCTGTGGGCCGGATTGAGAATTGGGCTGGATCCGGCCCCTGGGACTTAGTTTGCCTACCCATGCATGCAAAAAGTTTGCTGACCCCTGCTCCAGATGGTCATTGTTTTGTGGTGGGGATACCAAGAACTTGGCCCAATTAAAGGGTATTTAAGAGCTCTTTTGCCCCTAGCACAACAGATCCATTTTATAAAGATTTTTTATTTATTTTTTGTTGTTAAGAGAGATGGGAGGGGAGGCATTGAAAAGCGTGGAATGATTAGATTACTGGGAAGACTTAAAAATGCCCTACAAGCAAATCAGAATGAGTGCTTATTGTCAAACAGCCTCCACATAAATGTATCAGAAGAAATGCTCAATAAAGACTATAATAGCTTTGTGCAGCAAAGAAGCATAAATCAACAGTCCTGAACTATATATTTCCATGCTCTTTTATGAACATGCTGAACTGGTAGTCTGAACCATTCGCTATCAGCTTCATGAGGAGACTCAGGATTTTTATTTTATTTTTTAAAGAAGGAAAGCATTTATTTAAGAGGTGGGGGGCGAATACATTTCAACACAGAAGACAAGAGCCATTAACATCCATTTGAATTTAGCTGTATAATTTCAGGCATGGAGTTGCAACTTAAGGCACCTTTGTGCTGGTTACTAGAAGTCTAAATTGGGGAACAGTTCTGCACAGCTAAACCTTTCCCATCAAGTGTATTGCAAGTGAGTTCTAGAGCTTGTAACTCCTGTTATAAGAATTTTAAGGTCTTAGATATATAATAAATGTTCATAAATGTACCAAGCAAACACGTACAGAAATATACAAACCACATGTCTGAAGCAGCACAGGAAGACAGTCCTGAAACCATTTTGACTCCCAAGCTGACCAAATGTTTTTCTGCAAGGAGGGAGGAGGTAAAAAAACCTTCCTTGTTACAGGAATTTAGTAATCACCATTTCGAAGGGTGACAGACTACCAGGAAAGGCAATCAGATAAGGCATTATCAGATAACCTGGCAGACAGGAAAAACAACAACATTCAAATTTCTGTTGTAGACCGCCTTTTCTGTGATGTAGGTATGATGTTTGCGGGGGGTGGTCTTGGGTTACACCCCTTCTGTGATGTATGTGTGATGTATGGAGGGGTGGTCTTGAGCTCCAGGCAAGGGAATTTAAAATGTCTATATAAGGGCAGGCACACCTTTGTTCTGGGTCCTCCTCCTTTCCTGCGTGAGAGGGGAGCACCCTGTTGCAACAGATCAATAAAGATCAGGCTTACTAGCTGCTTTGCTTCTCAATATTCTCTGGCTGGCCTCTGTTATTCGCTCCTACCAACAGGGAACCCACGTAAGGACTCTATATGGGCTCTTGGATACCCTATAAAGGAAAAAGGGCAGATTTTGTTTACAACACTCCCAATACAAGAATATAGTATTTTGTGGGGGGAAGTATGTTAACTCTACTGTATAATCTGCCTTACGTACTCAGGTTGATGATCACCACTTCAAAAAAAGGAAAATGGAAAACACACAGCATTCCCAATGAGCCAGACCCTCTACCAACTGAAGTTTGTCACGTGCAAACCGCCTTTACGCAAACCTAGGGTGCTACAGGGGTTTTTTGGACTTCACACTGGGTCTACAATCCAAAACAAGAATCTGGCCTGTGATGGTTGAAGGAGCTGGGTATGTTTACCCAGGAAAAGAGGAGACTTGAGAGGAGATATATAGCCATCTTCAAATATCTCAAGGGCTGTCACCTGGAAGAGGGAGCAAGCTTGTTTTCTCCTGCTCTGAAAGGTCAGACTTGAACCAATGGCTTCAGATTACAAGAAAGTAGATGGCGACTAAATATCAAAAAGAACTTTCTGACAGTTAAGAGCTGTTTGGCAGTGGAACAGACTTCCTCTGGAGGTTGTGGACTCCCTTTACTTGGAGGTTTTTAAGCAGAGGTTGGATGGCCTCTGTCATGGATGCTTTAGCTGAGATTCCTGCATTGCAGGGGGCTGGGCTAGATGTCCTTTGGGTCCCTTCAAACTCTTCAATTATATGAATCTATGTCTTTTCTCAGGCCACACTCCTGCCTTGCGTCACGTCTATTCTGGTTTTGTCAGCTTTGAATGCCTCCTTGAACTGCGATAACACATCTTGCTTGCCTGATGGGAGGGTGGAGAGATGGAATGTGGGTGCAGGGGGGGGACCTGAGTTTTGTGTGGCTGGAATGTAGCCTGCTGGGGAGAGAGAGAGAGAGAGAGAGAGAGAGAGAGAGAGAGAGAGAGAGAGAGGAGTTGTATCCATTGCTCTGTCCACTTTTCTGCCTCTGGCCCCCAGAGGGCTGCACCCATCAGACGCTGCTGCCCCTGAGCTGAAAAAGATTCCTATTTTTAGGAGAAGCCTTTCTTTCCACGAATAGAGAGGAGTAGGGAAAAATGCATCTTCTGGAAAGGAACGAAGCGCCAGCCTTTTGTTGTTGCCAAGTACTCGAAACACACATAATTGCATTAAAAACAAAACGAATGAAAACTACTGCTCAATTAATCAGAGGCACATTCTAAAGTCTAAAGGTTTCTAAATCGTTTCACCTACGTTCACCAGCTAAACACATGCGGCTTGGACACAGCAGAGTACGCCACTGGACCAGAGTGAAGGCCTCGCTCGAGTCCCGTGTCCTTCTTCCCATAGCGGTTGTTGCAAGAGCGCTCTCCTGTACATGAACTCCAGTATGGACCGAGGCTGAGAGATAAGGGCATCGAATGAAACCACATCCCCTAACAAGGTCACTTCTCTTAATATGTCCTTCTTTCGGCGTCCAACGGCACCCACCTCTGATGGAAACAGCTATTTGTTCTGGGGGCCCTTGGCTGAACCCCGGCCCCTACCACGCCCTCGCCCTCCGTGATGCTTATTCTGAGAGCCCTTGTTTCCCGAGGCTTCGCCCCCTTTGTTGGGGGTTGCGGGTCTCTTTGCAGATCCTTGCCCTTGTCCCAATCCTGCCTGACCGGAGGCACGAGCCTCGTTCTTGACAGATCCACCTCCGCTTTGATCTGCACTGGATTGGGTCTTCTGCTTATTGGACCAACCTCCTCTTCCTATTCGCCCCGAACCATGAGCCTCCCTTGGTTTGGGGGGCTCTGTCGCTGAGGACCCCCCACCTGCTTTTTCCGGCTTGCTCTGCCCTCCCTGCCCCGGGACTTGGGCTTCTCTGACCTTGGGTGGCTCATTCCTAGGGGGCACCCAGCGATGCTGAGGCAAAGCTTTGCCTTCACTGGATTGGGATGTCTGTGTGTTCGGATAATATCCTCTGCCTTGGCCCCTTCGGGGGCCAAAAGGATGGCTACGTGGCCCTCGCCTGCCTTGAAACGTGCCGCGGCCCAGCCTGGGATGAGACATCCACCCATGTCCAGGCCCAAACTGCCCTCCAAAAGGAAAAGGCGGAAAAGAACCCAAAAAGGGCATCTGTTGGAAGCTGCGGAAGTATGAGCTGCGTGGTGGTTGACTCGGAGCTTCAGCTACGATGGGAGCCTCAGTGGAACCAGTGCTTCGCCAAGGTGCTTCTTTGGGTAAGGAATCGCTGTCTTCCAGCTGGGGCATGTCTTTCTCCGGAGTTGGAGAGTGGCAAGGTGAGTCTGGGACAAAGGTCTCCCTGATACTGATGCTTCTCAGCATCTCCTTCCAGGAATCAAAATCCAGCAACTCTTCCAGCTCTACAAGAGCTGGATCGACAGGCACAATGGCCCACTCCTCATCTTCTCCTTCTGCGCCCTGGGCTTCGGCTCCTTCGTAAGTTTCTTCTTCATCAGTGACATCTCCACCGGCCTTGCCTTCACCCAGATTTTCACCAGCATCCTCATCTTGGTTGACTTCCTCCTTAATTTCCTCTTCCCCTTCTCCACCCTCGCAGGCTTCTTTGGCTGTTTCGTCAACCTGTTCTTTAAGTCGTTCCTGGACTCTGCAGAGAGAAGAGACCACACTTCCATATATTTGCATGTAATAATAATAATAATAATTTATTATTTCTACCCTGCCCATCTGGCTGAGTTTCCCCAGCCACTCTGGGCGACTCCCAACAGAATATTAAAAACACAATAAAACATCAAACATTTAAAACTTCCCTGAACAGGTCTGCCTCCGGATGTCTTCTAAAAGTCAGGTAGTTGTTTATTTCCTTGACATCTGATGGAAGGGTGTTCCACAGGGTGGGTGCCACTACCAAGAAGGCCCTCTGCCTGGTTCCCTGCAACCTCACTTCTCACAGTGAGGGAACCGCCAGAAGGCCCTCGGAGGAGGACCTCAATGTTGAGGCAGAACGATGGGGGTGGAGACGCTCCTTCAGGTATATTGGGCCGAGGCAGTTTAGGGCTTTAAAGGTCAGCACCAACACTTTGAACTGCACTCAGAAACGTACAAAAAGTTGAGGTTTCAGCTCCCCAGAAAGTTCAACTAAAAAAGGTTTAGCGGAGCATGTCAGGAAAGAACCTCTGAGTTTCTGCCATGGCCTGACCCACTGGTTGATAAGAGCCACAAGGCATTTTCCTACATCTTCCTACAGGGAATAGATATATAACATGCGGCGTATGGGAACGGCAAGATGCCCAACTGTTGCCTTGCTGCTCTGCAGTTCCCAAGTGCACAGACAAACGGGTGAAGATGGAGAAGGATTTTTTCTTTCTTTTTTTTTTCCAGTGGACCAACCCAATTCAGCAGTCATTAGGAACACAGGGAGCCAAGTCAATCCACCTAGCTCCCCTCCCCTCTGGTCTCCCAGAACCAGAAGAGGAATGAGAAGGGCGGAGGCGAGGATGACCACACAGCTGCAGTCTCTGATTATTTGATGGGGGGGAACCCTGGACAGGAGGTGGGGACTTTCAGTCTCGGCAACTGATTTCCATGGCGGCAGACTGCCAGAAGGACAGTTAGGTCTGAAACTCAACCAAGTCTGTGGAGGGTGTGCTTTTGCTAATAAAGAATTAACTCCATCTTTGAACTGCGTGATTACTGACTGGCACACAAATTCATGTGACAAGTATTGAACTAGGTGGCCCAATGAGATAAGGCGACTTCCTATACAGTCGTACCTTGGATCTTGAATGCCTTGGCTCCCAAACAAATTGGCTCCCGAACGCTGCAAACCCGGAAGTGAGTGTTCCGGTTTTCGAATGTTCCGTCGGAAGCCAAACATCCAATGGAGATTTCGCAGCTTCTGATTGGCTGTGGGAGCTTCCTGCAGCCAATCAGAAGCCGTGACTTGGTTTCCGAACGTCTTGGAAGTCAAATGGACTTCTGGAATGGATTCCGTTTGACTTCCAAGGTACGACTGTATGCCTAATGGGCTAAATAGATGGAATAAATTGTGCAGCCCTGTTACCTTGGGAGGGAATGAACTCTCCTTTATTGGAGGTATTGAGGAGAGGCTGGACAAGCCACTTGTCAGGGATACCTTGGTTATATCCTGCATTGCAGATCCTGCACTGAGCAGCGGTGGTTGTGTGGGGTGTGAAACACAGAGCAGTCAAATGCAACATTCCTAGAGGGCACATAAAAAGGGGATATCTGGACCAGCCAGTCGGAACTTCTTGTTTCCTCCTGGGCTGGGACAAACTTCCTCTACATGTGACCAGAGGTGGGTGTGACCCTCACCTGTGCAGGTAACAAAATAGCACAGGGGAGGCAGTCATCTCTCTCTTTGACTCCATTCCTCGAAGAAGAAACATCTTAGCCTGAGATGACCTCTTGGCTTTTAGCCAAGAGAGGACAAAGGAACTATCTCCTTATGGGATAGATTCCACGTGAATATTTTTTGTAACCTAAGTCTGCCTTCTGGGATCCTTCTGTGAACAGAATGTGAGTAAACAATTTTATATACTTTAATACAAGACTGTGTCGTGTCTATTCTTTTTATGAGGGAATAAAGGGGAATTACCAGGAAACTTATTTTAGAGGCTTATACAAGCCTGGCAAACCTATCCACTGTGAAAGTTTAAAAGGAGACTGTTACTCTGCTAAATCATAGAACTTGTTAACACAAGTTGGGAAGGATATAAGTAAACAATATAACCTCTCCTGCCTCCCTGAACATTCCCACAGGTTGGAACAGATGACGCCCAAGGCCCCTTCGAATTCTACGGCCTACAAATGCAAAATGTAATCTGCATTCAAAAGCATATGCAGACATTTATTTTATTTGTTTTGTTTATTAGGTTTATATACTGCTCTTCATCAACAGATCTCAGGGCGGTTCACAAGATAAAAGCACAAATAAACAGAAATGACAATATACAATAACTGCCCTCCCACAAACATATTTACAAGGCTGTAGAATATTAATCAGCCTACACACACATTCATAGGGTTGGTCTGCTACTCTTTCCCACTGACTGCAAAAGGTTTTTAAAGAGAGCTTAATTCTGACTAAATGTTTCCTCATTTAACACAGAGACAAATATCATACAAGTATCATACACGGAATCTCTACACTACAGGGTAGATTCCCAAGAAAGCCAGGCATGCAGATGAACCATAGAAATTGACGGGTTTAGTGGCACAATCAACAGGTTATAAGGCTATATGTAACTTTCTCTGGATTAAGCCCCAAAGCAGCAAATTTCAAAGTGGAATGGTATTTACCATGAGCACGGCTGATTTTATCTTTACTCTGCTAAAAACACTGCAGGAGAAATAGTTGGGGGCGGGGCATGGGACTACTGATCAACAGGAACAATTGTTTAAATTGTCAGAGTTTGACCAGCCTAGGTAGCTGTTGGTGGAGTCCCACTGGAATCCATAAAACTTCTAGGCGAGTGTTTGATAACCCTTCAAGTCCTCACACATGGAGGCAATAGGATCAGAGCCAATGTCTATATACAGAGCAACGCTGATACTCACCTTCCTGTCAGTTCCTTGACTCCCTGGAGGGAAAAAGAAACAAACAAGGTTGGAACCGCCTGCCAAAGCAAGTTTGCACAGCTTCAGCCAACTAGACCATCAAACCCTCTTTACAGAACAGTCAACCCGAATTCATCAATCTGGTGGCAGGGAAGATTAGGGCACAATGAACTGTCAGGAGGTTCTAACCCCCGGTTAATAATGTCAAGTTAACTGCAAAGGGGTCACATCGAACCAAACATTTAGAGCACTCCTAAGCCACTTTAACAGTCATGGCTTTCCCCAAAGAATCTTGGGAACTGTAGTTTGTTAAACGTGCTGGGCTCTGTAACTCTGTGATGAATCGGCTGACAACTATAGATAGATAGATAAATAGATGATAGATAGATGATAGATAGATAGACTTAAATATTTATAAACCGCACTTCCATAGAAAATATAGCAGTTAAAACACAATACACCTATGTCAATAGAAAACTGGTTGCGGAAAATTTCGGGTTCCAAAGGGCCTTCTGAACAGTATCATTTTTAAATGACATCTCAAAGAGAGCAGGGATGGATCCTGACGGACTTCTATAGGCCAGGAGTTCCACACAGAAGCTTCTGTCCTGGGTAAAGGCTGGCCAAACTTCAGGGGAGTGTTGTTGTTTAGTCATCTAGTTGTGTCCAACTCTTCGTGGCCCCATGGACCAGAGCATGCCAGGCACTCCTGTCTTCTAAGGCCCATTTGACTTCACTCTCCATGATGTCTGGCTCAAGGTCAGCAACCACACTAACTGGTGGGAGTGGAGGACCACCAAAAGTGCCCCATCAGAAGATCTCAGTGATCAAAGTGGAGCGTAAGGAACCAGCTGGTCCTTAAGGTATACTAGCCCCATGTTGTTTTTAGGGATTTGTGAATTGACACGATAACTCTGAACCTGGTTTGGTAGCTAATCCATATCGAAAGGTAGCCACCAGCCCTGTCAAAATGGCCTGGGGGTGGGTGGGTGAGGTAGCTGGGTCCAGTTCCCTACCTTAAATGAAAACATCTGGAACAGAGAGAAGACACTGGCAACTGCACATCTGTTATTCAATCAAAGAAAAGGAACTGGGAAGCACTAAGACTCACCTTCAAGAAGGCAAATTCGTTGGTTTCCGCCAAGGCAGCTTCGATCCCAGATATGGTCTCTGTGTGAGCAGAGCTGAACGCTCTCAGATATTCCAGTCTTCTCTCCATTTCTGCCTGGTTCTCCTCCTTCATCTGCCTAACCGTTTCCATCATGTTCTGCTCTCTCTCGTTGAGGATTTCACGCAGTTCCTCGAACGCAATGAAGATGCAGCCACACAGGTGTTGATTGAGATTCTACAGTGAATCACAGAGAGCTGAAGTTACGCTTACGGCTGACAGGCCTTTCGTTCACAGATAACAAGATGTCTGAATTAGTTGCTGAATTTGTGGCACAGAGAAGGTCCTAACCTCAGCGCCGAATTAAACAAACCATAGTTAAGGAAGACGGCTAGCTGGGTTCACATGTAACACCAAGCAATAGTTAAAACAAGCCAAGATTTATAAGCCAAGAACCATGGCTTCAGATTGTGGTTTGCTGGCAGTAAATAAGCCATAATTATGTTGCTGGGCAGAGTTCACACATAACACAAAGCCATTGTTTATTAAGCCATCGCATCACGTATAAACAACGCCTGAGACTTTTCTGTAGTCTGCTTTTCTCCTGCCTTCAAGCTACAATGTTCTATGATTTCCTCTCTCACACAACGTTCTATGATTTCCTCTCTCATACTCCCTTTTAAAATTTACCTCCAGTTCTTCCATGGCCTCCTGCTGTTGAGACTGATTATTTATGGCCCACTTCACCCCATTCTCCAGGGGTTCCAGAGATGCTTTCAGTTTATCCTGAATAAATGCACAAATAAAATTGGGAATACACAAACAGCCATGCAAAAGATCTGGAGAGAAAAATGAATAGACCCAAGCAAAAGGTTACCGGTCTCTTCCCCCTCCCACCTCCCTGTTCTAACATGCTCTTTCTGGGAAGTATTCAAAGGTTGTAACCCTAAGCAACCTTACGACATGGCACCTTGGATCCAGTGGGATTTATTTTGGCAGAAACATGCTTGAATCACGCCCCCTGCCTTTTACAAGACTGGTTGGCGCATGCCTGTCCATTCATTGATGTCTACACCAACAGTACCAAATCATGACCTGCATGCATGAATGAACCATCACAGATTGAATGCCACAGATTGCATCTCAGAAAATATTTATGTGTCCATACACACATTCAGGGTTAAACAACAGGTAATGCATGGGAGCTGTTTTGAGCAGGGAAAGGGGAGAGAGGGGATTGGACTAGATGACCATTGGGGTCTTCCAACACTACTGTTCTATGAAACCCTGGCAGTCACTGCCAATACTGAGTTAGATGGACTAATTATCTGACTCTCTATAAGGCAGCTTCTTTTGCTCCTTTGCCAGTGCACTCACTCGACTTCATGAGCCAGAGCTGTAAAGTGGACAATATCAATGTGAACATATATTATTAAATGCAAAACTAATAAAAAAAATTTAAAAAATAGAGAGGGGTTTGGAAAAGCCACTTCGGGGCTTGAATGTTGCGCCGCACCGTAAACTTGGCTGTGCTAGAGATCTGCAGCCTAAAATCTGGCTGGGATACAGCAAACCAACACACAATATCTATCCATGTTTGCATACGTGGACAACTGCACTCAGACTTCGAAGCCTTGGTTCTATTTGCTTATCCACCCTGCACTATTCTGCTGCCAGAGAGATAAAACTTACGGCTATCCCAGAGGGAGGGTGTGTCGCTCTCCGATAAGAACATAGGCTGTGCAAGCATGACGAGTCCCAAGGTTGACCCCTGGCAGTTCCAGTTAAAGGATTGCCCCAGGATATTCATTAAGTAAGTGGTGGCAGGAACAGGACCTCACAGATTTTACTGGGACTGCAGCACAGGAGATTTGATCTTTTCCTTCCGACCTGCGTCCCCAATTAAAATTGCCCATCTACATCTATTAGGTCTGGCGGTGGCAGCTGTGGGAAATCCCATGCCTAGTTTGGTGGTCATATGCTGGGCAAAATACGAAGCAGTGGGGTCTAGAATGCTCAAGTCAGTATGAATGTTCACATGTTACAGTCAATCAGTGCACAATTTGTGTGCACAAATAGTTGAACTGTACACTTGCTGACAGTTACCTGTGCACGGTCTGTGTACGCAGCAATGCAGTTGTATAAATCGCCATGTGTACACTCTGTCACATAAACACCCGTAATGTGTGAACAAGCCTCCGGTAGAACAATTTAATACAGTCGTACCTTGGAAGTCGAATGGAATCTGTTCTGGAAGTCCATTTGACTTCCAAAACGTTCAGAAACCAAAGTGCTGCTTCTGATTGGCTGCAGGAAGCTCCTGCAGCCAATCGGAAGCTGCGGAAGCCCCGTTGGATGTTCAGGTTCCAAAGAACGTTTGCAAACTGGAATACTCACTTCCGGGGTTGCAGTGTTCAGGAGCCAAAATGTCCAAGTATCAAGGCGTTCGGGATCCAAGGTACAAGTGTATGGCCAAATCGCTGCTAACTACAGGAGGGATTTGTCTGACGCCACCTCTTTGATCAGCCTCAGCCTTGGTCCAGTATACCTGAAGGAGCATCTCCACCCCCATCGTTCTACCCGGACACTGAGGTCCAGCGCCGAGGACCTTCTGGCGGTTCCCTCACTGAAAGAAGCCAAGTTACAGGGAACCAGGCAGAGGGCCTTCTCGGTAGTGGCACCCGCCCTGTGGAACGCCCTCCCACCAGATGTCAAAGAGAAGAACAACTACCAGACTTTTAGAAGACATCTGAAGTCATCCCTGTTTAGGGTAGCTTTTAATGTTCGATGCATTACTGTATTTTAGTATTTTGTTGGAAGCTGCCCAGAGTGGCTGGGGAAGCTCAGCCAGATGGGCGGGGTATAAATAATAAATGATGATGATGATGATTACTATGATGTTATATATTTTGTCTTCTCTAAGCAGCTAATGGCAGATTAGAATAAAAATGTCGTTAAAAACAAGCAAAAGCAAAGAAAATGAAACCCTAACAAAAATTAGAGGAGGGGCCTGAATACGTTTAAGAGCAGAAGACCAGAATCTCCCAGGATAGTTCACTTGTGTACCCAGACACACTTACTTCTGAAATACAATTTGCCCCATGGCTAGGTAGGGGCAAGGCATGAATAGTCTGTATACTTAAGAAGGGCAGAAGTGGGGCACAGCTGCTACACTAGCTTCCTGGTAGGTGGGTCGCTGCTGCTTACCAGGACGGACAGGCGAGGCAGTGGAGAAGTTGGCACAGTGCAAACTGGAGCACAGAGTGACTCTGCTGGTGCATTTGCACTGCACTGACATCAAAGGCTGCCTTGCCCCTCTCCCTCCCAGCACTGACCCACCTATTGTGACTCCTATCCCATCCTAGCCAGCTGCTTTTGCAGAATAGCAGGTTTCGTGTGTGACAGGACCACGGGTTCGCTTAGGAAGCTGCCTTATCCCAAGTCACACCATTGGTCCAGTTAGCTCAGCACTGCCGGCACTGACTGGCAGAAGCTCTTGGGGGCTTCAGGCAGGAGTTTCTCCTATTCCTACTAGAGATTCTGTGGATTGAACATGGGACCTTCTGTGGGCAAAGAGGATGCTGTAACCCAGGGTTTCTCAACCTTGGCTCCCCAGTTATTGTGGGACTACAACTCCCATCGTACCTAGCTAGCAGGACCAGTGGTCAGGGATGATGGGAGTTGTAGTCCAACAGCAGCTGGGGACCCAAGGCTGAGAAACACTGCTCTAACCACTGAGCGATGACCCTTCCCCAAGGGAAAACAAATCCCCGAGCTGAGCATGTGCTCAGAGGAGCTCAGTTCCCTAACTCTATGAGCAGGATGCCCACCCACCAAGAAAGCACGGATGGAAAGAAGATAAAGTCCCTGTCAGAGAGGAATGACAGATCACGTTGATAGATTATGCCGAAATGGCTAAAATGACCGGAAGAATCAGAAATCAGGAAGACCAAAATTTTAACAAGGAATGGGGAAATTTTTATAACTTATCTTAAAAGACCACTGTAAACTACAGTGGTACCTCAGGTTAAGTACTTAATTCGTTCCGGAGGTCCGTACTTAACCTGAAACTGTTCTTAACCTGAAGCACCACTTTAGCTAATGGGGCCTCCCACTGCCACCATGCGATTTCTGTTCTCATGCTGAGGTAAAGTTCTTAACCCGAGGTATTATTTCTGGGTTAGTGGAGTCTGTAACCTGAAGCGTATGTAACCTGAAGCGTATGTAACCCGAGGTACCACTGTAGTTAAAATCGTTAGTAGGATTGGAATATCACTTGTAGTTTAATGGTGAATTCTGGATACAATGGGGAGATAGAAGATTTGGATTATTATAAAAGACCCAGGAGGAAATGGTTAACCATAGGACCGACAAAGGGGAGGAGGAGCAGTCCAAGAGATCCCTCGGAACCTTGTTTTTATATTGTACGTTGGACACGTGGCTGTAAAATTTTAATCTGAAAAACCAAATAAATAAATTTTGAAAAAAAGAAAAGAAAGACAACACAGCCCCTCTTTTGTACAGTGGTACCTCGGGTTACATATGCTTCAGGTTACATACGCTTCAGGTTACAGACTCCGTTAACCCAGAAATAGTGCTTCAGGTTAAGAACTTTGCTTCAGGATGAGAACAGAAATTGTGCTCCAGCGGTGTGGCAGCAGCAGGAGGCCCCATTAGCTAAAGTGGTGCTTCAGGTTAAGAACAGTTTCAGGCTAAGAACGGACCTCTGGAACAAATTAAGTACTTAACCCGAGGTACCACTGTACCTGGTTCCAGCTGGTGAAACTTGGGCTGTTCTAGGACAGTGCAAAGTGGATCCCAACAGCCTAAGATCTGTGGCCACCTATCATCCCACAGAAACTCAAGCATCCTCAGACTCCTACCTGAAAACCCGTGACAGCATTCTTGATAGGCAAAAAGCTATGGCCCTGGTGCTGAGGCAGATCCCGGCAGATCACGCAGACAGGGGCCTCATCCTGGCTGCAGAAGAGCTTGAGAGGCTCTTCGTGCTCCTCGCAAAAGTACGAGCTCCCGGTCCCACCCGATGGGGGCCCCTGCTCCAGCCGGAGGAGCTGGGCCTTCTCAGACAAGTTGGCCAGGACCCTATTGCGGGCGGCATCTTTCAGGTCGAAGGGATCCCTGCACTCGGGGCACGTTCCCTGGTGCTGCCCCTTAGGGACGACGCAGCTCTCCAAGCAGGAGAGGCAGAAGTTGTGCCCACAGACCAGCATGCGGGGGTCCTGGAAGATGGAGAGGCAGACAGGGCACAGCAGGTCTTCGGCAATGCTGGAGACTTCGCGGACCGAGGTCATGGCAGCAGCTGCTCCAGGGATCAGTTGCTACTTGCAGGAAAGGATCAGCTTCCTAAGGGAGAGGATATGCAGGTTTAAGGAACGTAGAGGGGAAATCACAGCGTGAACTTCTGAGCACAATTCAAAGTGTTGGTGCTGACCTTTAAAGCCCTAAATGGCCTCGGTCCAGTATATCCACCCCCATCGTTCTGCCCGGACACTGAGGTCCAGCTCCAAGGGTCTTCTGGCAGTTCTCTCGCTGCGAGAAGCCAAGTTACAGGGAACCAGGCAGAGGGCCTTCTTGGTAGTGGCACCTGCCCTGTGGAACGCCCTCCCACCAGATGTCAAAGAGAAAAACAACTACCAGACTTTTAGAAGACATCTGAAGGCAGCCCTGTTTAGGGATGCTTTTAATGTTTAATAGGTTATTGTATTTTGGTGTTCTGTTGGAAGCCGCCCAGAGTGGCTGGGGAAACCCAGCTAGATGGGCGGGGTATAAATAATAAATTATTATTATAATATTATTATTATTATTGGAGCACCCCACAATCGCCTAACCTTGGCTCCCGTAGGTTCAGGTCGGGGGTCACAAATAAGAGACTTCAGTCAGGAGAAGCCTCATCCTGCAAAACAGGAGAAGCAAAACAGCGGCCAGTAGGCCTGATCTTTATTGTTGCAACAAGACTTCGCACTACCACATAAAAGAAGCAGAGAGAAGCCCCAAACAAAGGATAGCTCCCCCCTTTTAAAAAAATGTCCCAAATTACCCATAACCCCCTTAGTAAAACATCATACATTTGTCATAACTATGTCATAAATTGGGAGGGCTCTTCTGGCAGAAACCTGAGCAGAAGGCTTTTCCTGTCCCTCCTATGACCTTCACCTTCCAATCTTTAGGTGAAACCAAGTATTTACATTTTCCTGTTTTCCCAACCAGGTTAAGCACACAAACTGGGGCGAGCCGGGGCAGGTCGCTTTGTGTGGCCTCTGTGGAGTCTGCCTGCCTCCTCCCACTCAGCCACCCTACAGCTGAGGGGCAGGCGGGCGGAATGTTTGGGGCAGTGTGGAGCCTGTGGGCGCCCAAGCCACAGTGTCACTCCCAGGAGAGATGCGTGGCTCGGGCGCACTGGAAGCCCAGTGGTGAGTGGTGCCACCCGGAATTTTGTCACCCCCTCAGTGGTGACACCTGGGGCGGCCCACCCCCACCGCACCCCCTTCCTCCGCCTCTGGCCAGGATGCCAGCGATTATCACCCAGGCAATGGTGATTATGGGGGCATTACGGCTCCCCCATCCCATGTCCCAAGCTCCTCCCCTGCTAGCCATTTTCCTTCTGAGTAGAACAACGTTGGAATGATGACAATCCGTCACTGGAGTGATTTTATATGAATTTCGAAAGTTTTCCCATTGAGCCAGTTGGGGGTCACAAGCAAGAGCATTCAGCAAGCAAATCACAAGCAAAGCAGCGGCCAGTGGCGGAGGAATAATATAATAATAATTTATTATTTATACCCCGCCCATCTGGCTGGGCTTCCCCAGCCACTCTGAGTGGCTTCCAACAAAATATTAAAATACCATAATACATCAAACATTAAAAGCTCCCCTAAACAGGCTGCCTTCAGATGTCTTCTAAAAGTCTGGTAGTTGTTCTTCTCTTTGACATCTGGTGGGAGGGCGTTCCACAGGGCAGGTGCCACTACCGAGAAGGCCCTCTGCCTGGTTCTCTGTAACTTGGCTTCTCACAGCGAGGGAACTGCCAGAAGACCCTTGGAGCTGGACCTCAGTGTCCGGGCAGAATGATGGGGGTGGATATACTGGACCGAGGCCATTTAGGGCTTTAAAGGTCAGCACCAACACTTTGAATTGTGCTCAGAAGCCGCTCAGGCACCTGGGGCGGCGCGCCCAGGGGCAGGGTGAGCCACCCATAGGGGCAGGGTGCACAGTGGGGCCTCCAGAGTCTGCCCGCCTCTTCCTACTCCTGCCCTACAGGTGGGGGGGGGGAGGCAGCGTGTGGACCATTTGGGCAGCGTGAAGCCTGCCCGCGTCCAAGCCACCGCGTGGCTCGGGCACACTGTAGGCCCCCGGTGAGTGCCACCCGGCATTTTGTCACCCCCCTCAGTGGTGACACCCGGGGCTGCCCTCACCTCCCGTACCCCCTTCCTCTGTCCTGCCAGAAGGCCTGATCTTTATTGATCAATTCATTTATCAGTGCATTGCTACATTTGGTAATATGCAGCAGAGGCTTTTTGTCTTTGCCTCATAGTACGGAGAGGCAAGGCTCTGGTGGGGGCTGGGCAAGGTCTCTCACACCTCTTCCAATTTCCCAGTAACAAACGCTAAAGGCAAAGAAGCAACAAGTGAAAAGGCAGCATTTCTGGCGTTTCCTCCGCACGACTCTTTGGTGACGGCTCCTCTGCTCCCGAACCCTGCCTAGAAGTGAATGGGGCAGGGGTTGAAGAGGGGACCCCCAACCCTGCTGTAAACAACCACAGGAAAGCTGCAGAAAATATTTTTTCCCCCTGCAGGTGGGACAGTTAGACAGGAAACAGAAAGGGGAAACAGGATCATGAGACTGGGCTCACATGACTGCAGGAATTTGGCTCTCAAACCCAAGCATTAAAAAGCGGGCATTGCTGGCTCATAGCTGTCAACTTTTCCCTTTTCTTGCGAGGAATCCCATTCCTTAAAAAAAGGGGAAACGTTGACAGCTATGTGCTGGCTGGTGGGGGGTGGGTGCGAAGAAAGCCGAGCTGCCTCCAGCCAAGTCCCAGGAGGTGGGAAAGGAAAAGGTGCCCCAAGTGCTGGGAGGGAGGCGTTTTGCAGTGCCAAAAGGGGAGTAAGAAAAGCAAAGTCTAGGCTAGCCAGCAGCAGCAGCAGCAGCAGCAGCAGCACGTACCTACGTACCAGAGGAGAGTTCTGGAGCACCTAGGCCAACAGGCCAAGTTTCTCTCACTGCACAGCTGCCCCAAATGGCCAGGCCTGTGGGAAGCTGTCACGTCCTGGGATTGGAAGGAGGTGCTGCCCGTCTCAAGTCAGCCCGAGCCAGTGGAGGCCTCGAGGCACCACCCTCTTCCTCGTGCTTATTGGCTGGGGCAGGACTTGGGACCGGAGCAAGCAGTCGGGAAGCCTGCTTGCAACACACACAGACACACAGGTTTTTTTATGCTCCAGGGGACAGGAACTTCCCTGGAGATTTTATTTGCGCTCTTCTTTATGTGACGAATTCAATGCCTGTTGTCCTATGCAGGGAAAACACCCCCCCCATGTTATTATAGTCACTTCGAAACACTTCAGTTGTAAAAAGTGGCAAATGCAACAAATAAGCACCTTAACTTTGTTACAAGAAAATATGTATTAATATCAATACAGGTCAATCACTTCGTTTTTTATCATGCTTGAATAATGTATGTGTTTATGTACTTGCATCTTTTCTGAGAATGCAGCTCTCCTTAAGTCTTTTAAACACTTTCATAAAGGTATCCACACTTTTTTATATATATCTGTATAAATTGAAAGCTACCTGATCCTGCACAATGACGGCTCAAGCACTAATACAGCGCCACAGCTCTACCTACAGGGTCTATAGTGATATGACACCAATTTACAAATGCAACTGTTTATTTCAAGTTACAGGTAGGTAGCCAGCCGTGTTGGTCTGCCGTAGTTGAAACAAAATAATAAAAAATTCCTTCCAGTAGCACCTTTTGTTGTTGTTGTTGTTTAGTCGTGTCCAACTCTTCGTGTCCCCATGGACCAGAGCACGCCAGGCACTCCTGTCTTCCACTGGCTCCCGCAGTTTGGTCAGACTCATGTTTGTAGCTTCGAGAACGCTGTCCAACCATCTCATCCTCTGCCGTCCCCTTCTCCTTGTGCCCTCCATCTTTCCCAACATCAGGGTCTTTTCCAGGGAGTCTTCTCTTCTCATGAGGTGGCCAAAGTATTGGAGTCTCGGCTTCAGGATCTGTCCTTCCAGTGAGCACTCAGGGCTGATTTCCTTCAGAATGGAGAGGTTTGACCCTCTTTCAGTCCATGGGACTCTCAAGAGTCTCCTCCAGCACCATAATTCAAAAGCATCAATTCTTCGGCGATCAGCCTTCTTTATGGTCCAGCTCTCACTTCCATACATCACTACCGGGAAAACCATGGCTTTAACTATACGGACCTTTGTTGGCAAGGTGATGTCTCTGCTTTTTAAGATGCTGTCTAGGTTTGCCATCGCCTTTCTCCCAAGGAGCAGGCGTCTTTTAATTTTTTGACTGCTGTCACCATCTGCAGTGATCATGGAACCCAAGAAAGTAAAATCTCTCACTGCGTCCATTTCTTCCCCTTCTATTTGCCAGGAGGTAATGGGCCCAGTGGCCATGATCTTCGTTTTTTTGATGTTGAGCTTCAGACCATATTTTGCGCTCTCCTCTTTCACCCTCATTAAAAGGTTCTTTAATTCCTCTTCACCTTTAATTCCTCTTCACCTTAGTAGCACCTTAGAGACCAACTAAGTTTGTTATTGGTATGAGCTTTCGTGTGCATGCACACGTCTTCAGATACACTGAAACAGAAGTCACCAGACCCTTATATATAGTGAGAGGGCGGGGAGGGGTATTACTCATAAGGGTGGTGGGAATGGGTGATTGGCTGATAGGTGTGGTAAACCTGTTGATGACTGTTAACGACTAGGCTGAGTGGGAATTCGAGCTAAGGTGATGCCAATTAATTTCATTGGGTGTATTCTGAGTAAGACTAACAATTCAGTAAAGTATTCTGGGTTGGCTAAAGCAATATCACCACCTACAGTTTGACACAAGCAGCACACACTGCAGCAAACTCTCCCAAGAATATTGTTGAGGTCAGATAGCTGTAAGGAGGATGTTCTTAAAGTCTCTGGAAGAGACTTATTGGCTGATGCACAGGATGAGGAAGAAATTATTCTCACAAAGTCCCCTCCTTCATGTTACTGCCCTACTGCCAATTTTAATTTAGTCCTGTTTTCATGTTGTGGTCTTCTCCACCTTCCAGGTCTTCTGACCTATATGATGCCCCCACTTTATTACATCATAAGTGACAGCTCTGTGTTACCTGCTGTGGACATGGAACACCCCCCTTCCCTGTGATTGGGTGAGTTGCTCTGATGTCATGGAATGTTGCTGCCTGTTAGAATTGCTGTAACATAGGGCAATGCTGTCAGCAAAAGAATGCTTTTCGGAATCTTGAGACATGTTCTGTTTTGTTTTGCGGTACAATTTGGAGGATCTCTGGGTTTTTTGTTTTTTGTTTCATTTTAAGCACAATAAACACTGAGGGACCCCCTGCTTCTTCTGCAAAAGGCCAGTGTGCACACTGGAGACAGAAAGGGACTACTGACAGGAAGAAGGTTGGCAAAGATATTTTAGTGACTGAAGGTTCCCAGTGGATCGAAGAGACAGACCATTGGTCCATCTCATCCAGCGTTATCTACACTGACTGCCCAGGGTTTTCAGACCAGGTGCTCTCCCAGCCCTACCTGGAATTGCTGGAGAATGAATCTGCAAAGCAGATGTTCTGCAGCTCTCCCCAAAGGCACCAGCCACATCCATAGCTGTCAACCGTCTCTTATTTGGCGGGAAACTCCCTTATCCCAGCGCCGTGTCCCGCTGCTGTCCCTGATTGATGATGTCCCTTAAATTTCCCGGGTTTCATGCTCGCCCGGCTCGGGAGGGAAGCAGCGGCTCGGGGTCCTCCGCCGCACGAGAAAGAACGCACACGAGCTGCCGGGTCTCCGTCTCTCCCTTTTCCCCCTCAGGGGCGCATTGTGAGGAGATGGGTGGCGGTGGGCGGGCAGGCAGCCCCTCTCTTGCGAGACTTCCGCTGCGCTGCCAGGGGAAGCCGGAGGCAGCCTGAGGGAGGAGGAAGAGGAGGGGATGGGGAGGGATGCAGAAGGGTGGTGCTTCAGCGGCGGCAGTGCCGCCGCAACCGCCTCATGCTGGGCTCGCGGACTGGCGTGGGTGAGAGTCTCTCTCCCTCCCCCCTCTCTCGGGCTGGGAAGGGCCGATGGAACTCCTCGCGCAAGGACGGCAGCTCCGACGTGCTGCTTAGCATACCCTCCAACCAGTGCAGCATCTTAATGTAGTGATTTCCCCCTCTGCATCCCTTTCATAACTCTATTTTTATAAATCATTTGTCCATCCATAGCTCAAATTTTTACTACAAGTTTTCTGTCAATCCTACCAATGTATGTAACTCTTTACAATAGCTTTTCAACTAAATGATAAACTTTCCCCATTCTTTATGAAAGAGGTCCTCTTCCTGGTTTCTAATTCTGCCTGTAATCTTTGCCATCTTGACGTCGTTCATCAGTTTTGTCTGCCCCTCTTCTTTGGTGGGAGTTGTAGACCCTAAGGATCATGTAGTCCAACCCCCTGCAAAACACAGTCAGTGGCAGTCAAAGCAGCATGGCTCCATCAGTGCCGGATTTCTGTATAAACTAGGCCAAAATCCCTTATTTTGGCTGCTGATCCCTTATTTTTGAGGCTGCTGGCCCCTTATTTTCAAATCTGTAAGTTGACAGCTATGGCCACATCTCCGACTGAGGATTAACTCTGTTATGTACTCCGCACACTGCTGCTGCCAAACCCTTAAACTATCCTGCTCCCATTCCTGCGTCACTTGTCATCTAAAAGGCCCCTCTCTCTACTGCTGATGATGCTTGCCAATTCCCACATCCCAATCCATCTTCATATGCTTGGGACATCTCCCAATATCCCCCACCCCCCAATTCTCTGTGCACTGTGTAAAGAGCATTGCTGCAGGATGGTTTCTCCTCCTCCTCCTCCAACCTGGAAGGGGAAAGTGCTGACTCAGTTTTGCTGGAGCGCCGGCAGTTTTGCAGAGGCCAGAATTGCTGCGTCAACATCATCACACCTCCGTAGAAGTGAGCCCTGCTGCAATATGCAGGATCTGAAGTCTCCCCTCCCTATTCTTGCACTTGAATGCAAAGGGGAAGGCAGGCTGGGGAGGGGGAAAGGGGTTAAGGAAGACAAAGGCAAACCCATGCAGAGGATAAGGGAAAACCTAGGCTAATTCAGGAGGAGAGGTCCTAACCTGATCCAAATAGCACCGGGAGAAGACTGGGAAACAGCAGGGAAGGACATTTCAGCTAAAAGGGTAAGAGAGAGTTTTGTGCTCCTTGCAACCAGGCAGTCTGCTTTGTAGGGGAGGAGAGGAGTCTGAAAGCTCCTGAGAAGACTTCGATGTAGTCCTAGGCTGCGTACACATCATTCATTTAAAGCACACACACTCCAAGAACCTGGGAATGGTAGTTTTTGAGGGTGCTGGGAATTGTGGCTCGGGGTGTGTGTTAAACCACAGTTCCCAGGATTCTTGGGGTGTGCTTTTAAAAAAAGTACGGTGTTTATGCAGCCCTGAAGACATTGGGAAGCAAGTCTGTGGGGCTTCTCTGACTAAACTTGCTAAGGATTGTTTTAGGATAAGCTTCGAAAATAAACTTGAAGCCAGCCTGAAAGGTGACACTCACAGAGGAAAACCACTGGCTAGGTATGACATTCTGGGATGGAAGAGCTCTTGAATTTTGAAAAACCAAACATAAAACTTCATATATTTATGGTAAGCTCTGAAGAAAAGTGTGTTCCTTGAATGACCAAAGAGTGTGTTATGATTTGTTAATCATTGGCTGTTTGTTCTAATATACACTACTAAAATAAAAAAAGGGTTTTAAAACCCTTACTAGCAGGTGAACTAAAGAAGAGGGGTCAAACAGGATTGTTTGCATCTATGTGACTTTTAGGTCTTGTGAGATTATTATGGTCTGGGGTACTGTAGAAGAGCAACTGCAGGTCAAATCGTGTGTAAGTTTCTAGCTCATTATAAACATTTCCAAACAATCTGTTTATTGAGCATTCGTCCTGGGTTTGGTTGCAGGGAGATTAGATGATGTTGGCTATTTAATAGGCATTCATACAGTTGGTTTGTAGGGAGATTAGATGATGTTGCTTCACAGCATGTGCTATTCCATACTTTCCAGTGCATTTCCCTGTCACTTTCCTTACCGAAAAAAGTCCAATTTTGTGGGGAGGTGGGCTTGTTGCTCAAGATCTTCCAATGTGCTATAATTGTGCAAACTGAATTTGCCGGTATGTGATTAAATCCAACCCCAAGATAGCAACAGTCCTGAAGTGCTTTAAGACAGCTTTCCCCTCCAAATAAAGGTCAGCTGAACAGATGGGGATATCTGGTTGTATACAGGGAAACTACACATTGTAACCCAGTTTTCTACATCTTCTTTTATTTTAAATTATCACCACCACCATCATCATTAATAAACAGGAAAAGGTTGTTGATGGTTCTGTTCAAAGAAATATCACAAAGAAGAAAAGCTTAACTGAAAGCCTGAAAGTAAAAGAAGCTTTGCGATCCCTTGTGAGAGGAAAAAACAAACATTTTGGCTCATTGGAGAGAAAAATCCACCAAAGTCCACCAAGCCAATAGGTACAGGCCAGCCCATAGCAAGGAGAAGTGGTAGCTGTGGCGGCCTCTCTCTTTTCAACATGGCGTCTGTGAAAGAGGTATCCAGCTTCACTGAGGACCTGCTGTGCCCCATCTGCCTCTCCATCTTCCGAGACCCACACATGCTGGAGTGTGGCCACAGCTTCTGCGCCCCGTGCTTGGAGCCCTGCATCCCCAAGGGCCAGAGGCGCGGGCTGTGCCCCGAGTGCCGGCGACCATTTGCTTTGCGCCGCATGGCCATCAACCGAGCCCTCTGCAGCCTGGCCGAGAAGGCCCGCCTTCTCAAGCTGGACGAAGGTCCCCAGGTCGGTGGGACCGGAGGCTGGTACTTCTGTGAGGAGCATGAGGAGCCGCTCAAACTCTTCTGCAGCCAGGACGAGGGGCCCGTCTGCGTGATCTGCCGTGACTTGCCTCAGCATCGTGGGCACGACTTCCTGCCCATCAAAAACGCGGTCCAGGCCTATCAGGTGAGAGAGGCGGTTTGTTATTCAGCAATGGGCCGGAGGCTAAGTAACAACAACAACAGCCTCCATACACGTACAGTCATACCTCGGGTTACAGACGCTTCAGCTTGCGTTTTTTTGGGTTGTGGACTGCCAAAACCCGGAAGTACTGGGTTTCGGCAGTCGCACATGCACAGATGCGCCGAATCACAACCCACATGTGCGCAGATGTGCCGATGCGGATTGCGGACACTGCGGGTTGCGAACGTGCATCCTGCACGGATCATGTTCGCAACCCGAGCGTCCTCTGTATTAGGAATCTGTTTCCAGAGCTTCTAAGTCAGAGGGCTTTCAACGAGAGGACTTTTCCCGGAGGTGCCATTAAAAAAATTTAATTGGCATTTAGGGTGGACATTCTGTCAGCAAGCCTGGGGCAGTGTGCGTGCCCTGCACCGAGGGGTGGGGACAGCTGCCTGTGGGGTGAGGCAAGCTGGGGCAGGATGCTCTGTGGGGCCTCCGAGGAGTCTGCCTGCCCCCTCCCACTCAGCTGCCCCACAGTTGAGGTGGAGGCAGCAGGTGGACTGTTTGGGGCAGACGCGTGGCTCAGGAGCACTGCAGGCCCCGCAATGAGTGCCGCCCGGCATTTTGTCACCCCCCTCAGTAGTGACACCCAGGGTGGCCTGCCCCCACCGCACCCCCTTCCTCCACCCCTGCATTCAGTCACTCTGTGGAGCCTCATTGTATAGCAAGTCCTCCAGATATTGCTGGACTCCAGTTCCCATCACCCCCAGGCAGCCTGGCAAATTCTAAGGGATGATGGGAGTAGGAGTTCCGGCAACACCTGGAAGATGACATATTATTAGTCACCCTTGAACCAAAGTAGCTGAATGTCCCCTCTCCCCTGAATTATAATAGGCCTACAGTTGGTTTGTAGGGAGATTAGACGATGTTGCTTCACAGCAAGTGTTAACCCACACTTTCCAGTGCATTTCCCTGTCACTTTCCTTACAGCAAAAAGTCCAGTTTTGTGGGGAGGTGGGCTTGTTGTGCAAGACCTTCCAAAGTACTATAATCGTGCAAACTGAATTTGCCGGTATGTGATTAAATCCAACCCCAAGATAGAAACAGTCTTGAAGTGCTTTATAAGAAACAACTTGGACAGAACAATTGTACCCATCTATCACGATGCTCCTGTCATTTTAGAAATTTAGAAGAGGTCCTAGATAAATGGACTTAGGGTTGTCCAGCCTTCCTGAGCTGCCTTCCCAACATGTTTTTCCTAATGCTATTGCACATAGTGAAAAGTTTTCCATCTTTATTTCTAAATGGTAGGTATTTTTTGAAGCTTACTTTTAGGAAAATCATGGCTGCTAACTGTGGTGCTCCCAAATATGTGAATATGCATAAGGGTTCCACTTCTTTAGTCCATCTCTAAGCCTAAGCATTCTTTTCCTACAAACCATCTTCATATGGGGAGACCTTCAGAGGGGTGATGTGTCCGTTTGGCATTTCCTCCACTCAGCCCTGTCCCCTTTGAAAGAATGCTATGCTATCTTAAATGGCATTGGGGGTTTTCTCTTTTGCTCCAGGACCAGCTGAAGGCATCTCTAGAGCCTCTGGAGGAAGGTCTCAGGCGGTTGAAGATGAGCCAGTGTCGCCAACAGGAGAACATTATAGAACTGAAGGTGAAGGCAGCATTGTTGGGTTTTATGATGGGGCACTTGGGCTTTCCAGGCTACGCAATGCCAAACTGAACCTATCCGTTTCCTGGTCATCTCCTGGTCTGCCTTTGTAGTTGCTAGTGATGACCGTCTGTTAACCGACACCTGATATTTAAACATTCAGTATTTGATCAATGACCTTCAGACTATTGAAGGCTCCACACTCAGAGAATAGTAACACTGCTCTGAAGAAGATAACTGTCTGGTCATGTGTTCTTTGTGAAACACAACACAGGAGGGCCAGCTGAGTCTATTCAGCTAAATGAAGACTCTTTGCTTCTCTCTTTATAGGTTACAATATGTACAAGTGAGGATTGAAATTGAAATACATTATTGTCACTTGTACAACTTGTATACAGCGAGATTACACGTGCACCCCCCACTCAGTTCTCTGTCTTAATTCCCCTTGTTTACTGACGCACACCCACCAAACCCGAAAGTCAGTTGCCCTGTTGTTATCTTTTCATTCAGCAGCCTAACAGCCCACAGATAGAAGCTGTTCTTTACCCTGTTGGTGTGACTAATCATGCTTCTATATCTTCTGCCTGAGGGCAGGAGATCAAGAAAGTGCCGGCCAGGGTGTGAATCATCCCTAAGAATTTTCCTCACTCTCCTGAGGCAATGTTCTTCTGCTATTTCATCCAGCGGATTCACGGGACAGCCCATAATATCTTGTGCTGTATTCACCACCCTCTGTAGGCACTTCCTATCCGTTGATGTCAAACCAGCGTACCACACTGTAATGCAGTATGAAAGGACACTTTCTATTGTTGACCGGTAGAAGGAGATCATCAAATGTTGATTGACATCGTTCTTCCGCAATAGTCTGAGGAGATGGAGTGTCTGTTGGGATGATCTCAGCTTGGCCTGTAATGCTTAGAAGCAATGCTCTGGGGCGCCACCCTTCCTGCAGCTCACCGGAATGTGGAGTAAGGGTTGTGGATCACTCGCATTGTGATGACCAACCACCACATCCTAAGTGGTTCTATGCATTACAAGTCCAGTGGGAATCCATGTTCACTGACCTCCATCATGGCCTCCAGCACTGACCATCAATAAGCTACCTTTGAAGGTGACTTGGAAACTACAATTAATCCAGAATGCTGCAGCTAGACTGGTGACTGGGAACAGCCACTGAGACCATATAACACCGGTCCTGAAAGACCTACATTGGCTCCCAGTATGTTTCCGAGCACAATTGAAAGTGTTGGTGCTGACCTTAAAAGCTCTAAATGGCCTCGGCCCAGTATATCTGAAGGAGCATCTCCACCCCCATCGTCCAGCTTTGAGGGCCTTCTGGTGGTTCCCTCCCTGCGAAAAGTGAGGTTATAGGGAACCAGGCAGAGGGCCTTGGTAGTGGTGCCCGCCCTGTGGAACGCCCTCCCATCCGATGTCAGGGAAATAAACAACTATCTGACTTTTAGAAGACATCTGAAGGCAGCCCTTTTTAGGGAAGTTTTTAATGTTTGATGTTTTGTCGCATTATTATTATTATTATTATTATTATTATTATTATTATTATTTTTATTATTCTGTTGGGAGCTGCCCAGAGTGGCTGGGAAAGCCCTGCCAGATGGGCAGGGTATAAATAATAATTTATAATTTATTGGTTATGCTTCCAGCAGGAAAAACGCTGCTTGCTTTCATGTCCTTCTTGGGAAAATGGGCCAGTATTGGAAACCAGGATGGACCCCTCCATCTTGACCTGGCAGAACCATTATTATGGATTTATGAGGCTAACAATTGATTGCCTGGATGAATGATATCAGAGAGGGATGCGCAGATCTGATTAATAGGTTGAGAGTCTAAGGGAGAAGTGGATTCTAGAGCAGGGCTATGGGGAACCTCAGGCCTGGGGGGCCATATGTGACCTCACCCACACCCTCAGGACTCTTCCCCAGGCCACACACCCTGCACTAGCCCTTCTTTGCCCCATAGGTGTTTTTGCCTAGCTGGAATATGCTCTTGAACGCTGCTTCTGCTTCTTACTTCACCTGGCTGGAGGAGAAAGAGGGATCTCTGTGAAGAAACTATCGTACTATATTCTGGAAGTTTCCTAGAAGGGAATGTGGCCTTTGGGTAGAGGAAGTTCTCCACCCCTGTTGTTCTAGAGCAGCCTTTCTCAACCTGTGGTCCCCAGATGTTGTTGAACTACAACTCCCATCACCCCTAGCTAGCTAGGCAAGAGCTCAGGGATGATGGGAGTTGTAGTCCAACAACATCTGCGGACCCACAGGTTGAGAACCACTGTTCTAGAGGATTGGTAGGTTCTTTTATTGGGAGAGAGCAGAATCCCATTCACCAACCCGATCTGAGCAGAGCAGAAGCCTTCGGGTGCGAGTGACACACCTCTCCCCTTTCCAGACCTGCTCCGAGTCCTTGTCTGACCACGTCTCTGGGGAATTTGTGAAGATGCACCAGCTGCTGAGCGACAGAGAGCTGGGTTTAAAGGAGGCCCTGGAGAATCAGCGAGAGAAGAACTTGGCCCAGATGGAAACCAAGCTGAAGGAACTGAACTGGAAGGTGGCCTCTTGGTCGGAGACCCTCTGCCGGGTGCAGGCGGGACTGGAATGCAAGGACCAAATCAGTTTCCTCAAGGTGAGAGTAAACTAAGCCTGGCAGGACAGCGTACTCTATGATCTTAACCCCTTCATGCATTAATTAGATGTAAGCATGTTGGTTATATGAGGATGGTTATCCCACAGGGTGTGTGTACTGAGTTTTTCTATTAAAAAACATAGTTGATGTAGCCCTTAGGCAGCCCATATTAAGCAGCTGGTCCTTTACCTTTCTCGCCCTGATCTGGCCACAGTGATCCATGCGATGGTCACCTCCAGGCTTGATTACTGTAATTTGCTATACGTGGGGCTGCCCTTGAAGCTGACCCAGAAACTCCAGCAGGTGCAGAATGCCGCGGCGAGGCTCCTTACCGGGTCCTTGCTGTGGGATCACATACATCCAGTGCTTTACCAGCTGCACTGGCTCCCGGTGGAGTACAGGGTCAGGTTTAAGGTGTTGGTTTTGACTTTTAAAGCCCTATGTAGCCTAGGACCCTCATACCTACAGGACCGCCTCTCCTGGTCTGCCCCGCGGAGGACCTTAAGGTCCACAAATAACAACATTTTGGAGGTCCTGAGCCTCAAGGAGGTTAGATTGGTCTCAACTAGGGCCAAGGCCTTTTCAGCACTGGCCCCAACTTGGTGGAACGCTCTGTCACAAGAGACCAGGGCCCTGCGGGATTTGACATCTTTCTGCAGGGCCTGCAAGATGGAGCTGTTCCTTCTGGCCTTCGGCTTAGACTCACTCTGACCCCTTATATGGCATTTGGCATATACATTTTCACTCGGGTGAATATCTGATGTTTCCTCCCTTTATGGTCTTGATTTATGGGCTACTACTACAATGAGGCTGCATTTTAAGTTGTATTTTAATCAACTGTTTTTGTTTTTCCCTATTATGTTTTATTGTAATTTATATTTAGCGTTATCTGCCCTGAGCCCGGCCCTGGCTGGGGAGGGCGGGGTATAAATAACAAATTACATCTATATATTATTAAAATCACAGGGGTCCCTGCCAGTAAAAAAAGGGACCACCTTAGGAAAGAGCCCCTTTCAGATGTTTCTTTCACCTCACTCCTTTCTAATCTTTCCCCCGCTTAGGAGGCAAAAGAGTTGCTGGAGAGGTGAGTCATGCTATGTCCTTTCTTGTTTATAATAAGCAATTTCAGGGTTGGGGGGGGTATTAGTAGGGACTTAAACAGGATTTAATGGTTTAATTTAGGTTTGATGAGGCCCTAAGCTACTGAAGGTAATGGGGCCCTTTATATGTCCATCTGTCCTTTGTCAACAACAAATTGTTGTTGTTGTTTGTGTTGAATATACGCTATATGGTAATTTATGCACCTAACAGATATCTAAAGCCATTTGCACATGCAGAATATATAGAAATGAGCAAACCAGTGATATTTTGGGGAGCAGGCTAGCAGGCGGGGCCCATGACTTACATCATAGGAGCCTACACAACACAAAACACTGTTGCTGTATGTAGGTTTTATTTTGTAGGTTTTATTTTATTTGTTTTTTTAATCTTATATTTTGGAAATGTACATCCAGTTTTTTCCCCTTTAATTTTTTTGGGGCCCCCCAAGAGAGTGGAGCCCTAAGCTATAGCTTGTTTAGCTTATACGTAAATCCGGCACTGGACTTAAAAGATATGGGGCATGGGTCCAGAGACATAAATCTCCATAAAATGTGCACGTGCTGATTTATAGAGAAGCGACCACAAAAGCAGCAGCCTGGGCTGCTAGTGTACCTTCTTTAAACAACTCCCACTACAGAAATCACACAAAGCTTTTGCCAGCATAGAGATCAAGGCTGGAGAACTGGTGGCCTTCCAAAAGTTGTTTATTATTATTATTATTATTATTATTATTATTATTATTATTATTATTATTACCACCCACAGGGTCCGCACAGAGCAAGGAGCCCAGGTTGATGAGGAAGAGGAAATAGAAGCTGAGGCGGCGGAAGACATTTTGGGAGCCAGCAGTGAAGACACAGACGAGTGTGAGAATGAGACGGATGAGGGGCTGGCGAGAGATGAGGGAGATGCCTATGAGGAAGAGGAGGAGGAGGAAGAAGAAGAGGAGGAGGAGGAAGAAGATGAGGAGGAGGAAGAGGAGGAAGAAGAAGAGCGAGTGCGAGAGATGGCCGCAGAGGAAGAAGACGAAGATGGAGTGGTTCCTGTGGACTTGAACCTGGGCGAGTTCAAGGGCCCTCTGCAGTTCTACGCCTGGAAAGAGCTCTTGGGTGCCGTGCATCCAGGTGAAGTTTTCCCTGCTGCATTCTGGGAAATGGGGCTTTCAGGTCAGGTGTATTTGAAAATCCCAAAGAGGCAGCTATATTATGCTCTGCCTTCCTGTTATCTGGAAGTTCTGGCTCATTAGTCAGGATACGGTGAACAGGAATAGGTTTTAGTAGGCCTCCACGTGTTCGATTGCTCATGTGAGCAACCCCCTGATGTGTGATTCGGGGACCTGCAAACAACAACAACAACAACAACAACAACAATTGACCTTTAAAGCCCTAAACAGCCTCGGCCCAGTATGTCTGAAGGAGCGTCTGCACCCCCATCGTTCAGCCCAGACACTGAAGTCCAGCTTTGAGGGCCTTCTGGCAGTTCCCTCACTGCGAGATGTGAGGTTACCAGGAACCAGGCAGAGGGCCTTCTCGGTAGTGGCGCCCTCCCTGTGGAATGCCCTCCCATCAGATGTCAAGGAAATAAAAACCTATCTGACTTTTATGAGACATCTGAAGGCAGCCCTGTTTAGGGACGTTTTTAATGTTTGATGTTTTATTGTGTTTTTAATATTTTGTTGGGAGCCACCCAGAGTGGCTGGGGAAGCCCAGCCAGATGAGCGGGGATATAAATAAATTACTATTACTATTGTAATTATAATTATAATAATTATATAATAAAAACATTCAAATAATTCCGCACTCTTGTCCTTTTCTTCCCCAGTCCCTGCCTGCATCACTTTGGACTGCAACTCCGCTCACCCCAGCCTGGTCCTTGTGGAGGAAGCCACCGGGGTCAAGTTCAGCCCGGGGCGACGCTTCTGGCGACGGAAACCCGAGCGCTTCACCTCGAGCCCTTGTGTGGTGGGCCGGAAGGGCTTCACCACGGGCCAGTACTACTGGGAGGTGCGTGTCGGGGACAGCGCGGGCTGGGTGATCGGGGCGGCCAAGAAGTCGGTGAAACGCAAGAAGCGCCTGAACTTCCGGCCCAAGGAAGGCGTGTGGGCCATCGAGCTGCGGGCCGGGGAATACCGAGCCCTGAGCGAGCCGCGGACCCTGCTCTCGGTCTGTGGGAGGATGGATAAGGTGGGGGTCTACCTGGACTTTGAAGGGGGTCAGCTCTCTTTCTACAACAGCAGCAGCATGAACCACCTCTACACCTTCCAAGTGTCCTTCCACGAGGAACTGCTTCCTTTCCTCAGCACCCAAGGCAGCCACCCGCTATCTGTGTGGGACCTGGAGCTCTGAGTTGCTGGAGAGCTTTCAGAGATGGGTGGGATCCCATCGCAGAACCACCAAAGTCAGGCTGCTGATCCGGAGCCCTCGAGAAACAAACCCCGCTTCAAAGGTTATTTATGTATGCTACGACCGCTGCCAGAACTTTGTTAGCCCCAAAATGGAAAGTTCCAGAATTACCAGCAATAGAGGAGATGGTTGATTATGCGGAACTAGCAAAACTGACCTGTAGAATCCAAAATCAGGAGGAAGCAAAATTCCAAGAAGATTGGAGTAAATTTATGGAGTACATAAATAACAACTGTAGAAATCTGAAGACTCTGGCAGGACTGGAATAAATCTTACGATGTAGATAGAATTGGATACAATAAGAAACTCTGGAAAAGTAACTGACATAAGAAAACCTGTTGAAGGGAGGGAAGGAAGTCAATGCTCAGCAGAGTGTGGGGGAAAGAATGTGGGTAAATGATTGTTGAATTTTACTGTATTTTGTTTGTTTGTATTAAATGAAACACCAATAAAAAGCATGATAAAAATTTTTAAAAAAGAAAGAAATCAGACTTTTGGCAATAAAGCGACTGCGCTGGAAAGAGCAAGGTAACACACGCTGTGAGGCAACACCGTCTAATTTCTCCTCAAATGAATCAGAATGAATCAACATTACATAGTTTAGGGCATGTCATTTTAAGGGGCAAAGCTTAATTTCTGCAAATTTCTTCTGCAAGCGGTCTTAATAATACATTTTTGGCTGTGAGGAATTCAAATCTGCTAGGTTTTTTTGTGATCAGACAACATTTAGCCTTGTAAGTTTGATGAAGAAGCGTATGAACTGCTTTTGGAAAACCAAGGAATTTTAATTTTACCTCATGAAAATGTCAGGTAATGCTGAATAATCACAATGACAATAATAAATATAAATAAAATTCATATATAACTGCAAGGACTTGCTCTTCTTTCCTTTGGACCACTTCAGTGAAGGCGAGAAGGAGGGTTTGTCATCTGGGCAGCCCAGGGCCTCCATACATACTACCCAGTCTTGCGCCCCAAGGAGGTTGCTTCGGGGCTGCTAACACAGCGGTTTGGCTTCACCCCAATGTCTGACTCCTGGAGCGACATTCATTTATGCCGAAAAATATTAGTCACCCTTATGAAAAGGAATATTAATTTGTGTGGCTTCCTCTCCCCCTCTCCAAATTGTGCACACTTTGAATAAACTGTTTTAACTGTGTGGTAGCTGCATTCCTTATTCATGCATTTCTCCACTTAGCTGTAACCTTTATCAATAGCAACAAACATGAGCTACTCTGGGGAATTGCCACTTCCTACAATCTCTTTAATTTGATGCTCTTAAGTTTCCTGGGACATTTTTCTATTTGGATGCACATTCAACTGTTTCAATTACCGCCAGTGCTTCTGTCAGATCAATAAGCATGTTCCCTGGTGCATAGCAATCCCGAATCTCCTGTCAATCTGTAGAAATGCCTGAAATTACTTTTGAGAAACAGTATGTATCAGGGGCGGGCCACAGCTCTCCAAACCCTGCGATATCCCAGTTCTGAAAAGCAATCCCAGGCATTTCTCTCCTCAAATTGACGACAATGGGCTTCCTGAAAGCTTCAATTGTTATTGAATAGAACATCCCTGTTTTCATCGGATAAATGTTTGGAAGAGGGTATGTTGTTCAGCTCCAACCTCCATCACTCATTGAGCTTCAGGAGGCAGGACTGCCTCCCCAGTCCTAGTCCAACACTCTAGTGGGGAGGGGGTGATTGACATGATGTGGGGTGGTGGGCAGTGGTGATAGGCCTATGTGTGTTGTATGTGTTCTGTGTGGGGCATGGGGATCTCTCTGTGTGCAAGAGAAGCCATGCTCACTTTACTTTGGCTACGCCCAACATTGCCAGATGGCCCTCGCAGGGTTGGCCAACAGCTAACATGGCCCTCAGGCCAAAGCAGGGGTGTGTGTGTGGGGAGGAGTTACCCAAATCTCTGCTCTAACCACTGTCTCACACTTTCTTGAGTCTTCTGCTGCTGCTTTTGGTGATTACTCGTAACCGAGTAAGATTGTCTTCCATAAACACAGTTTTAACAAGTTTTTTGCAGATAAAATCACTCATATTCGGAAGGAGCTAGACACCACCGTGGGAGCAGGGCTGGGGCGGGAGAGTGCTAGAGCCCTGTCTGGTCAAGTTGCATGGAATCAATTTCAATCCGTTACCCCCGAGGATGTGGACAGGCTGTTTGGACGTGTGAAACCAACCACCTGTCTCCTTGATCCTTGCCCATCCTGGCTAATAAAAGCAAGCTGGGAAGGGCTGGGCGATGGGCTCTGCGGGGTGGTGAATGCTTCCCTCTGTGAGGGAACATTCCCAGATCCGCTGAAAGAGGCAGTCATTAAACCGCTTCTTAAAAAACCATCTTTAGACCCGGCCAGTATGGCCAACTATCGCCCAGTCTTAAATCTTCCATTCTTGGGCAAGGTGATTGAGCGCGTGGTTGCTGAACAACTCCAGGCACGCCTGGAGGATGCGGACCATTTGGATCCCTTCCAATCAGGATTCAGGCCTCATCATGGGACTGAAACTGCCTTGGTCACGCTGGTTGATGATCTCCGGCGAGCTAGGGACAAAGGTCAGAGTTGTTTCCTAGTTCTGCTGGATCTCTCAGCGGCCTTTGATACAATTGACCATAACATCCTTCTGGACCGTCTAGAGGGGCTGGGAGCTGGGGGCACTGTTATACAGTGGTTTCGCTCCTTCCTCCTGGGCCGTGTTCAGAAAGTGGGGGGGGGGGGATGAGTGTTCAGACCCCTGGGCCTCACTTGTTGGGTGCCTCAGGGTTCTGTCCTCTCCTGCTTTTAAACATCTATATGAAGCCGCTGGGAGAGATCATCAGGGGGTTTGGACTGGGTGTCCATCAATATGCAGATGATACCCAGCTCTACCTCTCTTTCAAATCAGAACCAGTGAAGGCGGTGAAGTGTGTGAGTGCCTGGAGGCGGTTGGAGGATGGATGGCGGCTAATGGATTGAAGTTGAATCCTGACAAGACAGAAGTACTGGTTTTGGGGGACAGGGGGTGGGCTGGTGTGGAGGACTCCCTGGTCCTGAATAGGGTAACTGTGCCCCTGACGGACCAGGTGCGCAGCCTGGGTGTCCATGGAGGTGCAGGTCAATGCTGTATCCAGGGCAGCTGTCTACCAGCTCCATCTGGTACGCAGGCTAAGACCCTACCTGCCCACAGACTGCCTCGCCAGAGTGGTGCATGCTCTAGTTATCTCCTGCTTGGACTACTGCAATGCGCTCTACGTGGGGCTACCTTTGAAGGTGACTCGGAAACTACAACTAATCCAGAATGCGGCAGCTAGACTGGTGACTGGGGGCGGCCGCCGAGACCACATAACACCGGTCTTGAAAGACCTACATTGGCTCCCAGTACGTTTCCGAGCACAATTCAAAGTGCTGGTGTTGACCTTTAAAGCCCTAAATGGCCTCGGCCCAGTATACCTGAAGGAGCGTCTCCACCCCCATCGTTCTGCCCGGACGCTGAGGTCCAGCGCCGAGGGCCTTCTGGCGTTTCCCTCATTGCGAGAAGCAAAGCTACAGGGAACCAGGCAGAGGGCCTTCTCGGTAGTAGCGCCCGCCCTGTGGAACGCCCTCCCATCAGATGTCAAAGCGATACATAACTACCTGACATTCAGAAGACATCTTAAGGCAGCCCTGTTCAGGGAAGTTTTTAATGTGTGATATTTTAGTGTATTTTGATAGGAGAGGCTCAGAACTTACAGGGTTAAGAGTTCTGAGTGATGACGCCTCACATTCTGAGGGCGGGCATAGAACACGGAAGGGGTGTGGATTTCTCTGTGTGCTTTCAGTCTGCGTGTTTGCTCTAAGGAGAGAGCAAGCAACATGGGCGAACTCTCGCCAGGCAGGAGATTTATAGCTGTTGTGTTTTGCTAAGGAATAAAGACTTTAAAGATAAGGACACTGCTGTGTCAGCCTGAGTTATTGCTACCACACGACAGAACGTTCAAGCTTCTACTTCCGCTGTGTTTTACGCTCTGCTGAGTCAAAGGTCCCGGGGGGAAGACCAGAGCTGTGCGAGGGAAGTGTGCCGGACCCCGGTCGAACTTGACCCCGAATAGGTTATGGCGATCAGCAATAAAGATAAGCAACGTTCGTGCGTGTGAGGAGGCTGCAGCCGGAGGCCAGCTGAGGAGCTCGCTGGGAAGGATCTGCCGGACCGGGAGGTGCTACTGTATCGTGAGTAAGCTGGGCCCCCGGGGAGAGATGGCAGACAGCCATGAATCGCGTGCAGTCCCTTTTGAAGAGGCAGACGGGAAGGAGCCCTGGGTCGGTTGGCAGGCACTGAAGAGAGTGGGAGCCACACCAGAGGGGGCTAGACGCCAGCCTGAGGGACGCCCAGAGGGGGCCAAGAGCTGCACAGAAGCTGGGGAACGCCCAGAGAGTCAAGGAGGGGCTGTGGGACGCCCTGGAAGCCCAAAGTGGGCTGGAGCCGTGTCTAAAAGCTGCTGCGATGCTTTGACACGCCAGAGAGACAGGCAGCCGTGTGCTGGAAAGCTGCTGGAAGCTGGGAAGAGGAAAGCAGTGGCTAGCTGTTCCTCTGGAGGCTGTGCACCCAAGTTTGGGGGTGCAGGCCAGAAAGGCCGGTCCAAGGGTCTTGAGAGTGCCCAGGCTGTTTGGCAGGAGCTGGAGGGGGTTTGCAGAGAAACCACAGCAGAAGCCAAAAGCCATTTTCCCAACGGCAGAAAAGCCTCGAGGAGGATTGCTGCTGGAGAGGTTGGGGGGGCAGTGAAGACCAAAGGCAAGTCTGCAAAGTTTTCCACTCGGAGATGTTTTGTTTGCGGTTCTCCGGAGCACCTGCGCCGAAGCTGTCCACAGCGAGACAAAGGGCAGGAAAGTCCCAAGGACGTTTCCCATGGGAACCAGCCCGGGAGAAGAGGCCAGCGTGGAAAGTCCCAGGGTCGGCCGGAAGGGGAGGAGAGCGTTTATCAACTGTCTGCTTCGATGGCGGTTTTGGAAAACACCACCTGCAACGAGAGCTCCAAGGTCGGGGGTAGCAGGAAGTCAGTTGCTAAGGCAACAAAGAAGGACAACTCCGGAGGGGGGAGAGTGCTACGTTGGGTTGTTGACTCAGCTGCGAATGCCCATCTGGTCACAGCACCACCTGATGGACAAATGTGGAACTGCAAGGCTGTTTCAACTGAGAAAACAGTGAGATTTGCTACAGGTGCACAGGGGCGTGTAACCCATGTTTCTAACATGTTTGTCTCTTTTTTACAGGCTGAATTGAAGGTTTATGTTCTCCCTGAGATAAAACATTGCCTGCTGTCTGTACCTTGTCTTTTACAGGAGGGATATTCTGTGAGTTTTGAAAAAAATGTTTGCACAATTTCCAGAGGTGGAGAGCAACTGGTACGTGTTGAAAAAAATCAGAACAACCTCTTTGTTCTGGAATCACCTCTCGAGGGTGAGGGGAAAGCCACTGACCACACTCATGTGTCGTGTGCTTGCGTGTGGCACAAGAGGATGTCACATGGGTCCTGTGAGGACGTTCAGATGTTATCAGAGTGCACCAAAGGTTGCAAGGTAAAAGAATGTGGTAAACCTTTGAATTGCAAGGCTTGCAGAAAAGCCAGAAACAAGGGATTTAATGATCCCAGGGTAGAGAGAGTCACCACAAAGCCTTTTGAGCTTGTGCATGCAGACCTTTTAGGTATGCCACAGCCAAGTCTGGGCAAGGCCAAGTGGCTGATGGTGCTGACAGATGATTTTACCAGGAACGCATGGGCTTTCACGCTGAAAGCTAAGGAGGAAGCAGCGCAACTGATCAAAGATTGGGTTGCAGAGGTGGAACAGAGGTTCTCCACCAAGGTGCAAGGTTTCCAGTTTGACCGTGGTTCTGAGGTCACTGGGTCTGCTCTAAAGGGTTTCTTTCGCCAGAGGGGGATACGTCACAAGGTGACTTCTCCTCAGGAGAGTGGTGTGGCAGAGCTGAGGAGTAAAGCTCTGGTTCGAGCATCCGAGATTCTACTGGATGACTCTGGTTTGCCTCACAGTTTTTGGGGGGAGGCGGTAAAAACGGCCAATTTCTCGATGAACAGGTGCTACAATGCAGTGGTAGGTGACACCCCATATTTCTTGCTCAATGGACAGAAGCCACAGGTGCATTTCTTCCGTTCGTTTGGTTGCAGGGCCATGGTGCCTGTACCAAAGTGGTTGCAGCAAGAGGGTGATCCAAAGTACCAGGAAATGATCTTCTGTGGGTATGAACCCGCGACAAAAGGGTGGAGATTCGCATACCCAGAAGGTGATCAGACCAAGCTTCTGGTCAGTAAACAGGCTGAGTTCTTTGAGCAGGATGGTTGGGCAAGGCGCAAAGTGCGCTCTGACGTTCACTCAGATTGTCTGTACGACTCTGAGGAGGAAAGAGAGCCAGAGCCTGAACCTGCTGGTGGAGACCAGGTCCCTGAACAGAGTAGGGCGTCTCCACAGGTTGTTAAGGGAGTGTCCAAGAGTGAGCCCTCATCTCCTGTGCGCATAATGGAGAAAGCTCACAGACGTGTCAAGTCAGAGGGGGAGTCTTCTGATGAGGAAGACGCACATGCTGGCCCCAGTGGGTCAAGAGGAGAACCCCAGTTTGTGCCCAGGCGGTCATCGCGGGCAACAAAGGGAATCCCACCTGAGAGGTTTCAGGTCACAAATGCGTGGGTTGGTTTCGCACAGTGCGAACCTGAGGTTTGTGAGGTTCAACAGGTGCCTAACAACGATGCCAGGAAGGGGCGGAAGGCAATGGGGAAGGTGTTGAACACTCAGAAGACCTCTCAGAACGTGATTCGAGAGGGGGTGATAGGAGAGGCTCAGAACTTACAGGGTTAAGAGTTCTGAGTGATGACGCCTCACATTCTGAGGGCGGGCATCGAACACGGAAGGGGTGTGGATTTCTCTGTGTGCTTTCAGTCTGCGTGTTTGCTCTAAGGAGAGAGCAAGCAACATGGGCGAACTCTCGCCAGGCAGGAGATTTATAGCTGTTGTGTTTTGCTAAGGAATAAAGACTTTAAAGATAAGGACACTGCTGTGTCAGCCTGAGTTATTGCTACCACACGACAGAACGTTCAAGCTTCTACTTCCGCTGTGTTTTACGCTCTGCTGAGTCAAAGGTCCCGGGGGGAAGACCAGAGCTGCGCGAGGGAAGTGTGCCGGACCCCGGTCGAACTTGACCCCGAATATATTTTTGGTTTCTATGGAAGCCGCCCAGAGTGGCTGGGGAGGCCCGGACAGATGGGCGGGGTACAAATAATAAATTATTATTATTATTATTATTATTATTATTATTATTAGTCCATAAGTGATTGTGAGGGCCAATTCTGGATCCACATGTCCTTCCACAATGGGGACCTAGGTTTCCAGGTGGGAGTTGATCACAGTGTGGATTTGCCAAGCGTGTCTTCCTCTTAGCACATTTCTCCCTTGCGTCTTGAGTTTGAGTGTCTTCAAAGCCCATGACACCTTTGGTAAAGGCTGTTCTCCAATTGGAGCACTCTCAGACAAGTGTTTCCCAATTGTTGGTGTTTATATGTCAACTTGGCCAGTTCCGCATAGCTCATCAGTTTTTCTTTTTTTTTTTATAATATTTTTTTATTACGTTTCTTTCCAAATTTTATACATTACAAACAAGGAGTTTACAAGAAACCATTTTTTTTTTTTTTTTAACAAAAATCCCAAATTGGACTTCCCCACCCCTTCCGATTCTGCGTTCTTTATATTAACAATGTCAGCAATTTGTTACCTTATGTCATACCTTATTGTAACTTTTACATGTTATGTATCTATATTCAATGTATTATGTCAGAATTTTTATACCTTTAAAATAAACGTAACATGTTCAATTTCATATTATCTCCTTTTCTCTTTTATCACTTAGTTTACTATTTACTTAATCATAATTGCTAAAGCGTATCATTTTCAAATCATGCACCGTCTTAAGATTCATACAGTTTGTAATACTTTTGCAAGTAGTCTTTAAACTTTTTCCAGTCCACCTCAATTGTTTCTACATCCAAATCTCGGATTCTGCCGGTCAGTTCAGCTATCTCCATGTAGTCCATCAACTGCGTCTGCCATTCCTCCAGCGTGGGTAAATCTTGTGTCTTCCAGTTCTTTGCGATGAGTATTCTTGCTGCTGTACTAGCATACATAAACAAAGTTCTGTCCTTCTTTAACACTTTCTGGTCTACCATGCCCAACAGGAAGGCCTCTGGTTTCTTGGGAAAGGTATACCTAAATACCTTTTTCAACTCATTGTAAATCATTTCCCAGAAAGCCTTAACCTTTGGGCATGTCCACCAGAGGTGAAAGAAAGTCCCCTCTGCTTCCTTACACTTCCAACATTTATTGTCAGACAGGTGATGTATCTTAGCTAACTTGACTGGGGTCATGTACCACCGGTATATCATTTTCATAATGTTTTCCTTCAAGGCCGTACTGGCCGTAAATTTCATTCCGGTGTTCCATAACCTTTCCCAGTCTTCAAACATAATGTTGTGTCCAACATCCTGTGCCCATTTAATCATAGCAGATTTAACTGTCTCATCCTGTAAATTCCACATAAGCAGCAAGTTATACATTCTAGATAACAGCTTTGTCTTTGGTTCTAACAATTCTGTCTCTAGTTTCGACTTTTCCACCTGGAAACCAACTTTTTTATCCATTTTGAAAACCTCTTGAATTTGAGCATAATGTAGCCAGTCTCGCACCTTATTTTTTAGTTTGTCCTGGCTCTGCAACTTCCAATTGTCTCCAATTTTTTCAGTCAATTCCCAATATTTCGGCCAATAGGCCTCCATATTGGGTCTTTTTCGGGCCTTGGCCTCCACTGGTGATAGCCACCTCGGAGTTTTACTCTCTAGTAAGTCTTTATATTTCATCCAGACTGCAAAAATTGCTTTTCTGACAATGTGGCTTTTAAACAATTTATGTGCTTTAACCTTGTCGTACCATAGGTATGCGTGCCATCCAAAAGCATTATTAAAACCTTCCAGATCTAGGACATCGGTGTTTTCCAACAAAAACCAATCTTTCAGCCAGCAGAAGGCTGCAGCTTCATAATACAACCTCAAGTCCGGCAGGGCAAACCCCCCTCTTTCTTTCGAATCTGTTAATATTTTAAACTTTATTCGGGGCTTTTTGCCCTGCCAGATAAATCTAGATATATCCTTCTGCCATTTTCCAAAGCAATCCACTCTGTCCACGATCTGTAAGGTTTGAAACAAAAATAACATTTTCGGCAACACATTCATTTTTATAGCTGCAATTCTTCCCAACAAGGAAAGTTTCAATCTTGACCAAATTTCTAAATCCTTTTTAACTTCCAACCAACATTTCTCATAATTATCCTTAAATAAATTCAAATTCTTGGAGGACAAATAGATCCCAAGGTATTTCACTTTTTTAACCACATTCAGTTCTGTTTCTCTCTGAAACCCCTCTGTTTCTGTAATTGTTAAATTTTTGGTCAGAACCTTAGTTTTTTGTTTATTCAACCTAAATCCCGCCACCCGACCAAATTCAGATATAAGTTCGAGAACTCTTTTTGTACTGGATTCTGGCTCCTGCAGTGTCAAAACTAGGTCATCTGCAAAAGCTTTCAGTTTATATTGTTTCACTCCGACCTCTATCCCTTGTACCAACCGGTCCTCTCTGATCATATTCAATAGCACCTCCAGGACTGAAATAAATAACAGAGGGGATAGAGGGCACCCTTGTCGTGTCCCTTTTTCAATTTTAAATTCCTCCGTCACCACATTGTTCACTATTAATTTAGCTTTTTGTTCTGAATAGATTGCATGTAATCCATTCTCAAACCCCCGTCCCACTCCCATCCCCTCCAAGTTCTTCTTCATAAACATCCAAGATATATTGTCAAATGCTTTCTCCGCATCAATAAAGATTAACACCGCCCTTGTGTTCCTGTTAGTCTGCAAAAGTTCTAAAATGTCAATGATGTTTCTAGTGTTCTCATATAAATGTCTACCCGGGAGAAAGCCAGCTTGGTCTTTATGAATTACTTCATTTAAGACTTTTTTAAGTCTATTTGCCAAAATGTCTGCAAATATTTTGTAATCCACATTTAGGAGTGAGATGGGACGGTAGTTTTTAAGCTGAGTCTTTTCGGATTCTGACTTAGGTATCAATGTGATGAAGGCTTCTTTCCACGTTTCTGGTGCCCTCTTCCCATCCATAATCTGGTTACATACCTCCAACAAAGGTTGTATCAAATAGTCCTTCAGAACCTTGTAATATTTGGAGGTAAGTCCATCCGGGCCTGGAGATTTGCCTAATTGCATATTCTGAATGGCACCTTCAATTTCCTGTGTGGTTATTATAGAGTTCAAGATTGATCTTTTATCTTGAGTTATTTTTGATAGTCCATTTATCTTTAAAAATTGATCTATCTCTGATTCTTTCTGGGGCCCCTGTGCATACAGTTCTTTGAAGTATCTGTGGAAGCACCTCCTAATTTCTTCTGGTTTCTGTACGGTCCTTCCATCAATCTCTAGATTTGTTATCGTGTTTAGCTTTTGTCTTTTTTTCAGCTGCCAAGCTAGCAGCTTTCCACATTTATTTGCTGATTCAAAAGATCTTTGCTTCATCTGTTTTATTTTCCATTCAATCTCCTGATTGATCAATTTTGAGTATTCTGCTTGGTGGAATTTAATTTCTCTCAGCACCTCCTTGGACTTTGGTTTGGTTCTCAGTTTTTTTTCTCCTTGGTGTATTTTCTCCAATATTTTGTCCTTCTTTCCGTTCCAGAGTTTTTTCTTGATTGAATTCTGTTGTATCAGAAACCCTCTCATAACAGCTTTACTTGCGTCCCAGATCGTTCTTTTTTCAACTGTAGTATTCAGATTTATCTCAAAATAGTCCTTTAATGTTTTTTGGGCCTTTTTCACAATCTCTTGATCTCTTAGTAGTGTGTCATTCATTCTCCATCTGAAGGAACCGGGTTGAGTTAATCTAAGTTCTATTTTCAAGGCGTTGTGGTCGGAGCATGTTTTTGGGCAGATTTCCACCTTTTTAGTCTTGGGTGCCAGCCCCCTGGAGGTCCAGATTTGGTCGATCCTTGACCAAGACAGGTGGGCCTCAGAGAAAAAAGTTCCTTCTTTACCTAGGGGGTTCTTTGTCCTCCATATGTCGATCAAATCCAGATTGTCAGTCAGTTCGAAAAAAGTTTTGGGCAGTCTGCCATCAGATGTTAAGTTTTGGTTGTAAGACTTATCCATATGTGTAGACACCACTCCATTCATATCTCCCATCATTATGATGTTAGCATAGTCCAGATAGTCCAGCAACGTCTCATGCAGCTTCTTGAAAAATTCTGATTTCCCGTCATTTGGGGCATAAATTCCTAATATCAATATTTTTTCTCCTTGGGTTTGAATTTCAATTGCCAAAATTCTTCCTTGTTCATCCTTAAATAGAAATTTGGGTATCAGGCTCTCCTTAGCATAGATCACCACTCCTCTTTTCTTTACTTTGTCAGACGAAATAAATTCTTGGCCTAATCTTTTATTTACCAAAACCTTCCTGTGGAGCCTGGTCACATGGGTTTCTTGTAGGCAAATAATGTCCAATTGTTCTTTCTTCAATATGTGAAATAACCTCCTTCTTTTCTCCGGGGAATTTCCGCCATTTATATTCCAACTGAGTAGCCGCAGAGACATCCTGAACTATTCTGCTACACCTAGAGCGGTGTATCTTCTTTCTCCTCTGGTTCCGAAGGTGCAGGTATTGCTCCACCTGGGTTGGGTATAGGCCAATTAGCTGCTGCTTCTTTTTGGAGGTCTTCTCCGTGGTCGTGCTGGAACTTTTGTAAGTCCTCTGGTGATCTTATTTTAACCTTCTTCTGTTTGTAAGTGAATGATAACCCTTGTGGGAACTCCCACCTATAAGGAATTGTGTTGAGTCTCAATAACTTAGCCAAATCTGAGTAGGTGGCTCTCAAGTCCAATAACTGTTTAGGAATATCTCGATAAATTTCCACCCTTTTCTCTTGTATCACAATTGAGTTTTTGAAGTGTAGGCCTAGTATTTTGTCTCTCTCCTCCCTTGATCTCAAAGCTATTAAGCAGTCTCTGGATCTATCTTTTCTTACTAATCTTCCCAACCGAAAAGCCGATACAATTTTAAAATCAATTTCTTCTTTTAAGTCCCAGGACTTTGTAAACTCTGTTGTCAAAAGTCCTTTCAAATCTTCTTGTTCAATTTCTGGGACTGCCCTTAGTCTAAGGTTGGTCTCGCGATTTTTCAATTCCACCAACGAGAGATAGGTTTGTTGGTCCCCTATCTGTTTATGAAGAGGCTTGACTTCCGCTTTAACTTCCTCGACTTCTTTTTTAGCTGATGTTGCAATTTGAACGGCTTCCCCTGCCAGTTTACGATTCTCTTCTGTTGCTCCTTGCAATTTTTCAATTGCTTGAGTATGTTGGGAAACCTGATCTGTCAATTTCTGAATCGAGGATGTTGCTTGGTCAATTTTTGTTGATTGGTTATCAATTTTTTGATTTATTGCTGACAGTTGTTCCAAAACTTGTTTCAGTACTGCCTCAGCTCCTCCTGCTGCCATATCTTCCTCTTCAGATTTTTCAGGCTTTTCGGTTTCTACTTTTTGTGTCGCAAGCACAGCTGGAACTGATAATCTACGTCCCTGAGTTAAAGTTGTTTGCAAAAGCTGTGCTTGCTTTTTTGCTTTCTCTTTCTCCTTAGCTTCCTTAGCTTTGGCTGCTCTTGTCTTTCCTGTGCCACTCATCAGTCAACGTTCAAGGTCAAGTGTTGTAATCCCATGGGAAAGGCAAGTCCAGAATTAAAAACAGTCTATTGAGAGAAGGTAAACAAAAAAAAACTTTCCCAGGCCTCTGTATTCCCAATGTCCTCTAGGGGGAGTGCCACCAAAGTTTTAGTAAGAAGAAGGTAACTTTCCACAATTAAAGTCTCTTTGTTCCAACTTTAAAAACAATTTTAAAAGCAAATTAGTTCCAGCACGCTAAAAGAAAAGTCCTGCAGAGCCCTTTTCAACATATAACAAAGTTCCAGCAAGGTGCCTGCAATTGTATCCACTTCAGCTAGATAAGCTCAAAAGTTACAAAAGTATCTGGAAGCTTGCAACAGTTCCGCAGTTTAAACAACTTTACCCGGCCACCCGGGAATTTGGGGTTAGAGTCTTCCCTTGCCCTTGGGGTGTCCGCTCCAGGTCAATTTTATGCTGTATTTATTCTTTAAAAGTAAAATTCAAATGTGCACGAAAGTCCCGATTTAAAGCTTCAAAGCTTCCCTGTTCACAGCGCTTTCCGCTCTTTAGACCGTCTGCTTTGATCTTGAAAGCAGTGTCGGAAGACGGACTTCCTCTTTCTCGTCTCCCGTTTTTAGCCAAATTTTCCGATTTAATTTGTAAAATCTTAGGTCCTTACTCACGGGTTTGATGTTTCAGCCCGATGTTTCTTGGAAGAAAGGTCAGCGCTCATCCGTGACAGCCGCGCGGCTTCGCCTCCGCAGAAAGAGCGATGAACCCACAGCACCGCTCCCCCTCCTTCACTCCGGAGCCCCTTACGGGGTTCCTTTTGTGATTTCGGGGTCGCTCCAGGTGCCCGCCGGGTCCCACGGCCACGGACTCACTCTGCCCGTGGTTTATCTTGATGGGTTGCCGCTGCGCCGTCGCGAGCAACCCTTTTCTGCGGTGCCCCTCTTCAGAGCTCGAAGAGGTCCGCCATCACGGTTTTGCGCCGCCTCCGGAAGTCCGCCGCCTCTTGCCACTGTTCTTTCGTTGGAATTTCCTCATTCTTCCATCCTTGTGCTAACAAGACTCTTGCCGCTGTTGTAGCACACAAAAATAAGTTTTATTTATTTTTCTTGTCAGGTCTTATCCTACAATCCCTAACAAAAATGCTTCTGGTTTTTTTTAATACAAACATCATTTTGAACATTTTTTTCAATTCATTATATATCATTTCCCCAAAAATTTTAACTTCTCTACATTCCCACCACATATGATAGAAAGTACCTTATTTTTCTTTACATTTCCAACATATGTTTGACCCGGTTTTATACATTTTTGCTATTTCAACTGGTGTGATATACCATCTATACATCATTTTCCTATAGTTTTCTTTCAGCAGAGAACAGTCAGTAAATTTCAGATCTACCTTCCACAGTTTTTCCCAGTTCTCAAACTGTATATTGTGTCCTATATCTTGTGCCCATTTAATCATAACTGATTTGACCTCTTCATCTTTTGTTTCCCATTCTAGCAGAATACTATATGCTTTCTTCAACAGCTTCACTTTTGTCTCTGTGGTTTCTGTTTACATACCAAGCTACACAATTGTTCATTTGTGGCAGTTTGACCTTAAATTTCACTTTTAAGCAGAAACTGCAGAGCATGACTGGGTTCATCAGCAAGCTAGCAGGAAGTTCCTGGCTCCCATCAGTCTTGCCCTGAGCAGACTACATAGGGGGAAGAGAGGGTCACTGACGTTGACTTAGCAAAAGACCGTGGGACTGTAAATGCAGGAATCCTGGTTGCAATGGCAAAGCTGTGGCTGTTTGGGATGCTGATTGGTGAGTAAAAGGGTCTATTTTAGGAGATGCTACTGGCGCTGTGTCAAACGTATCCATTCTTAAGGATCAAACGTATCCATTCTTAAGGAAATCAGCCCTGAGTGCTCACTGGAAGGACAGATCATGAAGCTGAGGCTCCAATACTTTGGCCTCCTCATGAGAAGAGAAGACTCCCTGGAAAAGACCCTGATGTTGGGAAAGATGGAGGGCACAAGGAGAAGGGGACAACAGAGGATGAGATGGTTGGATGGTGTTCTTGAAGCTACCAGCATGAGTTTGATCAAACTGCGGGAGGCAGTGGAGGACAGAAGTGCCTGGTGTGCTCTGGTCCATGGGGTCACGAAGAGTCGGACACGACTAAATGACTAAACAACAAACTGGTGCTGTGTCTTCCAGACACAAGAACTACCCACACAAGAACTACCCACACTGGAAGAATGGCAGACGAAGGTGATTGACTACATGGGACTGGCTGAGATGACCGGCAGAATCCGAGACCAAGGGAAAGAGACGGTGGAAGAAGACTGGAAGAAATTTAAAGTTTACCTTAAGAACTGTTGTAAAATTAACGAGTGCTAAAATGTTTTGAGTAATGCAAAATAGAATTGCAGCGATAAACAATTGGATATGGGAAAAAGGATTTAAAGGAAGTGCCATAAGTAAATAAAATTAGGGGTTGCTGGAAAGATTTAGAACAAGGATGCAGAAAAAGGAGGTATGGGGAAGTCGTTGAAAGAAGGTTTAAGGAAAAGAAGGTTAAGAAATCATACATGTTTATATGTTTGTTTGTTTTTGTATTGTTTTGTATTGTCATTTAATATGTGTTGGAAAATTAATAAAAAATTATTTAAAAAAACAAAAAAACAAACTGGCGCTGTGGTTTAAACCACAGAGCCTAGGACTTGCCGATCAGAAGGTCGGCGGTTCGAATCCCCGCGACGGGGTGAGCTCCCGTTGCTCGGTCCCAGCTCGGTCCCAGCTCCCGCCAACCTAGCAGTTCAAAAGCACGTCAAAGTGCAAGTAGATAAATAGGTACCGCTCCGGCGGGAAGGTAAACGGCATTTCCGTGCGCTGCTCTGGTTCTCCAGAAGTGGCTTAGTCATGCTTGCCATGACCTGGAAGCTGTACGCCGGCTCCCTTGGCCAGTAAAGCGAGATGAGCGCCACAACCCCAGAGTCGGCCACGGCTGGACCTAATGGCCAGGGGTCCCCTTTACCCCTTACTACTCTAGGAAAAAGGTGTGGGGTGAGGGGAAGGTTGTGAATTCAACAAAACTCAAATTGCAAAGCTTTCTCAGGATGCAGATTACTTCAGGTGGTGGATTACACTTGAGCATAGCTGTCACCTTTTCCTTGCGAGGAATCCTATTCGGAATAAGGGAATTTCCCTTAAAAAGGGGGAAAAGTTGACAGCTATGCACTTGAGATGTGCTGGACAGGCACATCTCAGCTCAGTTGTCCTGTGGGAATCCTGATAAGGGAGTTTGCGGGGATTGCTTTTCAATACGCAATCCCCACTCACAGCTCTTCCAGACAATCTGCTTATTCAGCATTCATCCTGATTTGCTTGCACAAAGGTTAAATTACACAATTAAAATTGCACAGAGGTTAAATTCTGCCTGGTCTTTATTGAGCATTTGTTCTGGTTTGATTGCTGAGTGTTTACACCTATTTCGTCCGTTTGAGAGCCAGTGTGGTGTAGTGGTTAAGAGCGGTAGTCACGTAATCTGGGTAACCGGGTTCGCGTCTCCGCTCCTCCACATGCAGCTGCTGGGTGACCTTGGGCCAGTCACACTTCTTTGAAGTCTCTCAGCCCCACTCACCTCACAGAGTGTTTGTTGTGGGGGAGGAAGGGAAAGGAGAATGTGAGCCGCTTTGAGACTCCTTAAAGGGAGTGAAAGGCGGGATATCAAATCCAAACTCTTCTTCTTCTTCTTCTTGTTCACCCCTCACTTTCCCATGCATTTCCCGGTTCACTTTCCAAACTGCAGAAAGTCTGGTATTTTTAAAAAAAGATAAATGAAAAAAAAAACACATTTGCTGCACAAGGGTGACAGAGCCCTTTAATCCACCTTGATTGCGCTAGCCTAAAATCTGGTGTGCGCTTGAATTTCTCCTGTAAATACAACATGCAGGTGCCCTTGAAAAACTTGACTGAAAGAAGGGCCACACAGTTGCTGTGTTGTTTTCAGTTCTTTGTTATTCCAGCTCTGCAATTGGTATCACAGCACAAGCCCAGTGCATTTCACTCACAATAGACAGTCTACCACCAAAGAACATGCAGCTCAGTTACTTTGTGCAGGAAATTTTGCTTGCATGGAGATAATCCATAGAGGGGATTTTCTGTGTTTGTTTGTTTGTTGGTTGGTTGGTTGGTGTGTGTGTGTGTGTGTGTGTGTGTGTGTGTGTGTGTTTATGCAGCTTCATGCACCAATGTTTATTTTGCAAAGTACCCTAGCAAAATAAAAACCTCAGTGCTTTTTGAAATATGCAAAAACGTGCAGCTTCATTCCTTTTCAAACTAGTACGCCAACTCTCACAGGCACCCCACTTTGGGTGGCTGGGGAAGTGGGTGGTATAAATGCACAAGTTACGATGCCTTTGGCTTGCAGACCTCAGCATGCCTGAGCTCTCAGGAATTGCATCACATACACAATTTCTAAAAGCTGTCCTAAAAAATTGAAGGGAGGTGGTTCCTTTTCCTAACTCACCTGAGACACTGAGTTTATTTATTCATTTTAATTTTTTTAAAAAGTTTCATTTCTACATAGAAATGCAATTTATGATCCTTGCCCTTCACCTCTCTTCCTTCCTCTTACAGTCAATATTCTGAGTGTAAGACCTTTGGAGTAGGGAGAAGTTATCTATCATCTACAGTGGTTCCTCGCAAGACGAAATTAATTCGTTCCGCGAGTTTTGTCGTCTTGCGATTTTTTTCGTCTTGCAAAGCACGGTGTCGGAAAAGTTTTGGAAAAGCTTCAAAAATCACCAAAGTCTTCAAAAACCTCAAAAAAGGCTACCACACTGCGTGCTATGAGTTGCTCCTCGAAGTCAAGTCGCAACTGTATTAACGGTGTTAAGAAAAAGGAAACAAACTTGCAAGACGTTTCCGTCTTGCGAAGCAAGCCCATAGGGAAAATCGTCTTGTGAAGCAGCTCAAAAAACAAAAAACCCTTTCGTCTTGTGAGTTTTCCGTCTTGCGAGGCATTCGTCTTGTGAGTTTTCCGTCTTGCGAAGTACCACTGTATCTATATCTATCTATCATCTATCTATCTATCTATCTATCTATCTATCTATCTATCTATCTATCTCTATATCTATCTATCTATCTATCTATCTATCTATCTATCTATCTATCTATCTATCATCTATCATCTATCTATCTATCTATCATCTATCATCTATCATCTATCATCTATCTATCTATCTATCATCTATCTATCTATCTATCTATCTATCTATCTATCTATCTATCATCTATCTATCTATCATCTATCTATCTATCTATCATCTATATCTATCTATTTATCTATCTATCATCTCTATCTATCTCTATCTATCTATCTATCTATCTATCAATCTATCATCTATCTATCTATCTATCTATCTATCTATCATCTATCTATCTATCTATCTATCTTCTATCTATCTATCTATCTATCTAATCTATCTAATCTATCTATCTATATCATCTATCAACACATATACAGTGTATTCCAGTGACGCTGCTATACATTGTATACTGGACTTGACATTCAACTTCTCTAAATCCACAAACACAAAAACATATATCACTTTCACTACACCAGTGTTGCTCTTCCTCCCGCTAGAGAAATCTCATTGGCTGACAGTATACTTCCCAACAGCTTGGGGGAAAGCGCCTTGCCTTGTCCTAGCCCAAGAATTCAGTGCCCGCTTCTGCCCGCTTAAACCCCCTTCCCTGTTCTCCCTTCTGCCCAGGCCCTGCTGCAGCCCTTTTGTTGACGGTGCCCGAATCTCTGATTTCCATCTCGGAAGGTAATACAGCCTTGCTCTCTGCCTCGTTGACTTTTCTGACTTCGGTGCCAGGCTACTTCCAGGTGCGATGGCGTTTTGTCACGGGCCGTCAGGTGGTGCTGATTCTCATGGCGGATAACTGCTTGGCAGGGAATGGTACCCGGCCCTGGAGGGAATTTTGCAAAATCAGCGTTAGGAAAGCAGACAAATACAAACATCGTGCAGAATTCTCCTCTGAGGATGCTTCTCTGTTACTCAAGGATGCGAGAGCTGAGGATTCTGGGATTTACTGCATCACCTTGCTGGCATTGGACGTGATGCTGTCGGCTAACATCAGCCTAACAGTGACCAAGGGTAAGAGGGTTAGGTTCGGTCTGCAACCTAGTGTGACCCTATTGTTTTTAATAAACGATTTAATTACAGTGGTACCTCGGGTTAAGTATTTAATTAGTTCCCGAGGTCCGTTCTTAACCTGAAACTGTTCTTAACCTGGAGCACCACTTTAGCTAATGGGGCCTTCTGCCGCGGCCGCGCCGCCAGAGCCCAATTTCTGTTCTTATCCTGAAGCAAAGTTCTTAATCCGAGATACTATTTCTGGGTTAGCAGAGTCTGTAACCTGAAGCATATGTAACCTGAAGCGTATGTAACCCAAGGTACGACTGTATAATATTATTATTCCGTTTATAAGAGATTATTTAATGATTATGTTTTTATTAATAGGTAGGCCCAGGGAAATCCTGGGCAAAATGATACATCTTTATAATATGCCTGCTGCAGACCGAGGGACGATGCTTCACCCAACCTTCTCACATTGTGGTTTGGTTGTCTGTCATTTCTTGTTATTAAAATAACAGCCATTATAGATGTAATGCGGGAGATAACCTGATTTAGATCTGTGGTTTTTAATAAGTTAAAAGCAGCTGGGAGGCCTCCAGTGTCAAATCAGAACCACAAAACTATGTGGTCTAACCTTAACTCTAACTCTTCCGCATACACCCCACCCCACAATACAATAGTTTCCTGATTAAAATCAACCCCTCCCTAGGGCTGTTGTCTTCCCTACAGAGGAAAACGTACAGGTACCATATAGATCCTTTAGAGAGCCAAAGTAGATGTGACACTTATCCTGCACTTTGGGATTTGGGGTGAATTTTGCAAAACAAATAACAGGCAGGGGTGGGACAGAGCTGAGCAGAATAAAAGGAGGAGGGTGTTTGCTTTTTTAACTTTCTGCTTCTGCTGCAATCTGACTGGAAAATGCCAGCTATTTGTGATAGCAGGGCATGCAAATTAATGGTCTTGCTGCTGTTAGTTGCTGGCATCCGTCCATCTCAGTAGATAACGAAGGAGTGCACCTTTAGGAGTGAAGTCAAACTGTTGGAAGGTTGCAGTTCCTCCTGGGTCTAAAGAGTCCAATGCGGGAGAGACATGTTTTGAGGCAGCTGGGGTAGATGAAGGCGTCTAGTTGTGCTGCTGCAGATGCACCATGGCGTTTCTTCCCTCTGTGCTCCTCCCAGTGGTCATTCCTTCTCTGGTCATTGCTATGGATACATGACGTGCCTGTCTGTCTCCACTGACCAGCAAAGCCTAATTCTGTTGCTGGACTCCAACTCTCATCAGCTTTGGTCAGCATGGCCAGTCATCTGGGATGATGGGAGTTGCAGCTCAGCAACTCAACCTTTGGAGGTCCACATGATGATGATGATGATGATGATGATAATAATAATAATCATAATAATAATAATAATAATTTATCCAGCCACTCTGGGTGGCTTCCAACCAAATATTAAAAGCAATACAGCATCAGACATTAAAAACATCCCTAAACAGGGCTGCCTTCAGTTGTCTTTTAAAAGTAAAATAGTTGTTTATTGCCTTGACATCTGCTGAGAGGGCGTTCCACAGGGCAGGCGCCACTACCGAGAAGGCCCTCTGCCTGGTTCCCTGTAACCTCACTTCTTGCAGGGAGGGAACTGTCAGAAGGCCCTCAGTGCTGGATCTCAGTGTCCGGGCTGGATGATGGGGGGTGGAGACGCTCCTTCAGGTATACTGGACTGAGGCTGTTTAGGGCTTTAAAGGTCAGCCCCAACACTTTGAATTGTGCTCGGAAACGTACTGGGAGCCAATGAAGATCTTTTAGGACTGGTTTTATATGGTCTCGGCGGCCACTCCCAATCACCAGTCTAGCTGCCACATTCTGGATTAATTGCAGTTTCTGAGTCATCTTCAAAGGTAGCCCCACATAGAGCGCAATGCAGTAGTCCAAGTGGGAGATAACCAGAGCATGCACCACTCTGGCAAGACAGTTCATGGGCAGATAGGGTCTCAGCCTACGAACCAGATGGAGCTGGTGAACAGCTGCCCAGACACAGAATTGACCTGTGCCTCCATGCACAGCTGTGAGTCCAGAATGACTCCCATAGGCTCCCCATCCCTGATAAAAGAGTTTATATAGCAGACAGTTGAGTCAAAGCCTGCTTCTCTCCTCCCTGGAGAAAGCAAAAGCCCTTGGGCATAAAAAAAAAATATGTAAAGCCCCTTTCTTGTCATTTTAGCAAAAACCAACAATACCAAATACAAGGGCGTACGATTTCTAGAAGAGGAGAGAAGTGGAATGCGTATCAGTAAAAGTACAGAAGCAACAGGTAAGTTCTAGGGGACGGAGAATGGATGGGGAAAGGGAAATCAGGGAAGAAACAAAGGCAGTGCTGGCAGAGGGAGTGTGCAGGCATTTATTTTCCTCCCTCAGAGAAAGCTTGCGTGTCCATGATGCACACTGGACTGAGGGTCTCTTCAACTTTTCCTTCTTTTCTGCTCACCCAGGGATGAACACGTCAACCGATCAGGCTGAGAGTTCGTCTAACAGGCCAGTTCTGGCATCTCCCCCAAGTAAGTTCTCTTTAGCTGGGGGCTGGTCCTCCTCCATCCCCAAACCAGACGTTTTGTAATAAGTAAAGTGAGAGAGAAACACCCTGGAAAGTGTGCTGTGCATAAAGGTAAAGGGACCCCGACCATTAGGTCCAGTTGTGACCAACTCTGGGATTGCAGCGCTCATCTCGCTTTATTGGCTGAGGGAGCCGGCGTACAGCTTCCGGGTCATGTGGCCAGCATGACTAAGTCGCTTCTAGCGAACCAGAGCAGCACACGGAAATGCCGTTTACCTTCCCGCCGGAGCGGTACCTATTTATCTACTTGCACTTTGACGTGCTTTCGAACTGCTAGGTGGGCAGGAGCAGGGACCGAGCAACGGGAGCTCACCCCATTGCGGGGATTCGAACTGCCAACCTTCTGATCAGCAAGTCCTAGGCTCTGTGGTTTAACCATACTTGCTTAATAGCACTTGCTTAATGCAATGTTTCCTATCTCACCTCCCCACAAACAAATCAGAATGAAGGCTCAATAAGCAGATCATCTGGAAACATCCTCTGTGCATCATACTCGGAGTGGTCTCATCGGAATGAATAACTAACTTCAGTCCATTAGTTTGAATGGGTCTGCTCTGAGTAAGGACTCCAGGTGACTAATGGTGCATCTTGGTTTGAGAAGCAGTTGCTTTTGCACAGTGCAAATTGGTTTAGCTCTTGTGTCCACCAGCAAGCTACTGCTCTTCTCTCTTTTTTATTTAATAATTTTTTGTTAGTTTTTATTAAATATTACAAGAAAATAAAAAGAAAAAAGAAATAGAAACAAAAATCAATATATAGCACTGTAAACACAATTGTCTACGTATTTTCCAACATGCAGACTAGAAAAGAGACGAAAGATAAAAGAAAAGAAAAAAAGGAAAGGAAAGGAAAAAGGAAAAAAAACTTTTCATAATCAATAATACCAAATTTATACTTCAAACATTACAATATATAAATCCTGGCAGTGGCGTAGTGTGGGGGCTGCAGGGGGGGCCGGCCGCACCGGGCGCAACATCTGGGGGTTAGGGGGCGCAAATCCAAGGGTTAGGGGGCGCAAATCCACGGGTTAGGGGGCGTAAATTACTTGCCTTGCCCCGGGTGCTGACAACCCACGCTACGCCACTGAATCCTGGTTAAAATATTCTAAAAGACTTCCACCGCACTCACCACACATCTCAGCTTTACATCTGTTCTTCAGTCACTTCCTTTCCTTGAGTTCTTTCATACTCCATCAAATCTTTGTGTTCTCTATATTCTTCACAAGGTTAGTCTAAGCACAACCAAACTTTCGTATTTGAGCCCTGCTTGTGTAAATATTCATTTAAGCATTCCCTTTGTTTCTGTACTGTAGTTTTGTTGGGCTCTTCTCAAAGCACGACAGTGATTGGCCAACAGTTACAGCTCTATCTGGTTTTTGGAGGGCAAAGGTCCACAGTGGAGACCCTCCTTTGTACCCATGGAGTCCCGCCCCCCAATTTAGAACCCTGAAAGTGCAGGTCTTTAAAAAGATGGGAGCGCAGTGCAGAAAACTCAGCGATAGCACTGCCGCTTGGACTCTGCCATAGCTGAGGAAATGACTGCTGCTTGTTCCAGAGAGAGTAGAGTGTGGAAGCAACTCAGGATGGCTTCCTTTTCCTCTTGTCGTTCCCACTGGCATGCTTGGCGAAATAAGAACTCACTTGCCTGCTCTTCTAATAATAATAAAAATTTATTTATATCCCGCCCTTCCCAGCCGAAGCCGGGCTCAGAGCGGCTAACAACAATAAAAGTAACACAGCATTCTAAACTCAATTCATTCTAAAATCAATTCAAAATCAAATTAATGGCAACCATTGGGCTAGAGTTCTGTGAGGATTACCAAAGGAGGGGGTCAGACTGTGCCCTGGCCAAAGGCCTGGTGGAAAAGTTCTGTCTTGCAGGCCCTGCGGAAAGATGTCAAGTCCCGCAGGGCCCTAGTCTCTTGTGACAGAGCGTTCCACCAGATCGGGGCCACGGCCGAAAAAGCCCTGGCTCTGGTTGAGGCCAGCCTAACCTCCCTGTGGCCCGGGACCTTCAAGATGTTTTTGTTTGAAGACCGTAAGGTCCTCCGTGGGACATACCAGGAGAGGTGGTCCCGTAGGTACGAGGGGCCTAGGCTGTATAGGGCTCTAAAGGTTAAAATCAGCACCTTAAACCTGACCCTGTAGTCCACCGGGAGCCAGTGCAGCTGGTATAGCACTGGGTGAATGTGATCTCGCAGCGAGGACCCCATAAGGCGTCTCGCCATGGCATTCTGCACCCGCTGGAGTTTCTGGGTCAGTCTCAAGGGTGGCCCCACGTAGAGTGAGTTACAATAATCAAGTCTGGAGGTGACTGTCGCATGGATCACAGTGGCTAGGTCAGTGGCAGGGAGACCAGGACCAAGCAGCTGCCATCTAGCTGCGACGTGAGGGGTTTCCACTCAGATTCTTGGAGAGAGCACTTCTGGGAGGGATCATTCCGAGGTTCCCAGGATCTTTCCCCAAGCACTGTTGGGCAGGTATCTTTGTTTCCATGGCAGTAGTACTTGCACCTCAAAATGTCCCCACGCTTCCTTTGACTACTATTGCAATGCATCTGAGCTCTAAGCAAAACATTAGAGATGAACGGTGTCTGTCTCTCTCCTGCAGTGAATCTGGGCGCTTCTGTCTCTTTCACGAAGGCAGCAAGTGACAGTGACTCTACAGTCTCCAACATCATTCATTTGAGCTTAGCAGCCTTGATTGTCTGTCTCCTTGGCCTGATCATAGCAGAGGTAAGTGTCTTTCCCCTGCGTTTCTACCCAAGGCATTCATATACTGTTTCACAGAATCATAGATTTGGAAGGGACCACAAATAACAAAAAGGTAAGGGACCCCTGGACGGTTAAGTCCAGTCAAGGGCGACTATGGCGTTGTGGCGCTCATCTCGCTTTCAGGCCCAGGGAGCCGGCATTTGTCCACAGATAGCTTTCTGGGTCATGTGGCCAGCAGGACTAAGCTATGGTTACCAGACGTCCCCGTTTCCGGATTTACAAATCTGCCTCCGGACAAAATCTGTCCCCGGATTTCATTTAATGTCCCCGGATTTATATTCTAAGTGTTGTAGATTTATTAATAGGGAATGAATGTTGCATGATTGGTTCGACGGAACAAGACACATCATATGGGGACTTCTGGCAAGGCAAAATGGCAGGCGCCATGGCAGCGAGCAGCTCCTAAAGCCAGGCAGAGCCAACTGTGCTACCAGGCTGGCTCCAGGCTGCTGAGACTGCCACTGCCAAGGGGGAACCGGGGATGCCTGGCATGTCAATTGGGGGAACTGCTGACCCCCCCGTGACCCAAATCGAGCCGGGAACTAGAGCACCCGGCCACCGGCCAACTGCTCAGTGGCACTCCAGGGCCAGTAAAACCCCCGGAGCTGATGCAGGAAGAAGGAGGAGAGGAGAAGGAGAAGGAAGAGAGAGAAAGAGGAAGGAGAAAAAAGAGGGGAGCCCCAACCTTGCCACACCACTGAGGATGAGAGGCAGGAGAGCACCAGGAGAGCAAGGACATGTGGCCGAGCCCAGGCCCGACCTGCGACTCCACAGTGGTTAGCACTCCAAGAGAGCAGGCCAGGGCCCAGAGGAAGGCCGCACGACAGAGGAGGCCACAGAAGAGAAGATATTACTTCTTAATTTTTTAATTCCCCCCCCCTCTTAAAAAAAAAAGTGTCCCTGGATTCTTTGAAAAAAATCTGGTAACCTTAGACTAAACCTGGCATGACAGGGCACCGTGACGGAACCAGACCGCACGGAAATGCCATTTATCTTCCCACCGCAGCAGTACCTATTTATCTACTTGCACTGGCGTGCTATCAGACTGCTAGGTTGGCAGGAGCAGGGACAGAGCAATGGAAGCTTACCCTGTCACTAGGGATTCGAGCTGCCAACCTTCTGATCGGCTAGCCCAAGAGGCTCAGTGGTTTAGACCACAGCGCCACCTGCGTGGCTCAATCCTACAGCCTTAAGATTAAGAATCTCATGCTATACCGACTGAACTATCCCCCACTTGCAGTGGGAAGTAGAAGGCAATCTTTAGAAACAGTTTCTGAGGGGACAGAAAATGCTGGAAGCATCCAGGGTCTGTAGTGTTAAAAAGACGTACAGTGGTACCTCGGGTTAAGAACTTAATTTGTTCTGGAGGTCCGTTCTTAACCTGAAACTGTTCTTAACCTGAGGTACCACTTTAGATAATGGGGCCTCCTGCTGCCACCGTGCAATTTCTGTTCCCATCCTGAAGCAAAGTTCTTAACCTGAGGTACTATTTCTGGGTTAGCTGAGTCTGTAACCTGAAGCGTCTATAACCTGAAGTGTCTGTAACCCGAGGTACCACTGTATATGAAAATGTACAAAGAGCAGGTGTTATTAGGCTTCCAGGCAGTGCTTAATTAGCTACTCAGCAGATCCACACAGGCAACTGGTTATGAGCACTGCTAATTCGAAATGGAATCTTTCACAGCTATCTTGCCAACCTCCCGTCAAACTCACAGCTTTGAATTAAATAAATGTGAATATATGCCTACCTAACCACGCATGCACAAACAAACACAAGAGTGTGCCTTCAAACCATCTAGTGGCCGGCCAAGTCAGAAGCTTCTCTTTCTTTCCACAGCATGTTTCCTTCACGTCCTTCAGCGAGAGACACTCAGCAACCAGGGATGGAAGTGGAGCCAAACTGTATCGAGAGGGGATGGAGTGCCCCTTTCCTTCTATGCCAGGCAACATCTCCCTGCTTCTGGAGATGCCAAGTTCAGATAATCTGAGAGAGCCATATTATTCCATTGTTCACTGATCACCTTCAGTCCTTCTCTACAGTATGAGATTTCTGTTGCCTTTTCATCTACTGAAGCGCTTATGTGATTATAGGTGGGTTTATATATGAGAGGCTAAGGCTGTGATCCTATACTCAGGTGAGCAAGTGCTACTGAAGTTAGTGGGGCTTCCTACCATTGAAGGAAAGAGCCATCTTCTTATGCATTCATAGGCAATCCAAAATTCCTAACACAGGAGTGGCCGGGGGCGGTGTTGCTTGCAATGGAGCAAGATGCTCACATAGTTTTGAGCTTTGCATCTCATGAAGGCTTTTTAGTTTTCGCAAAACCTTTTTCCAAATGTGCACTAGCACAAGCTACTCTAAATCAACAGGGTAATCAACCAGGCAGAGGGCCTTCTTGGTAGTGGCACCCGCTCTGTGGACCGCCCTCCCATCAGATGTCAAGGAAATAAACAACTATCTGACTTTTAGAAGACATCTGAAGGCAGTCCTGCTTAGGGAAGTTTTTAATGTTTGATTTTTTTTATCGTGTTTTTAATATTCTGTTGGGACCCGCCCAGAGTGGCTGGGGGAACCCAGCCAGATGGGCAGGGTAGAAATAATAAATGATGATGATGATGATGTCTGGCATTGCAGAAAATAAAAATAAAATAAAATCTACGAAAACCCCCAATGAAAACAGCGTGTCGACATTTTGCAATTTTATTATAAAGTAAGATAAGACAAGAAAAATTCAACAACATTTAAAATAATAATAATAATAAGTTTGCTAACACTGTAATTACAATGTGGGAGTACGTCCAGGACACACCACCTGCAGGGAAAGAAAAAGATAAGTGGGGTTCAGTAGGTTATTTAGGTTATTTCTCCTACATATATTGCCTATGTGTTTCCCCTTCGCTTTCACTTTCCCAGGCTGTTATGTACTGAGTTGAATCGGATCCAAAATGCAGCAGTCTGATTGGTCCACAGGAGCCACCCAATCCAGCTCCAGATGGAAGTGAATCCACAACTGATTGGCCTACAGGAGAATCCCAGAATTAGCCAATCACGTGCAGCCCATTGTGTAAATAATATATATAAAGCAGATACTTTGGGGAAACTTTCATTCCTCCTCACCACTATGAGCTGAATAAAGAGCATGAAATTTACTCTCGACTCCGAGTAGATTTCACTGGCATATTTACCCTTTCCACCTCACTTCTAGGCAGCTTTTGTTTCCTTTTTTTACATCTCCGTGCCCCAAATTCCCTCTTTTGTGGGTAAAAGCAGAGCCAGCTGAACGCGGCTCTTGCCCTTTAGAACTGGTTCAGCTGTACCATCTGGTCCATGGAAAATCTGGCAATGGAAAATTTATGTGGTGCCCCCTTTCCTTTTTTCCCTAAGCGTTGCTTATTTTGCTTAATGGTTAATCCAGTCCCACCTGCCCCATATAATGATTGTGGATTCACAACAAATGAGCAAGTGCTTTTGACTTCCAACTGTTTTTTTAACAATTATAGCACCGCGGAGTCTACACACACTCCACATCCTCTTATAGCAGAGGTGCGGCACGTAAAAACTTACCTGACACGGTGACATTGATCCAGGCCACACATTTTCCAGAAATGGTGAGAAGCTTATAGATCCTGCCAGCATCTTTGCTTACGTTGTATATATGAAAAGTTCCCACTGTCACGGAAACATTCTCTTTGAAGTCCTTATGGTATGGCTTGCAGACTCCGTCACTAAACTGGCACAAAATGTACCATTTGGAATCTGTGTTGTTCCAAATGCAGGTGTCGAAATAAGGTTCTGAAGGAACTGAATCATTAGCAAATTTCACTGTTATTGTCTCCCCTTTTTGCACAGATTTTGAAGTACGATTAAGGCAGTTCTCACCACCTGTCAGGGATGGAACCAGAAAGAAGTTTAGTTTCAAATATCTCCAGCAGTATCATATATTCCTTCCAGTTTGAGCTAGTGTGCCCAGGTATTTTCCCCAGTAGTGATGTATGGAAGTGAGATCTGGACCATAAAGAAGGCTGACAAGCACTGCCTCCCCTCAGCCCTGCCCTGCCCCAAATCCTGGGAACAGTATTACAATTCAGATATTGCTAACTGCAAGTGGGCAGAATGCTGTTGCGCTCACATTCTGCGAGGCAACTGGTTGCCCACTAACAAAACAGGATGGCCCTTGGGCCTGATTTAGTAACGCTCTTCCTATTTCAAAAAATAATTTTACAGTGGTAAAGGTAAAGGTAAAGGGACCCCTGAACATTAGGTCTAGTTGTGACCGACTCTGGGGTTCTGGCGCTCATCTTGCTTTATTGGCTGAGGGAGCCAGCGTACAGCTTCCGGGTCATGTGGCCAGCATGACTAAGCCGCTTCTGGCGAACCAGAGTAGCGCGTGGAAATGTCATTTACCTTCCCCCCAGAGCGGTACCTATTTATCTACTTGCACTTTGACGTGCTTTTAAACTGCTAGGTTGGCAGGAGCAGGGATCGAGCAACGGGAGCTCACCCCTTCGCAGGGATTCGAACCGCCGACTTTCTGATCAGCAAGTCCTAGGCTCTGGTTTAACCCACAGCGCCACCTGCGTCCCATCTTTACAGTGGTACCTTGGGTTAATTCGTTCTGGAGGTCTGTTCTTAACCTGAAACTGAGGTACCACTTTAGCTAATGGGGCCTCCTGCTGCCGCCGCGCCACCCGCACACGATTTCCATTCTCATCCTGAAGCAAAGTTCTTAACCTGAGGTAATATTTCTGGGTTAGCGGAGTCTGTAACCTGAAGCGTCTGTAACATGAGGTACCACTGTATACTTCCATTTTAGCAGAGCTGCTTTCCTTACAAGGTGGCTGCAGGTTATGCTTGTGTGACTGTCCCCTTCCGCTGTACAAGCATCTCTTTGTGGCCTGCGGCCTTTCTGCTCTATACTTCCTCAAAAACACAAGCCCATTGGCAGGGCTTTCCTGCAAGCATGAGCGCTGAAGGAAGACTCCGGAGTACACAAAGTGGGAGAAAAATTCAGCACAGCCTTAGAGGGTAGCCAAATAAATCTCCTTGTTGTGTGTGTGGTGCTCCAAAGCCTAGATGTGGCAACACAGCTGTCCCTGGGACATGATTGCACCAAGAGTCGTCATGCTTATTTCTAGAATTCTCAAGAAGCTTAGTTGTAGATCATGGGTGTTAAATGCAGAAGACACCTAGGTTCCATCTCTGAGATCTCAAAAGAAACAGGTAGCAAGAGATGGGATAGACTCTCTGCTCCACTGCCACCTGAGAACCTGGAGAACTACTTTCAGTTAGAATTCAGAGTATTGCTAGACAGGGATGGAGAGGAAATTTGACTCAGTTGACACTGAAAGGCAAATCAACCTCATTCACATTTCCAAATGATATGAGAGTGGAAACACAGCCTTCCTTCAAAAACCTCACTTCTCTAAAATTTGCAAGGCTCTAGCCAAGCAGTCTGTACAAAAGAGAATAGCTGGAATAAAGCTGCACATATTCACCAATATAGTGCACAAAAATGCACTACCTTTGGCTAAATGGTCTTGCAAAAATCTGTATATCGGGGAAAATGTGTATATTTGCATACAAACACAAAACCTGATGAATTTTCATGAGGACTTAACAAAATTGCACACTGATCTGGAACGAGAGAACTGAAGATTGGAATAATGAGAAACCGAGAAACCAAAAATGACAGATTTGTCCATCTCTGTTGCAAGACCGAAGGCAATTATTATTATTTAAATTTCTATACTGCCCTTCATCCAAGGATCACAGGGCAGTTTGCAAAAACCCACATGCAAAGGGAGAGAGAAACAACCAGCTTCTTTGGGGTTGATTTCTGTTGCAAGAGAACCTGAGAAAACGCTCGTCTGACCTTGTAAAAAGCAGCTCCCTATGTTTTTATAGGAAATGACTTTTGTTGTTGGTTTTTGAAACTCTAATTTCATATTCATACTCACTCATTGGCTCATATCCACAGGCATTTGAGGAGAGGAAATGGGCAGCAAGCAAGGCGAGTGAAAAGCCACAGAAATATCTCCTGCTGAGCAGCATGGCATGACTTTTCATTGGTGCAGGAGCCATCAGAATATCTGGAACAATTCAGACCATAAATAAGATTATTGTAATACACATTGAGAACCAAAAGCGGCTTGTGGTGTGTGTGTGTGTGTGTGTGTGTGTGTGTGTGTGAGAGAGAGAGAGAGAGAGAGAGAGAGAGAGAGAGAGAGAGAGAGAGAGAGCGCTTCTCTATACTTCCATCCTGGCTAGATCTGGGTGGTACTTAAACAGATGACAGAGAATTGCTAGTGGTTTGGAATGTATTAATGCCAGCAACATTGGTGTCTTACAAAGATATCTTTTAAGAAGCACCCCCATAATACTCGCTTTCTGGGAAATTGCTTTTTTAAAAAAGGCATAGCTGTTAATAATTGAAATAAAATGTTCTGTTTTGTTTTTTACTGCCAAAATAGAATTGAGAACCAGTTATCTTTCATTTCTTTCCTAGCAAGTACAGAAGCTTCAGTTTCGCTTAGGGCGATCCAGCAAGATGCTCAAAATCTTCTCCAGTACATGGAGAAGTAACATAGATGGCAACTGGAAACCCAGCAAAATAAAGGTACCACCACCAACCCGTTTTCGCTCCCCGCACCTTGTCAAGAAATTTGGCAGAATATGACTTGATTCTAAGCTCTGCCCAGGACATTTTTAGTAACATATGCTTACTGAATAATTCAATTTCCCATTATAATTTGAATCAGCAAAGCAAAAGATCTACAAATCCTTTCCCTCCTGCAAGTTATCTCCTCACCCGCCTTCTGAAATATAGGCACACGAAACTTCTTAGACTCTCCAACAAAACCTTCCCACTTCTCTGAGATCCTGCTAGAGAAGAACCAGCTCTCAAACTGTAGACTCAGAGGTCCAGCGCTGAGTTTTATTCATGCACAAAAATAGCCCACAGGAAAAGCAGCTACATTGCTCAACAGATGAAAACATGCAGGGGCCTTCGCCTGCAAATCTCGAAGACAGCGCAGCAAGGCTTGCGTGACACAGCATACCTGCTACTGAAAACCACCACTTCAGCAATTTGCGCTATCACAGATACAGGAAACCACAAAAGTCACACACCACAACAAAGCAAGCATCATTGAAAAACCCAATCTCCCAGGCCACTTGCTATCACCGCTACAGGATTCTTCTAAAGCACGTGAAGACATGTCTTCCTGCCAATGTGTTAATTACTATCTCACCTTAATTTTTCAATTTGATCATTTCTTCCCCAATGGGACAAAATCAATGGCCACCTGCCATTGATGCTTTACCTGAGAGTCCTGCATTGCAGGGGTTGGGCTAGATGACCCTTGGGATCCCTACAAATCTATGAGTCTATGATAATGGGTTGGCTCCAGATCCCTTGCCAAAGGGCTCCCTCGCAGCTTCCTAGAGTGGATTTGCATGGCTGGAACCCTTCCTTGCCTGGATGAAGAACACAAGAGGGGTGAATGAGAGTTGGTAGAAACTAGTCTATGGCCTTGGCCATGTTCATTGACCTCCATCATGCCTCACCATCAATAAGCTACCTTTGAAGGTGACTTGGAAACTACAACTAATCCAGAATGCGGCAGCTAGACCACATAACACCGATCCTGAAAGACCTACATTGGCTCCCAGTATGTTTCCAAGCACAATTCAAAGTGTTGGTGCTGACCTTAAAAGCCCTAAATGGCCTCGGCCCAGTATACCTGAAGGAGCATCTCTATCCCCATCATCCAGCTTTGAGGGCCTTCTGGTGGTTCCCTCCCTGCAAGAAGTGAGGTTACAGGGAAGCAGGCAGAGGGCCTTCTTGGTAGTGGCGCCTGCCCTGTAGAACGCCCTCCCATCAGATGTCAAGGAAATAAACAACTGTCTGAAATTTCGAAGACATCTGAAGGCGGCCCTGTTTAGGGATGTTTTTAATGTTTGATGTTTTATCGTATTTTTAATATTCTGTTGGGAGCCGCACAGAGTGGCTGGGGAAACCCAGCCATATGGGCGGGGTATTATTTATTTATCTATCTACTTCCCAGTAGTGATGTATGGAAGTGAGAGCTGGACCATACAGAAGGCTGATTGCCAAAGAATTGATGCTTTTGAATTCTTGTGCTGGAGGAGACTCTTGAGAGTCTCATGAACTGCAAGAAGATCAAACCTATCCATTCTGAAGGAAATCAGCCCTGAGTGCTCACTGGAAGGACAGATCCTGAAGCTGAGGCTCCAATACTTTGGCCACCTCATGAGAAGAGAAGACTCCCTGGAAAAGACCCTGATGTTGGGAAAGATGGAGGGCACAAGGAGAAGGGGATGACAGAGGACGAGATGGCTGGACAGTGTTCTTGAAGCTACCAGCATGAGTTTGACCAAACTGCGGGAGGCAGTGGAAGACAGAAGTGCCTGCCATGTTCTGGTCCATGGGGTCACGAAGAGTCGGACACGACTAAACGACTAAACAAAATCTATCTATCTATCATCTATCTATCTATCTATCTATCTATCTATCTATCTATCTATCATCTATCTATCTATCTATCTATCTATCTATCTATCTATCTATCATCTATCATCTATCTATCATCTATCTATCTATCATCTACCTATCTACTGTATAAAAGTAAGAGTCACATCTGTTGCCCACTATTGACATATGGCCCCTGAAAGCTTGTCAAGAAGGGAATGTGGCCCTTAGACTAAGGGAGATTCCCACGTCCGCAATAGTGGAAAGAAGGACCTCCTCATGAAATCACCCTTTGCAGCAGCTGAATGCCACAGTTACTCATAGTTTCTACGCCCCCGATTTCATGGAAAAGGCGACGGACTCATCTTTCTTAGCTTCCTCTTTCCACAGATGAAATAAGAGGCAACCTTGCACTTACTAACCACAGTGTTTACTTTCATTTTTAATCAAATGCAATGTTTATTTAGTCTGAAACAAATCAGTAATAAAAAAACCACACAGATACTTTTAAATGAGCTTGAATTAGTCACGAATGTTCAGCTTTATTAAATAAGCAAACTTGTTGAAATGGTAAATAGTATTACAGTATTTATTACACTTATTTCCTATTTACTTATCATTTTTCATTTTACATCAATACATACCAATTAACAAAACTGTAAATAACATGGAATTGACTCCCCCTCCCCGCAATCTGTGGTTCTCTTTTTCTGCATATCCACAAAAATTCCTTGTATATTTCTTCTAAAATTTATTTAATTATTCTTTACAGCTCGTTTTACATTAGCTCTGCTAAAGTTTTAAGCTGTTTACAATAACTTTTTATATATCCAATAAATTTTCCCCAGTCTTTATTTAAAAAATTCTCTTCCTGGTTTCTTATTCTTCCCGTAAGTTTGGACATCTCCGCATACTCCATCAGCTTTATCTGCCTGACCTTCTTGGTTGGAACTGTTTCTTCTGCCCATAAATCATCCTAGCAGCCATTGCTGAATACATAGATACGGTAGTTTTTTCTGATCCTTGGGTACAGCTTGACCTATTATTCCTAAGGACACAAGTGGTGCTGTGGTCTAAACCACTGAGCCTCTTGTGTGTTGATCAGAAGATCAGTGGTTCGAATCCCCACAATGGAGTGAGCTCCCATTGCTCTGTCCCAGCTCCTGCCAACCTAGCAGTTCAAAAGCACGCCAGTGCAAGTAGATAAATAGGTACCGCTCCAGCAGGAAGGTAAACGGCATTTCTGTGCGCTCTGGCTTCTGTCATGGCGTTCTGTTGCACCAGAAGCAGTTTAGTCATGCTGGCCACATGACCCGGAAAGCTGTCTGTGGTCAAACACTGGCTTCCCCAGTCTTTTACCTTCTTTTACCTTTATTCCTAGAAAAAAGGATTCTGGTCTTCTTCTAAACGATACCTTCAACATTTTCCAGCTCATTATAAATCAGATCCCAAAAAGCTTTCACTATCTGACATGTCCACCACATGCAGTGGTACCTCGGGTTAAGAACTTAATTCGTTCTGGAGGTCCGTTCTGAACCTGAAACTGTTCTGAACCTGAGGTACCACTTTAGCTAATGGGGCCTCCCACTGCTGCCACGCCACCAGAGCACAATTTTTGTTCTCATCCTGAAGCAAAATTCTTAACCTGAGGTACTATTTCTGGGTTAGTGGAGTCTGTAACCTGAAGCATCTGTAACCTGAAGCGTCTGTAACCCGAGGTACCACTGTATGTTAATGGTACCACCCATTTTTCCTTACATTTCCAGCACATATCTGATTCAGCTTTATACGTCTTAGCCAATTTACTAGAAGTCAAACACCACTTGTACATCGTTTTCATATAGTTCTCCTTCATTTCCACATTTAATTCTGTGCTGACAAGAAAAGAGCATCAGATGGGGAGCAAGGAGCCAAACCACAACTTCCTTTCTGAAAACTCCCATTTGTACTTACTCAGAAATGTATTCTGCAAAACAGCTGACACGAGCGCAAAACCCAAGGAAACCTACAGCTGACTTGAGATTTAGATGTGTGGTCATATTATTACTCATTGTCTTCGTTGTCAAGGCAATGAAGAAACATGGACCGACTTCCTGACACTGGAGGACCAGCAATAGATTTTGCAGACCTGCTAAGTGCATCTGGCTGGTTCTGAGGTTCTGCTGGGTTCACATCAGAAACTACAGCATCCCTGAAGATGTATTTTTATTTATTAGATTTATATGGCAGCTATAAGCTCCTGCCTTGAAAGCAGGAGAAAGAGAATGCAAATACTGCTAAAAATTGCTGTGACTCTCAGTATTTTGTGGGGGGAATTCAAGTTTGAAAGCACATCAAAGTGCAAGTAGATAAATAGGTACCACTCCGGCAGGAAGGTAAACGGCGTTTCCGTCCGCTGCTCTGGTTCGCCAGAAGCGGCTTAGTCATGCTGGCCACATGACCCGGAAGCTGTACGCCGGCTCCCTCGGCCAATAAAGTGAGATGAGCGCCGCAACCCCAGAGTCGTCCGCGACTGGACCTAATGGTCAGGGGTCCCTTTACCTTACTGTAAATTTAGATTTTAGCACAGAATTCCAGATGAACGGAATCTAGTCTGTGAAGGAGAAGATCCAAAACAACTTTCTATTCCTGGCTTCTTATTGAGCTGGGTCATAACATTTCCATTTCTCAAGATCTACAATGCAAGAAGCTATCTGATGTAAGAAGTCTGCCACCCTGACACTTTTAGGCCACAAGTCACATGATTATCAGGAGGTGCAGAAATATTGTCGCTCTTGCCTAACAAATGAGAGGTGAGTCATTCACATGAAGTCAGTTTGAGCCTTGCCTGTTACTGAGGCGATTTGCACACTGGGGCTTTTCCTCAAATTGACATCATTCGCTCACTCATATTGCAGAGAAACTGACTAATGCCAGCTGAGGTTCTGCAATGCTATTCCTTCTCCTTCATTACGTTTCAATCAGCTGAGGGTTAATAGTGCAGTAATATAAGGTTATATAAAAAAGATACACGAGCTATAACATCTGTTAAAATTAATCATTAAATCAGAATGCCTGCTGAAATAAAAATGTCTTCCCCATGCACGTTTATCAGGGAGCTATGAAACAAAACTTCCTGGCAAAACACTTAAAAAGGTAAAGGTACCCCTGCCCGTACGGGCCAGTCTTGACAGACTCTAGGGTTGTGCGCCCATCTCACTCAAGAGGCCGGGGGCCAGCGCTGTCCGGAGACACTTCCAGGTCACGTTGCCAGCGTGACAGCGATGCTCTGGCGAGCCAGAGCTGCACACGGAAACGCCGTTTACCTTCCCGCTAGAAAGCGGTCCCTATTTATCTACTTGCACCCGGGGGTGCTTTCGAACTGCTAGGTTGGCAGGTGCTGGGACCGAGCAACAGGAGCGCACCCAGCCGCAGGGATTCGAACCACCGACCTTTCGATCGGCAAGCCCTAGGCGCTGAGGCTTTTACCCACAGCGCCACCCGCGTCCCCTGGCAAAACACTTAGGCTAGAATAAATCACAGACACTTAGTTTGGCATATAAGTTAATATTTTACTCAGAGTCTCCAGAAATTACAGCAAACAAGGCTCCATCTGCTGGCAGTAAAACAAAGAAAATAGGTTCCAAATGACTTAAAAATTAAAATGCATGGTTTCCTTACAAAAGGATCATGCAATCTTTGGGTTAACAAAGATACAGGATTTAAAATATCCCTTTTGGAAAGGTTCAGTTCACTTGGTTTTTCTTTGGTTTTTCCAAAATTGGCCATGGCAGTTGCCAAAAAGGAAAAAAAGGGGGAAAGACAGGACCATTTGCTTTGAAGGTTGTTAAGGTCAAATGGACCAATGAGGACAAAAAATGTAGAAGCCAGGCAGAAATTACAAGGACCCTTTTTTGCACAACCAGAGAAGTACAGCTCACAGCTTCGGTTTCATTGCTGAAGACACAACACTTGGCTCTGCTCTTTGACAATATCAGTGTCCTCCTTCCAGCATGGAATTATCGTTTTGGGGTTAGGGAGAGGCAAGTTGTTGTCTATTATTCAAATTGTGTTGTGCTTCTGTGCTATAAGCTGATCCTGGGATCTTCTTGTGAGGAGTGGTTAGTGTGTGTGTGTGTGTGTGTGTGTGTGTGTGTGTGTGGAGAAATCTTTATTTATATTCTGTTCCTTCCAACGTCATTGGCGAACAATGCAACATTTCAATAAATCACAATTTTAAAAAGTATTCAGTAATTAGATAGAAACAAGACAAATCAACAGAGGATACAGGTCATTTCAGAGGGCCGAGTCATAGGAACGTGATATTCTGCAAATCGGAATGTTTCATGCAGATTTTGGAATCTTTTTTTAAAAAATGAAACTAACTTTACAAAATACTATAGAGCAGGGATGGGGAACATTTGGCCCCTGGGGTTTCTGAACTATAATTCACACCATCCCTAGCTGCCAATCATATTAGCAGGGGGATGCTGGGAGTTGTAGCTGAGCAACATCTGGAGGGCAAAAGGTTCTCCACATCTGCCAAAGTGTATGCCATCTAATGCCCATGCTTGGGTTTGCCAATAAAGAATAAAATAATACCTGCTGGCAGTGCCAGCTTCCACTTCTGGGGTCCTGGGCAAGACCACAACTTTCCTCACACAGCTGCCAATGGTCCGCCCCCTGGGCCACCCCCACTGCTGCTCAGGGGAAAAAGGATGTTTTGGACTACAACTCCCATCAGCCCCAGGCAACACATGCTGGCTAGGGCTGGTGGGATTTGTAGTCCAAAACACCAGAAAGGCACCATTCCAGCAAAGGCTAATATGGGGTGTGTTTTCAAAACAGCAAGCGTAGCTTCCTCAGAGCTGCCTCAGAAGAAGCTACCAGTTCCCTCACATTGTTGTTATAAAGCCCGTCCAAAAATATTACCCTCCATTAAAACTGTAGTGGTGCCACTAGTGGAATTAAGGGGGATGGGGAAGAGAGAAGGGGTGGGTGGTGAGAGAATAATAATAATAATAAAATCAGAGCACTGTCAGTACTATAGTTCAATTACAGGCCATCACTCGAAGCCAAGCAGATAACCGTGCCAAGGCCATCTATGTATAAAAGGTTGGGGTTGGGGTATCAGTCCCTGGGCCCAATAGATTGCAAAATTTTCTTCCACACATCAAAATCCAGCGAGGCCTCAAATTTCTCAAGGGCTACAGCCGCTGACATCGCAATGCCACCGGACAAACCAGAATTATCTTCCGTGCCATTGTTCTCGCATTCATCGCTGTCACATTCTTCCTCGAGCCCAGCCTCTTCTTCGCCACTGTCTCCTTCGTCCTCGCCCACCGCAGTTCTGAGGGAGGAGAACACAGCTGTGTATACCAGACTGCCAGAGAGGGCTTTCCCCATGGATCACACCCCGCTTGCCACTAAGCGCCTTGGGCTGCCTACTGGGAAGTGTTAACGGAGAAATCTGAGGGCTCCCTTGGGCAAAAAACAAGGACACCAGCCAGGAATACCAGAGCAAAACAGGAGCCAGTAGGCTTGGTCTTTATTGAAGACTGTCGTGACAGGACTCCCACCTGCCACCAGGTGGAACAAGATGGAAGCCCGGAACAAAAGAGAACCCAAACTTTTATTAGCTGCTAATCCCTATGTTACACCCCCCCCAAACTACATCACTCATACATCATGGTTACATCATGAAAGGGGAGGTCTGGTGGCAGTAATCTGAACATCCTGGACCCTGCCCCATGGTTCTCCTTGCCCTCCACCAAACACCCATCAAGTGTAACAAAAAAGATATTTACATTTCCCTGTTTCCCAGCCAAGTTAATCACACCCTTTTGTCTTCATCTGGGTTTGTTATTTCTGGAATGGCTACCTGTCTGGCACTCAGGTATCAGGCAGAGGGGCTTCTGAATAGCTGAGCTCACATGTCTATATGAATTTCTGAAGTTTTCCAAGTGAGCCAGTACATAGATACATTTATCAGTGATACATTTGGTATCGTGCAGCAAAGGCCCTTTGAATAGATAGGAAGAAACTGTGATGAAGTGTTTTGCGGGGACAAATCACAAAAGTCAGGAAAGTGATTGTGCTGTTTTTGGTAGTGGACTGCATGTGCATGATATCTGCTGGAGGCTCAACCCCCCCAACCTATACATAAATTCCTGCAACAGTAAGGTAAAGGGACCCCTGACCATTAGGTCCAGTCGTGGCTGACTCTGGGGTTGCGGCGCGCATCTTGCTTTACTGGCCGAGGGAGCCGGTGTACAGCTTCCGGGTCATGTGGCCAGCATGACTAAGCCATTTCTGGTGAACCAGAGCAGCGCATGGAAATGCCGTTTACCTTCCCGCCGGAGCGGTACCTATTTATCTACTTGCACTTTGACGTGCCTTCAAACTGCTAGGTTGGCAGGAGCAGGGACCGAGCAATGGGAGCTCACCCCGTCGCGGGGATTCGAACTGCTGACCTTCAGATCGGCAAGTCCTAGGCTCTGTGGTTTAACCCACAGCGCCACCCGCGTCCCTTCCTGCAACAGTAGGAAGGGTCAAAACATTGCAGGCCTTTCAGTAAGAAGCCAAAGCAGCCCCCAAACGACATCAGCTTGATTATTTTGCATGCTAACACTAAGCCATGGCTCACGGAGGCACACCTTGCCCGATTGTTTTGCTTCCCAGCCGCTCCTGACTTTATATAGTTTGGCGGGTTGGCTAAACAAAACATGGTTAAAGAAGGGTCAATTGGCTTCCTTGCTGGTGGTGGTGCTGCCCAGCTGGCACAAACCCACAACAGGGCCTTCTTAGTAGTGGTCCCATGCTTACTAAAAGCCCTCCCTGGTAAGGTAGAATCATAGAATTGTGGAGCTAGAAGGGACCCTGACAAGATGGCCATCCCGCCTCTGCTTAAAAACCTCCAAGGAAGGAGAGTCCACAACCCCCCGAGGGAGACCGTTCCACTGTTGAACCGCTCTGTTACAGGTCTGTCCCCCTCATTATTATTTTTTGCAGGCAGATTTCTTCTACCCTGAGAATATTTGGGAGGAAGGCCACAATAAAGGGGCAGGGGAAGGGTGTGATAAAGATCTAATAGTAATTAAATCATCACATTATTCATTTAAGTATGATAAAACACATGTTACCGGCTCTCTCCAAAAATGGAGGGAGTGGAAATTATGAAGAGTTTCAACTCTTGATAAAGATGGGCAATTTGCACCTTAGCTGGTGCTTTTCAGACAAAAAGTGTTAATGGACATTGCTGGGGGTCAGGTAGGAGGAATCCAAAGGCACAATCTAGTCAAGGACAAAATGCACAAAAAAGTGCACTTGTCAACATTACTTTCTAGGAAATCTGGAGTTTTATCATACATCTGTCCAGAGCAGCGATGGGGAAAAGAACCTCTTCGGCTGGAGGCCAAATCTTTGTCTTCCCACAAACCCTGCAGGCCAAATCTAACGGAAAGGTGTCCCCTGTCAACCCACCTGTCAACCATCGGACGTCAGGTAATTAACCATGTGATTAGCAGGTGAGTGGTCCTGCCCACCTGTCAAACTTGGTCCTCAGGATTGAACTCCTTGCACTTCAGAAAATGAGCAGCGAGTTCAGATCCTGATTAACAGCCATAGGATCCAGCCTTGTCTCTCGCTGCCCCTTGCTGGATGTCACGTTCGATTGCTGCTGCCGCGAGCGATGGAGGGAAGACCTGCTCTCTGCTGCAAGGCCCATTTCCACCTGGCCTAGGGGGCAGGGTCCACACCCACCCTGAACAGCTAAAATAGGCTCCTGGGAGGCCACTGGGACATTGCTGGAACAACTCTTGGGTTGGGGCAACTGGCTAAAGTATTTTAAATGGGTCTAATTTTGATTCCTCCATTTCACTTTTGTTGGGTTGGTGTTGGTTACAATGTTTAGTTGGGGTTGGCGGTTACTTAAATTTGGGTATTAACTGTAAACTGTTTCTTATTATTGCTATTACTGGTTTTTTTATTGATTTATTGGTTTGGTATAGGATATATTGTTTTCTAATGGCTTGATGTTTTGTTGGGTTTTATATGTTGTAGGCCGCCCAAATATTACTGGGGAGACCCAGCCAGATGGGCAGGGTATATAAATTAACAAATATTATATATATTATATTATTCTTTGATGTCAGGTGTGGGGCAGGCGGATGTGGTTTGTGAGGGGCCGAATGGGAAGGCTGGTGGTCTAAATCTGGCTTCTTTGGGTAATGGAATAAAGGGGTTCAAACCAAGGGTCTCGTGGGAAGAGATATTTTCTGAAGATGTTATGGCGCAGGGGTGAAATATGAATTCATGAACTTACTCGTACATCAGTTGCTTGAAGCCCTGCATGAAAGAGAACAATTGAGATGTAGTCAGTGAGCTCTTCCTCTCTTCACCGCCCCCTCAAAACATGGAAGAATTAACAGCGCTCCCCTCAAGTCCAGCCAGGCCCAATCAAAGTCAATTTCTCCACATTCCTGAAGATACTTCTACTGTTTTTCTGTATTTGATTACATATATATGCTTTCGGGTCCTGAAGTGTTCACCGCTCCAGTACTTTATATGTCGAGCGGTATAAATATTTGCACAAACAAAATAAGCAAGGCTATAGTAATAATTAGGATTCTTTATCAAGTGCCTACAAAGAAACACCCAAGGGGCAACTATACACAAAAGAAAAATGCAAGCATGTGTAAAATGATACAGGCAAAAAAAAGTCTTGTGACGGCCTGTAAAGGTAAAGGTCCAGTCGTGAGCGACTCTGGGGTTGCGGCGCTCATCTCGCTTTATTGGCCGAGGGAGCCGGCGTACAGCTTCCGGTCATATGGCCAGCATGACTAAGCCGCTTCTGGTGAACCAGAGCAGAGCACGGGAACACAGTTTACCTTCCCGCCAGAGCGGTACCTATTTATCTACTTGCACTTTGACGTGCTTTTGAACTGCTAGGTTGGCAGGAGCAGGGACCGAGCAACGGGAGCTCACCCCGTCGCAGGGATTTGAACCGCCGACCTTCTGATCGGCAAGCCCTTGGCTCTGTGGTTTAGACCACAGCGCCACCTGCGTGCTTTGACCGCCTGTAAAAAAAGCTTATTGCTCATACATACTATATGAGAAGACTATTGCTTAGAGCTAGCTATCATTATCTGCCCAAACTACTGTATTCACTCAAATCTAATGCTCACCTTTTTTGGGCCCAACTACGTTGTGAAAATTAAGGTGCGCATTAGTTAGATTCGATGGTGCATTTACATTCACCATCAAATGCTCTTTTTGTTTGTTTTGTTTCAAGGTTCTGAAAATTAAGGTGTGCATTAGATTCGATGGTGCATTAGACTCGAGTAAATATGGTATGTTCCCCTCACCCACTTTCCCCATGTCAGCTCATGCCCAAAGAATCCACATAACCTACTTGTGGAACCCAATGGATTCCATGCTCTTCCCTGGCTCTGAAAATCTCATCCAGTCTTTTAAGGTAAACCATTCATCAAAATCTGCTCTTACCTTCAGGAAGGCCACATGGTCTGTGGTTTCTAATGCTGCTTTAATCCTGGCAATCATCTTTGTATACGAAGATGCTTCGTCTTTCAGATGTATTACGGCGTCCTGCATATCCTTCAGGTTCTTCTTGCTTATCTTCTGGACTCTGTTCTTACAACGTTCTTCCTTCTCATGCAAGATCTGGTGGAGAGCCTCAAACTCTCTGGAAATGTGGCTCAAGGTGTCTTTAGTGCAATTCTGCAAGGGGTAGAAAAACCGAAGAAGCATGGAGGGATTTTTTTTAATCTTAAAGAGAAAAACAACAACAGCTGTGCAGCAAATACCTTCCGATTTATGAAATCCATTTTTAAAATGTACAATGGAAATCGTTGAATATATTCAGCTTCTAAATTGCAGTTGCTACCCGCTTTATTATTGCAACTGAGGATCAGGCCCACTCAAACACAGATGGGGTGACTGAATCTGCTTGATCTTCTTGCAGAAACGAGGACGGTAGTTGTTACAACGCTGTATAGGGATCCGCAGGGGTGATTCAGATAGCCATTTGGAACATGGCACTCACTCAGAAATTATGGGCCTAATTGAAAGACGTGTGTTTGCTGGTCCTGAATAGGGTAACCGTGTCCCTGAAAGACCAGGTGCACAGCCTGGGAGTCATTCTGGACTCACAAGCTTTCCATGGAGGAAGCAGCTGTTGAGGTGGTTTAGCCAAGACTGGAGCTCTTTCCTTTTTGCTTGATTTTAGTCAGACCTGCAAACAGGTGACCCACCACCTAGCCAGAAGCAGACTGCCAGCCACGTATTGTTGTCTTCTAGAGACTCAAGAAACCAACACTTTTCAGACTATTGCTAACTTACTCTCCTGGTGCACTTATACCTCATGATATTATGAGGTATACTGTAAATAGGGAACCATAACAACTGCTATTTAAATACAGGTCTGGTTTTGTATTTCAGTTATCTAATACAGTGGTACCTTGGTGTTATGTACTGAGCTGAATAGGATCCAAACTGCAGCAGTCTGATTGGTCCTAGAACAATAGGATCCAAAATGCAGCAGTCTGATGGGTCCTAGAACAAAAGGATTCAGAATGCAGCAGTCTGATTGGTCCTAGAACAATGCAGCAGTATGATTGGTTGGCAGGAACCACCCAATCATGCTCCAGATAGAAGTGAATCCACAACCTGATTGGCTTACAGTAGAATTCCGGAATTCGCCAATCATGTGCAGCCCATTGTGTAAATAATGTATATAAAGCAGATACTTTGAGGGGACTTGCATTCATTCCTCCTCACCACTATGAGCTGAATAAAGAGCATGAAATCACTTTGCGACTGAGTATATTTCACTTGGGTTAAGAACTTAATTCGTTCCGGAGGTCCGTTCTTAACCTGAAACTGTTCTTAACCTGAAGCACCACTTTAGCTAATGGGGCCTCCTGTTCTCATCCTGAAGCAAAGTTCTTAACCCGAGGTACTATTTCTGGGTTAGTGGAGTTTGTAACCTGAAGCGTATGTAAAATGAAGTGTATGTAACCCGAGGTACCACTGTATATGTATTTGGGTATCTCTTAAGATATTGTAACCAAATGTTTCACGATTATTCCCCAGTTGAAAGAGCAGGTTTTTTGGTCTATGTTTGGATACAATTGGACGCCAATTTTGAATCAAGATGGTGGACTGGTCCTTTCAAGACTGCAGTAACTTTACCCACCAATTTCAAAACTGCACCAATTTTTTTTTTGTTTGGTTCTTAGCATTCCTGAGCAATGCTGGGTACAAGACAGCTAGTTTATTATATTTTTATCCTACCTTTCCAGCAACAAATTCAGGATGGCCAATATCATTCTCCACCATTCCTCTACTTTCACACATTTTAACCTTAGGCCAAGAGATAGAAACTGGCATAAGGAATTCAACCTTGAACCTATCTTGGAGTAGACCTTTGAACTGGCCTACCCATCTTGCCCCATTCCTACAACTGAAATATTTTACTTACTCCAAGTACAGGTCTGTGTGATGTATATCATTTACCTCCATCTCTGACATTTCTTCTAGCTGAAGAGATTCGGCCTCACCAGCGGTCTTTAGGAAATTCTCCAGTTCTCTAAGAATTGTCTCCAATTTCCACTGTGTAGCAGAGAAAGCCAGAGACATTGAGCATAAAACCTGTCTATTTTTCGTTTATCAAAACAGGAGAGGCAACACTTGTTACACATATTGAAAATACACTAAATCATATAACCATTAAAAAAAAATCATCAGGATCCTTGCCATGGGGGGTTGAAGGCCATGGTGGGGTGGGGTGGGGTGGGGTGGGCGAGAGAAAGGGTAGCTACAGGAAACTCTAGAAATACGTTTGTGATATGGTGTTAATGTGTACTTATTTTTGTGTGTGTGTGTGTGTGTGTGTGCATGTACACACACACATTTTTATATTGTAAATTGCTTTAAGATCTCTTAAAATACCAAGTGGTATATAAATGAAAATAGTAATATAATACAGGCTAAAAAGGTATATTACAGGGCTAAAAATGAGTATGACAAGGCTGTATATTGTATCCTTGCTTATTTAACTTATATGCAGAGTTCATCATGTGAAAGGCTGGGCTGGATGAATCCCAAGCCGGAATTAAGATTGCCGGAAGAAATATCAGCCACCTCAGATATGCAGATGACACAACCTTGATGGCAGAAAGTGAGGAGGAATTAAAGAACCTTATAATGAGGGTGAAAGAAGAGAGCACAAAATATGGTTTGAAGCTCAACATCAAAAAAACGAAGATCATGGCCACTGGGCCCATCACCTCCTGGCAAATAGAAGGGGAAGAAATGGAGGCAGTGAGAGATTTTGCTTTCTTGGACTCCATGATCACTGCAGATGGTGACAGCAGTCATGAAATTAAAAGACGCCTGCTTCTTGGGAGAAAAGCAATGACAAACCTAGACAGCATCTTAAAAAGCAGAGACATCACCTTGCCGACAAAGGTCCGTATAGTTAAAGCTATGGTCTTCTCAGTAGTGATGTATGGAAGTAAGAGCTGGACCATAAACAAGGCTGATCGCCAAAGAATTGATGCTTTTGAATTATGGTCTGGAGGGGACTCTTGAGAGTCCCATGGACTGAAAGAAGATCAAACCTCTCCATTCTTAAGGAAATCAGCCCTGAGTGCTCACTGGAAGGACAGATCCTGAATCTGAGGCTCCAATACTGTGGCCACCTCATGAGAAGAGAAGACTCCCGGGAAAAGACCCTGATGTTGGGAAAGATGGAGGGCACAAGGAGAAGGGGATGACAGGACGAGATGATTGGATAGTGTTCTCGAAGCTACAAGCATGAGTTTGACCAAACTGCGGAAGGCAGTGGAAGACAGGAGTGCCTGGCGTGCTCTGGTCCATGGGGTCATGAAGAGTCGGACATGACAAAACGACTAAACAAAAACGAAAAGGTAAAGGACCCCTGACAGTTAAGTCCAGTCGCAGACGACTCTGGGGTTGCGGCACTCATCTTGCTTTACAGTCTGAGGGAGCTGGCATTGTCCGCAGACGGTTTTTCCCCGGGTCATGTGGCCAGCATGACTAAGCCGCTTCTGGTGAAACCAGAGCAGCGCACGGAAATGCCATTTACTTTCCCACTGGAGCCGTAACTATTTATCTACTTGCACTTTTGGGCATGCTTTTGAACTGCTAGGTTGGCCAGAAATATAGGGCTAAAAGAGTATAATGGAGGGGTAAATTAGTTTAACAGGAGCGTTGGACTATGGGGAAAAGAAGCGAGAGATGTTCCAGCAGGGGTTGCTAGTCCATCTGGGACATTGGGCAAACCTGGAATTTTGAGAAAGTTATGCAGGTCGGGGGCCAGTCACAAATAGGTGCTGTGCTGCGTGTGACATAATGGATGCCACATTTAAAAGAGCATAAACACATACACAAAAACCAGTTTTTAAATTCACCTTGTAGATGAAGGGCAGGTGAGAAACAAAATTAAATAAAAATAACATATCCTATTGCATTTTCCCACACCCCAGGATTAGCCTCTGACCAGATGGTTTTACCATCAGCCAACCTTCCCCTCTCCCATTTTTTAACTTCTTGTCCTGATATAAGAGAGGTATGCAGAACTGGAAAGTTTGCACAAGGTTTTTGTGACGTTTTCCTTGGTGTTGCAAAATCCCCCTTGGGGCAATGCCTTCATTTTAAAAACGGAAGCGTAATGCTGGTGGTCAACAAAAGAGGTTTAAAGACTACAGCAAGGCAAATCTTTAAAAATGTAGGATAAACACTGACACCTGGAAAACACTGGCCTGCGAGCGCTCCAGTTGGAGAACAGCCTTTACCAAAGGTGTCATGGACTTTGAAGACACTCAAACTCAGGACGCAAGGGAGAAACGTGCTAGGAGGAAGGCACGCTTGGCAAATCCACATCGTGATCAACTCCCACCAGGAAACCAAGGTCCCCACTGTGGAAGGACGTGTGGATCCAGAATTGGCCTCCACAGTCATTGTTAAGACCGTGTTCATGGAAGACATGAGTGATCGCCAAGAAAGCAGCAGCAACCTGGGAAGTAATCCCTATTTAACCCAAGCGAAGCCGACTTCTGTGAGGGGGTGGAGAAGGCACGCACGGGATTGGGCCGCACGTCTGAACCCGACCCGCGTGTCACCACTGCTACAGCCGGTTCCCGGGCTCCGAACAGAGAAAGAAGCCTTGGCGTCGACTACCTGCGCGTATTCGACGGCAAAATACGCAGAAGCCTTGCCACTGACCTGCGTGTCCTTCACAGCATTTTTGATCGGCAGGAACTCGTGGTCCCGGTGGCGTGGCAGATCCCGGCAGATCACGCAGATGGGGACGCCATGCTGCCGACAGAAGAGCTCCAGCGGCTCCTCGTGCTCCTCGCAGAAGTCGCGGGCGGCTGCAGGCAGCGGCTCGCCGTCGGGCTCCAGACGGTGGGCTTTCTGGGCGACGTTGGACGCCAGCTCCTGCGGCCCGAAGGGGCGGCGGCACTCCGGGCAGCTCCCCGCGCCCTGCCCGACGGGGACGCAGCTTTTGATGCACAACAGGCAGAAGCTGTGGCCGCAGCCCAGCAGGTGGGGCTCCTGCAAGACGGAGAGGCACATCGGGCACAGCAGGTCCTCAGCCAGGTTAGACGCCATTGTCCCCGGGAGCAGCTACTGGACGGGGACCGGCTGCGAGCCCCCCTCGCCCTTTCAAACGGGAAGAAGAGGTGCGCCCACCCGCGCAGCGCCTTGCTTCGAAGCGCTTCTGCCCGCCCGACGCCGGCTCAGTGGATCCGCAGTCTTTCGATTCTTCTTTCTCCGGAAAGAGGTGCGTGGAGCGCAAAAACGCAAAGGGAACAGGAGTAGCCAAGAGCGCGCACGACCAGCTGAAGCGGAGGCCCCTTGTGCTCTCAATTAGTAATAGCCCCTTCCACCAGCCCAGCAGGTGAAGCGTGTGGAATTCCTTCTTCGAGGGAACTTTTAAAGGCGCAGGAGCCCTGTCTCCGTTTGCATTTGGCAACATTCCGTTGCTCCGACCAGCGAGCCGGCTGACCATTTCGTAGAGATCATTTTCCTCAAATAAGGCAAGGTCACCAAAGCTAAAATATTTTGTGTATGTTGTATATTTTCATATATTGGCCCTTTTTCCTACAATTTTTGGGACCTTTTCGTTTTTCTTTTCTTTTTCTCTTTCCCTTTGCATCACTTTATTTCTTTTTAACTGAAATCTTGTAAATAAACTATTAATACCCCCCCTAAACCCAAATAAAAAAACCTAAAGCTAAAATAACAAGGGAAAGGAGTGAAACTTTAAACGCTAACACATTGTGGCTTATTGCCCAACCCTGTGCATTGAAGATCTCCGGCTTAATGTCAGAATAGGCTTGTAAGCAGTTTGCAAAATATCTCTTTTTAATGTTAAGGCTGCTGTCCTAACCGCTCTTCTTCCAGAGTCAATCCTATGGACTCCAGTAGGGCTTACCTCAGAGTAAAGGTGAGCCTTCCTTAGCCTGGGGGCCTCCCACTGCACTGCTGGCAGGGGCTGATGGGAATTGTAGTCCGAAACATCTGATAGGCCTCAGATTCTGGAACACTGCTTTAGAACATTCAGTTTCATTTTAGCTGTGTGGACTCTGTATCCTCAGAGCGTGGCTGCAGCTTCTGGATGGTAGATTTGGGGTGGGGGGAGAACCAGGGGAGAACCCTCGATTGTTGATCGATTGCAACAGCAGTTCAGCAATGGAGCCAGTTGTAGTTAGAGGGGTGGTAGATACTTGGTGAAGGATTTCAAGCAGAGAACCAGTGCTGGTTTTTGAAAGAAAGAAAAAAGTCCTGGAATCTTTTGCCCAGTGTGGGGCTTGAACTCACGAACTTCTGATTAAGAGTCTCGTGCTTTACTGACTGAGCTGTCCCAAGATTCATGGCAGATAAGACAGCTATCTGTTGGGGGAGACTGGTGCTCTGGATATTACTGCATTTAGCACCGTGGTTCATTAAGGGTCTCCTAACAACTCAGGAAATCAGCCCTGAGTGCTCACTGGAAGGAGAGATTGTGAAGCTGAGGCTCCAATACTTTGGCCACCTCATGAGAAGAGAAGACTCCCTGGAAAAGACCCTGATGTTGGGAAAGATGGAGGCAGTGGCGTAGCGTGGGGGGTGCAGGGGGGGCCGGCCGCACCGGGCGCAACATCTGGGGGTTAGGGTTAGGGGGCGCAAATCCACGGGTTAGGGGGCGCAAATCCACGGGTTAGGGGGCACAAATTACTTGCCTTGCCCCGGGTGCTGACAACCCACGCTACGCCACTGGATGGAGGGCACAAGGAGAAGGGGACGACAGAGGACAAGATGGTTGGGCAGTGTTCTTGAAGCTACAAACATGAGTCTGACCAAACTGCGGGAGGCAGCGGAAGACAGGAGTGCCTGGCGTGCTCTGGTCCATGGGGGCACGAAGAGTTGGACACGACTAAACGACTAAACAACAACAAACAACTCTTAGCATCCTTAACAAACTATAGCTCCCCAGGTTCTTGTCGGCGGGGGGCGGGGACGCGGACATTTTCACTTGCACATTTTCCCATAATGATCATGGTATCAATCACCTCCACCACAGACGTTTGAAGCACTCTTGGCAGTTATGAACCCCCCTCAAAGAATCCACAGCGGCCGCATGCTTGCTTGCTTGCCCTCTCACTCTGGGCCTAGGTGTCCATTGTTGCTGAGGGTGGAAGGGAGAAGGCTGTTGGGATTCCTGCTCCGTGTTTGCAGTCATGAGATTGTTGTCTATCACATGACGGTGTATGTTTTCATTCCACAGTGTGGGAAATGATGGAGACAGGATGCTTACGTTACTGTGTTCCGTGAAGTGGGACTGTTGTCCTTTGTTCTCTCTCTCTCTCTGCTGTCTGATGAGAAAGAGGAAGGAGCTAAAGCAGAATGCTCCAAGTGTATTATATGTAAATAAACGCAGATTAGCCAAAATGCTGAGCTACTGAGTTCTGTTACGCAAACTGTGAATACTCTGTGGATCCCTGAGTGTGCTGTTGCTTCTTGATATCAGTCGCTGTGACTTTCGGGCTGAAGAAAGCTTTTGAAGCTCCCAATCGACCAGGAGGGAGAGAACATGCCAGTCGGGCATGTGTCTCTGCCAGGGTCCTACACGAGAGTAGGACACAAGCTGAGTGGGTGAACACAAGTGGGGAAAATGCACAGCCAAGGCTAGGAGGCCTTGGCAGGCAGCTGGCAGTGCCAATCCTCAGCCCTGGCTTGAGAGGTCGTAAGAACCTAAGGAAGAACACTGCTGGTTCAATGGCCAATGGTACAAAGATACAAATTCCACACTGAATGTAATGATAAAACTCCACATTTTGAGAAACAAAATTCAGCAATACATATTACTGTAAAATATTGTTATAGGGTCGTTTGGAGGGGGGGGGCAAGAGCTCCCAAACACCTAGATTCAGTAAAACATTAGAAACTAAGGGATAAATTCCTGAATTTAGCTGTTCTTAGGAGGCTAGTCCTAAAGGTCCGTACAGTTAAAGCCATGGTTTTCCCGGTAGTGATGTATGGAAGTGAGAGCTGGACCATAAAGAAGGCTGATCGCCGAAGAATTGATGCTTTTGAATTATGGTGCTGGAGGAGACTCTTGAGAGTCCCATGGACTGAAAGAAGATCAAACCTCTCCATTCTTAAGGAAATCAGCTCTGAGTGCTCACTGGAAGGACAGATCGTGAAGCTGAGGCTCCAATACTGTGGCCACCTCATGAGAAGAGAAGACTCCTTGGAAAAGACCCTGATGTTGGGAAAGATGGAGGGCACAAGGAGAAGGGGACGACAGAGGATGAGGTGGTTGGACAGTGTACTCGAAGCTACTAGCATGAGTTTGACCAAACTGTGGGAGGCAGTGGAAGACAGGAGTGCCTGGCGTGCTCTGGTCCATGAAGAGTTGGACACGACTAAACGACTAAACAACAACTGGAGGCTAGTCTGGTGATGGTTTACTTGGGGGGGGGGGGGCAAGTTGTTGAAGAACCAATGGTGCTGAGGGCCAGTCATGAGCCCCTCAAGGGAAGGTCATTGAATCTGTGAAGTGGGGGTTGCCAGGGTTACAGGGGGCACGATGACACCACAGGGAAAAGGGCCTTTTGAAACAGAAGGTGACAAGGGGTGATGATGTAAACCAGGCATAGGCAAACTCGGCCCTCCAGCTGTTTGGGACTACAATTCCCATCATCTCTGACCACTGGTCCTGTTAGCTAGGGATGATGGGAGTTGTAGTTAGGGCTGTCTTACCCATGGAGGCTAGTGGTGCTTGAGAGGTCATAAGAACCACTGGTTCGGTGGCCAATGGCCTGTCTAGGATAGCACTCTGTTCTCACAGTGGCCGGCCAGATGGAGAAGCCTTCGAGCAGAGCCCAAATGCAACTTCATCACTCTGCCCACTTGGGTTTCTGTCATTTCAGCACCTGCCAGACTAAAGATGTTGTATATCTAATGAGATGCCTGTGCAATCAACTCTATATTGAATCAACCACACGAGCGGTCGGTGTTCGGATAGGGGAGCATTGTTCCCGCATTAGAAATTGAGTTATGGATGCACCACTCATAGAGCATTTTGTGACACACCAGCAGAGAGACATGGACCTTCTTTACATGGTTCTTTGGGTAAATCAGAAACAACTAGGGATGAGGAGAGATTACGTAAGATTGCTACACCAACAAGAAACTAAATTAATTTTCTTATTCAAATCCCTGTATCCTGGGGGTTTGAACACGGAATTAGACTTTAATTGTTTCATTTAATTGTTCTGATTATATGGCTACTGCTATCATTCACTGCATTAATTGTTGGATTCTGTATCTTTAAATTTTCTGAATTTGTAAATGACTCAGCACTCTTGGGATGGCCTATATAATGCCTCTAGGATTCGGCCCCCAGTATCAGCTTTCTATGCTTCTTAGTGAGTGCTGATCTTATGCTATTTGATGTACCTGTTAGAACCATTCTACCTTTTTTGATCATCCATTGAAAGGCTTGTTTGTCTCTTTCAATACCAATGGACCATATTGTCTAATTTTGTTCATGCAACAGTGATAGACTTTTAATTTCTGTGTGTTTCCATTACATATTCTCTGTTTAAGAATTGCTACACTTGGAGCTTCTATTATCGCATGATTGCAGGATCGGGACTACTGAAAGGCTTGTTTGCCTCTGTGATATTGACTGACTACCTTCTCTAAGTGGCCCATCAGGAACTCTGTTGGTTTAACTACATGCTGTGTAGTGCTATTTTTTTCTAGAAAAAGAGGTGCCGCAACTCACCACTATAAACAGTTTACAGCAGCAGTAACAGCAGGGTTACATGTGTGCATGTTAGGCCCTGGTTTGGGGATCGGAACTGGTTTGTGAACTTTAAACAACAGCCCTGTGGTGTGTGCGCCAAGGTGGAAAGCCCCAAGAAACAGCTTGTGGTCTTCTTTTTCTTTTTGCAAGGGAATATATGGACATATAACCAGACCAAGAATGAGAGTTCAAAAGTTTTATTTTCTGGTACAGTGGGTAAAGAGAGATACCAAAGGAAGATGAAAGACTGTTTATGTACGCAACAACAGCGGCAAGAATTCTCCTAGCCCCAAAATGGAAACAACAAGTACTGCCAACAAAAGAAGAGTGGCAGATGATGGACTTCGTGGAATTGGCAAACCTGACAGGAAGAATCCGAAACCAGCAAGATCAAGTATTTCAAAAGGACGGGAGTAAATTTATACGGTATCTGAAAGATTACTGTAAGCAATTAACATTACTAGCAGGGTTGTCTGAAGACTCGTAATGAAGAATTTTCTCCCTTTTTATTTTAACATAAATTTCAGTGACTTGTAATGAGCTAATCAGAACTGGAAAATGTATAAAATGCAATGATATAAAGGTTTACTTTGAAAGCCGTGAGCCGGGAGGGAAGGAAGTCTATAGGCTCAAAAGAGCCAGAGAGGTAAAGTGGATAGCAATGATGTGATTATATATTATTAAATGGAAGACTAATAAAAATTATATTTAAAAACCACACAAAAGTCTTCCCCCCTCTAAATACACAGCTGGGACACCCTCTCCCTTATGCTGCCCTATGCAGTATGGTACATCTCCCTACCTCTGAGTATAATGCGTAAAGGCAGAGTGAGAAAACGTACACTCTGTACAGTGTGAGAATGAAGAGTGAGATCAGTTCTCTTCTGTGGGTTCGATACCTTGCAACAGTTTTCCCCAAGCTTCAAAATCCAATGCCACTTTGAATTTCTTGAGAGATGGAAACACTGGCACCACATTTTTCTCATTGTCTCTAGAATGTTCCTCCTTCTCTTCACCACTTTCACTACTTTCACCCTGTTCTTCATCAGCCTTCTGATCTTCCTCTTCAGCTGCATTCTTGTCATCTTTGTTTTCCTCCTCCTCCTCTATTGAGTCTTTGGCTCTGAGAAAACAAGAAGCGCCTGTTTACTGGGAAAGGATGATCTGCCCCACTGCCCCTGCTTGTTGCTCCTAACAGGATGTTGCCCCCCGCCCAAAAAATGAGGCCAGGCTGATCTGTGGCAAGTCCTACAACTGGTGGGAGAGGCCACTAACTTTCAAAGAGAAGCCACATTTTTCAACTAAGCCAGAGCAACCTGAATGATCAACGTTTGTGGCTTGACAGGTGTTCCATCAGAATAAATATGAAAGGAGGCTTTCGGCCACGTGGAAGGTACTTGACATTATGTTAGAGCTATGTTAAGTGCTGCATGGAGCCGTCATTTTAATTTCATGCCCACCCGATTGTGGAAAAGCAATGATTCCGCACCATAGACTATGTAGATGGGAGAGTAATGTGAATGCAGGAAAATGGTCTTTTTAAAAAACTGAGCTGCGTTCAGTTGTGGATGAGGACTAAGGGGCCAAACCAGAGGTGGGAAACCTCAGCCCTGGAGGTCATTTTGCATTTATTGCTGCCCTGTCTGATTTTGCCTCTGGCTCTGCCTGTCACTGGGATGTGGCCACAGACGGTTGCCCCAAAATGAATGTGGCCCTTGGGCTGAAAAAGCCACACACCCACACCTGCCAAGTGAAACCAAGGACGCAAGGAATGTCAAAGAAGGGAACCACAGAGGTGCCATGCAAGAATGAATTCCAGACACTTACTGCTGCATCAGCTCCTGGAAGTCCTACATGAAAGATAAACAAGTTTAGTGTATTGATTTACAGCATCTTCACAGTCAATTAGAAAGAATGACTAGAAAGGGCTTCCTCTCGCTTCAGATGTCATCTGGGAGCAGCTGTTCGATCAGACTGCCTCAGCAGGAGACATTGGAAGATTTGCTGGAAGCCCAGCTCCACCCGGAACCTCCTGCCCCGGAACTGTGCCAGCTGGTCATTATAGGAACAACCGTTTGGAAATAGGCGTCTGCGTTTTGCTTTTTATTCTCCTCTTCCCTCCCTATCCCTTTTTCCTTGTGTGTTGTGGGTAGGGACTGTTTTGTTTTGACTATATAAACTCCTCTGGGAGCCTTCTTGGCTGAAGAGCAGGGTACAAGTGCTCTAAAGAAAATAATTAAGAAATAAATGTGGCAGCCAGGTCACCACCACCACCATAAAATATGGCTATTGTTATCATTTCCTCAAACAACATCTAACTGGCAAAAAAGGGTAAACTGAAAATAGTAAAAAGAGACCCTAGTTTTGGCAAGGAACTCCTCATGGTTTGGCAAGAAGTGATCCAGGGTTTGGCGACATCCTGTTTGGGTTACTCTAGTCAAGTGCCTCATACTGGGCATGCCCTTAAAGGTGTTCTGGAAACAACTGGAATGTGATGCCAAGCATGTCTGCTGGATTCGGATGGTATAAGCACCTCATTCTCTTGCCTTCTCTGGCTTCCATTCGGTTTCTGGACTCAGTTCAAAGGGTTGATTTTTGACCTTCATGATCTGGGACTCCTGTACTCATCGACCCTCCAAGAGGTTTCCTTCTGCCTCCCCACCCCCCGCTTCGCTCTCAAGGAGCCAAACAATTTTGGCACTAGCAAACAGATAGGCACAAGGAAGAATTCAACATTGTGCTAAGGCGACAGTTCCATCAGCGCAAGCATTTTAGCGTGACAGATGAACGATCTGCCCTCCCCTTCCCCGTGTGCTATTCCGGGGTTCCCCCTGACCACCCAAGTCATTTTTAGAGGGCACATGGGAGAAAGCCCTCTTGCACCAGCAAGAGTCCTTATCTGAGCTTCCAGGTAAAGGTAAAGGGACCCCTGACCATTAGGTCCAGTTGCGGATGACTCTGGGGTTGCGGCGCTCATCTCGCTTTATTGGCCGAGGGAGCCGGCGTACAGCTTCCGGGTCATGTTGCCAGCATGACTAAGCTGCTTCTGGCAAACCAGAGCAGCGCACGGAAACGCCGTTTACCTTCCTGCTGGAGCGGTACCTATTTATCTACTTGCACTTTGACATGCTTTTGAACTGCTAGGTTGGCAGGAGCAGGGACCGAGCAACGGGAACTCACCCCATTGTGGGGATTCGAACCACCAGCCTTCTGATCGGCAAGTCCTAGGCTCTGTGGTTTAACCCACAGTGCCACCTGCGTCCCGGGCTTCCAGGAGTGGGACTCATTCATTGAATCCCACCCACAGTGCTGTTGTGGATGGAGCTCAACACCCGAGTTGGAAGAGTTGTTAAGAGTCTCCTATGCCCGTCACAAAGCAGTTTAACAATCAACCTCTCTTCCCAATGAATTCTGGGAACTGCAGACGTATTAAACCAGATCTAGTCTAGCTATATTGAATTGGATATTGTTATTTGGCCAAGAACTTTCAGTCCTACATCACCACACACACCCACTGGACCGCATGGTGTTTTGCAGGTATGCCTCTGATCGGAGCTGGTCTCACCTTCAGAAAGGCCACGTGGTCTGTACTTTCTAACGCTGCTTTAACCTTGTTAATAATCTCAGTCAGGGAAGAAATGTCGTTTTTCAGGCATGAAAAGGCATTTTGCATTTCCTCCAAGTTCTTCTTCCTCTTCTCCTGGACAGTCTTCATAATAGCCTTCTCCTTCTCATCCAAGATCTGGTGAAGGGATTCAAATCCTGTGGAAATGTGATTTATGATATCTTCGGTACAACTCTGCAAGAGGTGGGGAGAAACACACACACACACACACACACACACACACACACACACACGAATTAATTTCATTTTTAGAGTTAGTGAGAAACAAAGCAGATACGCATTCAAGGCAACAAAAATCAAACATAACGAAAGGGTGATTTGTCCCATCAAGAAGATTTTGAATTAGAAAAGTTCCTATGGAATGTAATAATAATGATGATGATGATAATAGTTAATTTATACCCCGCCCATCTGGCAGTATTACTCAGGAGAACTTGTGCCTGGATATTATGAAACATAAAAACGGAAATTTAACCTTCATAGCCTGAGATCAGGGCACCTTGTGATTATCAGGGACAGGGCCTTTTCAGTGGTGGTGCCCTGGCTTTGACACACTTCCCCACAAAAGCTTGCCTGGTCCTGGCACCTAGAGTCCAGTGTCTTTCCAGTGCTAGATGAAGACCTTTAAAAAAATTTCCCAGGCCAAGCTTATGCTGATCTGCTTCACCTGCACTCTTTCGATACCATTTTCAGGTTGTCTTCACAGATTTCAGGTTTGTTTGTTTTTTGCTTATTTCTGAATACAATTCAAAGTGTTGGTGCTGACCTTTAAGGCCCCAAATGGCCTCGGCCCAGTATACCTGAAGGAGTGTCTTCACCCTCATCATCCAGCCCGGACACAGAGGTCCAGCACTGAGGGCCTTCTGGCAGTTCCCTCACTGCAAGAAGCGAAGCTACATGGAACCAGTCAGAGGGCCTTCTCGGTGGTGGCCCTCCCATCAGATGTCAAATAAATAAACAACTATCTGACTTTTAGAAGACATCTGAAGGCAGCCCTGTTTAGGGAAGTTTTTAATGTTTGATCTTTTAGCGTGTTTTTAATACTCTGGTCAGAGCCACCCGGAGTGGGTGGGGTATAAACAAACAAACAAACAAACAAACATAATGCATTAGGTGTTCTATTGTGCTTTCTATACTTTATTGTAGGCAACAGTGAATTTCAAGGGTGGGGTATAAACAAGGACATTAATGCATGCTCTTTAAACCAGAAAAGTGTGGGGAAGCGGAGTTCCACAATCCCTTACTGCTTTTCCTTTACCTTTAGCTCTCCAATTGCCACCTTCTGGTGTATTTTCTCCTCTTTGGCCTCCTTTAGACGCTCCTTCAGAGGCTTTAGGTATGGCTTCAGCTCCATCTGTGCAGCAGAGAAATCAGCAGAGGTTAAGAAGGAAGGAAGGCTTTAAAAGCATGGAGGAATATGTGGCCAGGTGGAACTGCTGCTTAGCTCCGCCAGGTGGGGCCAAGGCTAGGACCACCTTAGCACAACAGGGGTGCTGCGTAGGGCATGATGGAGACCAGGGAGAATGAAGATATACCGTATTTTTCGCTCCATAAGACGCACCAGACCATAAGACGCACCTAGTTTTTGGAGGAGGAAAACAAGAAAAAAAATATTCTGAATCTCAGAAGCCAGAACAGCAAGAGGGATCGCTGCGCAGCAAAAGCGGCGATCCCTCTTGCTGTTCTGGGTTCTGGGATAGCTGCTCAGCCTGCACTCGCTCCATAAGACGCACAGACATTTCCCCTTACTTTTTAGGATGGAAAAAGTGAGTCTTATAGAGCAAAAAATACGATAATCAGTGCTTTTCCCCCTTTGAAAAATGTTTAGGGTTACTCTCATTTTGACTCAAGAAAATCATCATTTTATAGTTCAAATCAGGGGGAAATAACTAAAGCAAATGGACAAAAGTACAAAGATTCACAAACTGTTTAGAGGTATGCGTCCCCCTGCGTCCCCCCCCAGGGAAAAAAAGCGCTGGATATAAAGTTTTATAAGGACAAACAAGAAACAATATGTACAAAACAAAGGAACACAAATCTAAAAGTAATATCACGCACAGGAATAATAAAGGACACAGAACTTCACTTGCAGAAATATAAATTATTAAATGTATTAATATGAATGGAAGTTAAAAACGTTGTAGCTGTTGCATTGTTGCAGGTTTTTCCCCAGTCAATGAGGCAGACACGGGTTCTTTGAGAAAAGTCTTGTTTTATTAAGCTGCGCAGCTGGCTTCAGCGAGATAACTCTCAAAGGCTGGGCCCTGAACTCAGATTGGAGCTGCTTTTGATACCATGTCACAAACAAACCTCCATGGCACCAGAGCATGTGCAGAGTGTGATCACACAATTTTGCAAGCAAGCAGACAACAGTCTCCCTTCCCTTTCTGCTGACTTCTGCAATTTCTGATGAGGCAAGAAGGCGTTGTCTTGTGGCTTCAGCCTGCAGATGTTCAGACTGCTTTTTGGTGTCAAGGACTGCTGAGGCAAGCAGATTTTCTTCAGTCCTCAGTTCCTAATTCCTGCACTATTCTGGTAACTTGAGTTAGCCCAACCCTGGTGACTCACCCACCATGAGTTGGGGTGGCTCTTACAATATCTTCTGCTCTTCTTAGAGCAGTAAAGGTAAAGGATCCCTGACCATTAGGTCCAGTTGCGGATGACTCTGGGGTTGCGGCGCTCATCTCGCTTTATTGGCTGAGGGAGCCGGCGTACAGCTTCCGGGTCATGTGGCCAGCATGACTAAGCCGCTTCTGGTGAACCAGAGCACCACACGGAAATGCCGTTTACCTTCCCGCCAGAGCGGTACCTATTTATCTACTTGCACTTTGACATGCTTTCGAACTGCTAGGTTGGCAGGAGCAGGGACCGAGCAACAGGAGCTCACCCCGTGGCGGGGATTTGAACCACCGACCTTCTGATCAGCAAGTTCTAGGCTCTGTGGTTTAACCCACAGCACCACCCGCATCCCTCTTCTTAGAGCAGGGTTACTTAATTCTTCCCTCAGTATAAAGGATTATGATTAAGACTGAAATGAAGCAGAATTACAGTGGACGCTCAGGTTGCGAACGTGATCCGTGTGGGATGCATGTTTGCAACGTGCAGCGGTGCTTCTGCGCATGCGCGGCTTGCAACCCAGCGCTTCTGGGCATGCACAAAGCGCGATTTAACCCTCCTGTGCATGCGCGACTGCCGAAACCCGGAAGTACACTGAAAAGGATATACCAAGAGCTCAGGCCACAAGTTTCAATATAAGGAATAATTCCTACTCGAGAGTTGAAAAGAAAAACGTATATATTCTGCTAAGAATAACAGTTTGAAGCTAATAGTAAATTTAAACACAACGTGTAAGTACGATAGTTTTAAGGTAAAACGTTTAAGTGCAGAAATAATGTAATTTCAAATATACAGTGATATAGTATAAAGGTACATAAAATACCAGTACACAACAATTATTTTGTACAAGTCTCAATGGCAGTCAAAAGGAGTCCATATTATATAGAATCAGAATAAAGAATAAAGAATCAAATAGGGCCGAAAAGGAGTATCCGGAGTGTGAATCAGATGTACGACTCAGTAGTGGTGACCAGGACAGGGCCCTGTTTCGGAGTAAACGCCTTCTTCAGCTCGGTTTGTTGAGGACTATAAATCTGTTGGAAGTCTATATCATTTAATTCTTTTATGTTTCTTTTTCAACATGCGTCTTAGATAATGAAATCCAAGTTTTCTTGCGTTTCTCTGTGCGTTTTCCCTAAAACCTGCGTGGTTGTGAACTCTGGTCTGATTTTTCTGAGCCAACATCCCTTGCAAATCACTTTGCCTGCCTGGGCTGAACGAGGTCAAACCGAGCCTGTGGTTTTGTAAGGCTGTCCTCACATTATGATCACCCACCGCTCCCCGCAGCCCACTCAATCCCAAAGCAGAAATCTTGCCACTGACCTGCGCGCATTTCACAGCATCTTTGGTCGGCAGGAACTCGTGGCCCCGATGCGCGGGCTGATCCCGGCAGATCACGCAGATGGGGACGCGATCCTGGCGACAGAAGAGCTTGAGCGGCTCCTCGTGCTCCTCGCAGGAGCCCGCTGAGCTGGCCCTTGCCTGGTGCTCTTCATCCAGCTGCAGCTTGCGCGCTTTTTCCGCGAGGTTGTCCAGAACCCTGTGGCGCCTGACCTCCCGCAGTCTGAAAGGGCAGCGGCACTCCGGGCAAATCCCTCTGCCCCAGCCATCGCGGGCGCAGCTCTTCAGGCAATCCAGGCAGAAGTTGTGGCCGCAATCCAGTACGTGGGGATCGCGGAAGAGGGAGAGGCAGACGGAGCACACCAGATCGTCCACCAGGCTGGAAGCCATGATCCCAGGGGCGGCAGGATCGTCGCCTGCGAGCGCGCTGGCCCTAAGGCACTTTTGCGCAAGGCGCCGCTTGAGGATGAAGGGGCAGAGCGATTCTGCTTTCAGGTTCACTTCTGCATTGCTGGAAAGGGTGGAGCCGTCAAAGAAATCAGATTCACGGGGGTCATCATTTTCTCGCTGCTCACAGTTGTGCCTCATTCAGCTGCCCTCTCCACACCCAGTTCCCTTGCACCATCCTTTTGGAGATTCATGTCTCCAAAAAGGTCTCCTGTCAGTAGAGAACTGGAACCCCATTATTGGCATTAGAAAACAACACCTAGCTCCCTTCATAGTTCAGAGACACTTGGATCCTCTAGGTATTTCGAAGCACCGGTGAAGAAGAAGAGTTTGGATTTGATATCCCGCTTTATCACTACCCGAAGGAGAAAATAACATGAGCCCAATCCATCTTTCCAATGGACCAATATAGCTGTTCTTGCTGATCTAACATTTCGACCTTTCCTATTCAAAGAATCTCTGGCATTTTTATCCTTTGTGCTATGTCAATCCTGCAAACGTTTTTAGATTTTTACAGTGTTCTTTAATATAGTCTATAAAGTTACGCCATTCTCTATTAAATTTGTTATCCTCTCGGTGCCTGGTCTTCCAATGAAGGAGAATAATTTGGATAAATGCAATTAGACGCAGTTAAAAAAGGAAGATACATTTTGGAAGCCAAAGGAGGGGTGGTGGGAAGTCTGGGGGTTCAGGGAACCACATAAAGGTACTATGGTTTAACGTAAACCTCTCTCTCTCCCTCTCTCTCTCTCTCTCTCTCTCTCTCTCTCTCTCTCTCTGTGTGTGTGTAAAAAAATGTTTTTTTCTTTTTGAAACTTGGGGGGGCGGGGCGGGATCTTAAGGCAATATCCAGAGCCCAGTTACCACCTCCTCTGCCCCCTAGTGGTTTCCTGATGTAAATCCCTCACACTGGGATTGAAAACAAATCTTCTATTTTTATTTTTTAATTAAATAAAATTATCCCGATGTTTATTTTTTAAATTTTTAAATTACATTTAGACATAAAACAGGTAACAGTTGCATAAAACGAGGTGAAGCAAAAAAAAAAAGTATACGCTCAGATTAACGTTTCTGAACATGTTAACAAAGTTGTGCCTATATATCATAATCACTACAGAAATGTTTATTTTTATTTATTCAATTGATCTACAATGACACATGTAAAGTAACATGAATTGTGGATTCTATGATTATACACTAGATTACAGTAGAAGATGAGGAATAAAATTTAAAAATGGAACCCATGAAGGGAAGGAAGGAGGTCTGAAAGTTTGAAAGAACCCTTAAATTTTATTTTATTTTTGAAAATGTTATGTTTGTTGTGTACAACTTTTATGTAAAACTAATAAAAAAATATATGAAAAAAGGGAAAGACTTTGGAGGGAGGACTTCTGGGTTCACAAAACACAGTGTTCCCTTCCCCCAGGGCAAAAGTGCTACCTATAGCAGGAAAAAACAAACACATAACAGTGGTACCTCGGGTTACAGAAGCTTCAGGTTACATATGCTTCAAGTTACAGACTCTGCTAACCCAGAAATAGTACCTCGGGTTAAGAACTTTGCTTCAGGATGAGAACAGAAATCGCGCGGCAGCAGCGGGAGGCCCCATTAGCTAAAGCGGTACCTCAGGTTAAGAACAGTTTCAGGTTAAGAACGGACCTCCGGAACAAATTAAGTTCTTAATCTGAGATACCACTGTAATTTTGAAGGCTAATACCTCACCTTCCCATCTAATAATTCCCAAGGTGGCTTACGAGTTCTACAAAGAACTCAGAAGCTCACATTAAAAACAAAAGAAAAAAACACCACAAACCCAAGCCAGCAGCCCTCAGTCCTATAATGTCTGACGTTTGGTGTGTTCTCTTATATTCTATTGGAAGCCAGAGTGGCTGGGGCAACCCAGTCAGTTGGTACAATTAATAAATTATTATTATTATTATTAATCTCAGTGTTGTGGGTTCAAGACCCACTTTGGGGAAAGATTCCTACACTGCGGCACAAAGCAGGCAGCTGAGCCAGGAGGCAACGCGTCCAGTCTCTGCCTCTTCCCCACCGGAGGAACCGCCCTCCAGCCACTGCCCACCTCCTCCAGCCCTAAAAAAAAAGCTCTGGGAAAGGGGTTTTTGCACCACGGCGCCGGATATGCTTAAGACGGCCCTGGCTGTAGTCCCCAAACAGCTGGAGGGCCGAGTTTGCCTATGCCTGATGTAAACGGAAGAGGGAGTTGTGTTTGACAAGGTTTTCTGGGAAGAAGGAGCAGGATGTAGGGAGAACGCCATGGTTGCTGGCTGGGGGGCAGGGGCTGCCCTGAGAGACCCTCAGGGACACGGCTGCTCTGGACGAAGCTTGCTGAAGTTATGGGAGAAGCAACACGAGACCCTTTTGAGGTGCAATGTTCTCTTGAGGTGAAATGAAGGGATTCAGGTTGCAAATAATCCCTATTTCCTAAAAACACAAAGACTGGTGGAATGGCTTGGTGGGCAAAGGCGTGGTGGTCCTAGCTGAATCTGAGGAGGTAAAGGGAGAGAATCTGCCTGCAGGGCTGAGGGGAGAAGTGAGAAGCAGCTTGGGCTGTAGGTCTCTGGTAGGGACTGACAGGAGGGGAGAGTTCCAGGCCAGTTCAGCAAGACACACCTGTGCTTCTATAGCTCAGAAAGAGGTTCATTTGGTATACAGTCGTACCTTGGATCTCATACGCCTTGGTACTCGGATGTTTTGGCTCCAGAACACCACAAACCCACACAATAGGGGGAGGATCTTACCCAGGAATCAGCTCCAGAGCTTCTCCCACCCTACCCACCCTCAGTTAAGCCTTCTTTTGCAGGTTAACCTTTCTTTCCACAGGTACACGGGCGCTGCTACGTCAGAGTCACTGTTGAAGGGCCAGAAAGGAATGCATTGGCAGGTATGCCTTTCCTGTAGCAAAACGTCACAACTTTGGTGTTATCAGGCCTTGGGCGGAATCTTTAATTTATCTTTCCTAACTGGGGGTGGGCGTGTAGCGGTGACCCACACCCCCCTTCTCTTTGCGGCGGTGATACCAGGGTTCCCCGTTAAAGGGGTTGTTTTGAGGGGAGGCTTTGGCCATAAGCCGAGAGGTTGTCATTGTTCTCCCCTGCGATCGCGGTGTAACGGGGGCGGGCTCTCTCTGCTTGAACATATGTTCTCCAGAGCCAGCCCATCCCCCCCCCCACTGGATAACCCTGATGTTCCCCAGATCCCCGGCGGGGGACTGGGGAGGGATAAACGCCCAATGCCTGAGCCAAGGTCTACCCACATCTGAAACGTAATGAAGTTGTGGCCAATTTTAATCCCATAGCACGTTGTCTTGAGTCGTTATTCCACACGGGGGCTGCCCAGGGTTTGGGGGACTCCACCTGTCCACGCAATGCTGCCAGCGTTTTCAGCTGTGCACAGTTATTTCCCATATATTCAATAAACATTTACAATCTTCTCTAAACGTATGTTCTTCTTGTTCTCTTATTCTATACGTTGAATCTGCAAGCTGCGCATATTCTGCAACTTAAGTTGTCATTCTTTAGTTGGGACGCTCGTTTTCCATTTTGGGGCTAACGAAACATGGGCCGCAGTAGCGGCATACATAAAATAACATTTTTTTGACACCTGGGAATTTCAGTCTGAATTATCTCCAACAGAAAGGACTCTATTTTTTTGGGGGGGGTAGTACTTTTAAACATTTTTTCCCCAAATCATTATGGATCATTTCCCAATAAACACCTTTTTGTTTATTTTTTGCTCCGGAGCGTGTCCTGATAAAACCTGCTCTTTAAAGTTGAATAGGAGCAAACGGCAATTGAGGTTTTCCATTGATTGCTGTTTTCTGTGGTTGAGCTTTAAAGAGTATGTCTTTGTGGAGAAAGTTCTGGAGCAAAAAAGGGGTTCTACAGAGTCTCACCAAGCCTGCATGGAGTTTGGTCTTACCCTCAACCGGACGGAGACCAATAAATCATTTTATTATTTGTACCCTGCCCATCGAACTGGCTTGCCCCAGCCACTTTGGGTGGCTTCCAACAGACATAAAAACACAACAAACGTCAAACATTGAAAACCTCCCTATTCAGGGCTGCCTTCAGATGTCTTCTGAAAGTTATAATCCACACTAATGGATAGTGTTTGAAGAGATGCGTTTTCTCTGTGCCTTGTTTTCCCCTCCCCTCAGTCACTGCTTCCCTGCCCTCTGATAGTTCTGGAAACCTGAGATCCTTTGTGGGCATGTTGGCAGGCAAAACAGACAAGGTTTCATTCCTGTTTCTGAAGAATACATTCACTTATTTTTGATGTACCAATTTGATTTAGTCCCTAAATTCATCCCAGCTATTTTCTTCTCTTGCTGTGCTGCTGCTAAGCTCTTTGCTGCTCCCTTGAGTGGGAAAATCCTGAAGAGACTTTCCTGCCTCAGGACTTCATTGCTGCTCTTTCCGGTCTGAAAATAAGCCAGTTTTAGAAAGGGAGGAAGTTTCTCTCCCTGCCCTCCAGGTTAGCAGAGTTGGGAAATTCCGAGAGGCTCTGATATTCCGCTGACTTCAGACAAAACTGCAGCCATGTCAGACTGGGGAGATGTGAGAGGGAAGCTTGCCTATGGGGTTCCTCTAGCTATTTACCAGAAACCTTTTTCTCTGCAATAGTTTAGACGAGGTTCCATTACACACCAATGGGAGCATCATATCAAGACGGCTTCTTTCTGGCAAAGCCACCCAAATACGGCATTGCAGGTGTGAGGCGTGATTGTGTCGCTCTTTATTCCTCCACAGTATTTTGCCCCATCTTGGGGTGGCTTTTCGGACCTGCAGGAGACAGGAAGGGACATCAGGGTTCAAGGCTGTGGCATCCCTTTCTAACAAAGAAGCGTTCTCTCTCCTCCAGTTCTGTCTTCCCTCCTACCGTTGGAGGCAGCCAATGTGCTGCCCTGCAGATGTAGTTGGACTCCAACTCCCATCAGCTCCAGTCATCATGGCCAATGGTTGTGGGGGGGCATGGGGATTGTAGTCAGCCATCATTTGGATGGCACCATGTTGGCCAGGCATAGGCAAACTCAGCCCTCCAGATGTTTTGAGACTACAACTCCCATCATCCCCGACCGCTGGTCCTGTTAGCTAGGGATGATGGGAGTTGTAGTCCCAAAACATATGGCGGGCCGAGTTTGCCTATGCCTGATGTTGGCTATCTCTGCTTCAACTTCTCCCTCCCTGGTGAAATTGGTCACACAGTCTGAATCAGATCACTGCTGAGAGCTTCCGTTGAATGCTCAGACAAATTCAGCTCTAAAATCTCGAATATTTCTATTTGAAATAGGAAAAACAAACAAAACAACAACAACTCACAGATGCTGAGCAAATCCAGAGCCTGTAATCCACATCCATTTCTTCTCTGGCCATGAAAGGAAGAGTCCGATCCAGTATAGGAGTGTCTGGTTTGTAATTTGCTTCAAGAACTATGTTATAAAGAGATAAGTATTTGTGTGTCTAGAAAGTTTGTCTTTTGTGCTATTATTCTTCCTGAATCCTTTGACCATGAGAGTTTTCTGCCGGCATGTCTATATAATCACAATCCCCTGTAACCCTTTGACACCTCCAATTAATATTCTCTCAATCTACTCTCCCATTCAAATTCTCTAGCGCAGTCTGGCAAAAACCAGGGAAACGTCAATAATGTACGTTTGTCATATTTGCATCCCTTAAAGCCCAAATCCAGAATCTACTCATAAGTTTACATGGTGGTAAAGTATCTTAGGCTGGAATAATGGTTAAGTATCCTAGGCTCAGAAGCTGTATGCATTTTATCTCAAATGTTCCTTAAAAAAAATCTTTATTTGGCCTTTTCGCTTAAATTCTTGTGTTCTTCTTGGGATCTCTGATTGCTATTTCACTGTCTTGAATACATCTCTCTCCTATATTTCAGCGTGGATTGTTTAGAACTTGGCTTGGATACAACCAGTGTCTTATGTCGCTTGGAAAACAATAGCAACCCTGCAAATCTTTCTCCATTCCTTGAATGGAAGCTTTGAGGCAGAGCTTTCCAAACTGCGTATCGTGACACTTTAGTGTTTCAGCATCAGGCATCAGAGGGTCCAACCCCCTGGATAAGACAAGGAATGTTCTCACCAATGCTTTTTATTCCATATTTACAGAGAGAGGCTTAGAAATGCAGCTGCTTGGAGTAATGGCATTGCTCATACCAATAACAAATTTAGTTGGTCTCTAAGGTGCTACTGGAAGGATTTTTTTTATTTTGTTTCGACTACGGCAGACCAACACGGCTACCTACCTGTTGCTGTAAAGAAGTAAAAGATGCAGGAAAACGTTTGTGCAAAAGGAACTCTGCTGCAGAAAGAAATGAAAACACAAGAGTAGATGCTCACGTACCAACACCCACATTCCAATTCACTATCTACCACAATTATTTTATAAGCTGCAATCCAACATAAGAAACAAGCCCATCAGACTCAGTAGGGCTTACTTCAGAGTAAGCATGCATCCACCACACTGTAAGAAATATATGGTGGGTTCCTTTACCATTTCCTCCTTGTCTTTGATTGCCACTAGCTGAGAATTCCTTGCAAGGCAATCATCTCGGCTCTCGTTCCAGGATTTAACATTTGTTGAAGACCAGTAGCATGTCTCCCCGTGAAGATGCCACTGGGCAGGGCAGAGTCTGCAAGAATTCGCTGGGCAGGAGAGAACCGGAGACATAATTAATGTTTCTGTTTAAGCCCCCATTGATAGTAATGGGGGGGGGGGCACAGAAATCATTGCGGCAAATCCAGCAGCTTTCTAAGCTACCCAAGGGGTCCTGCAGACAATAGATACTATCACTATAACCACAGTTTCAGCACCACCACCTGAGACCTCTGCTGCACCAGGTCTACAGAGCTCATCATAGCCATCCTCATGTGGCACATGATGAATGCACTGTCTCGCTCCATAAGGTAAAGGTAAAGGACCCTTGGGTGGCTAAGTCCAGTCAAAGGTGACTATTGGGTTGCGGCGCTCATCTCCACTTTCAGGCCATAGGAGCCAGCATTTGTCCCCAGACAGCTTTCCGGGTCATGTGGCCAGCATGACTAAACCGCTTCTGGTGCAACGGGACACCAAGACAGAAACCAGAGTGCATGGAAACACCGTTTACCTTACCACCACAGCGGTACCTGTTTATCTACTTGTACTGGCATGCTTTCGAACTGCTAGGTTGGCAGGAGCTGGGGCAGAGCAACGGGAGCTCACTCTACTGTGGGGATTTGAACCGCCGACTTTCCGATCGGCAAGCCCAAGAAGCTCAGTGGTTTAGACCACAGCGCCACCAGCATCCTTAGGTACTCCCTAAGGAGAGCATCCCTACTTGCCCAGGTTCAAGTTTCACCTGGTATGCTGGCTCGCGGTGATGACCTCACAGAGCTGCAATTCCAAACGCCCTTAGCCAAGTGGAATTCCCTGTACTCTCCATGACCGTTGAATAAGAGTGCTTTAAATGTATGGTGTGGATGTCACCAGTGCTGTTTTTCTAGAAAAAGAGGTGCCAGAATTCACCAGGAATGCCTCTCTTATAATGGCCATGGTGCTCAGCTGAAAGGTGCTGGAACTGAGCTCTGGCAAGTTCTAGTTGGGGGGGGGGGAAGCCCTGGTTATGACCATGTCTTTCAGGGGCCCCATGACAATGGATCAAAATCATATTGATCTTGTAATTGGTTTGTTAAAATTGTTGGTTGGTAAAATCAAAAATGTATTAGGAGATAATTTGCAAGGCCCCCCCTCTGAGATTTGGTCCGCCTAGGGGCCTCCTCGTTGTTGTTGTTGTTGTTTAGTCGTTTACTCGTTTAGTCGTGTCCGACTCTTTGTGACCCCATGGACCAGAGCACGCCAGGCACCTCTGTCCTCCACTACTTCCCGCAATTTGGTCAAACTCATGCTGGTAACCTCGAAAACACTATCCAACCATCTCGTCCTCTGTCGCCCCCTTCTCCTTGTGCCCTCCATCTTTCCCAGCATCAGTGTCTTCTCCAGGGAGTCTTCTCTTCTCATGAGGTGGCCAAAGTATTGGAGCCTCAGCTTCAGGATCTGTCCTTCCAGTGAGCACTCAGGGCTGAATTCCTTCAGAATGGAGAGGTTTGATCTTCTTGCAGTCCATGGGACTCTCAAGAGTCTCCTCCAGCACCATAATTCAAAAGCATCAATTCTTCGGCGATCAGCCTTCTTTATGGTCCAGCTCTCACTTCCATACATCACTACTGGGAAAACCATAGCTTTAACTATACGGACCTTTGTTGGCAAGGTGATGTCTCTGCTTTTTAAGATGCTGTCAAGGTTTGTCATCGCTTTTCTCCCAAGAAGCAGGCGTCTTTTAATTTCGTGACTGCTCCCACATTGTGACCAAGCTGTTACACATCCCTGTGCCTTACTTCTTCTGCTCTTGAGAACCTTTGTCTCATGACACACCCCACCCAACAGATATTGGTTCTCTGTCCAATTTCAGAAGTGGGGGGCTTATGCCCCTCGAGACCAATGGTGACTGGTGCCCATTGAGACTGGTAGGGCGAAGGGCAGAAAGGCCAACAAGAGACGGAACTGGACCCAATGACAGGCAGAGCCAACTCATCTTATTTTGGGTCCTATCCTGCTCCCAACACTGAGATCAGGTGTGCCAACTTGGATAAAATGTTGGGGGTGGGGAGGTACGCCCCACCCCTCATAATCAATCATGGACAAAAATGGACAAAAGCCACTGCTAAATGTGCTTTCTGGAGCCCTGTCCCCCCCCTGACCTGCAGCCTGGTTTTTGCCAGAGTCTCTGCCCTGAAAAGGGACGCGGGTGGCGCTGTGGGTTAAACCACAGAGCCTAGGACTTGCCGATCAGAAGGTCGGCGGTTCGAATCCCTGCTATGGGGTGAGCTCCCGTTGCTCGGTCCCTGCTCCTGCCAACCTAGCAGTTAAAAAGCATGTCAAAGAGCAAGTAGATAAATAGGTACCGCTCCGGCGGGAAGGTAAACGGTGTTTCCGTGTGCTGCTGTGATTTGCCAGAAGCGGCTTAGTCATGCTGGCCACATGAACCGGAAGCTGTACGCCGGCTCCCTCAGCCAATAAAGCGAGATGAGCGCCGCAACCCCAGAGTTGGTCACGACTGAACCTAATGGTCAGGGGTCCCTTTACCTTTACCTGTCCTGAAAATCATTCCGGGATCATCCTGCAGGTCTCCCTATGGAAGGAAGTCTGCCAAGCTAAGCTTCTCTAACCAGTTTTGGCCCCTTTAGCAGGCTGTTTTTTAACAAGCACAGGCTCACAGCATGACAAGGTGAGGGGGGCATTCTTGAGAAATTGTTACAAAGAAAGAGCAAGCACAGTTGGAAATGGAGACCTGAAATGTCCATTGTTGTAGTGACACTGTTCTCCACACGGGGGCTGTGCATGCATGTCTGTTAAAAACAGTTGGTTTTGATGGTTTTTAAGGCAAAGGTCCCTATAATTAAAGCCATGGTTTTCACAGTAGTGATGTATGGAAGTGAGAGCTGGACCATAAAGAAGGCTGATCGCCAAAGAACTGATGTTTTTGAATTATGGTCTGGAGGAGACTCTTGAGAATCCCATGGACTGCAAGAAGATCAAACACATCCATTCTTAAGGAAATCAACCCTGAGTGCTCACTGGAAGGACAGATCCTGAAGCTGAGGCTCCAATACTTTGGCCACCTTATGTGAAGAGAAGACTCCCTGGAAACGACCCTGATGTTGGGAAAGATGGAGGGCACAAGGAGAAGGGGATGTCAGAGGACGAGACGGTTGGACAGTGTTCTTGAAGCTACCAGCATGAGTTTGACCAAAATGCAGGAGGCAGTGGAAGACAGTTGTGCCTGGCGTGCTCTGGTCAATGGGGTCACGAAGAGTCGGACACGACTAAACGACTAAACAACAACAACAAGGCAAGATGAGCGCCGCAACCCCAGAGTCGGCCACGCCTGGACCTAATGGTCAGGGGTCCCTTTACCTTTACCTAAGGATAGAAGAGGCACACAGAACACTCATAAAATGCTGGCTGGAGGAATGAAAAATTTGGTGATTAAATTAACTTGGACTGCTGTTGTCCATTCGTCTACTCCACTGAACACTGCAGGTGGAAGTCAGAATAGTGCTAAGGAGATCACTCCTTGCCTGATGTAAATGATCTACCTTCTCTTCCCATTGTATTCTGTTCTGTGGATATGAACCCTGGCCTCCCTGGTCCAAGTTCATACAACAGAACTAAATACAATTGCATGTCACCCCAGCCTCTGAATGGTGCAAGATCCCAGAGGTTTACCCACAGGTCAATTTCCCTGGACAACAGAGGCTGTGGTGTCTTTAGGATATAAAAGTTAAAGGTAAAGGACCCCTGGACTGTTAAGTCCAGTCAAAGACAACTATGGGGTTGCAGTGCTCTTCTCGCTTTCAGGCCAAGGGAGCCGGCGTTTCTGGGTCATGTGACCAGCAGGACTAAACCGTTTTTAAACTCTTTTTCTTTTTCCTTTTTGATTCTTTTTTATTGTATTAATCTGAAAACTTTAATAAATATCTTAAAACAAAACAAAACAAAAACCCGAGGTCAAAATGGGGAGTTGCTAATGCTGAGGCATTCTTCTTTAGATCTGCTTCTTTAGATTTACTTCTCATTTCAGAATAAAGTGCTTGTGCTTTACTTCTGCTTTTATTCTTGGATAACAGTGAAGTAAATCAATGAGGGTATGTGGGTGTGTGCATTAAATTAGAAGTTAGAGGTTGTGGTGGGGACTTGGGATTTTGGGGGAGTCATTTAACTCCCCCCTGCGCCCCGTTCCTGGTTTTAGCAGTGCTAAGTACCGTACTTTACGAATTCTTAAAGTTTCGTTTTAAAGTTTCTTGTCTAAGTTTTCTTTCCACAAGGCCCTTGAGATGTTTTTTGCCTCTCCCTCTCTGCCTCCAAGTTTCTCAAACAAGTCATGGTCGAGGCGGTCTCACAGTCTGGGCACTCAGCCCAAGACCTCATAATCAGCAACGGCAGGGGAGGAAACTGCAGCTGTGGGGAAAAAGAGAAGCCCTCCGCCTTCCATTCCCTGACTTGCAGTGGTAAACAATTATATTATATTATCACTCATTTTCCTGCCCGGCAAGAACCCTGCCTGCTCTTTGTTTATACAATCCTGCAAAACTGCCTTTAATCTTTGTTGCCAATATTTGTGCATAAATCTTGTAATCATTATTTAGTAATGATATTGGTTATGAACTCTTTATTTCGTCCTTGTTTCGGGATTACTACTATGTGAGCCTGCTTCCAGGTATTGGGAATCTGCTATTGGGGCATTGTCAAAGGAACAACCAGGAGCTTAAAGTAAGGTTACCAGATTTTTTTCAATGAATCTGGGGACACTTTAAATAAACAAACAAATAAATAAATAATACACGTTCGGGATGTTGATGCTGCAGTGATGGCGGTGGCAGAGGGGCTGCCGCCACCTTGACCTCAACCGCCACATTTCCCCTTCCTCTTTTTATGAATTAGGCACAACCGGGGAAGGTGTAAACAGGAAGTCTGCCTCCCCCCCTTGTAAATAATTTAAAGCAAGGACCTGCTAACTAAGGTCGAGAGAACTCCTCCCCCCCCCTTTTTGGTAAAAGATTTAATTTCACGGTTTGGCAGCATAAGAAATTTTACTGGAGGATAAAGAGCTAACTTAGGGAGCTGAAGTGCCACCCCCCCGGGACCCGGGAGTGCTCCGTGAGAGAGCCTGTTGATGAGGTACTGAAGAGCTTGACAGCTGTCAAATTAGCTGTCAAGACGGAAAAAGAGAACTTTGTTTCTGTTGCTTCTGCTGGTTATATTTGTTACAATTTTGTTACAACTTGTTGAAAACAAGGAAGAACCGATATAAATTAACTTGATTTTTGGATTTGAACTGGAAGGAATATTAAGGAACCAAAATCCCTCTAGAGGGGGTTGTGGGACATTACAAGAATGGCTGGAGAAGGGAAAATCCAGGCTGAACTGGACAGAGTATTTGTTCTCTTGGGAAAGTTACAAGGCCAAATTGATGTTTTGGCTACAAATGTTACAACTCTGGACTTAACTGTAAACAACATCATGGAATTTGATAAGGACTTGAATCAGGAAGCCTATTCAATTGGACAAAAAGAGAAACTTGAGTTTGAGAATTTGGAGAAGGAGATATATGTTGTTTCTGAAGAAAAGGAAGGAGGAGCTGTAATTTTGCAGATGACAAAGGAGAGTTTGAGGCCTGACATGATGGTAACAAAGGAAAATAAAAGCTTGATGTGGAAAATCTGGCCTGAATTGAAGATTGAAAAATGGAGAGATCTCCTTATGTGGAGATCTGAAGACCTAAGGATTACAAATTTGCTTAAGGTGGAAGTTGGAGCTTTGGGGACATTTGGACTTGAAAGGAGTAAGAAACAAGATTTGGGCTCCACTTTCAAGTATGGAGGTCTGGCTGGAAGAAACATGGATCCTGTGGGGCCAGAGCTTCTCCGAGATTTGGTGTTCAATATTAAGGACTATCAAAAAAAACCGGCAGAGAGGAATTGAGAGAGAATTAAGAGCCTCGGATGTGAGATCTCCAGGCTGATAGTAGATTAAGACTGATGGACATTTGTTGGGGACTGAAACCGGGAAAGGGGGGGTGGAGCCTGGGAATCCAAAGGGTACATAATTATAATTTGTTCTGTTTTTATTTTGCTTTGTTATTTTTAGGAAAATTGGGAAATTCGTGGAAGGGAATTTGGGTCGACTTTAGAAAAAAAATGTTTTAAGAATGAGTATTGATGTATAAGTATTGATGTTTAAGTTTGGATAAGGTAAAATTGGTTTTTTTAAAAATGAACTAAATTAAATGAAAATAAGGTTAGCAAAAACAAATTGAGGAAATGGATCAAAGAGAAAAAGTAAAATAATAATATGTTAAGTATTGATGTATAAGTTTGGATAAGGTAAAATTGGATAAGGATTTGCTGAACTAATAATTTGAATTAGAATACAAGAAGGGGAGGTATGAGGAGGTCAGGGAAATATGTAATTGAAAAATAAGTATTGTGAATTCTATGTGTTTTTAAACTCTTTTTCTTTTTCCTTTTTGATTCTTTTTTATTGTATTAATCTGAAAACTTTAATAAATATCTTAAAACAAAACAAAACAAAAACCCGAGGTCAAAATGGGGAGTTGCTAATGCTGAGGCATTCTTCTTTAGATCTGCTTCTTTAGATTTACTTCTCATTTCAGAATAAAGTGCTTGTGCTTTACTTCTGCTTTTATTCTTGGATAACAGTGAAGTAAATCAATGAGGGTATGTGGGTGTGTGCATTAAATTAGAAGTTAGAGGTTGTGGTGGGGACTTGGGATTTTGGGGGAGTCATTTAACTCCCCCCTGCGCCCCGTTTCTGGTTTTAACAGTGCTAAGTACTTTACGAATTCTTAAAGTTTCGTTTTAAAGTTTCTTGTCTAAGTTTTCTTTCCACAAGGCCCTTGAGATGTTTTTTGCCTCTCCCTCTCTGCCTCCAAGTTTCTCAAACAAGTCATGGTCGAGGCGGTCTCACAGTCTGGGCACTCAGCCCAAGACCTCATAATCAGCAACGGCAGGGGAGGAAACTGCAGCTGTGGGGAAAAAGAGAAGCCCTCCGCCTTCCATTCCCTGACTTGCAGTGGTAAACAATTATATTATATTATCACTCATTTTCCTGCCCGGCAAGAACCCTGCCTGCTCTTTGTTTATACAATCCTGCAAAACTGTCTTTAATCTTTGTTGCCAATATTTGTGCATAAATCTTGTAATCATTATTTAGTAATGATATTGGTTATGAACTCTTTATTTCGTCCTTGTTTCGGGATTACTACTATGTGAGCCTGCTTCCAGGTATTGGGAATCTGCTATTGGGGCATTGTCAAAGGAACAACCAGGAGCTTAAAGTAAGGTTACCAGATTTTTTTCAATGAATCTGGGGACACTTTAAATAAACAAATAAATAAATAATACACGTTCGGGATGTTGATGCTGCAGTGATGGCAGTGGCAGAGGGGCTGCCGCCACCTTGACCTCAACCGCCACATTTCCCCTTCTTCCGAGGCTTCTATCTCCTTTCTCCATGAGCCTGGGCAGCCCCTGAGTTGTTGGTTCTTCGATGGTGGTGGTGGTGGCGGGGAAGCGGTGCGTGGTGGGTCAGGCATGGAAGGCGGAGAAGGAGGGTCGAGAGCAGTGGCGGCAGTGAGGCTCGGGCAGCGAGATGCCTCCCTTCCCATCGGAGCAGCCCCAATCCAATTCCTACTTGCGTGCAAGCAGGAGGGGGCACGGATCCCTCAGCTGGGAAGGGAAGCTTCCTGTTACTAACTGAGAGATCCCTGCCCCCTCCTGCTTGCACGCAAGCTCTGATAGGTAGCGTGAAGCCTCCCTTCACAGCTTAGTTGCTGGGGTCAGGGAAGGTGGAGGCAGCCCAGAAGCTGCATCTTCGAGCCCCTGAACCACCATCATATTCTGAGCAGCTCCTGAAGCCAGCCAGAGCCAACTGCTCCGGGCTGCTGAGACTGCCGCTGCTGCATTTCCCGGGGACGTTAGATGAAATCCGGGGACATTCTGGGGATGGAATTTGTCCGCGGACTTATTTGCAAATCCCTGGGAAATGGGGACGTCTGGTAACCCTAGCTTAAAGTGGAGTCCTGATTATTGCCTTCCTGGGGCAAGGCAGGCTCCCATCTTGCCCATCAACTGAGGAGAGGTAAGAACCACTCAAGGAGGGGAGAGCAAGAGGTGCAAGAGGTTCGAGCACAACGGAGTCACTCAGTCCCAGCAATGATGAGAAAGCACTGCTTTCAAATAGATTCAGATTTTAAATAGATTCAGATTTTATTTCAAGGTGCATCATGACAGCTGACAAACAAGACAAGACAAACAAAACAAAAGGGTTATTGAGGGCTGCACCCTGAGTTGTGCCTCCAGAGTTTTACACATGCAGATAAACACCACTCTTTTCATGTCATTCTAACCACTCTAGCTAACCACAAGGCTCTTCATATCAATTACATAGGAAACATCTGCATAACCACTTCCTGTAGAAAAAGCAGGCAGGGAAAAAGCACTTTCTATCTTTTTTTCCATAAACTTCCCTCCCCCTCCTTCTCTCTCTTTCGCTCTTGCCTATGGATCATGCTAGCCATAGCAAGCACTGCATAAGCAAATCAAAATGGTGTCTTCCTTGCCTCTGTCTGTTTTAAGAAAAGGTCTTGCATTCACCATCTCGTATCCCATGGAAGCCACCTCTCCTCCCCACGGCTGTTCTCTGAAGCAGACCCCACAGTCCATTGAAACTTTCAAAAATGGAAGTTGAAAGGAGCAGCGTGAGGTGGCTTACAAAGGGCAACATTTGTCAGTGGGTGCCTGGTGCCTCTTGGGAAGTTTGCAAGGGAGTCCCAAAGGCAGCTGCTTTACTGTCCTCCTGAATGGGTAATCAGGAGAGGAGACAAATGATTGCAGTACACAGGAAAACAATAAGCTGACTTTTACAGAGCCAGGCTAATTGATCCGTCTACCTCAGTATTTTCCACACTGACTGACAGCTGCACTCCAACATTTCAGCCAGACTTGAGGAAGGTGTGGAGCAACAGTGGTGTGGGTTGGAGGGGGGAGATGGCTTATGGAGAGCCCTGAGGGCTAGTCAGGCATGCCCCACAACTAGGGGAGCGGAGGGCTCTGTGGTCTCAACCAGGGATGTCCAAGAGGTCGATCGCAATCTACCAGTCGATCGCGGGGGTGTCCCAGGTCGATCGCTGTAGTTTTGTAAGTGATCTCCCTGTTGCTCTTAAGCAATTGTTACGCACCCCGCCCCCACTTTGAGAGGCTGATTTCTTTGCCTGGGTGGCAGAGTTTGGGAAGGCAGAAGGTGAGCTGACTGCTGAGCGATTGATTTAGCACACTCCTCCTAAAACCAGCCTGGTGAATTCTTTCCAAAAGAAGCTCAACAACTTTGGCTCCCCCCAAAAAAGCATAACAACTTAACTACTGGCAATGACAATGGGTAGATTACAGCCTTTTTATACTTTGAGTAGATCGCAGTCCCTTGGGAGTTGGATGTGCCTGGTGTAAACCACTGAGCCTCTTGGACTTGCTGATCGGAAGGTCGGCAGTTCAAATCCCTGCGACGGGGTGAGATCCCGTTGCTCCATCCCAGCTCCTGCCAACCTAGCAGTTTGAAAGCACACCAGCATGCGTAGATAAATAGGTACCTCTGCGGCGGAAAGGTAAATGGCATTTCTGTGCACTCTGGTTTCCATCATGGTGTCCCACTGCACCAGAAGTGGTTTAGTCATGCTGGCCACATGACCCAGAAAGCTGTCTATGGACAAACACCGGCTCCCTTGGCCTGAAAGCGAGATGAGCGCCGCAACCCCATAGCCGCCTTTGACTGGACTTACCCATCCAGGAGTCCTTTACCTTTTACCTTTTACCCCACAACTGACACATTTTAAGCTGGATATTGTGGATCACAGAAGCCAATCCCAGCTTCTGTTTTGATCCCGGAATATCCCATGAAGACTAGCACCTTGGCATGAGTCAGCAAGGCTGCAACTGACCCTGCAGTTCAGCACCAGACCACCTTCTGGGAGTGCTTTGGCAATCATCAAAGGGTCGTGCCAAAGCGCCTCTGGGAGGCCATGCTGGCCGGGGGTGAGGAGGAGGCCAAGGCAGTGGAGGATGAGGTTGCAGCCACAGAGGAGGACAGCAAAGGTGTGGAGGAGGAGGGAGCAAGGAAGTAGGCAGGGAAGGGAGGGGTGGGCGGTGGTGGGCGTGAGCTATGGGCTGGTGAGATGGTGTGGGGTATCCCAATTTGCCCTCTTAAAATGTTGGGGTCCTGCTGGTTTCACATGATTCAAAATCACATTATAAGGGATTATTATTATGACCAGAATGTAATTGAAACTAATGAGATTTTGGAATGCAGAAATAAAGAAAATCATCAAACCATCAAATCTAGCACACGGGGGGGGCACTTTATCTAAATTATACAATTTGGCATTTGAACGATTAGTAATTGTATTATAAATTGGTATTGTTCTAATGAGGCTATTATTGGAGTGTAATTGAAAACTAATAGAATTTATTATAAAAAAACATTCATCCCATTCTGCTTCTTGAAGGCTTTGACAACATCAGAAACTGCAGAAACTGGCTGCTGGATTGATCCCAAAAGGAGGCAAAAAGAATAATTATGCAAGATAGAATGAGCCTCATAGAAAGTGGAGAGAGAGAAGTTTTTCTCCCTCTCTCATAACACCAGAACTCCACGGAAACACCCATGGAAGCTGAACGTTGGAAAATTCAGGAGAAAACAAAGTTCGTCTTCATCCAGCGCATGGTTAAAGTATGGCGCTCTTTCGCCCAGGAGGCAGTGATGATTCCCCACTTGGATGGCTTCAAAAGAGGGCGAGAAAGGTTCGTGGGGGAGAGGGCTATTGAGAGCTTCTAGCCATGAGGTCTGTGCTTTGCCTCCTTCTGAGTTACTGGAAACTGCAGACGGGCAGAGCGCTCTTGTGAGTTTCCCACAGGCATCTGGGTGGCCCCTGTGAGAACAGGGTGCTGGACTCTTTATGCCCATGGCCTGATCCAGCCAGGCTCTTCTGATGTTCTTATAGTCTTATGAAGCTCAGTTTAATAAACAGTCCTCATGCTGAACCAGAGGGGAATTCAGGGCAAAGGAGAGGCAGGGAAGGAAACTCCACCCCTTTTAGTTCTGGCTTGCCCTTTTGGATTCAAACCAGCTACTGCAATAACAATTCCAGGAAATCAGTTCCATTTCCAGAAATCCAGGAAATTTAGTAGCAGCTGCTGACAATAGGTCTGTATAAGGAAATTTGGCACCACCTAAAAACATTAGTGACAGCTGGACCATAAAGAAGGCTGTTCGCCGAAGAATTGATGCTTTTGAATTATGGTGCTGGAGGAGACTCTTGAGAGTCCCATGGACTGCAAGAAGATCAAACCTATCCATTCTGAAGGAAATCAGCCCTGAGTGCTCACTGGAAGGACAGATCCTGAAGCTGAGGCTCCAATACTTTGGCCACCTCATGAGAAGAGAAGACTCCCTGGAGAAGACCCTGATGTTGGGAAAGATGGAGGGCACAAGGAGAAGGGGGCGACAGAGGACGAGATGGTTGGACAGTGTTCTCGAAGCTACCAGCATGAGTTTGACCAAAATGCAGGAGGCAGTGGAAGACAGGAGTGCCTGGCGTGCCCTGGTCCATGGGGTCACGAAGAGTCGGACACGACTAAACGACTAAACAACAACAACAACAAGGCAAGATGAGCGCCGCAACCCCAGAGTCGGCCACGACTGGACCTAATGGTCAGGGGTCAGTTTACCTTTACCTAAGGATAGAAGAGGCACACAGGCAAAGGTCCCTATAATTAAAGCCATGGTTTTCCCAGTAGTGATGTATGGAAGTGAGAGCTGGACCATAAAGAAGGCTGATCGCTGAAGAATTGATGCTTTTGAATTATGGTGCTGGAGGAGACTCTTGAGAATCCCATGGACTGCAAGAAGATCAAACCTCTCCATTCTGAAGGAAATCAGCCCTGAGTGCTCACTGGAAGGACAGTTCCTGAAGCTGAGGCTCCAATACTTTGGCCACCTCATGAGAAGAGAAGACTCCCTGGAAAAGACCCTGATGTTGGGAAAGATGGAGGGCACAAGGAGAAGGGGATGACAGAGGACGAGATGGTTGGACAGCGTTCTCGAAGCTACCAGCATGAGTTTGACCAAACTGCGGGAGGCAGTGGAAGACAGGAGTGTCTGGCGGGCTCTGGTCCAGGGGGTCACGAAGAGTCGGAAACAACTAAATGACTAAACAACAACAAAAGAAACATGGTTGCTTAGAAAGTTGAGGTACATAATTATAATCTGCTTTAATATTTTTACTTTTGTATGTTTTAAATTAGTGTTGTATTTTTTCTGATTTTATTGCTTTATCTTTTTGTATACTGCTCTGAGGGTTTTACAATAAAGTGGTATGTGAATCTTATGACTCCCAGGTTTGGGGAGGCAGAAACAGGGACTCTCCGGTGCATGAGTAGGTTAGGTTTGTCACTTTCAAAAAATTAGTGAATTCTTACTGCATGGTGCTACTTAGCCATTTTTTATGGAGCAAATTTTGGGCACCTAAACGCTACCCAACTTTTGTGATACCTTGCAATGGCTGCCTCCTAAACATTAAGATCTTTCATTATTTTTAAAATCTCATTGTCTTTTGCATTCCTCCCTCAAGAGGCTCCATAAAATTATAGAAGCCAATGCTCTTTTCAACTTTCTGCAGGCATTTTCTTTTTGCTTCGTTCCCATAGCATTTTCTCTAAAGTACTGTAAGGTTGTCATTTGTTAGTCTCAAACTCAGCAATTGCCAAGTTGCCAACTGGCACCAGGACTTCAGCAGCTGTTTTTCTTTCTGCACATTGAGGGTGACCACACTCCCCACTGGGAGGTCCTGCCCTTTGTTTGGGGGGGGGTTGATTTTAAATTATGCTAAACATTCTTTTTCACTTCGTGCCCAAGAATGCCTTCGGCCTCTAACAGGGTTGCACTGTTATCTGAAGCAGGGCAGAAGACCTTGGGCAATTGAAACCATCTCTAGATCCAGGCTGGGGGTGACATTAAAGGCTGGGTGGGGCTGGAGCCAGAAACGGCTGACAAGGACTTCGCAGGTGAGAATGAGGAAGCGGGGGAGAGGGAGGAAGAGGAGGAGGAGGAGGAGGAGGAGGGAGGAAGAATATAAATAGCAGGAACCAATCACTTTGAAAACTTGTTTTGCTTCTTGTGGGTTTGGCCAGCATCAGATACTTGTTCCAGCACTGCAGAATTTAGCTGCTAGATTGATTCTGCCAGAAGGTAAAAACAAGAATTCTACAATGTATTGGGGGGGGATATGGGGAGGGGAGGAAAGGGAGAGGATGAGATGGGGCAGGAGACTGGGGAAAGGAGAAAGAGAGGAGGAAGGGGGAGAGGATTTTGGACTGAAGAAAAAACATTTCTAAAATAATATAAGCAGTGCTCTTTTTCTTAAAAAATATTTAGGGGTTCTCTCATTTTGACTCAAGAAAATCACCAATTTATAGTTGAAATCAGGAAAAATATATACAGTAACTGGACAGGACAGAGAAGACTTATTCCCAAAGGTGCCTTTTTTTGTTTTGTTTTTTGAAAAAAGGAAACCCAGAGGGGAAAACGCAAATCCTCACACCAAAATTTGTGGTTCTGACAAAAAAGAAAAAGAAGAAGAAGAAAAAGGAATGAACTGATTATTAAGGACCACAGAAATTATTTTTTTAAAAAAATATCCAGAAAAGAAGGGGAATTTAGGTGCTTCTAAAAGCCTTCCTGCACCCAAAAATAAATGGTAAAACAGAGGGGGCCAACAACCAGACATGGACAGATACTTTCAGTTGGGGCGGGAAGAAAAGAGAGAAAATTTAGTGAAATAAGAGAAGGAGAGGGGGAAGCAAACAAGTCAAAGCAGGGAGTTTTGCCCCTCCCCTCAAGGGATCTAAGGCAATAGGAAGGACATTAAAGCTTCTCTCCAAATGACCTGGCGGCCTTTTCTTTTCCTAGATTCAGGTAGGTAGCTGTGTTGGTCTGACGCAGTCGGAATAAATAAATAAAATGTCCAGTAGCACCTTAGAGACCAACTAAGTAAGTTCTGGGTATTACCTTTGCATGCACACGAAAGCTTATACTGTACTATGGGTCGGCAAACTAAGGCCCGCGGTCTGGATCAGGCCCAACTGCCTTCTGGATCCGGCCCGCGGACAGTTTGGGAAAGGGCGTGGGGATTCTCATTGTTCGGGCTGTGCCATTCCCTCCCCCGCGCCATCCCCCCCTCTTACACACACCACGGCGGTGCCTCCTCCCTTCTCCTACTGGCTTCTCCCCGCCCTGCCTAGAGGAGGAAGGGGGCTGGACTTTGTTGGATCATTGTGAGCGCTTGAGGGGCCGCCATTTTAAGCAGCCCTTCTCCAGAGCCAAGCCCTTTCAAGCGCTGCTCGTCGTCCCTCCGCCACCACCAGCCCCTGCCGCCCGCAACGCACAGGTAAGCTGTGTCCTTTATAAAAAACTGCATCTGTGGGATCTTTGTGGGGCCTGCCTGGCATGCTGTGTCCTTTTATTTAAAATGGGAGGAGGACTACGTGCCCCCCCCACCGCAATGTGCATAGGAATTCGCGTCCCCCCCCAAAAAAAACCCCAAATATAGTCCGGCCCTCCACAAGGTCTGAGGAACAGTGGATTGGCCCCCAGCTGAAAAAGTTTGCTGACCCCTGGTTTATACCCAAAACATACTTAGTTGCCCTCTAATGTGCTACTGGACAATTTATTTTATTTTCCTAACATTCATTGGGGCGGGGTAGAGAGAGAGATAGATTGGAGGAAAGCCATGAAAGCAGCCAAGAAAGGGAAGGAGGAAAGGAGTGAGAAATGTTTCGGGTCTGGAAGCACAAGGAAACCCGGGACCTCAGGAATCAATGAAAGATCAGGCTGGGGAACGGGCGCAGGCAGTGCCAGATTTATGTATAAGCTAAACAAGCTCTAGCTTAGGGGCCCACTCTCTTGGCCCCCCCCCCCAACAAAATTTAAAGAAAGAAACCTTGGATGTTCATTTCCAAAACAAGATAAAAAACAAATAAAATAAAACCTACACACAGCACAACAGTGTTTTGTGTCGTGTAGGCTCCTAGGATGTGAGTAATGGGTCCTGCCTGCTAGCCTGCTCCCTAAAATATCACATGCCTACATTCTGCCTACATTCTGCATGGACTGGTTGCATGGCAACATGGGCAAATGGCTTTAGATACCTATGAGGTCCATAAATTGCCATATAGCATATATTCAACACAAAAAACAGTGACAATTTGTTGTTGACAAAGGACAGCTTGACATATAAAGGGCCCCATTAGCTTCAGGAGCTTAGGGCCTCATGAAACCTCAATCCGGTCCTGGGCGCAGGGCACATCTGCAAGGGGAGGGAGGCTCTCATGGAGGGGCAGGCCAGGCAGGTCCTGCGGCTGTGCAGAAGCCATCCTCCGTCCCTCTCCCTGCTGGATGCTGGGCTGGGATTAGATGACCATGGAGCTTGCAGGTGACTGCTTCCTTTGTGCCTCTCTCCTCCTGCTGCTGCCGCCACCGCCGCTTCCTTCCCCTCTTTCCCAGGAACATTTAGATTCACAAAATGTTTAGGGGTACGGGTACTCCCGCGTGGCCTCAGAAAAAAAAGCACTAAATATAAGGCTGGCTTTGTTTGATTGGTGGAACTCCTAGAATCCCTTTGGGGGCCGTGAGGGAGGAGAGGGGGAGAACGTTCCCTGGTGCAAGGAGAAATCCTTGTCCTGACAGAACATTCTCTTAGCACTGCTAGGAATACAACCCAAAGTTCTCACCCCCTCATTCAATATAATAGGGAATCTAAAAATGGCTATACTGTTGTTCAGGCTTCAGAGAAAAGTAGAAGAAATTTGCAGAAATATGAGCCTCTCTGGATTAAGCCTGCCAAATTTTAGGCAGATCCATTCAGAGGTTTTTGTGCTGGACACCTTAATTAAAGTGGGTCAGACCTCACCTGGAGTACTGTGTCCATTTCTGGGCACCACAATTTAAGGAGGATATTGACAAGCTGGAACGTGTCAAGAGGAGAGCGTCATTTTCTGATAAGGCTTGGAAACCAAGCTTTATGAGGAGGAGGAGTTGGGTAGGAGGAGACTGGGGGGAAATATAATACAGTAGCCATCTTCAACTATCTCAAGGGCTCCTCCCTTTTGCATTTACTCAACGCCTTTGTTTCATCAAGTAGATGTAGAAACATTACTGTAATCATTTAGACGAAAAAGAAGCAATATTTCGCATGTGAATTTTCCAGCTCTATAAATTAGTAAATGAAAGACCACCATTAGGGCTTTTTTGGGGAGTGGGGACTATACTAGTATGGAAGCAAAAGTGACCTTTTATAGATTTCAAGAAGAGATAATTCATTTCTCCTCTGTAATTTTCTCTCCACAGAGGAATCTTGGGACATTGATGTCATGGTGAAAATTGATGTTCTGGTGAATTTTTGTGTGGCAAAAGCACAGAATTGGTACTTCAGACATTGAAGAGGCACTGGTAATAAAAGGAGTCAGGAAGATAACACAGGGAAGTAGAATACATATTAAGTACAGCTTGGCTGGACAAAGTATCCGATTAAAGCACACGATTAAGTAGTATTTTAAAAGGGTGTTTTCTCACCACGTTACGTAGCCCAAACTGTGCGTGAATCTGTAATCCAGTGATCTGCTTTAAACATATCTCAAGAAACTGCAAAACTCTGTGTAACTAGAGCTGAGTAGCATTTACTGTGAGGTCTGTGGATCCTGGGAGAAAGAAAAGATGGGTTCCTCTGAAACTGAAAAGACAGAGCAAAGGCTCCCCATGAATCCAGATGCAGCAGAGAATGGGGAATGTTGCAGAAGCATAAGTAATGGAAGCACCGAACAAGCAAGAGTCAAGCAAGTCTCTCAGAAAGTGAGAAGTGGTAAGTGAGTTCTGATGAGAGAGGCATGAGTTTGTCTCCACCTACTGTCAGAAAAGTTACCGATTTGCTGCTGGGATGAGAGCTGCAAGATGTAGGCCAGCTAATCAAATTCATGGAGACTCTAGTTTATTCAGGCAATTAGAAGCAGTTGGAAAAGGATGGGCCCGGGGTGCTGGGGGGCAAGGCCAGCGGGGCTGGGGCCAGCCGCCCATGCAGCTCCGAGGAGTCTGCCCCCCTCTTCCCCCTCAGCCCCCCTACAGCTCAGGGCGGAGGCAGCAGGTGGACCTTTGTGGCAGCGGAGCCTGCATGCACCCAAAATGTGTGACTCGGGCGCACTGCAGGCCCCTTCCCACGGTGAGTGCTGTCTGGGAGTTGTTCCCCTTCAGTCACGTGGTACCTAGTGTGTCCCACCCCCACCGCACCTCCATCGCTCTGCCCCTGCATAGACACTTGTGTGGAAATTGATTTGACAAGATTCAGCGGTTGGAGGGGAGAGATAACTTTACATCATGGAAAGCAATGCCTCTTTCAAACCATGCTGAGCTCCTCTAAACTACTGACTGTACCCAGCTTTGAATAGTGAGGAAGGCTTCTCAGGCTCTTCTTAGTTCCTATCTCAGATGGAACAATCCTTACTCTCACAGGCATGCATAGCTTGTGGCTCGCCAGATTCCAACTTCCTCCCATCACTCCCTGACAGCATGGCCAAAGTTCAGGAATGATGAGACCTGTAGACCAAAAACATCTGGAGGACCACATGGCCCCCATTCCTGCTGTACACAGACCTAGAGAGTCTCAGATAAGCAAAGAGACCAGGAATCTGCAAGTGCAGGCGCATGGTCCACAGCATTGACTAGCACAGTGGCACTGAAATGCTTTGTTATAGCTGTTACATGCTGTCTATCTGACTGGGTTGAGTGGTCTATGTTACAGTAGACCACACTGACATTTATATGTGAGTGGGTGATTTTTAAATGTTTTTTAAATAAATAAGTAAAATTCTTAGGAAATCAAGAAGCAAACGATACTGTGCAAATCTCCTGGCAGAGAACCTTCTTGACTGACTTCATAACTTTGCGTTATGCAACACTTTCCAGAACGTATCATTCAAAACATCTTTTAGGTTCCTCTTTCTTTCAGGAACCCAATGTGGCCAACCATGTGTTGACATTAACTGAATATATATATATATATATATATATATATATATATATATATATGCTGAAAGCAGACACTTAGAGCTGCATATTGCTGACGAACCACTTTGCTAGCTAGTCCTTACATTTGGACCTGATTTTCTTTAACGCAGTTATGCCATCCTCAGCATATATAATTAATATAGCAACCTTAGTACATCTGCTAATCCTGGTCCGTAAACTACGAACTGCTAGTTTGACTTATTTGGGTGAGGCAAGCTTAAAAATTCACTATCCTGCATTGAATGAATAAAGCTTCTTCTAGCACAGTGAAATGTTGTTTGGTTGAACCATTCATTTTAATGTATTTTGTTTTGCACATTAATGGATCTACCTGTGACGTGTTGGAACCAACCCTATGTTATACAGAAATGTGCAAGAGCTCAAACAGTATCCCCTTAATAGTTTGTTTTACAGTCAAGATTAAAATGGTTTCAGGATACAGTGGAACCTCTACTCACATACGGAATCCCTTCCGGAGGTCCGTTCATGAGCAGACCCGGGTTGCTGGTAGAAGCGCCATTCTGCGTGTGCGCATTCGGCAGCAGCACCTTTCTGCGCATGTGCAGACGCACATTGTTCGCCAGTAGGGGCGGTGGTAAGCCGAGGTTCTACTGTATTTGCTTGAGGTTGCTGCACTAGCTTGAGATGCATGAACAAAATATCCCATTCTGCTTCTAAGTAGAATAGAGATTCCCTTCTGGCAGACTGCTGCCAGTGGATTTAACAAGGCTGCCACTATTTGTCTCAGAAGCCCAAGTGACCTCAGCTAGAAGTTGGGCATTTAGCGCCACCAGTTCAGGCTGTGAAAGGCTCTTCCAGCAGAGATACGTCAGGCATCTTCACTTCTGACTTCTAAGCTTGACTTGAAGACCTTTTCTTATGCCAACAAGGCTATACAGCTGTTTAAAATGTTGTTGATCTTCCAGCTATATTAATGATAAAAACATAAAGGTACCCCTGACCATTAGTCCAGTTGTGGACAACTCGGGTTGTGGCGCTCATCTCGCTCTATAGGCCGAGGGAGCCGGCTTTTGTCCTCAGACAGCTTCCGGGTCATGTGGTCAGCATGACTAAGCCGCTTCTGGTGAACCAGAGCAACGCACGGAAACGCCGTTTACCTTCCCGCCAGAGCAGTACCTATTTATCTACTTGCACTTGATGTGCTTTCGAACTGCTAGGTGGGCAGGAGCAGGGACTGAGCAACGGGAGCTCACCCCGTCGCGGGGATTCGAACCGCTGACCTTCTGATTGGCAAGCCCTAGGCTCTGCGGTTTAGACCACAGCACCACCCTCATACCTTTATATTAATGATATATTTATATATATTTACTATTTCTACTGGTGATATTTGTTTTATTGTATAACTATTATTCTGAAGCACTTTGATAGTTTAGGAGATGGTGGCAAGTAAATGCTTTTTAATAAAATAAATAACTAGTGACTCACCAGCCATGCGCAGAGGCCTACCAGTTGGCTGATTTTCTGGTGGGAGGCACCAAGCTTTATGATGCCACAGGTGAATTTGGTTCATCTCTTACCCTTCTAACATCCCGTTGACCAAAATCGGGAAGTTTCTTTTTTGGTCTCCAGCTGACTTGCAGCAGAGCACAGGACCAAAAAAATGAGACATTCTGGGATACAATCAGAAGCCAGAATTGGCTTCTGTAATTCCAGGATGTCCCACATAAATCAGGACTGTTGAGTGGTATGACATCTTGGTGTGATGCAAGCTTGAACTCACACCTTCAATGTGGGTGGAATACCCAGGCCTTGGTAGACATGGAGCCCTCCAGATACTTTGGAGTTTCTAGAAGGACTTGTCTGGCATCTTGCTGAAACCAAGGACACATTAACACTTTATTTTCCTCTGCAGGTTTGTGCAATAATGGAAAAAGGAGACTCGTTTATAATATAAAAATTTTGGGCTTGGTGCTTAATGCCATTCTGATCATTTCCTCCATCATCATCATCATCATCATCATCAGAAGCACTGGTTTATCAGGTAAGTGAAGAGCCATTTTGCTGTAACTTCTGCAAGGTTATCAACAGGCCACCTGCTCTCACAGATTTCCTCTCCTCAGCAGCTAGAATAGCTTTATTGGTGTTCAGCTGAGGTAGCCTGGAAACAGTTATGGATGGGGGCCCACATTCAGTCAAGGTAGACTTCATGTACTGTAATAATAAACCAATATGCACACACAATACGCACACAATTTCAAGTGATTTAAATTGTATGATACAATTCTAATCAAAGGCCTATCTCAGGGAGAGTCAACTAGACCCTGGCTGTGTATTTCATGGATAGTCAATTAAGGTCGACTATCTATGGTTGAGCCACAAGAGAAGCTGCTCTATGTCCTGCAAGCTCCTGAGTTTTTGGACAGAAATGGGCACTGGGCTGTCTGCCCTCCCTCCTACCCTCATTTCCCCACCCTTATCCAGCCCCACCTGGAGATGATTGGGGTTGACCGGAGACCTCCTGCACACAGTTTTTGTGTGTGGTGTATTTGCAATTACGTTGTTATACTGTATTTTTATGTGATTGTTCTTATGCTGCTTGAGATGTGTTCCCATTTTCTTTGTTGCAAGCTGCTTTGAGCATGATTTCTTTTATGGAAAGGCAGCACACAGATATAATGTTGATGAGTGGAGTACATTGCCTGACCTTTATTTTGGGTAGGACTATATATAAACTCTGTCTCACTTTCTGATACCTTTCTAGGGAGAAGTGCAGTATTGCCAACCGCCCTACCTTCTCCTTCCACTCCAAATGAATGCTGTCCAGATGGCTGGATTGGCTACCAAAGGAAATGTTACTATTTTTCGGACAGTGAGAGAAATTGGACTTATAGCCACAATTACTGTGCCTCTTTCGATGCCTCTTTGGTCGTGATTGACTCCCAAGAAGAGATGGTGAGTGGAAAGATGCAGAGCAGAGTCTGCAGCCCCAAATGGAGTTGATTCTCCACTTGGATGAGGGTTGGAAATGTATTCACACTTCTTTTCTTTATTAAGAGTTTCTTGAGACGGTACAAAGGTCCTCATGACCACTGGATTGGTCTCCAAAGGATGGATGACCAGGAACCTTGGAAATGGATCGATGGCACCATTTTCAAGAAATGGTGAGATCTCTCTCCCCCCCCCCCGCATTGTGTGTCAAGAAATAAATGTCAAAAGTCCAGAAACTAGAAATTTGGCAGAACCAGCCATTTAAATGTCTGGGCTATGCAGAATGTTTTGCTTTTGAAAAACTCTCTCTCTCCCTCCACACACACACACACACACACACACACACACACACACACTTTTGAATTTATTCAGGAGGGAGGACAGAGACACAGCTACAGTGGTGGGGGCCTAGGGGCAGGGGGCGGCTAGCCAGGATTTTGCCCCAGGTGAAGCCTTCATAGGGGTGCCATTGAGTCACCCAGCCTGAGTGTGTGTTGATATTTCCACTCTTCTTCTGGTCAGGGGTTTTTATACCTTTTGCTGAGGCCCTGAGCCAAGATCACATAGTCTAAAATGTGAATGTATTAAATTAATATAAATGAAGCTGCCTTCTGCAGTTACATGCCTTCTGCTGCCTTCAGGTGAAAATTAGCTTCCAGGGCTTCCTGTACATACATTGGGGGGGGGTTGTCTCTTTTCAGGTACATACATTGGGGGGTCTCTTTTCAGTTGCATGGTCTTATACTTGTTCTTAGGGATACTATTTCTACATTCTGTTGCTTTTTAGGTTTGAAATCCGGGGAGGAGGAACAGGTGCTTACTTAAACCATGTGGGTGTTGCTAGCGGCACCAGTGGAAACGACGAACACTGGATCTGCAGCAAACCAGTTGGTAAATGAGAAACAGCACAGGCTTCTAACTCATGCAGATCACACGCAATGAGGTATGCATAATGTGCTGGCCCCCTGTAGCCTCCACAACCAAAGAGAGTGATTAGGCTATCCACCCTAGCTATTGAATTTGTGGGTGCTGATGGAGGAAAAACCTTACTTGATTTTGTTGGGTGGTCCACATTTTGGGTTTGGTGCAGATTTGCATTTTCCTGGGCAATGTTGGGGGAGAGAGACAGGAAACATGTCCCTGTGTGATGTGATACAGCTCCTCTTCTCTTTTGTATCTGCAGGTTTGGCAGTGGAAGTGCTGGTCTGGCCCTGCTTCTGTAATGGACTGGAATGTGTCCTTTTATTTAAAATGCCTGGGTTATTTGTGGGGCCTGCCCTGTGTTTTTACATGACTAGAATGTGTGCTTTTCTTTAAAATTTATTAAAAATCGGTTATTTGTGGGGCATAGGAATCTGTTCATTTCCTGCCCCCCCGCCCCCAAAATATAGTCCGGCCCCCCACAAGGTCTAAGGGACAGTGGACTGGCCCCCTGCTGAAAAAGTTTGCTGACTCCTGTAATATCTCCCGCTTGGACTACTGCAATGCGCTACCTTTGAAGGTGACCCAGAAACTACAATTAATCCAGAATGCGGCAGCTAGACTGGTGACTGGGAGTGGCCACTGACACCATATAACACTAGTCCTGAAAGACCTACAGTGGCTCCCAGTGTGTTTCCGAGCACAATTCAAAGTGTTGGTGCTGACCTTTAAAGCCCTAAACAGCCTCGGCCCAGTATACTTGAAGAACCGTCTCTGCCCCCATCATTTAGGGGGTGGAGGTCCAGCTCCAAGGGCCTTCTGGCAGTTCCCTCCCTGCACAAAGTCATGTTACAGGGAACCAGGCAGAAGGCCTTCTCAGTAGTGGTGCCTGCCCTCCCATAAGATATCAAGGCAATAAATAACTTTCTGACTTTTAGAAGACATCGGCAGGCAGTGGCTCCCCATTTGTAGAATGCTTTTGCCGGGAGGTTCAGCTGGTGCCTTAAAGGGAAATCTTAACAATTAACAATATCACCCAGTATTGCCACAATGACCGCTCCCCGCATAAAATGGGGGGCACCCTTTGCGTGGACGCGCATAGCCCCTGGATCTGGAGCGGCTCCATCAGCATAGGCTTGGCTTCGTCTTCCCTCAGGTGGGATACCTGGAGGTCTCCACCTACCTCAGTCAGTTGTCCAATCCCACCTGGAGAAGCGTTGCCAAGGAGACCAGGCCAGGTGGGGGAGGGATTACCGCCCACGCAATAGAGGGAGGATCTTACCTGGGAATCCTCACTTGGCTCCAGAGCTTCTCCCACCCTACCCACCCTCAGTTAATGTCTTATTTTGCAGGTTAACTTTTCTTCACAGGTTTTGCAGGTTAACTTTTCTTCACAGGTATGTGGGCGCTGCTATGTTAAGGTCGCTGTTAAAGGGCCGGAAAGGAATTCCCCTGCATTGGCAGGTTTTGCCTTTCCCGTAGCAAAACGTCACAACTTTGGCAGTATCAGACCTTAGGCGGAATCCTTTAGTCTATATTCCTCTTTGCGGTGGTGATACCAGGGTTCCCCGTTAAAGGGGTTTCTGAAGGGAGGCTTTGACTGTACGCCGAGAGGTCATCATTGCTCTCCCCTGCGGTGGCGGCGTAACGGGGGTGGCTATCTCTGCTTGAACATATGTTCTCCGGAGCCAGCCCATCCCCCCCCAACACTGATGTTCCCCAGATCCCCTGCGAGGGACTAGGAGTGATAACGCCCAATGCCTGAGCCAAGGTCTACCCACATTTGAAATTTAATAAAGTTGTGGCCAATTTAATCACATAGCACGTTGTCTTGAGTCGTTATTCCACATGATGGGGGGGGGCGCTCGGGATCTGGGGGACTCTGCCTGTCCACGCAGTGCTATTCTATGGGGAAACTTCAAATAATCACTGAAAACCAGCCGTTTCACTTATCTTCCTAATTTCAATGGTGCTTTACTCTTCTCAGGGAGGGGGAGGGGAGGGGACAGGAACCATGATGTGGGCAGTCCTCAGTCCGCCATTATCCTTCACACAGAGTGCAAAAAAGACTGAGTGTATGTGGGGGGGGAGGGGGGCTTGTTTGATTTCACTGCACACAGGTGGTGTAGTGACAATAAAGGTTTTTTTTGTTTTTGTTTATTATTATTATTATTATTATTATTATTATTATTATTATTATTATTATTGTCAGGGGCTCAGGAGCAGAAGCACAGGGGAGAGAGGAAATGGAGAGCGAAGGGGAAGAATCCGAGGGCAGCGTGGGGGAGTATGACAGTGACCCGAGAGATTCCATGAGCTTCTCCAGCGAATCAGAAGATTCCCAGAAGGGGGCGCCAATGGTCAGGGCAAGGGGGGTCCCAGGGGGGACGCACCAGAAACAGGGGGCCAGCGGGGACCCCCAAAGCAGCAGCGGGGGATCAGGACCAGCTTCCCCACCAGAGCGTAGTGGGGGGGAAGAGTCACATGTGTCAGGACCAGCGTCTCCTCCAGCGGGGAGAGAAGATGAGTCAGGGCTGACCACGCCTCCATCGGAGAGTGGGGGAACGGAGGGGAGGTCAGTTCCAGCTAGCCTCCCCGAAGGGGGAAGCAGTGACAGCAGCAGTGCAACGGTCAGGAGGAAAGTTGCCGGCTGGGCGCGCGCGCCAAGTTCAAATGTACAAGCGCGCGGGACAGCAGGAAACCCGGATTGGGAACCAGGTCATAAAGCCCGCCGGGGGGGGGGAAGACTCAGGGGACTCAGCGTCAGAAGAGTCTAGGAAGGGCGAGACCCCGACAGACAGGCAGAACCAGAGGAGGAGAGAGCAAAGGAAGAGGTGGAGCAAGGCTAGAGTCTTAAACTGGTGTCAGGGGGGAGGAGATTCAGACGGAGCTTCAGCGGTCTAGAGTTTGAGACGTAGGGCTGCACGCTGCGGCTGTGAAAGTGAAACTGAACTTCAATAAAGACTTTCGTACTTAACAACGAAGCGGCGTTGGTCCTTTGTGAGCTGGGACCTCGGGCAGCTCTGACAATTATTATTATTATTATTTGCCACCACATACACCAGATACACCTCCCAGGTGTCAGACCAGGTACTACCAGTCAAGATAAAGAGGGCAGGTAGGGTGAGGAAGGTGTTATCATAATCGCAATTCCCCACGTGAAAAACCCATCTCCAGAATGGAATGCAACCTGGCCTGAACAAATAAAGGTGCTAAGTCGTATTTTCACAACAAAGGGATATGTATGATTGAGAAGGGCATGCCTGGATCTAAGATTTCTCTCTGACTTCACTCCTGTGGTACGTTGGTGGGGAAAAAAAACCCAGAAGCTTTCCTTTTGGCAATTATAGGGACAGAACTACCCAAGCTGTATAGAAATTTATTCATGTATGCGACTACAGCGGCAAGAACGTTACTTGCCCCAAAATGGAAAGAATAAAAAATGCCAGCAAAAGACGAATGGATACAAAAACTTACGGAATACAGTGGTACCTCGGGTTAAGTACTTAATTTGTTCTGGAGGTCCATTCTTAACCTGAAACTGTTCTTAACCTGAAGCACCACTTTAGCTAATGGGGTCTCCTGCTGTTGCCACACCGCCAGAGCACAATTTCTGTTCTCATGCTGAAGCAAAGTTCTTAACCCAAGGTAATATTTCTGGGTTAGCGGAGTCTGTAACCTGAAGCGTATGTAACCTGAAGCGTACGTAACCCGAGGTACCAATGTATGCAGAAATGGCAAAACTTACCAGAAGAATAAGGAATCAAGATAACAAACTTTTTTTTTAAAATAAAAGAATGGAAATGGTTCATTGAATATTTACAACCAAACTGTAAACAGATAAGAACATTGGCAGGATTGTTGTAATAACCTGCAGTTTTATAAGAGTATATATTAAAAGTAGATGAATAAATGTGTAAATTAATTTGGATATGAATAAAATATTTTGAAAAAAATTAAGGAACCGCAGAAGGAAGGGGAAGGAAGTCAAGTTTTGAAATGTTCAAATGATTGTAAAATTATTGACAGGTATAAAATTGAAACTCATTAATAAAATAAAAGATAAAGATAAACATTAAGAAAAAAGACACCACTCCTATGGTGTTTGTGATGTTTTGATGACACTGTGTGAAATGTGTTATGGGAAAATGTGAGAATTTAAAAAACTCATGTGACCTTTGTTCAGGGCTCTGTCTTTTTTGCTTGCCTTAAAGGTTGGAACCTTTGTTGCAACAAATAAAGATCAGGCCTATTGTCTGCTGATTTGTTTTTCATTGCTTGGCTGAAGTCTCTTATTTTCTCTGACTGATACAGAATTCGCAGGGCTAGACTCCATCGAAGTTGGGAAATGGTTTAAGTGGTGTACCCCAATATTTGGGATGTGAAGGGGGAAATATAAACTGCAGAGGAATTCCTGGGTTAGCCTTTGGGAAACGACCTGTTCAAGCTAGGGCCATTAAGGATCAACAGAGGGCCAGGAGGAACCAGACAAGGATGTCCACTTCCACCTTTGCTCTTAAATATGTGTTTAGAACCCCTGGCATTAGATAGCATTGTGAGATTCATGAAGGAGTTGAATATGCTTATTTCAAAGCCTCATTCTAGTATTCCTAATTTGATGAAAGCAACGGATGATTTGGGTAAAATATCAGGACACTCAATTAATTGGTCCAAATTGGAATGGTTGCCTATAGGTGAAAATCTAATTACATATTTTTTGCTCTATAAGACTCACTTTTTCTCTCTTAAAAAGTAAGGGGAAATGTGTGTGCGTCTTATGGAGCGAATGCAGGCTGCGCAGCTATCACAGAAGCCAGAACAGCAAGAGGGATTTCTGCTTTCACTGCGCAGCGATCCGTCTTGCTGTTCTGGCTTCTGAGATTCAGAATATTTTTTTTTCTTGTTTTCCTCCTCCAAAAACTAGGTGTGTCTTGTGGTCTGGTGTGTCTTTCAGAGAGAAAATTACGGTACTCATTCATTTAAGCAATACCAATTCCGGAATTGTACCAAATTTATTCAATATCTAGGTATGTTAATACCAAGAAATATAACCCAGTTAGTAACAGTAAACATAAATGAAATAATAAAAGAGTCTTCACTAGATATTGACAGGTAGGAACCATTAAACCTTACTCTTGGGGGGAAAGTGCATGCTCTCAAAATGAACATTACTCCCAGATTTCTTTATGTCCTGAGAGGACTTCCAGCTTTTATAACTGGGTCATATTTTCAAAAGATAAATTCCCTGTTTAGGAAATGTCTTTGGAGCTCAAAAGCACTGAGGATATCTATGCAGAAAATACCATTACAAATGAAACAAGGTGGATTTGGAAATATTGGAGACCTCCTGATGGTCTTAACTTCCTGACATGGGCAACCTTAGAATATACATATATAGCACTTTTGGTTTGTTGGACAGCATTAGAATCAAAAATATCTTAGAAATATTTGAAATTTCAGACGACTCTTGAAATAATTCAGTTAGAATACTGGATTGTTGTAGCTAATAAAAGCAACTTTGATCCATTTTCCCATGCAAAACTTACTCTGTGGGGATATCCTACTCTAAAAATTGGAATAAAAGATGGTAAGATGGAAAAACTGGATGGAAGCAGGTCTTCATCTTCACCTTGATAGATGAAGAATATGAACGTTACACGTATGATGTTCTAAGAGGAAAATATCACCTGTCCTATGAGGCCCAATGGCAGTATCTGCATCTTTCCATACAACATCTTTTAACAACCTCATCTCAAATGTTCAGTGTAAAGAGTGCATCTTCAGCATTCACCAGAAGCTATAAAACAGTGCCAGTATGGGGAAGGAGTTCCACAACGTAGGGGCTGCATGGTGGCCTAGCTTGCACGATGGTCTCATGAACATTCAAACCATCTCCATAATGAACCATTCTATCTTGCATCTGCTTCACATCGTTTTTAAGCTCTGCCAAGTCCTTTTGGATCGGCTTCAGAACTTGTACTTAAGCCAGTAAATTTCAGTAAATTAGTATTTACTGTCCTCCACCACCATTTTCTGCGGCCCAACCGATTAGTGACGCTGTTGGACTTGAAGAAGCTGCCTCTCATTTCGCTCTAGTTGACATGGCTACATCTCATTAAAAGAAATAATATATAATGGGAGGTTTTATGTACCCAGTAATCAATGACTTTGTCCAAGCAGTCCGATAATTCAGTAGTTTGAAAGCTTGTTAGTCTGGAGAGAGACGAGAAATTTGCTTTCACCAGGTTTTGGGGAACTGACTGCTTTGAATGAAAGAGACAGTGCTGTTCTGTTTGTATTGTAATTATTGGCCAGGTTTGCTGTTTTGTGCTGTCAAATTCTACAGTTGATCCTCAACTTTCACTACAAACCAATCTTTCAGTAGCCGAAATATATCTACTTCGAATTCCCTTGTTATCTCTGGATTTCACCTAGAGGTATTTTGCTGAAAACAGAATCTTCTTGGTATTCAGTATCTTTTAAATTTTTGTGTTCCTGGCAAATAACAAAATTCCACATAATTATTATCTGGCCTTTGTTCTGGGCTCTTTCTTTGGTTTTATTTGCAGATGGTATCCTTCTGCTTATTTCGAAGACTCAATCTAGTATTCCTAATTTGATGAAAGCAATTGATGATTTGGGTAAAATTTCAGGATTTTACCAAGAGGTATTTTGCTGAAAATAGAGAAATGCCTTCCATAATCTTCTCGGTATTCAGTGTCTTTAAAAATTGTGCACTCCTGGCAAATAACAAAACCCCACATAATTATTATCTGTATCAAGCTTAAATATTACAGTAAAAGAGAGTCTTTCTGGCAAATCCATCTAAGTTCAATACTGCAGGCTTCAGCGACGAGTTCAGACTTTATCTTGCCACAATAGTTCCCTTTGGCATACTTTGGTTCTGGAAATCTGTGGAAGGAAAGGGTAGAGTTGAAGGTCAGGACTGAAGACTGTTACAACTATCCCCCCCTCCCCACATTCTTAATAGAAATCAGGGGTGTTCCCAAAATGTGTAATAGGCTGGCTGTGTGCATTTGAATCCTTCAGACATGCATGGATAGTATCAAATTGGATAGCATGAAGAAAGACATTATTATTATTTATTAAATTTATATACCACCCTATGCCCGCAGGTCTCAGGGCAGCTGACAGGATTAAAAAGTCATGTATGCTTGATAATGGGACCCAGCCATCTTACCCTTTTCCTGCCCCAAGACCAAATAATTTCCTTTGAGGCATGGGAAGGAAGGTTGCAGCAGTGGTGGAGAATCCACCAGGGACCTGGGCATACTTTACATCCCGGGAACTAAAAATGACCAGCCCAATTTGCCACCTAGGGAGAGTTGGTGAATTGGTGTAATGGGGCAGATATAGGAGCTTGAGAGCAGAGCTGGCTTCCTTGCCGGTTTTTGGACCTCAGCACCATAGCTGTCAAGCGCCCCTTATTTGGCGGGACAGTCCCTTATTCCAGCGCCATGTCCCACTGCTGTCCCTTATTGATGATGACTCTTAAATAAGCTACTGAAGGTAATGGGGCCCTTTCTATGTCCAGCTGTCCTTTGTCAACAACAAATTGTTGCTGTTTTTTTGTGTTGAATATATGCTATATGGTAATTTATGGACCTAATAGGTATCTAAAGCCATTTTCACGCAACAAAATATGTATTTTATAAAAGTAATTGTTGATCCCTTATTTCGGCTGCTGGTCCCTTATTTTCAAATCTGTAAGTTGACAGCTATGCTCAGCACATTCCCAGCAACAATGGATGTGCAACACTCTGTATTAGTCGGTGACTCACCGCAACCACATTAAGACTTTACAAAGCCCAACTGGTCAGTTGGTCACCCCAAATTAAATGAGTTAGGGGGGGCACCCGTCATTAACTGCTAATAACCTTCCAGTTCTCCCTTTCTTCTCTCTCCTCTGATTTTCCTCTAGGACCGAAAATGAACTTCTGGCCAGTTCTTTTTGAATGTAGGTGTTATGTACTGAAGTTCTCACCCTGGGCCAGCAGGGGGATACTGTAGATAGTTATGCAAATAAGGGATCGAAAGTGACGTTCAGTGATTGGATAGTTTTAGAAAGTTGTTACAATTATGTGTACTGGAGCTCTATATAAGCAGGCTGACTGAACCCTTCAGTTCAGTTCTGTTCCGGCCTGTGAATAAACAAGAGCTGTTTGAAGAATCGCTGTGTCGTCTGATATGTTCACCCACAACTTAACAGTATGTATGTGTTAAGAGTGACAAAAAAGTCTCCCTCTTTTACATTGCATTTCCAACAGTTCTTATTTTCCATTTTGCACATCTTTGCTAGTTTGGTGGGTGTTAAGTACCACCTATAAATGGAATTTGGCAGCGTCTCTTATACCAGTCCCTCTCTCTGCATGAGAATGCTGGCAAGCTAATTGGAACCGGTGCAGAAACCCATGCCTCAGTTGCACACCCAAATAATCTGAGCTCTAAAAATTGCATGATATTTTGCTTAGGTGAAAAACAATGAGAAGAACTCACAGACTCTGATCAAGCTGGGAGCCTGTAATCCACATCCATTTATTGTCTGCTAATGATAGTGACAGTCCGATCCAGAATTTTGCATTTTTTGTAATGTTTTTTATGAAGTCCTGTATCAGAGAAAATGCATTTTTGAAAAAGATATTTGCTGATTTTCAAACTGATGGCATCAAAATAAAGTTTAATATAAACTCCACTATCCACCTCACCCTCCTGAAAAGACTTTCTAAATAAAAACAGGAGTTGGGCTACAGCTACATGAATTTGCTTGCAACTTACTGCTTTGGTTCTCACTAGTCAATCTCCCCAAAGCCCTATCTAGACACTGATGAACTGGCCATGGGTGGGAATGGGGTGAAGCACTAAACAAGGCCCTGCACTCAACAGGCTTCTCAAGTCACAAAGCATGATACAATTGTTGAGTTACTGAATTAGAATTAAACGCAATTGGACTCAGGCTTCCTTCATGGATTGCATGAAGTATATCATTGTTCCTGACCATCTCCTGTTTGTCTTGGATGACCAGCAGATGAGAATCCCTTGTTGAACAGTCATGTTGGCTCTCATTCCAGGTTTTAGTATCTTCCGATTGCCAGTAGCATTTGTCCCTGTGGAGCTGCCATTGTACAGGGCACACTTTGCAAGTGGAATTAACTGTGGAAGGGAAGATAGACACATAATTTAATGATTATGACTGGCTCACCATTTCCAATGTAGAAAAACATTATGTACTCTGCAACTGCAGAAACCAGTGGCTTTAGGCTTACTGACGCCAATAGTGCTTCAGTAGCCACAACCTCAATAAGCTAAACTTTAGTATTCCCTCCAAAGTAGTGGGCTATTTCACTCATCCTTTTGCTTTATTTATTGACTGAAAAGGTGATTGATCAGTTGGGGTGGGTGGGTAGCAAAATAATGCTTGTAGCAGAGGGAAAGGGCAGCTAGTCACAGAAAATGAGTTAAAAGTCTATAGCCAATTGAAGTACAGTCGTACCTTGGAAGTCAAACGGAATCTGTTCTGGAAGTTTGTTTGACTTCCGAAACATTCAACTTCCAAAGCATGGCTTCTGATTGACTGTGAAAGCTCCATCGGACGTTCAGCTTCCGAAAGAACGTTCAAAAACCGGAACACTCACTTCCGGGTTTTGATCATTCGGAAGCTGAGGTACGAATGCATATATTTGGACCAAACCACATGTTTCAATACATCCATTTGTAACATTATTCTGACTGTTGCTTCCTTGCTGCAAAACGTATTCGGGATGGGGGAACGTGCGGTATGAAAGTGGATTTTGTCCCCATTGGGATTCCACAGTGACCTATATTTGTATTTTTTTTTTAAAAGGCCTGGTATTCCATGGAGAGGGGAAAACAGGTACAATATATAATTTTTTACCTGAGGGCTTGCTCTGGTATTGGTTGCAGAGGCTGCGTCTTAGGAAAGCCTGAAACTTGTCTAAACAGAGATTGCATCTGCCAGCTTTTACTCTGGTTTCTCCTTTCTCAGTTTTCAACTGCAAAGCTACTCCTCACCAAACAAACAAACAAACAAACAAACAAACAAACAAACAACACATTTAATTAAATAAATAAGCATCATGTTAACATACATAATCAAAATATGGAGGCCAAGGAATGGAAAAAGAAGATGGATACAATTAGATACAGAGAGCAAGCTGCAAAAGAGATCTGCCACAATTCCTCCCACAGAAGTATGAATCCATCTTGGCCTTCTTCAGAAAATCACATAGTAAGGGGAATGATGGCAGCATCTTTATGAATATAAAAGTATTTATGTTATCTGCTTGGTTGCTAAAGAAAATAGACAAAAATAACTCTCCACAGTGTTGGAGAAATAGTGGGAATGATGGAATACTTATACATATCTCTGGGAATGCCCACAGATTAAAAACTTTTGGTTAAAAGTATTTCAGGATAGGGAACAAATTACATTTCAATCGATTGCTTTAGATCCCAAATGGCACCACAGTTGTACCTTGGATGCCGAATACCTTGGTACTTGGATGTTTTGGCTCCCAAATGCTGCAAACCCGGAAGTGAGTGTTCTAGTTAGTAAACGTTCTTTGGAACCCAAATGTCTGACGGGGCATCTGCAGCTTCTGATTGGCTGCAGAATCTTCCTGCAGCCAATCAAAAGCTGCGCTTTGGTTTCTGAACATTTTGAAGTCAAACGGACTTCTGGAACAGATTCTGTTTGACTTCCAAGGTACAACTGTACTTTCAGTATTTGTGGATGAAGCACACACAATTTAAAAACAAGAATACCACATATACAGAATCAATTCAAATCCAAGACAGATACAGACTGGGACATTAGAAGATTATATATTAACAGGTAGTCTTATTTTTAACGTGTGATAATATGTTCTAATTTTCCCCATTTAAAATTCCTCGAGGGATTTTATCCCACTGCTTGGTAAGTTGCTGGATGATTCTACTGAATCTCGGAGACTCTGGGGTTGATAGTCAGGAGTCTCATCTTCTGCAGCTGTTCTGAGAGCTGCCATACTGGGCCAGACCAAATGTTCATAACCGGCTGACTGGGCTGGAGCTGATGGAAGATGTTAGACAATCATTCTGTATGTGCTTTTATTGTACGGTAAACCACTTCAAGTGGAATTAACTGCGGAAGGGATGCGGGTGGTGCTGTGGGTTAAACCACAGAGCCTAGGACTTGCTGATCAGAAGGTTGGCGGTTCGAATCCCTGCAATGGGGTGAGCTCCTGTTGCTCGGTCCCAGCTCCTGCCAACCTAGCAGTTCGAAAGCACGTCGAAGTGCAAGTAGATAAATAGGTACCGCTCCGGCGGGAAGATAAACGGCGTTTCTGTGCGCTGCTCTGGTTCGCCAGAAGCAGCTTAGTCATGCTGGCCACATGAGCCGGAAGCTGTATGCCGGCTCCCTCGGCCAGTAAAGTGAGATGAGCGCTGCAACCCCATAATCGGCCACAACAGGACCTAATGGTCAGGGGTCCCTTTACCTCTACCTTTAAACCACTTCAGGATGCCACATGGAAAGCAATTCATAAATGAAATAATAAATAATACTTACCCAAGACTGTCACAGCCACCCCCAGGATGATGATCACAAAGCCTCCTGTCCACAGGGTGATCTGGTACCAACAGGGAAGCCCAGAAGCATCTGTGAGGAGAGGGAAAACTTGAATGATGTGAGTCAGCAGTGCCTAGACTAGAGTCTCCTGCAACTCATTGCAGGGAAATAATGCTGGGTGATTTGTTTTTGTTTTGTTTTTTGACACAAAAAAATCCCTTCAGGAGACAACAGGCAAATGGTATTTGTTTAGTAATGACCGCTCCCAACATCAAGTGGGGGGCGCCTTTTGCGTGGTCGCACGCAGCCCCCCGGATCCCAGTGCGGCTCCCGGTAGTACAGGCTGGCTTTGCCCTCCCCAGGCTGGATACCTGGAGGTCTCCGCTACCTCAACCCATCGCCCAATCCCGCCTGGGGAGGCGCTGCCAGGGGATTGGCCAGGTAGGGGGAGGGACCGCCCTGCCCACACAACAGAATATTACCTGCAAAGCATCACTTGGCTCCCGAACTTCTCCCACCCTGCCCTCCCTCAATTAAGCCTTCTTTTGCAGGTTAACCTCTTCTCCACAGGTACGCGGGCGCTGCTACATCATGATCGCTGTTGAAGGGCCAGAAAAGAATTTTCCTGCATTGGCAGGTTTTGCCTTTCCCTTAGCAAAACATCATAACTTTGGTGGTTTCAGGCCTTGGGCAAAATCCTTTAGTCTATCTTCCTAAATGGGGGGGGGCATGAAGCGGTGACCCCCCCTTGCGGCTGTGATCCCAGGGTTCCCCGTTAAAGGGGTCTTGAGGGGAGACATTGGCCATACGCTGAGAGGTTGTCATTGCTCTCCCCTGCGATGGCGGCAAAACAGGGGGCGGGCTCTCTGCTTGAACAGATGTTCTCCAGAGCCAGCCCAATCCCCTTGATGTCTCCCAGATCCCTGGCTGGGGACTGGGAAGGATAAACGCCCAATACCTGAGACAAGGTCTCCCTACACCTGAAACTTAATAAAGTTGTGGCCAATTTTAATCCCATAACACATTGTCTTGAGTCATTATTCTGCTTGGGGGTCGCCTGGGGTTGGGGAAAAGGTGATCTTCCACTCCACATGCAAGAACTCATGAGCAGCCTTTGATACCAATCTTCTGATGATCTGAAAATCTCGTCATTGTTCTGGATTTCCAGTCATAACCCCTTGACTATGTTCAGCTCGCTGTCATTGATTTTGTGCTTCTCTTCTTATCTGGCATGATTGAAAATATATTGCAGCTTTCTGGTGTCTGTTGTGTGTCTGTTTTTAATCCAGATTTCCTCCACTGCTGATGTGACTGTCAGCTGTCAGCAGAATGCTTTGTCAAAAGCAGGGAAGAGAAATACAGTGAAGAAGAGAGGAAGGAAGCCATCTTTTATGTTTGATATTTTGTATTAGTTTGAATGTTTAAATTCTTCAGATTCTTAAGAAAATATTCAACCTACCTCGTAGCAATTGTCACAACTTTGTAAGGTTTGGCGCTTAGGCATTGGTTGATCTTATGACGGGGGAGGTGAGATGTGGCCATCACCTGCCACTCCAAGTTTAAGGGTATACCATTAAAGGAATCCGGGGGTGTGGATCTTGTCTGAAGTCTGGGGCTGGGCTAGGGCCAAGCCACGACCCTGTTGGGAACTCAAGGGGGAGCTTGAGTTGGTTTGCATTGACAGGGCTCCCCCTGCTGGTGGTTGACCCTTACCAGACTCCCTGCGTAACGGGCAGGAGTCAGATATAGCCGGGTCAATTCCAATGCCTAAGCCAATACCACTCACATTCTGTGACCAATAAAGATGTGGCCTAAATTTGCCCAGTAAGCTTAACCTAATATCTGTGTCCTTGTGTCTTCTTCATCAACGAGGGGGTGGTCTCGGGGTCTCGACACGCAATTTAGTTGCCTAACAATATTGCTCAATAACCTGACAAAAAGAAATGGAGCGCCAGATGCTAAAATATGAGGCATTCTCTTTAACCAGGAAGTGGACCTGAGGTGGAAAGAAGTTCTGCAGCAAAACTTTGGCCATTGCATTTGAAAATGTGTCCTGGGTTGCAGTGAAAGAAATAAGTCACCAACCTTTGTTGGGCAGGCACAGTGGGGAACAGGTGTTAGCAGAGAAAAGGACAGGCAGGCGCTTAGTTTTCACCATGAGTCGCCTCCGTGGCTCAGTAGGTACATAGGAAAAGGATGTGGGTGGAGCGGGTGGTCAGGCAACAGGCTCACACCTTTAAACTGTGCCTTGGCCAGGACATTGAGTGCATCATCTACAGAAGCGTTTTTTCTTCACTAGGCTGGGGGAAGGAGTGTGAAATGTTGCAGAAGCAACAAGCAAAGACCCATCTATGTGCACGCTTCATGCTACATGTATGCTTTGAATTTGAATAAAAGCATATTATAACATCTTATTTTCCAAGTTAACCAGCATATCTAATTTTATATGTATTGTCCTCAATTCGGCATCCTTTTAAAAAAAATCTTATTTATAATTTTCATTTATATACGTTACACGAGTTCAACAATAATTCTAACATATCAAACCTCAGCTCCCTTCCCCCTCTTTCTGCGGTTCCTTACATTTATTTATTTATTTATTCATCATTTCCTGCATACTCCAAATTATCTTCACTTATTCTTTTATGCTCATATATATCTCATATATGGTTTCTTTTTTAAAAAAAACCTGCAGGTATTTACAATAATCCTGCCCATGTCATAATGTCTGTTTACAATTTATTTGTAAATATTCAGTGAACCATTTCCATTCCTTTCTAAAAATCTTTAAGATAACAGATTTGTAAAAAACAAACAAACCCAGAAGCTTTTCTTTTGGGAATTATAGGAATAGAACTACCTAAACAGTATAGAAATTTATGTATGCAACTACAGCTGCCAGAATGTTATTTGCCCTCAAATGAAAAGAAGTCCAGAAGAGAGAAAACTGGTTACAGAAATTAATGGACTATGCAGAAATGGCAAAACTCACTGGAATAATAAGTAATCAAGACAACAAACTTGTTATAAAAGAACAAATGACATCCTTGGTCCTGTTTCTGCTTTTTTGTTACAAATACCACATAGAAGGAAATTGTGCTGAGAATCATAGAGGTATTACTGGGTACATATATGCACTTGTTGATGATCAGAAATAACTCCAGGTTTCTTTACAAGGAATAAATTGAATATTGAAGCATTTCTGCTTTCATCATGTTTAAAAACATGCAGCCAGATCTTGATTTCATTTTTATGTGAACTTCAAATGACAACTCCCTCTCCCTTTACCTATTCAGAGACCCTTCACACTTGTGTGGCACTGATCATTTAAAAAGTCAACTTTAACTTTGTGGGTTGCTTCCAACCATTTATTTATTTTAAATGAAAATTCATCTGCATTTACTTCAGATTTCTCCCACATTTTTATATGCAGTTTTCATGTATACACATTTTGAAAGCAATTTCCTCTGAATTTTTGTATATACAAATGATATATAAATGATATACAAATTTAAATTTTGTATATTATTTATAGACACCAGTATATGCATATTTGTGCATATTTTGTGGCTGAAGAACTGCATTGCAAAATTCAAACACAAGTGCGAATTTTGAAAGACAGTTTTGTTTCAAATAGTGCAATTTGGGTAGTTTCTCATGAAAATGCAAACAAAACAGAAATTCTTCCCCATCCATAGGTGCCATGTACCCTTCTGTATTTCCATCTCATTATTCAAACAAAAATACTACTTATAACGGTACAAACGAACTTTCCACAAACAGGATAAATCTAAAGGAAAAGGAACATCATGTCCATCTGTCAACCGATACATTACAGTGGAATCAGACAAAAACTGGAAGATACGAAGGGGTCTGAACTGAGTACCTTGTTTCTGAGCCAGAGCGGCAGTTCCTGATGCAGCCCTCCTAGACTGGAAGTTCAAAGCAGTATAACCATCTTCGCCCTCCATTGGCAAGCAAAGGCTGCAGGGAAGCCTCTCAGAGAGCAGGGCTGTCGAAGGAGCACTGGAGGTTTGCTGCTATAGCCTGAGCTGATGGCCAAACATCTCTTTCCGGAGCAGCTCTTCTCTTCAACCACAATACATTCAACACATTCGCACCCTTATTAGGTGGTTAGGGCAGGTTCTCGTTTTAAAAAAACATTTTTGGGAGTTGTTCAGTTTGTATTGTTCAGCTTTTAGAATGGACTTTGGCTTTTGGAGAGATACTTAAGCCGGCTCCAATTATGGATTATAGCTAAACCATCTAGAGATGTGACTGAGGCTTCCATGAATGAGGCTGGATAGCTCAGTTGATTAGAACGTGGTGCTCATAATGCCAAGGTTGCAGGTTCGATCCCTGTATGCGACAGCTGCATATTCCTGCATTGAAGGGGGTTGGACTAGATGATCCTTGGCGTACCTTCCAGCTCTACAACTCTATGATTCTATGAGTGGGGAGGAGTAAAAGTTAAAGGTAAAGGACCCCTGGACGGTTAGGTCCAGTCAAAGACAACTATGGGGTTGTGGCACTCAACTTGCTTCAGACAACTGGGAGCAGACAACTTTCTGGGTCATGTGGGCAGCAGGACTAAACCTCTTCTGGTGCAGTGGGACACTGTGATGGAAACCAGAGCGCACGGAAACACCATTTTCTGTCCTGCCACAATGGTACCTATTTATGTACTTGCACTGGCATGCTTTCAAACTGCTGGGACAGAGCTATGGGAGCTCACTCCGTCGTGGGGATTCAAACTGCCTACCTTCTGATTGGCAAGCCCAAGAGGCTCAGTGTTTCAGACCACAGTGCCACATCCTACATCTGCCTATGCAGGGGCTCTCTTGAAATGTAGGTGTTGGTCAGGGAATTAGTATGCTTCCTTGGAATGCTGTATATAGGTTGCGTCCCCTGCAACACTTTTAGTATTAGTACCCAATGTTCTGCTGGATATGAGCTGGTGGAAGACGAATCCCCCAAGGATCAGTATAGAATCATAGAGTTGGAAGGGACCCAATGGTCATCTAGTCCAACCCCCTGCAATGCACGGATCTCAACTAAAAAATTCATGACAGATGGCCATCCAACCTCTGCTTAGAAACCTCCAAGGCAGGAGAGTCCATCACCTCCCAAGGAAGAGTGTTCCACTGATGAACAGCTCTTAGGGTCAGAAAGCTTTTCCTGTGCTTTTTAACTTTTTCATAAATGATCTAGAATTGGGGTGAGCAGTGGTTGAGATAGCCAGGCTTGCTTGTTCAAGATTGCTGTTGTTGCTGGAGGATGTTGCTGGCATCCATCTGTCTCATAGGGTGGTGAGAAGGAAAAGGGGATTGCTGGGCACTCCAGAAGGGCACCTCTGAACTGCGTGAATGAAACAGGCAGTAAAATGGCAAATGCAATTCTATGTGAGAAAGTGTATAAGCGACGCATGTTGGACAAAATGGAAATATCTCTTTTTCACATATACATAATATACATAATATTATAATAATACTTAATACATAAATTGACTTAGAATTCCATTTTAGGTGTGCTGTGCTGCCTCTGGATTTCACAAAGAGGTATTTTGATGACAGCAGAATAATATCTTTACATAATCTTCTCAGTCACTCAATCACATATTTATTGTGCGTTCCTGGCAAATAACAAAAACCCACATAATTATTATATTTATCAAACTAAAATATCAGAGTAGGAGAGGGTCTTTCTGGCAAATCCACTGAAGTTCAGCACTGCAGTGTTCAGAGGTAACTTTATATCTTTTTGTAGCACAGTAGTTTCCTTCAGCATAGTCTGGTTCTTTAAATCTGTGGAAGAAAAGGGTACATCTGAATATCAGGACTGAAGTCTGTTACAACTATTTTTTCATATTCTTAATAGAAAGCATGAGTGTTCCCAAAATGTACAATAAGCTGGTTGTATGCATTTGAATCCTCCAAACATGCATCGAAGTGGAAAGAGTGAAGAAAGTCATGCTGAGCTTGATAGTGGGAGCATCGCCACCTTTTTCCTGCCCCAAGACTTTGGGGCCTGGGAAGGAGGATTGCAGGAGTGGTTGATGTTCCACCAGGGATCTGGAAATCAAAACAGTGGTGGAACATATGCCCGCGGCAAGCTCCCGAGAAGGTGATGCACAGAGGGTGCTCTCCTGCGCCACAGTTCAGAGTAGGAGAGGGTTGGGGAAGCTGCTACCCACTCTCCTCCTGCTCTCCGCCGCCACGTCAGAAGTGACCAAGTGGCAGAGCAGCGCTGCCTCCCAATCTCCTGCTCTCCTCCCCTGGCACCAGGCACAAGTGCTGTAACCAAGGAGCAGCTCCTTCTGGAGCAGAGCCAGGCTCTGATGAAGGAGCCTGCTGTGGGACGCCTGTCTGACCCCCTCTCCAAATTGTGCCCGGAGCAGTGGCACCTCCATGCTACGCCTCTGAATGAAAATGACCTACCAATTTGCCACCTAGGAAGAATTAGTGAAATGGGGGCAATGGGGCAGATATACGAACTTGAGAGCAAGAGTTGGCTTTGCTTACCCATATTTGGACCTCAGTACGTTCCCAACTACATTAAACAAACCCAAACTGGTCAGTTGGCAACCCCAAAATAAATGGGATGCTGGGGGGGGCACCCATCATTAACTGCCAATAACCTTCCAGTTTTCCCTTTCTTCTCTCTTCTCTGATTTTCCTCAAAGGTCAGGCCAATATTTTTGGCCAGTTCTTTTTGAGCATTTGTGTGTGTTTGGAGTGAAAGAAAGCCTTGGAAATATAAACAGGGTGAAGTTTTTTTTAAGAATTCCATGGAGAAGGGTGTTGTCTCTGGTTATGGACAAGGAGCATGAGGATTTTCTACTATTCTTTCACTTTGCATTTTTTCAAAAAAAAAGTGGGAAGGGTTACACCTCCACTCCCTGCCACTGCGGTTCCATATAGCACTTATAAATAGGGAAAATATTCCATTCACACCCCTAAGGATCTTTCCTTCCCCCCAGGAACCAGTGTTCTGGAGAAAGGGGGGAACTTCAATTGAGACCATGAGTGGGGAGCGAAGTGGCCAGTGAATAAAAATAAAAATAGAACTACCTGCATGACTTCATGGTATAGAAACTTGCCATCCCAGACCTTTCCCAATTTCTCAAAAGTCAAAATTGTATGATTTTTTGCTTAGATTAAAAACAATAACAACTCACAGACTCTGATCAAGCTGGGAGCCTGTAATCCAAGTCCATTTCTTCTTCGATTTTAATAGTGAGAGTCCAATCCAGTATTTTGAATTTTTAGTAATGCTTTCGATGAAATCCTGCATGAGATAATGTGTTTTTTATAAAAAAATATGTTAAATTATTTTCAAGTTGATAACTTCAGAATAAAGCTTACATTAAAGTAAAATAAAGTAGTAATATGTGAAAGTTGATATTAATTATAACGAAACATTCACCAAGAACAGTAATCAAAGCAGCATTAAGCATTTATAATGCAGGCCTCCCTATTTACACAAGGGTTACGTTGCAAGGAACTGTGCATTGAAGTGAAATTGTGTATACAGTACAGTGGTACCTCGGGTTACAGATGCTTCAGGTTACAGACACACAGTTTACAGACTCCGCTAACCCAGAAATAGTACCTCGGGTTAAGAACTTTGCTTCAGGATGAGAACAGAAATTGTGCCTTGGCGGCGCGGTAGCACCGGGAGGCCCTGTTAGCTAAAGTGGTACCTCAGGTTAAGAACAGTTTCATGTTAAGAATAGAACTCCAGAACAAATTAAGTTCTTAACCTGTGGTACCACTATTGGGAACACGGTTGAAAAAACCTCCAACACGCTTTAAAGCATCAATGGGGAAAAGCCGCTGAAAGGCCGTGTGGAATGGGGGAGAAACAAAGGGAACACCAGCTCCTCCTCTCCCACTGCTCCACAACCAACCTCACCTTCCTAAAGAGTCTTTCTAAATAAAAAGAGGACTTGGGCTACAGTTACAGGGATTTGCTTGCGACTGGTACTCCGGTTCTCATTAGTCAAGCTCCCCAAGGCCTTCTCTAGACACTGATGAACTGGCCATGGGTGGGAATGGGATGAAGCACTAAACAAGGTCCTTAACTCCACATGCTTCTCAAGTCACCAACCATGATATCATTGCAGAGCTACTAAACTAGAGTTAAGCTCAGCTGGACTCAGACTTCCTTCAGAATTAACCTGCATGGGAATGCATTGTCTGAAATATGCAATTGTCCCCTTACCAGCTCCTCCTTGTCTTGGATGACCAGCAGTTGAGAATCCCTTGTTGAACAGTCATGTTGGCTCTCATTCCAGCTTTTAATATTTTCTGATGCCCAGTAGCACTTGTCCCTGTGGAGGTGCCATTGTACAGGGCACACTTTGCAAGGGGAATTATCTGTGGACGGAAAGACACTTAATGATTATGACTGGGCCTCCATTTCGATTGTAAAAAAAGTAAGTGCTCTGCATCGGTAAAGACCCAGTGCCTCTAGGCTGAGTGAAGTTGTCCAGTAAATTGATGGTTTGCAGGGCGTTCTTTGAAATTCCTCAAAGTTGGGGTCCAACAACTTTTTATGTTACTCTTTTTTATTTTTATTTTTTTTAAGTGTACTTACATTTGCCACATTTATTTTGAAGGAGGAAGAGAGACAATAGCTGTCGGGTGGGGAGATTTTTATGGGAAACAGGCGTGCAGCTTGATTCAGATTGGCCCCCTTTAAAGCTTCTTTTATAGTCCTGATCCAATTCAGTCCTCCCTGTACACTCAAAATGCTTTTGGGTATAAAAAGATACAGAGATCAAAGTACAGATCTCTCACATCATGCCATTGCAAATGCAAGTTTTTTACTCGCCTAGTTTTTGCATCTGAATGAGTTCAGAAAGAGGAAACTGAAGCCCTCTAGAGGACAAAGATGGAGATGATGTTTACAAGACAAATTGCATCCTTACATGTCCATGTTGGTCTCCACAGTCTGTCTCATGGTAGTTCCGTGTTGACAATACTGTGGTGAGGTGGGGGTTTTTTGGGGGGGCTGTCAGTCTCCATTATACCTGAGTCCCTTCTAATTCCTGGGGTCCTGGATCCAGAAAAGGTTAAACTCTAATGGAGGATTCCATATTAACCAACCAGGTGAGTTAATAGCCTTAAATACTGTCCTTGGTATAACCAAGGAAGTGGCTTTGTGCCAAAAGGCAAATGGGTGGGTCCCCCTCCCTCACCTGGCTCTTAGTGAGAAAGGCAATGGCCGGAGTTGAGTGTGAAGTTAGCTCTAGAATGAAACCACTGATGCTTGATGATTCAGGACCATAGGGAGCGGCCTTATTCTTAGGGAGACCATGGGGTTCATCTAGCTCAGTTTTGTCTACACTGACCAGCAGCAGTTTGAGACACCAGGGATGGAATCTGGGACTTTCTGCATCCAAGATCGGTGCTCTACCACCAAGCTATGAGAACATCACCTGGAGTCATGAATGAATGAATTTATTAATACAGTCACAGACCAGCGTCAACACACACAATACCACAGATCATAAAATATATATCAGAAATACAAAAGACAATATGAATATAACAAGGATTTAAATATAAAAATTAAAATTAATTATTAGCATGCCCCCTGTAATTAACATTTAGGGGTTTAGTCATTATGGAATACCACTTGCTTCCTGCGATTGATTGCAGACGGACAGAATTTAGCTACATTTAATGTAGTCTTGGGATTCTTGTCCTCTAGCAGTAGTTTTAAACTATGGTGTTCCAATTCTTTCCTGGACTTTTGCAAAACAGGTGTAATAAAAGTCAAACGTATATCCTCATAAAAACGACAACGTAATAGTACATGTGAAGCAGTTTCAACTTCCAACGAGCCACAAGGGCAGACCCGTGCTGTGTATGGTTTACCCTCAAATCTGCCCTGAAGTAAGGCAGAAGGGAGAACGTTGAATCTGGCGAGGGTAAAAGACCGTCTGTATTTGGGTACCTGAAGACCTGACAGATAGTTAGCTGGAGAGAAACCTCTCCCATTGTCCCTTATTGCTGGATGTTTAATCATTTCGCTCATGTGGCATTGTAATTCTACGTCCCAGATACGTCCCAGATCCACCTGGAGTCATGTGTCCAGTTCTAGGTGCCACAATTTAAGAAGGATTTTGACAAGCTGGAATGTGTGCTGCAACACGGGAGATGGAGCAAGCCTGTTTTCTCCTGCTCAGTAGTGTCGGACCTGAAACAATGGATTCAAGTTGCAAGGAAAGAGACTCTGACTAAATATCAGGAAAAACTTTCTGACAGTAGAAGCTGTTTGACAGTGGAACAGTCTCCCCTGGGAGATGGTGGACTCTCCTTCCCTGGAGGTTTGTAAGCAGAGGCTGGAAGGCCATCTGTCATGGATGCTTTAGCTGAGATTCCTGCATTGCAGGGGGTTGGACTAGATGACCCTTGGTGTCCCTTCCAACTCTACAATTCTGTAAGTCAATGAAATGAATGAATTTCAATTAATGAAATTAGTTTCTTTACAGAAGGTTTTATGCCTCAAAACAACATAGATGTGAACTGAAAGCAAGAACTTACATACAATTACTATGCTTGAAAGAGACAGCAGTACAATATATCAGTTCTACCTGAGGAATTATACTGATTTTGATTGCAGAAGTTGTGTCTTAGGGAAGCCAGAAACTTGACTGTTGAGGCATTGCATCCACCATTGTTCAGTAGAATTTTTCCCTTGTCAGCTTCCAACTGCAAAGCTGTCCTTGCAAAAAAAAGAAAGTCAGTTAAATGAGTAGGCATAATGTTAAGGCACAAATTCAAAATTTAGAGGCCAAGGAATGAGAGAATAAGATGGATATGATAAGCCAATGGTGACACACTTCTGCCATTTTATTCCTGTTACAATCTTTATCTGGGGCAGCAACTTGGTCTAACACAGCCACCAGCTCCCTTCTTCTGATATTCACCAGCAAACTATTATTAATGTAACGGGGAAGAACAGCTTATTATTCAGGCCTCAGATACCCGTTTTCACCTCAGCTTTGGGAGTTGTTTGCCTCACACCTCCCTCCCTCACTGACTTTCCCAACTGACATTACTTCTCCTCAGCTGTCAATCTACTCCCAATTGACAGCTAATCAGAATATGTGAACTACCAGGAAGACGATTGGGTATCCAATCTCTCCTTGGCTGAGTTTGCATACAATGGCACTCTTCATGCTTCATCACAGCAGGCCCCCTTCTTTGCCAGTTATGGATACCATCCTAGAACCTTCCCATCCCCGACCGACTCCCTGTCAGTGCCAGCAGCAGAAGACTTCATAGAAGAACTGACAGGAATACAGAGTTTGCTAAAAGAGAGTTTTGGATTGTGCTAAGGAAGCCTGTAAGAGATTGGCTGATGCACACAGAATACCTGGCACCGAGATTAAGGTGGGAGATCAGGTATGGCTGTTGACACGTGATTTGCCACAGAAAGGCAGGTGCAAGAAATTGGAGCCACAGAGGATGGGCCCGTTTGACATTGTAGATCAGATCAACCCTGTGACTTTCTGGCTTCAATTGCCTGATTCCATGAAGATTCACCCCATCTTCCGCAATCAGTTTTGTTGCCTGTCGTGCCTGCACACCCTTACCAGGCACCTAGACAAGCACCTCTGCCTCCCGTCATGGTAGAAGGAGAGGGGGAGTATGAAGTAGAACAAATTCTAGACTCCACAATGCAAAGAACTTTCAACACCTGATTTTGTGGAAGGGGTATGGCCCTGATGAAAGCTCATGGGAGTACGCAGAACATGGCCATGCACCAGACTTGTAAAGGGTGCTCCATACACACCAACCCAGCCAACTGAAACCACTGGGGTGGGGGGAGAAGGAGGGCTCTGGAGAGGGGGCCAGACCAAATGGGCTGGAGCTAATGGAAGATGTGCTAACTTTTTTATTTAGACAATCATTGTGTATATGCTTTTATTGTATGGTAAACCACTTCAGGATGCCACATGGACAGCAATTCATCTATGAAATAATAAATAATACTCACCCAAGACTGTCACAGCCACCCCCAGGATGATGATCACAAAGCCACTTGCCCACAGGGTGATCCGGTACCAACAGGGAAGCCCAGAAGCATCTGTGAGGAGTGGGAAAACTTGAATGATGTGAGTCAGCAGTGCCTAGAATAGAATTTCCTGTAACTCATTGTTCTCGAAGCTACCAGCATGAGTTTGACCAAACTGCAGGAGGCAGTGGAAGACAGGAGTGCCTGGCGTGCTCTGGTCCACGGGGTCACGAAGAGTCGGATATGACTAAACAACTAAAAAACAACAAATTGCAGGCTAACAAACATCACAGGGTGAAGGCTGGGTGATTTGTTTTGTTTTGTTTTTTGACAAAAAAAAATCCCTTCAGGAGGCAACAGGCAAATGGTATATGTTTAGTAAACCGCCAACATACCAAAATGCACTGTATTAGGGGATGGCTCAAAAAAACAGTGTGTTAGGCAAAATTGCAAACAAAAAATGTGCACATTAGGAGAAATGCACACTAAAACGTTGAATTGTCAGGAGGCATTTAAAGGGGTGTGTGGAAGTGGTGTAGGAATGTGGAGATCTGCCAGGCTAAACTTGTGTAATTTAGAAGGGCTTGTGAAGAAGTTCACAAAAGACAAAAATAAGAGTGAGATTTGATGGAACTGGCATGATAAGGAGAAAAGCTGATCTCCCATTCCACATGCAAGAAATGAGCAGTCTCTGTTGGAGCAATATTTTGTCATATTGTGATGGCCTGGGAATCGGATTCAGAGGCTGAACCTGAGGAATCCCAGCCTGCACAGAAGTCCCCGCCTCCAGGACCGGCTGAGCCGGGACTGGGGCTTGAACCTGAAGGGCAATCACTTGTGCCGGATTCCCCAGCTGAATCTGCTCTGTCTCTGGAGGTGATTGAGGACCCATTGCCTGCAGGTGCTCCACTCTCAGCCCCGTCAGGGGAAGGTGAGGTTGCCTCTGGGTCCAGCAACCCTCCAGCCTCTCCTGAGTTGCAGAGGCTCAGGGCAGAGAGGCAGAGGGAACTAAGTTCCCGCAGGAGGAGTGCTCGCCTCCAGGCCAGGAGAGGCGAGTCACCTGTGGACCGGGGCCACCCTATGCCTCAGTGGAGATAAAAGCCAGTCAGCCCAGACCTAGGTTGCGGGAGCAACATTGTTGGTAAGCTGTTCCTGCCGGCACCCTGTCCTGTTCTTCTGCCAGAGTTCCTGACCTCACCCGACTCCCCGCCTTGGACCCAGCTACAGCTTTGACGGACAGCCCCCATACCACACCCTCGACCTCGGACTGGACTCGGACCATGCCGCACGGTAATGTCCCGGGACCAGCACACATATAATCATCAAAGCATTGCCATTCGTTTTTTAGTTTTTAATTTGACTGCTGTCGTATGGATGCTGTTAATTTAGCCAATTTAAAATATTCATTTAATTTGAGAATCCATTCCTCCTCGGTAGGTAGTTCTTTAGCTTTCCATTTAGATGCTATTATTATCCTAGCTGCAGTGGTCACATATAAGAAAATTCTTTTTTTCCATTTTGGTATTTATTTTCCTAAAAGGCCCAGTAGGTAAGCCTCTGGTTTTTTTGTTAATGGGATTTTAATCATTTTTTTCAACTCCTCATGTATTTCTCCCCAGAAGTACTTAATCGGGGTGCAACTCCACCACACAGGCATTGTTGTACCAGCTTCCTTGTTGCATTTCCAACAAAGGTTGGATTTCAGTTGATAGATTTTTGCTAATTTGACTGGGGTTAAATACCACCTGTAGAACATTTTGATGAAATTTTCTTTTATTGTACTACAGGCGGTAACCCTTATATCTTCCTGCCAAAGTTTCTCCCACTGCTCTAAATATATTGTGTGGCCGAATTTTGCACCCATTTAATTATTGTCTTTTTCACTTCCTTGTCATTCATGTCCAAATCTAGCAAAAGGTTATATATTTTAGATAGTAATATTTCGTTGTTTTTTAATAATGTTCCATGCATTGATGAATTCCCTTTAGAAAAAAAGACATGCTAATATGCTTCAATTAAGAATGTAAATGCATCAAAACAATAAATTATCAATGACATATGTATGTATGTAGAGAAAATAAAAACAATCAGAATGCAACGATAAAGGTAAAATTGATTCTAGAGAAGACGAGTAGCGGTGGAGGGAAGTTAAACAGGGTGGTGGGTTTCTTTTCTTTTTTGGATATTGTCTAATGATTTAATGTTTCTTTTCTGTTATGTATTATTTCTCTCTTTTTAAATTAAATTGTATTATGGAAAATCTAAACAAAAATACAAAAGAAAGAAAGAAAGAAAAAGAAATGAGCAGTCTCTGATATCAATGTACTGATAAACCTTGCACCCTGAAAATCTCATCATTGTTCGTAACCCCTTGACTATGCTCAGCTCGCTGTCATTGATTTTGTGCTCCTCTTGCTATATGGCCTGATTGAATATATATTGAAGCTTTCTGGTGTCTGTTGTGTGTGTGTCAGCTGTCAGCAGCATGCTTTGTCAAAAGGAGGGAAGAGAAATAGAGCGAAGGAAATAAACCATCGTTTATTTCTGATGTTTTGTATTAGTTTGAATTTTAAAAATCTTCAGAAAACATTCATCCACTAATAGGAAGCAGGTTGAAATACTTTGCTATTTTTATTTAGAGGAAAAAGTGGGTGTGTGACATTGATTTTTGTGTAGAAGAAACATAGAATTGTAGCATTGGAGGGACCCTGAGGAGCATCGAGTCCATTCTATGCAGTTCTAGCTTACAGGAACCAAACCTGCAACCTAGGCAGTATATGCACCATGTTCTAACCAACTGGGCTATATATTCATAGGAAGTGTACCATCCAAAGTGGTTGAAAAAAATCAGGGCTATTTACAGATGTATCTGACAGCTGGTGAGCTTGGGAAAATTTATATACATTCCCTAAATGGTCTAATTTCAGAAGTCTTGCAGCCAATAGCTATGGAAATTTCATTCCAATACTGTAATCTATTTGCCTGATAAAACCACCTCCTTTTTTCATTTTGTAAATTGACATGTTTTTAGCTTTCATTTGATATTATCGCCATTAAAACGCACAATAAAACAATTGCATCAAGACATAAAAATTCCTTTAAAACATGGCAGTAATTAAAACATGAGATCTATGCTGAGAAATCTGTGTAAACAGGGGCATCTTCAAAAGCCCGCAGAATGCCAATAGAGATGAATATGCTTGTATTTCATCATGGAGTGCCCTCCATATCGCTAGAGCTATCGGTGAAAGGAGCCCACCTCCCAAAAGCAAAGAATCAGGAAGCTGTGGCAAGACTAATTGGGCTTCATTTGTACTTTTAATACCCTTACCTGCCAACGAAAGGGAAGTTGTTCTTTTAGGAAATCTGGTCCAGAGCTGTTTAGGGCTTTATATGTAAGTATGGTAAAGGTAAAGGTACCCCTGCCCGTACGGGCCAGTCGTGTCCGACTCTGGGGTTGCGTGCTCATCTCGCTCTAGAGGCCGTGAGCCAGCGCCGTCCGAAGACACTTCCGGGTCACGTGGCCAGCGTGACGAAGCTGCAGCTGGCGAGCCAGCACCAGCGCAGCACACGGAAACGCCATTTACCTTCCCGCTATAAAGCGGTCCCTATTTATCTACTTGCACTTAAGAGTGCTTTCGAACTGCTAGGTGGGCAGGAGCTGGGACCGAATGATGGGAGCTCACCCCGCCGCGGGGATTCAAACTGCTGACCATATGATCAGCAAGTCCTAGGCACTGAGGTTTTACCCACAGTGCCACCCGCGTGCCCGATTATATGTAAGTAAGAAGACCTTAAAAATCGGGCTTGATGGGCGGGTACTGAAGATTCCTTACTATAGGCATGAGATGTGCCTGGTAAGACAGACATGGTCCAAATGGAAGTTACTCTGCCCGTTCAATTATTTAGTTGACTACCAATATCGCTCATTAACCTGGCAAAAAGAATTGGAGCGCCAGATGCTAAAACATGAGGCATTCTCTTTAAACAGGAAGGGGAGGTGGAAAGAAGTTCTGTAGCAAAACCTTTGGCCATTGCATTTGAAAACGTGTCCTGGGTTGCAGTGAAACACATGAGTAATCCTTTGTTGGTCAGGCACAGTGGGGAACAGGTGTTAGCAGAGAAGAGGACAGGCAGGCGCTGTAGTTTTCACCATGAGTTGCCTCTGTGGCTCAGTAGGTGCATAGGAAAAGGATGTGGGTGGAGCGGGTGGTCAGGCAACATGCTCACACCTTTAAACTGTGCCTTGGCCAGGACATTGGGTGCAGCATCTACAGAAGTTTTTTTTCTTCACTAGGCTGGGGGAAGGAGTGTGAAATGTTGCAGAAAAAGCAACAAGCAAAGACCCATCTATGTACACGCTTCATGCTACATGCATGCTTTGAATTTGAATAAGAGCATATTATAACATCTTATTTTCCAAGCTAACTAGCATACCTAATTTTATTTGCATTGTCCTCAATTCTGCATCCTTATAAAAAAAAATCTTATTTATAATTTTCATTTATATACGTTACAATACTTCAACAATAATTCTAACATATCAAGCCTCGGCTTCCTTCCCTCTTTTTCTGCGGTTCTTTACATGTATTTTCATCATTTGCTGCATACTCCGAATTATCTTCACTTATTCTTTTATGCTCATATATGGTTTCTTTAAAAAAAAAAAAACAAATTGCAGGTATTTACAATAATCCTGCCCATGTCATAATGTCTGTTTACAATTTATTTGTAAATATTCACTGAACCATTTCCATTCCTTTCTAAAAATCTTCTAAAAAGCCTTTCTAAAAACCCAGAAGCTTTTCTTTTGGGAATTATAGGAATGGAACTACCTAAACAGTATAGAAATTTATGTATGCAACTACAGCTGCAAGAATCTTAGAATCATAGAGTTGGAAGAGACCACAAGGGCTATCGAGTCCAACCCCCTGCCAAGCAGGAAACACCATCAGAGCACTCCTGACATATGGTTGTCAAGCCTCTGCTTAAAGACCTCCAAAGAAGGAGACTCCACCACACTCCTTGGCAGCAAATTCCACTGTCAAACAGCTCTTACTGTCAGGAAGTTCTTCCTAATGTTTAGGTGGAATCTTCTTTCTTGTAGTTTGGATCCATTGCTCCGTGTCCGCTTCTCTGGAGCAGCAGAAAACAACCTTTCTCCCTCCTCTATGTGACATCCTTTTATATATTTGAACATGGCTATCATATCACCCCTTAACCTCCTTTTCTCCAGGCTAAACATGCCCAGCTCCCTTAGCCGTTCCTCATAAGGCATCGTTTCCAGGCCTTTGACCATTTTGGTTGCCCTCCTCTGGACACGTTCCAGTTTGTCAGTTTCCTACTTGAACTGCGGCGCCCAGAACTGGACACAGTACTCCAGGTGAGGTCTGACCAGAGCAGAATACAGTGGCACTATTACTTCCCTTGATCTAGATGCTATACTCCTATTGATGCAGCCCAGAATTGCATTGGCTTTTTTAGCTGCCGCGTCACACTGTTGGCTCATGTCAAGTTTGTGGTCGACCAAGACTCCTAGATCCTTTTCACATGTACTGCTCTCAAGCCAGGTGTCACCCATCTTGTATTTGTGCCTCTCATTTTTTTTGCCCAAGTGCAATACTTTACATTTCTCCCTGTTAAAATTCATCTTGTTTGTTTTGGCCCAGTTCTCCAATCTGTCAAGGTCGTTTTGAAGTGTGATCCTGTCCTCTGGGGTGTTAGCCACCCCTCCCAGTTTGGTGTCATCTGCAAATTTGATCAGGATGCCCTTGAGCATTATTTGCCCTCAAATGAAATGAAGTCCAGAAGAGAGAAAACTGGTTACAGAAATTAATGGACTATGCAGAAATGGCAAAACTCACCGGAATAATAAGAAATCAAGACAACAAAGTTGTTATAAAAGAAGAAATGACACCCTTGGTCCTATTTCTGCTTTTTTGTTATTTTTTTTTTGGGGGGGGTACAAAATAACAAACACCACATAGAAGGAAATTGTGCTGAGAATCATAGAGGTATTACTGGGTACATAAATACACTTGTTGATGATCAGAAATAACTCCAGGTTTCTTTACAAGGAATAAATTGAATATTGAAACATTTCTGCTCTCATCATGTTTAAAAACATGCAGCCAGATCTTGATTTCATTTTTATGTGAACTTCAAATGACAACTCCCTCTCCCTTTACCTATTCAGAGACCCTTCACACTTGTGTGGCACTGATCATTTAAAAAGTAAACTTTAACTTTGAGGATTGCCTACAAACAATTTTTTAATGAAAATTCATCCGCATTTACTTCAGATTTCTCCCACATTTTTATATGCAGTTTTCATGTATACACATTTTTGCAAGCGATTTTCTCTGAATTTTTGTATATTATTTAAATGAGTGTCTGCACTTTTATACACACCAGTATATGCATATTTGTGGCTGAAGAAGTGTATTGCAAAATTCAAACACAAGTGTGAATTTTTAAATACAGTTTTGTTTTGAATAGTGCAATTTGGGTAGTTTCTCATGAAAATGCAAACAAAACAGAAATTCTTCCCCATCCATAGGTGCCATGCACCCTTCTGTATTTCCATCTCATTATTCAAACAAAAATACTGCTTATAACGGTTCAAACGAACTTTCCACAAACAGGATAAATCTAAAGGAAAAGGAACATCATGTCCGCCTGTCAACTGATACATTACAGTGGAATCAGACAAAAACTGGAAGATACGAAGTACCTGAACTGAGTACCTTGTTTCTGAGCTCCAGCGGCAGTTCCTGATGCAGCCCTCCTTGACTGGAAGTTCAAAGCAGTATAACCATCTTCGCCCTCCATTGGCAAGCAAAGGCTGCAGAGAAGCCTCTCAGAGAGCAGGGCTGTCGAAGGAGCACTGGAGGTTTGCTGCTATAGCCTGAGCTGATGGCCAAACATCTCTTTCCGGAGCAGCTCTTCTCTTCAACCACAATACCAGTCACACATTTGCAGCATTATTAGGTGGTTAGGGCTGGTTCTTGTTTTAAAAAAAAAAACGTTTTTGTGAGTTGCTCAGTTTGTGTTGTTCAGCTTTTAGAATGGACTTTGGCTTTTGGAAAGATGCTTAAGTCGGCTCCAATTATGGGTTACAGCTAAACCATATTGAGGTGTGACTGAGGCTTCCATGAATGAGGCTGGATAGCTCAGTTGATTAGAGTGTGGCCTCAAAATGCCAAGGTTGCAGGTTCAATCCCCGTATGACTAGATGATCCTTGGGGTACCTTCCAGCTCTACAATTCTATGATTCTCTGAGTGGGGAGAAGCAAAGGTAAAAGGTAAAGGACCCCTGGATGGTTAAGCCAGTCAAAGGCGACTATGGGGTTGCGGCAGTCGTCTCACTTCCAGGCTGAGAGAGATGGTGTTTGTCCACAGACAGCTTTTCTAGGTCTTGTGGCCAGCAGGACTAAACAGCTTCTGGCGCAACGGGACACCATGTCGGAAACCAAAGCGCAAATACCTTATAAGCTGTATTTTTGTTTGACTAATGAGACGGAATTACAGAAGGGTGCATGGCACCTAGGGATGGGGAAGAATTTCATTTTTGTTTGCATTTTCATGAGAAACTACCCAAATTGCACTATTCAAAACAAAACAAAACTATCTTTCAAAATTCGCACTTTTGTTTGAATTTTGCAATGCAGTTCTTCAGCGCACGGAAACGCCATTTACCTTCCCGCCAAAGTGGTACCTATTTATCTGCTTGCACTGGCATGATTTCGAACTGCTGGGTTGGCAGGAGCTGGGACCGAGCAATGGGAGCTCACTCCATTGCGGGGATTCAAACCGCCAACCTTCTGATTGGCAAACCCAAGAGGCTCAGTAGTTTAGACCACAGCGCCACATCCTACATCTGCCTATGCAGGGGCTCTCTTGAAACGTAGGTGTTGGTCAGGGAAGGAGTTTTCCACCACAATGACTTTCCTTCTTTGGAATGGTGTATATAGTTTGGGCCCCCTGCCACACTATTGGTATTTTATTTATTATTTTGAAATATTTTTTATTTATTTTACAAATACAAAATTATAATAATCCGAATATATATCCATATGCAGAGATTCCTCTGAATCTCACGACTTCCCCCCACCCCCTCCATGGGGTTCCATTTTGAACCTTTACAGCTGCATATACTTCCAAACTCTAACTTTTATACCAGTCCATATTGTCCATGGTAATTGTTAAAATACAAGTGGAATCAAAATCCTTTCAGTGTTTCCATCTGCTTACAGTGATCTCCTAAATAACTTATAAAGTTTTCCCATTCTTTTATAAAGTTTTTGTCCTCTTGGTTCCTGAGTTTTCCAGTCTGCTTTGCCATTTCCGCATAGTCCAACAACTTGGTTTGCCGTTCCTCTCTGGTAGGGACTTTTTCTTCTTTCCATCACTGGGCTAATAACATCTTTGCTGCTGTTGTTGCATACATAAATAGTCTTTTTTGCTCCTTTAGAATCCTTTGGTGGACTTGTAAGGTAATAAAAGCTTTCTGGGAGATGATATATAATGAAATGAAGAAAATGTTTAAAATAACCTTTAAAAAAACAACAACAACCAGAAGCGTTTTTATTAGGAATTGTAGGTACCGACCACCACATATGATAAGTGGTACCTTCTTTTTCTTTACATTTCCAGCAGGTATTTGAACTTGTCCTATACATTTTTGCGCCACACTATTTTCCCAGTAGTGATGTATGGAAGTGAGAGCTGGACCATAAAGAAGGCTGATCACCGAAGAATTGATGCTTTTTAATTATGGTGCTGGAGGAGACTCTTGAGAGTCCCATGGACTGCAAGAAGATCAAACCTCTCCATTCTGAAGGTAATCAGCCCTGAGTGCTCACTGGAAGGACAGATCCTGAAGCTGAGGCTCCAATACTTTGGCCACCTCATGAAAAGAGAAGACTCCCTGGAAAAGACCCTGATGTTGGGAAAGATGGAGGGCACAAGGAGAAGGGGACGACAGAGGACGAGATGGTTGAACAGTGTTCTCGAAGCTACCAGCATGAGTTTGACCAAACTGCGGGAGCCAGTGGAAGACAGGAGTGCCTGGCGTGCTCTGGTCCATGGGGTCACGAAGAGTCCGACATGACTAAGCAACAAATTAGTATTATCACCCAGTCATGCTAGATATGAGCTGGTGGAAGACAAATCCCCCAAGGATCAGTATAGAATAACAGTATCATAGAATTGTGGAGTTGGAAGGGACCCGGAGGGTCATCTAGTCCAACCCCCTGCATTGCAGGGATCTCAACTAAAGCATCCCTGACAAGACGGCCGTCCAACCTCTGCTTAAAAACCACCAAGGAAGGAGAGTCCACCACCTTCCAAGGGACACTGTTCTACTGATGAACAGCTCTTACTGTCAGAAAGTTTTTTCTGATGTTTAGTGTTGGAGCCTGTGCTTTTTAACTTGTTCATACATGATCTAGAATTGGGGGTGAGCAGTGGTTGAGATAGACATGCTTGCTTGCTCAAGATTGCTGCTGTTGTTGGGGGATGTTGCTGGCATCCGTCTGTCTCATAGGGTGGTGAGAAGGAAAGAGGATTGCTGGACACTCCAGAAGGGCATATCTAAACTGGGTGAATGAAACAGGCAGTAAAATGACAAATGCAATTGTATGTAAGCAAGAGTATAAGCAATGCATGTAGGCACAATATATATATATCCCTTTTTCACATATACATGAATGGGGTCTGGTGGCGACTCATCAGGAATGAGACCTTGGGCTTGCAGTGGGCAGTTCCGTGCAAATGTGGACCCAGTGTGCAACAGCTGGGGGGGGGATGATCATTAGGACTGGAATTGAAAATAAAATTGCCCATATCATAACTCCTTTATTCAACTCTTTGGTGTGGCCACACTTGGAATACTGCCCAGTTCTGCTTGCCCCATCTCACAAAGGATATTGTGGAGATGGAAACGTTCAGAGACAGGAACAAAAAATGATCAAGGGGCTGAAGCCAAGTTCCTTTTCTGAGGAGAAGTTATGATGTTTGGCGAAAACATGAGAGAGGTGACTAAGATACTGAACTATGTGAAAACACTGCCCAGAGAAATGTGTTGTCCCCCCTCTCCCGCTCACTCATAAGGCTAGAAATTGGAGCAACTCAATGAAGACGAATGTTTGGAGATTCAGGGAAGAAAAAAGGAAATACTTCTTCAAGCAGTGCATAGGGAAGCTGTGGCACTCACTCCCAGAGGATGCAGCGAAGACCACCAACTGGGATGGCTTTAAAAGAGGTTTAGACAAATTCATGGTCTTGAAAGACCTACATTGGCTCCCAGTATGTTTCCGAGCACAATTCAAAGTGTTGGTGCTGAACTTTAAAGCCCTAAACGGCCTCGGTCCAGTATACCTGAAGGAGCGTCTCCACCCCCATCGTTCTGCCCGGATGCTGAGGTCCAGCGCCGAGGGCCTTCTGGCAGTTCCCTCATTGTGAGAAGCAAAGCTACAGGGAACCAGGCAGAGGGCCTTCTCGGTAGTGGCGCCCTCCCTGTGGAACGCCCTTCCAGCAGATGTCAAAGCGATAAACAACTACCTGACATTTAGAAGACATCTTAAGGCAGCCCTGTTCAGGGAAGTTTTTAACGTGTGATATTTTACTGTATTTTTGGTTTCTATGGAAGCTGCCCATAGTGGCTGGGAAGGCCCAGCCAGATGGGCGGGGTATAAATAATAAATTATTATTATTTTTTTACAAGATGCGCCTTTTTATTTAGAGGACGAAACCGTTGTTTAATTCAAACTAGATCACGTGTGTATAGCCTATGCAAAATAAAACACACACCAAAAAAAAACAATGTATTTAAAAATCTCCAGCGGTCTGCTTTCCTTTCAGGCTTAGGTGGGGCAAATCTGTTGTAGATAAACTTGCCCAGATCTGCAGCGGCAGAGCTAAGAGTCTTTTGCAAGCTGCATCCTGCTCGTTAAAAGAGAAATAAAAGCATATATCCAATGCTACTACCCACAATTCCTGCTAGCAAGTCTTCAGCTCTCTACTGCGTTGTACTTTTAGTTCAGAATAGAAGTAGGTTTCAAGTATCTCCATCATTGTTGCATCTGCTTGCGATGAACTCGTTTGGCAGCTGCTCGCCTGGCCTGCAACTTGCCCGTGGGGACGAAAGAAAAGCAGAGGTTTTCTCCTATCGGGTCACTGGGGCAGGAAATTTCCAATAGCCGCCCAACAGAGAATTTAGCCTAAACATTCACAGCATCGGTTTATCTAGATCACCTAATTGGACATTATTTTCCCTAGGATTTGCTCTGCACTCTATGGACACATCAGAAGCTGGTCCTGCTCTAGCCAAACATGTAAAGAGGAGGGAAGGATCTGAGGCACTGGACTGAGGCACTGAGATCTTTGGCTCTTAGCAGAAAGATGATCATTTGGGTCAGAAAGACAAAATTCTAGGCCTGGAACCTATTTCCTCACATTTACTTCTCAGCAGTAATTTTAAAATGCTTCGGAAAGCTCCAAATGGAATACAAAAACAGATTTTGGAGCACCCAAGTTCGGGTAGCAAACAAGGGACCTACCAGGCGGTCTCTGAAGTTGAAGAGGCAACCTGAGTTTCTGAGGGCCCCTGCAAAATAAAATTAAAAAAACCTGGCCACCAACTTGAAATCAGTTGCTACAGAAGCCCTGAAGTGCCTCATTTTGTTAGAAGCTACCTTTAAAAAAACGGGATTTATTTTTCCACAGGGATCTCATCAACATTCCCCAGGGAGAGAGAATTTTGGAACCAAGTGTGTCTTGAGGCTGCATAAAAGGCCTTAGCAATTTACACACACAAACAGAGAGAGAGAGAGAAATATCATTGAGGTTTCCAATTGCAACGCTTCCTCTCAGTGCCAAAAAGAGGAGAATGTGGGACAGTGCCAAAGCACAAAGATGAATTAAGATGCTGCACTAGTTCAACACTTTTCCGTGGACGGTGCAGGCATGCTTTTTGCAGGAAAGAACATACACTTGTTGGACGTGAGGCTGGATAAACATCCCACTTCTTGGCCAAAGGTTCTTCTTGCACCCAAATCTTCAGAGGCAAAAAAAGGCACAGCGGAAAAAATTATTTCCATGAACTCCAGAAAAGGGAAAAAAGCATATATTTTAAAAAAGCATGTGCCTAATGTTGCTCAGAGACGCCTGTAGGTGCCAACAAGAGCGTTGCAGCTGGGACAGTAGTGGTCAACATCTTGAAGCGAATCCACGCAGAAGGGGATGAGGCAGCAGCCGGCGACACACCCCACCAGGAAGAGGCCGCCACAAGCCAGCCAGGTCAGCGCCCCAGAGGTGTACGAGAGGCGCGTCAAAATGGTTTTTTGACACGCAGGGCAGTTCATCTGGACGGGACGGTCATGGAAGACCAGCGGTGCCTGGACGTAAACCGTCTGAACAGTAACTGGTTGGGGACCTCCTGTGACTCCAGGTTGCATGCCATATGGCGGTGCCTGTTGGCCTTTCATATTTGGTCCAGGCCCAGGCCCTGGGACGGGATAGGGCTGGGGGTACGGAGCAGAATGGATGCCGGTTGTCTCGGTGTAAGGAGGAGGCTGGGCCCCCTGAAAGCCAGGAGCGGATGGATCCATTTTTCTGCCCTAGTTGGGTGGAGCTGCTCTGCTGTGTCCGCTGGGCTTGTTGGGCCCAATTATTATTATTATTATTATTATTATCATCATCATCATCGAGGAGACAGCTACCAATGGCTACTGCCCATGATGGGTTTAGTCTCGTTCTGCTGCTAGAGGTAGCATGCCTCTGGATGTCATTTGTAGAGAATCAGAAGTGGGGAGAGTGGCTGCTTACTGGCTGCCCTTTGGCCTGCACTATGAGAATCGGATGCATGGAACACTAGACAAGGGTTCTTCCAGGTGAGAATCTTGCCCCTTTAATATATTATTGTTGTTGTTTAGTCGTTTAGTCATGTCCGACTCTTCGTGACCCCATGGACCAGAGCACGCCAGGCACTCTTGTCTTCCACTGCCTCCCGCAATTTGGTCAAACTCATGCTGGTAGCTTCGAGAACACTGTCCAACCATCTCGTCCTCTGTCGTCCCCTTCTCCTTGTGCCCTCAGGTTCTTTTCCAGGGAGTCTTCTCTTCTCATGAGGTGGCCAAAGTATTGGAGCCTCAGCTTCAGGATCTGTCCTTCCAGTGAGCACTCAGGGCTGATTTCCTTCAGAATGGAGAGGTTTGATCTTCTTGCAGTCCAGGGGGGAAGGAAGGGGGGAGAAGGTGGTCAGGAAATTCAATGCGTTTCCTGCTTTGAACCTGCAGCCTCAAGATAAGATAAACACAGCTTTAGAGAAGGACAAAAGAACGCCCCTCTCTTCCTTAAATCTTTCTTAAGAATTTTTTTTAAGTCCCGCTGGATCAGGCCAATAATAGCTCATCTAGTCCAGCAACCTGTTCTCACAGTGGCCAACTAGATGCCTCTGGCAAGCCTTGTGATTTCCAGAAACTGGCGTTCAGAGGCTGCAGTGGAAACTGAACACAGCCATATAAGATTCAGGTAGGTAGCCATGTTTGTCTGACGCAGTCGAAATAAATAAATAAAAACATGAAAATGGTCCAGTAGCAATTACAGCCATATAAGTCTAAACTCCTTTGTAACCATATGAGCTGATGGGTTTCTGCAGTGCTTTTTTTTCGGGGGGGACGCAGGGGGACGCATACCCCTAAACATTTTGTGGATCTAAGTTTGGCCTCATTGAGGGGCAGTATTTCAATATGAGTAGGAAAATGACAGTACCCCTAAACATTTTTTTAAAAGAAAAAAAAAGCACCTGGTTTCTGCACGCGCTTCACTCATTTCTGAGCCATGGATGCATCCGATCTCAATAGACAAAAAGGATAGCAAATACATATAAATATATTTATATGTATTTGTTTAAAGGAAAATAAAAGTATATAATAATAATTAAAAAAGGATAGCAAAAAGGAAATAGCAACGCCTTCCCACAAAGTGGAATCGCTGACCACAGATGCAAAGAATTCGAAGCATTTCTGGGAGTCAAAAATCAACAAGGCATTTTTGCAGACATGAGCTTTTGCGCGTTTCAGCTCCTTTCCTCAGAACAAAAAAAGGCTATTTAAGTAGGCGTGGAAACTGGAGGAAAGCTAGGCGTGGAATAGGAGCTTCCCAAATGCCTTGCCTTGCCTTGCCTTGATTAGTTGGTTTAAGCAAATAAGCATGAGAACCAGCTCTCTTTGGAGAAGGACTGGCCTGTTAGTCCCAAACATCTGGAGGGGGCGGGCTGCTCCCATCCCGGGGAGGAGCAAAGGAAATTGAAGTTGCCTCCTACTGCCGTATCTGCTGCTTGTTTTCCTGGTGTTTTGCTCCGGCCGCCGGAGAAGCGTCACGTGGGCTCGATCGTTTTCTGCCTCCTGCTTCGTCATGGTAAGTGTTTTTGCCATGACGCTTCTCAGCGTCGCAGTTTGCTGTTAACGGATCGAACATGGCAGCTGGAACCCTGGAGAGCCACTGAACTTAGGTGACTCATCACAAGGTCCTGCCTCTCACCCTTCAGCGCTCAGGCGTGGTGCACTCAAAAGAGATTCCTCCGGGGTAAGCTGCTGCTGGCACTTTCTCTCCAATCCTCCTCGCTCGGTCGTGTTTGTCTCCTGAGATTACTAGCCTCAGCCTCTCAGATCCCTTCTTTGGGGGATCGTATATTCAGCAGACGTCTGAGGTGTGTCAGGGGGAGGGGCTGCGCAGGAAGGGAGAAAGTAAGGGATCAGATGGAATCCAGAACCTGTAGATTCTGTAGAATCTGCTTGCTCTTCCGGACGACCTATTTCTTGAGCTTTCATCCTGTTTTACTGGCACAAAGCTCACCCGTGTGCTCTGATTTGTTGGTGGGCGGGCTTTGTGCATTCAACAAGCTTTTGGTTGTGGGGTGTTTATATGTCTTCTGGTTTCTTTTCTAAAGTGAATTTGCTGCTCCGTTTTAATTGCACAAACCCAATCCCCCCCCATGAGCTCCTGAATGCCTTCCACAAAATACTGCCAACCCAGGGGTGCCTTACAATTGCAGGCAGCAGTGAGGGGAGAGTGCATGTCCGAGGTTAACGTTTCTTCTGTATCCCTGCCCTATTCTAGATAGATTCAGATGTTTCTAATTCCCGCCAGTCTTGCAAGGAACACCAGCAAGAAATGGCAGCTCTAGTACTGCGTGGGTGTTGATTCCAGCTGGTGTGCCCAGAGACCATGATTTATTATTACCTAGGCACCTTATTAGTCTCTTGTTCCCTAAAAGCTCTGTAAGCAACAAACATCGAAGAACATCTACATATATTTATGCATTAAACCACAGGGGGAAAACAAAACGAGAAAAATGATGTTAAACGTTAACATTCCATACAATATCAGTGCCCCGCCCCCAGTAACAGTGATACAGTATAAAACTGTATCTAAACATTAAAACAAAACAATGCCCTCACCCAAAAGTCTTAATCCCCACCCCCCAAAAAACAAGGCCCACTGCTGCAAATCTATGTGGGGGGTGGGGGATTAAGACTTTCTCCAGGGATGATCTGGTGGCTCTCCTCACCTTGCTGAGAGAGCAAGAAGAGAGGGTCAATGTTTACCTGTTCTGCAGCTGTCCCTACCAGCTCAGGGAGTCCCATTGCCTCTCTCCTGCCAGCAATTGGCAACAATAGCAGGCAGGAGCAATAGCTGCCACCTGCCCTTTCCTGGATGACGGGGGTGGGGTGGGGTGGTGGTGGTGGTGGTACTGGGTGCTGCTCAGCTGCCCAAGACTGGTGGCAACTGGCAATAGCTGCTCTCTGCCCCCGCTCATTTTTTTTTTGTTGTTTAAAATTGCATTTAGGCATTCCATGTGATCTGGACATTTGCTTTTGCCAGAAACTGCTAGCGCATACCCTGGAAAAGCTCTTTGCCTTTTGATCTTAAAGTATCGAGGGCGCAATCACATCTGTGGGATTTTCTCCACACCCATGAAGGCTAGAGATTCCCTTTAGGAGAATAAAATCTGATGGCCTAAGCCTGGATTCTGTGCAAGGACAGGGGCAAATATAGTATAGACTACCAAGGGACGTGGGTGGCACTGTGGGTTAAGCCACAGAGCCTAGGACTTGCCGATCAGAAGGTTGGCGGTTCGAATCCCCACGACAGGGTTAGCTCCCATTGCTCGGTCCCTCTCCTGCCAACCTAGCAGTTCAAAAGCACATCAAATTGCAAGTAGATAAATAGGTACCGCTCCAGCGGGAAGGTAAACGGCGTTTCCATGCGCTGCTCTGGTTCGCCAGAAGTGGCTTAGTCATGCTGGCTACATGACCCGGAAGCTGTACACCGGCTCCCTTGGCCAATAAAGCGAGATGAGCGCCGCAACCCCAGAGTCGGCCACGACTGGACCTAATGGTCAGGGGTCCCTTTACCTTTACCAAGGGCTGCAGTTCAGGAATCAATCGTTGAGGGTTCCCCCAAACAACCTGTTTAATGAGCATTCATGCTGACCTGCTTCCACAGAACTTCAAGAGGTAGTTAGATTACATCTGGTCTTTATTGACTATTTGTTCTGATTTGCTCATGGGGTGCTTACACGGGCAGAAGGATTCCTTGTGCATTTCTCCTGATTTGATTGTGGAGTGTTTAATTGTTTTCCCACACTTTCTTCACCAAATATGTTCAGTTCACTGTCACTTTCCTAACTGCAAAAAGTCCATTTTTAAAAAGTGGATTTGTTCTGCTAGCCTGACAGAAGGCTTTAATTCACTTTTAAGTGCTCAAGTCTAACTTGAACCCGTCCTTCAACATACTGACAGCCTGGAGGGAGTTGGAATGCATTTATTACATGCAGGCTTAGGAGCCAACTCCTAGGCCTACACTCAACAGCTTTGGAGAAGATACTTCAGGAGTCTTGGTTGACCACAAACTTGAGATGAGCCAACAGTGTGACGCGGCAGCTAAAAAAGCCAATGCAATTCTGGGCTGCATCAATAGGAGTATAGCATCTAGATCAAGGGAAGTAATAGTGCCACTGTATTCTGCTCTGGTCAGACCTCACCTGGAGTACTGTGTCCAGTTCTGGGCACCACAGTTCAAGAAGGACACTGACAAACTGGAACGTGTCCAGAGGAGGGCAACCAAAATGGTCAAAGGCCTGGAAACGATGCCTTATGAGGAATGGCTAAGGGAGCTGGGCATGTTTAGCCTGGAGAAGAGGAGGTTAAGGGGTGATATGATAGCCATGTTCAAATATATAAAAGGATGTCACATAGAGGAGGGAGAAAGGTTGTTTTCTGCTGCTCCAGAGAAGCAGACACAGAGCAATGGATCCAAACTACAAGAAAGAAGATTCCACCTAAACATTAGGAAGAACTTCCTGACAGTAAGAGCTGTTCGACAGTGGAATTTGCTGCCAAGGAGTGTGGTGGAGTCTCCTTCTTTGGAGGTCTTTAAGCAGAGGTTTGACAACCATATGTCAGGAGTGCTCTGATGGTGTTTCCTGCTTGGCAGGGGGTTGGACTCGATGGCCCTTGTGGTCTCTTCCAACTCTGTGATTCTATGATTCTATTATTGGCAACATATTGTTTTCTGTGACCACACAAAAGGAGACTGTTTATACTCAACAGAGAAAAGCACTGTTGATAAAACATAATGACTTTAGCGCCAGAAAGTAAAGTGGAGGAGGGAATGGAATGGAAAGTATTCTAGAAAGGATATTTCTTCATGCACAATGGCCGAGAGCCTTAAGAAAACAATAAAAACCTGTAAGCATGCAAGGATTTCTGCCCACATCTCAGGACCTTTCAACTCCCCCCTCACCAGTAACTTTTTCATGTAGGGCAGGCATAGGCAAACTTGGCCCTTCAGATGTTTTGGGACTACAACTCCCATGATCCCTAGCTAACAGGACCAGTGGTCAGGGATGATGGGAACTCTAGTTCCAAAACATCTGGAGGGCTGAGTTTGCCTATGCCTGATTTAGGGAGTGTTTTTGTACCCTCCCCCTCTGCTCAACCATTTTGGATTCTAGACATACAAAATGATTGATTTATTTATTCCTTTCCAACCTATTTCCAAAGAGGGTGGAAAGTCTATGTTAAATGTTTTTAGATGCTTTCAATTGTTCTTTGGTGTTTTCAAGACCGTTTTCAGCGTTTTCATTTCGTTCTTTCATTGTAGCATTTGTATGCACGATGAACCTAGTTCAAACCATGCCGTCTCCAGTTAAAAAGACTTATGGCAGTGCTGGGAAAGACCTTCGTGCGCTACCTCGGTGAGCTGCTGCCAGTCAGATCCTGCAGAATTGGAGTGCAAGGACCAAAGGCAACATACCGTCTTCTACAGTCAAAGGCAAGGATCAGCAACTTTTCAAATCTGTCTCTGTGGCCACATTCTGCCAGTGGTCATCTGTTGGGGCAAGAACCCCTTTCCCTCTCTCTTTTTGTCCTCCTCTTTTTCCTTCCTTTTATATATATAAAAGGTAAAGTGTGCATAAAAATGCATATATTAATGAATATAACTTATAATGTTTTATACTAGGGAAAATTGCTTTACAAAAATGCACATTAGGCAACATTGCATATTTTGTCGTATATTAGGAGAAATCAGCAATAAAATACAGGTACTTTTCATGCAGACTTTTTTTTTAAATCACAAACTGACATGGAGAACTGAAGAGTAGAAAAGTGAGAAACTAAGAGAAACCAAAACTGGCAGGGGGGTTGTGCCAGGATGCTGAAAATTACCTTCATGGCAGCATCCAAAACTACTTTTGTGGATCTTAAAAGCTGTGTTGCAACACTGGAAACATGAGGGAGGTTGTTCGAAATACAGGATTTGCCTGAGGAGTCTAGTTCACCTTCATTCACCTTAAGTTTCTATCACCCTGCTACAACAAGGGTGTCTCTGGACCTTAAATTGAGGCTCATAAAACAAAAAATAATATTTAGAATATACTGGACCCCATTATGTTTGTTTAAAAAAGGGCTATCTAAGGAGATGCAATAGGGATAATGGCTCTCTAAAGCGCATGTTTTTTCATTGTCCTATATTGAAAGATTTTGGTAGAGGGTAACTGAAACTATCAACAGAACTGTACGGAACAAACTTACATTTACAGAGCAAAATATCCTTTTGAATTATATGCCCAGCGCATGGTACCTTACAAAAGGACAATACGAGTGGACTCTCTGTGCCCTTACCATGGCAAAAAGACTGATACTCCCTTCTACAATTGAAGACCTATACAAACTCGCAACATGTGAACATCCTGCATATAAATGCAGACTTGCCATGGACAAATTCCATGATATTTGGAATCCATTCTTACAAATACTGTAATAGGTTAAGATCTGGTGAAGTACGATACCAACTTTGTAAAGTATACAGTTTTGAGTCCCCCCTCCCACCCCCTTTACTTTCCCTTCTTCACGGGTTCTGTTTCTCTTTTTCTCTCTTTTATTTACCTATCACCATGTTTAAAAAGATAAAGGACCCCTGACAGTTAAATCCAGTCATGAACGACTCTGGGGTTGCGGTGCTCATCTTGCTTTACTGGCCGAGGGAGCTGATGTTTGTCCGCAGACAGTTTTTCCGGGTCATGTGGCCAGCATGACTAAGCCGCTTCTGGTGAACCAGAGCAGCACACAGAAACGCCGTTTACCTTCCTGCTGGAGCGGTACCTATTGATCTAATTACACTTTGACATGCTTTCAAACTGCTAGGTTGGAGGAGCAGGGACTGAGCAATGGGAGCTCACCCTGTTGCGGGGATTCGAACTGCTGACCTTCTGACTGGCAAGCCCTAGGCTCAGTGGTTTACACCACAGCACCAGCCACATCCCATGTTTAGTGCACATATAATTATGTACTTTTCAGCTTTCAATAAAGATGCCTGGTTAAAAAAACCAAAACCCAAGTTGATCGATTAACATTGCTGATAACAGGGACCTCCTTGTCTTCCCTGAAGGTTGAGAGCTGTTGTACTCAGAATGGAAAGATCCCAAGATGGCAGAAAATATCACAGGTGAGGCATAATAATCTTGTTTGTTTCATACAGTGGAGAGCTAGAGGTGGTAGGGCAAAATATTGAGGGCAAACCTCTCTCACTGACTCTAGGGATGAAACTCTTTCTATCCCAGAATGTTTTATTGGAGAGAGGATTAATTCTGGGTGTGGTGAAAAAGATACTTCCTTTCAGTTACATTTGATACCCCGATATCTCTCTGTTACAATTTATTTACAGTCATACCTTGGTTGTTGAACGCCTTGGAACTCGTACGTGAGTGTTCAAGTTTTTGAACAATTTTTGGAAGCTGAACGTCTGGCGTGGGTTCTGCGGCTTCCGATTGGCTGCAGGAGCTTCCTGCAGCCAATCAGAAGACATGCTTTGGTTTCTGAATATTTTGGAAGTTGAACGGACTTGCGGAACGGATTCCGTTCGACTTCCAAGGTACGACTGTATATTGTATAGAAACTCCCTAAGATTGCTTTGAGAACTTAATTGAGCCATTTCCTAAGAACCTATGACCATCTGAGACCCATTCAGACCTCCTGAAACTTTTCAACACAGGTAGTAAAAACCCTGAGTCAAGTCATAAAATCTGGGAGTCTTTGCTGTTCTTAGGCACCAGGTCATTTTCTGAACTGGCCCCAAACCTACCACAGTATACTGAATTTTGGTCCCGTTCTAGAAATGCTTCCATCCCAGTTGTCACTTGGAGTTTTGTCCTAATTCAATTACAAAAGGTGAGGGGGATTTCATATGTGGTGCCACAGTTGAGAAGATAACAGTGGTTCTTGACCACTTATGCTTACTTTTGCAGATAGAGCCACTGTCAACAGTGAACTGATGACTCCTGAGATACCTGCTGCAAGGGAAGCAGGAAATGCTGGTAGATAGTTATTTGGGGTTTTAAATACATTACAACTCCTTTTTTCTTCTTCTTCTTACGTTGGAGGTTACAGAGTCCTCCCCCAGCCTTTTATTAATCAAAATCCTTCTATGTTTCTTAGAAATATGTGTTTCTTGGAAGCAGATTTCATCCAAATTTAACTTCTTCACTACATGCTCAATCTTACATCTTTTTGTTTAGTTATTAAGTCCATTTACATTCCAAGTTAAGATTTTTAATGCCATCTTGTTTTTATTTATTTTTCTTTCACTTTGACCTCTGTTGAGTCTACCTCTTCCTGTACTGTTCCAGTCCAAATGCCCTTTCTCCTGCTAGCTCTTTCCCATATTTTCTCCAGAATTTATCTGATTCTGTGGATCCTGACACCTTTGTTTTCTTCCTTTATACATAAAAGATACTCCCTCTGGGTTGCCCAACGTTAGGGGATTTTGTTGTATCTCAGTGCATCCATAAAGTACTTATACTTTACTCTTTTTTTTAAGCAGTCTCATTTGTAGTCCAATGTTCTAGGACAGTAATGTTCTTGGACTACAAATCCCATCTTTGGCCATGTGGTCTGAAGTCCAACAACCACCAGAGCACATGATGTTTTGGAATGGCTGCCTTAGAATACATCTCATGGAAAGCAGGCAGCTAAGGCAGGCATACCCTAAAGTCGTGGTTTGGAATGAATTTGCAGTGCCTTGTCTTGAATGTCAAATTCTCGCAGAACTGTAGCAACAAACAGACTGATTTGTTTGCTTTTGTGATCATCATTCACTTGGGTCCCCAAATGTTGTTGAACTACAACTCCCATCATCCCTAGCCAGCAAGGCCAGAGCTCAGGGATGATGGGAGTTGTAGTCCAACAACATCTGGGGACCCAAGGTTGAGAAACACTGCCTCAGACCCTCTCCCTTCTGTTTTTCAGTTTTCATCCCAAAGTGCATTAAAGACAAAAAATATACATTAGCAGTTGTTGCCGTCATCACAGCTTTGGTCATTACTATAATCGCATTGGCTGGTGAGTAGAGAAAACTTTGTGCTTTAACCCTGACATAATTATTTATGATTTATTGCTTCTTTCTGCCTTTGACTTGTAGATTCATTCCCTCACCAAACTGCATTTCCTGCCTCATAATGATCCAATACAGTGGTACCTCGGGTTACAAACACTTCAGGTTACAGACTCAGCTAACCCAGAAGTAGTACCTCTGGTTAAGAACTTTACCTCAGAATGAAAACAGAAATCGTGTGGCGGCAGCAGGAGGCCGCATTAGCTAAATTGGTACCTCAGGTTAAGAATGGACCTCCGAAACAAATTAAGTTCGTAACCGAGGTACCACTGTATAGATTTCTGCTTTAGAGTACATTCTCAGGCTGCCGTTGAATTGAGGTAGGCCTTTCGTGTCTGCACTTCAGTAAGCACCATCTTGAGAATGGATTTCCCAGCCCTTATGTGCAGCTATTTATTTATTTTAAAAACTCTTCTAACAGGGTCAGTGCTGGATTTTACGTATAAGCTAAACAAGCTATAGCTTAGGGCCCCACTCTCTTGGGGACCCAAAAAGAATTTAAAGGGGGGGGGACTGGATGTACATTTCCAAAATATAAGATAAAAAACAAATAAAACAAAACCTACATACAGCAACAGTGTTTTGTTTTGTGTATGGACCTATGAGGTCCATAAATTACCAGACAGCATATATTCAACACAAAAAACAGCGGCAATTTGTTGTTGACAAAGGATAGCTGGACATATAAAGGGCTCCATTACCTTCAGTAGCTTAGGGTCTCATCAAACCTAAATGCAGCCCTGAACAGGGTATTCAGCTGCGTTCTGGAAATTTTGATGAAAAACACTAACCCCCCTCTTGCAAAGTCGAGGAAGTAAAGGAGAGGAAAATGGCTCCCTAATGATATCTGATTCAATGTTCTTTGAGATTTATGTGCTGTCTCCAATAATAATAATAATAATAATAATAATTTATTATTTATACCCCGCCCATCTGGCTGGGCCTCCCCAGCCACTCTGGGCGGCTTCCATAAAAACCCAAAATACAGTAAAATATCACACGTTAAAAACTTCCCTGAACAGGGCTGCCTTAAGATGTCTTCTGAATGTCAGGTAGTTGTTTATCTCTTTGACATCTGCTGGAAGGGCATTCCACAGGGCGGGCGCCACTACCGAGAAGGCCCTCTGCCTGGTTCCCTGTAGCTTTGCTTCTCGCAATGAGGGAACTGCCAGAAGGCCCTCGGCGCTAGACCTCAGCGTCCGGGCAGAATGATGGGGGTGGAGACGCTCCTTCAGGTATACTGGACCGAGGCCGTTTAGGGCTTTAAAGGTCAGCACCAACACTTTGAATTGTGCTCGGAAACGTACTGGGAGCCAATGTAGGTCTTTCAAGACCGGTGTTATATGGTCTCGGCGGCCGCCCCAGTCACCAGTCTAGCTGCTGCATTCTGGATTAGTTGTAGTTTCCGAGTCACCTTCAAAGGTAGCCCCACGTAGAGCGCATTGCAGTAATCCAAGCGGGAGATAACCAGAGCATGCACCACTCTGGCGAGACAGTCCGCAGGCAGATAGGGTCTCAGCCTACGTACCAGATGGAGCTGGTAAACAGCTGCCCTGGACACAGATTTGACCTGTGCCTCCATGGACAGCTGTGAGTCCAAAATGACTCCCAGGCTGCGCACCTGGTCCTTCAGGGGCACAGTTACCCCATTCAGGACCAGGGAATCCTCCACACCTGCCCGCCTCCTGTCCCCCAAAAACAGTACTTCTGTCTTGTCAGGATTCAACCTCAATCTGTTAGCCGCCATCCATCCTCCAACCGCCTCCAGACACTCACACAGGACCTTCACCGCCCTCACTGGTTCTGATTTAAAAGAGAGGTAGAGCTGGGTATCATCCGCATACTGATGAACACCCAGCCCAAACCTCCTGATGATCTCTCTCAGCGGCTGCATGTAAATGTTGAAAAGCATGGGGGAGAGGACAGAACCCTGAGGCACCCCACAAGTGAGAGCCCAGGGGTCTGAACACTCATCCCCCACCACCACTTTCTGAACACGGCCCAGGAGGAAGGAGCGGAACCAAAGCACTGAAACATCCTGCTCCATAAAATTCATTAAAACAGGCAACAGATGAACTCTGCATTTTCTCGAGCTCTGCTCTCTGCAACATAGCAAAAATTAGGTTAAAACAAACTGATTAAAAATCAGTTAAAACTAAAGTTATAAATGAGGGGTCTGCTGAGCTGCGAGACTGGCTGCCTTTCCCAGAGCCATCTTGAGAACTGTTAACAGCAAGACATGCTACACGCTTGAAAGATTAAATATTAACTGAGAATACAGTGGTACCTCGGGTTACATACGCTTCAGGTTACAGACTCTGCTAACCCAGACATATTACTTTGGGTTAAGAACTTTGCTTCAGGATGAGAACAGAAATCGTGCTCCGGCGGCATGGCGGCAGCAGGAGGCCCCATTAGCTAAAGTGCTGCTTCAGGTTAAGAACAGTTTCAGGTTAAGAACAGACCTCCGGAACGAATTAAGTATTTAACCCGAGGTACCACTGTACTGAGCTAGATGGTCTGACTTGGTGCCAGGCAGCTTCCTGTGATATTTTTAGCCTATTTTTCCACTCGTAAATTTGTATTTGCACTAAGCAATGTGAACCACAGCAGTACAAATACATAATCTTTTAGTATGGTCACGAAATCTACCTGCACCATATACATACATAGTAGTAGTTGTTTAAAAAAAAGAAAAAAAGATCATGGCTTTTCCAAAAGAACCCTGGGAATTATAGTTCACTGCTACCCATATTACAATTCCCAAATGTTTCCCAGCATCTGTCCTCAGTGTTACAGAATCATTGTGAGCTGTTACACTTGGGCAAATTGTTTCATTTCCAGTTAAAAAGCCACAGCCCTGTCCGCTGTGTCCTCCCCCTGTCGATGCTGCTTGCCCAGATCGCTGGGTTGGGTACCTAGGGAAATGCTATTATACATCGGAAGACAAAAGGAACTGGAGCGACAGTGAATCTAGATGTTCCTTCCTTGGTGCCTCTTTGGCTGTGATTGATACCAAGCCGGATCTGGTAAGGAACAAGTATGTATCCTCACTTGTGGGCTCATCGCCGGAAGCAAACAAGTACAAGTACCTGTAACTTATATTCTGGGTTTAATAATAATAATAATATACTAAATTTACAACAGGGTTCATGACACTTCGCAGAGCAACATAAGCAAAGTGCCCCAAGGAATTTGCAATCTTATCTCTGCGGCAGTGGGGAAGACAGCAGAAGGAGAGGTGGAAAGGGAGCAAGGAGTGGTGAATGGCAGTAAGAGATGATGTCAGGAACAGGAGGGAGGGAGGGGCATGGTGGTGGGGAGAGCAATGTGTAGCTGCCCCAGCAGAGCCAGTCTGGCACCCCCGCTTCTGCCCTTGCACCCTGCCAGCCTTCCTGCAGCCTCAGCCCTCACCCTCTCGATAAATGGCAAGGACACACATCCCGGGAAGTGGACATTGTAGTTCTGTCCCACCAGACAAGCTGCTACGGAACGGAAGGTCCCCTTTTTGCGGTATACCAGATATGATGATGCTGATAAAGATGAGATTTAAGTATTGAGTCCTAGAAGGTGGTAGAGGTATATAAACCACTGCTTGCCATTCCTTTCCTGCTAGGATTTTTTGTGGAATTTTACTCGTCCCTCTCATCATTGGATTGGTCTTTCAAGAGAAGCAGCTCAGCCCTGGAAATGGCCCAATGGGACAGAGTTTGGAAACCAGTGAGTGATTTCCACCCCCTCTTTGCCTGCGAATATGTGCCTGCTTTGGGTTTGGATTGTAAAAGTTGTCTTTTGCCTTAGTTTCCAGAGCTTATATAAAGTACCCACAATTCACTGTGTGGAGCTGTAGCTGGAGACACCTTTTTATTCTGAAATACCATGTAGGAATAGGGAATATGTGGACTTGGGAGCGGGGATGAGGTTTTGTTTAAATGATAATTAGTAGGTGAGAGTATTGCTTTGGTTATTGGTTAGAGTTTTGCTAATATTTCCTGCTGCTGTTTATGCAGCCAGTGTCTTCTTTCCTCCCCATATGTTGTAAGTTATGTGAAATATTGACATATTATATGATCCTCCCACCCCCCTGTGGTATAATGTACATATATATATTTTTCTTCAGTGTCACTTGGAGACCTTTGAGTGATAAGCAACTAGTAACTTGAATAAATTAACAGATATTTGCTGTCATGTTTAACTCCAGCCCTGCAGATGTTGCTGTAATGCAGAGAACAATACCTGCTTCTTGTTGTTGTCTGTTCCAGATTTACAGTGCGAGGAGAAGGCTTTTGCGCTTACATAAATGACCTTGGGGTCAGCAGCACCAAGTGCGCTGTGGTGAAGAACTTCGTCTGCAGCCTGGCGGATGCTTGCGCCAAGAGGAAACAAAACATCAACAAAAGGGATACCTTGTGATCCTCATTTGTGTAAGGCGAGCACTACTGGCTCTTTAGAGATGCAAGTCTCACTGGTAGAACCACTCTTTCTGCAGCTAGTTCCAGATACAATGCTCCATTTTGTTATCTGCCTATAAGAGAGATTTATCAAGAATAGCAGCAACTGTCTTGTCACTGCGTTTGAACCTCACCTATGCCATAAACTCACAATATGGCCTTAGACTACCATTGCCTTATCAGCCACGGGCTGTTGGACTCCCAGCAGCCTCTGCCAGCATGACCGGTGGCATGGGATTATGGGAGTTGTAGTCCAAAGCACCTGAAGCTTGTTGTATGGCTGAACTGTGGCCTGAAAGACACAGTTCCTAAGTCAATCACCAGCTGAGAAGCTGCCTTCCATCTTGTCTGAGGAATCAACTGTGAGCAGAACACCCAGCAATCTGAGGCTGTGTGGACGCTTGCCCAATACACAATGCTTTGGCCAAGGACCCAAACACGCTTGCCGGTTCTACCTGAAAAGGAAGAATTGCAGGAGACATGTAAATGATTGCTGACCCGTGTGAATGTAGTCCCTGCAAGCCTTGAATCGCCACCGTCCCATGGTCTTGATGTGCTCAGGGTCCATGCCCCAGGCAGCAGCGGTTGTGGCGGCCCCAATGTGGAACAACTGACCAGAGAAGTGACTGGGGTTGCGCCGCACGCAAAAATAACTTTTCTCAAAACTGCAGTGAATTGGCGCCTGGGCACGGGTTGTGTGTTAGCTTGAATAAAGAGGGGCCCCTGGTGGGCAGGCCTGACCTTCAGGAACCTTCTCATGTCGCAGACTGAGTGAGGGCCGCTGCGGGGGGAAGGGTCCAGATCAGGAAGTGCCTTGACGCAACTGATCAGTTTTGGAGGAACGTATTCTGAACTGGAGGGAGCCCTCGTGGAAGGTCACGCCATTAAGCAACCAGCCTCCATAGGATGATGCAGTTGTACCCCCAGTGTGCTCACCCAATAGGCAGAGCCCTGAAGAATGCCAGAGAATATGCGGCCCAGAATAACTTCACCTCAAAACTGGACCAGGATACACTGTGCAGCTTGCACCAAATAAGCCGCCATGTCTCAAAAAGTAATAGGCTTTCTAGCATCTAGCAATGGGGAGTGCCTACGGCACCATCCCTCAATGAGCTTTTTCATGTGAAAATTATTATAAGGGTCGGGCAGCTGAAGAAAATATTTGCTGAAATAAGAAATAGTGGCCCTGTGAAGGGTCATGGTCTTAATGGCCAAGCCTTTCTGCTCGAGGAAGACCAGGTATTGTAGCACATCAGACTTGGCTGCTGGGTGCCTGTGAGAGGAGCCATGCCTGGCCCTGAATGCTTCAAATGTGGACCAAGCTCTTATATAGGCCCTTATCTTGTCCAATTGCCCATAGCTCTTCTGGGAAAGTATCTGGTAGGTGGGCAGCCTTGGGCACCAGGTCGCAGAATCTTTCCATCTAGAAGCGAGATAAAGCATCCGCAATGTTATTGTTAAGACCAGGAACAAATTTAGCTGAGAACGTGATGTTACCTTGAAGGCGTTCTAACACAAAAAAGCGACACAACCTGCTGACACAATGTGATTTGCGCCGGGTCACAACCACCACCCACCTCTGTAGTAGGTAAGCGGCTACTGCTGGACATCTGTTTTTTAGGACCAACTCATTGCTCCATCTGCGCTTCAGGATTTCCCCCTGAAGCTGTGACTGCCGCCTCCGCCTAGAAAACATTTGAACAAGCTGAATGAAAAAGGGTCTTATTTAGTCCCTTCACCTCTGTTTAACTTTTCACATTCCTTATCGCAGTGCTATTTACTTTGCAAGGAAGCACGTTCAGGCCTTATCACTTTCTTGCAGAGGGAACATTATTCCAAGCTAGCATTGCTTCAAAGAACAGTTCCCATCTTGTGGTTTGAACTTGCCAGTGCTGGTCTCAAGTTGTGATTTTAAGGGTTAGGGGCAGGTCATTAATACGTTGGGACCAAAAAACTCTCTAATGTGAATGTTAAAAAATTCTGTGTAAAGGTGGGTTGTTTTTTTCCCAGTCTTCGCAATGATTCCAAACCAGAAGTGAGCAGAACCAAAGTCAAAAGTAGGCAAGGTCATTCCTTCTTATTTTCATCCATTCCTTATCTCTTATATACACACACACTACATAACTAATTTTCTGCAGTAGATCCTTATCTGTGGAATACCTTCCCTAAGGAGTCTCACTTGTTGCTGGGCAAAAACTTTTGTTTTCTCCTGGACACAATGATTAAATGCTTTTATTCTGTGTTTTAATATTTTTATATATTTTTTGCCTTAATGTTGCTCAGGTCTAACTCGTTTGCCTTAAGGTAAGAAAGATTAGTGCAATTCCCACACACCCCTTCATGAAATAACTCATGAGAGGGGTCATATGTGTAAGAAATACACCCCTCCCTTCAGTGTCTGCTCTGTTATGTTCTGTTAAGAATGTCAGTTAACAGGGACCAACTGCCACCTCTTGATTCTTGCCTCAGTGATTAAAAATCCATCTTGTTGCAAGTGGCGGTTTTTAAAAAGTGCAAAATTGTGTTACATTTCTTTAACTATCTGACACATTTCGTTGAACTCTGCTAAGAATATTTGTTGTTGTTGTTGTTGCTTTGTTTAATAATAAAAATGGTGGCAGCACCACCACACACAAAAAAAATCTCTGGTTTTATGTGTTGGCATTAAGCAAAGGTTAAAAGATTGTTTAGGACTCTTGACTAATGCCCAATAGTTAAGTTACTGGATTAACTTCGTCCCTAAAACACTGGGTTACCCGGGTGGACTCCCAAAAATGTAAAGCCCAATCAGAGGCCTGTTTAACTTCACAGAGAGAACTATATCAACACCTTTGGACCACTCTCCAAGCAACCCAGGAACAGAACGGAAGCGAAGTTGGTTGCTTGGTTTGGAATCCCCCCGCTCTCTGCAACCGCTTGGAAGATATTTGGCAAGATCTCTTTCTCCAAAATATTTTGCTCAACAACTCTGGGCAATCTCCCCCCATTTTCATCATCATCATCATCACTTTTAATTTGTATACGGTCTTTCTATCTTACAATACCCAAGGCAGTTTACAGGCTGAAGAAACAAAGAATGTACACCTTATAACAATCTAATGCAATACAAAAATGTGATACTAAAACATAACTTTAAAATAAGCAAGCTACATCAAATAAAGTAACATTCAACAATCATTAGAATAGTATAGAATAATATTAAATGTCAGCATATAAAAACAGAAAACTACTCTTAAAAATTACAATAAATAATTTCAAAACTATAATCAATAAAACAACGGCAAGCCACAGGGCATAAAATAATACAATTTGAGAAGCACAGACTGGAGGGTGGGGCAAGGCATTTTCTTTATTTTGAGTCCCCCAAAATAGGGGGCATCTTATGCACAGTGGCGTGCGTTTTTCTTTTTAGTAGCTTTCATTTCCCTACTTTTTGCTAGTTTCTGAAGAATGAGATACAGTGGTACCTCGGGTTACATATGCTTCAGGTTACAGACGCTTCAGGTTAGACTCTGCTAACCCAGAAATAGTACCTCGGATTAAGAACTTTGCTTCAGGATGAGAACAGGAATCATGCGGCGGCAGCGGGAGGCCCCATTAGCTAAAGTGGTACCTCAGGTTAAGAACAGTTTCAGGTTAAGAACGGACCTCCGGAACGAATTAAATTCTTGCCTGCAGGGTTCTTGCTGCAAATCTAAAGCAGTCAACACCTTCTTCTCCCTCCACCTACAACCACATCCTCCCCCAACAAGACCATTATGTAGAAGAAGCCGTCTCCAGTATCAACAATAGGGCTTGTTTATTTCACTGTTAGCATGTGCTAACTACTGCGGCCTATGGCCTTTCTGCCTGTCCACCAAAGGTGTCTGACTCATTTGTTCCACTGCAAACAGCATCTCCACTGCTTTTGCATATTTTGTGGTCAAGGTGTTTATCACACAGGTTTCCATTTCATGTTTAGCTTTCTGCTAAGGGGCATATTTCCCCCCCTTTATTATTTGAATTTTTAAAATAAGAAAATTTTCAAGACATTACAAAGTTTAGGTCACCTTGGCTCCGTTGTGAGGAAGAATGGAATATAAAGTAAGTATATAAATAAACAATCTAAAATGTCAACATAATTATGCCAAGATGCTCATATTCATAATTCTCTTAAGTCTGTTATTAACGCGTAAATAATGACTATATGTACGTTCCATATTTCCTTCTGTTTTCCTTTTTGCAAAATATTACTTTAATTACTTTAACCATTTCCCCTATTTTTATTCAGCGAGCCAGCATCTTATGGCTCGATCGGTTATAAATCAGTCTTTTAGACCACAGTAGCTATCGGCTATATTCATATTGAATTTTGCATTATCGTATTTTTTGCTCTATAGGACGCACCAGATGATAGGACGCACCTAGTTTGGGGGGGAGGAAATAAGGGGGGGGATTCTGAATCCCAGAAGCCAGAACACCAAGAGGGATCTGGCTTCTGGGATAGCCTCTTGTTGTTCTGGCTTCTGGGATAGCTGCTGGGATAGCCAGTTCAGCTTTGCGCGAAGCCTCCGCGGGGCACGGGGAGCCTTCATCCCCATGCCCTGTGGGGGCTTCTGGGACAGCCCGTGAAGCCTCCGGAGGGCAGCGGGATGAAGGCACCCCACTGCCCTGCGGCGGCTTTGCGCCGCTAACCCCGAAGCTAGAATAGCGAGACGGAGTGCTGTGCAGCGCTGCATCTTGCTGTTCTGGCTTCTGGGACAGCCTGTGAAGCCTCTGCAGGGCAGCGGGGTGCCTTCATCCCACTGCCCTGTGGAGGCTTTGCGCAGCTAAGCCAGAAGCTAGAACAGCGAGACGGAGCTCTGCACAGCGCTCCCTCTCCCTGTTCTGGCTTCTGGCTTCTGGCTTCTGGCTTAGCCACGCAGCCTGCATTCGCTTCATAAGACGCACTCACATTTTCCCTTACTTTTTAGAAGGGAAAAAGTGCATCTTATAGAGCAAAAAATATGGTACTTTCTATGGGAAAGCGCACCTTGGTTTTGGAACACTTTGGTTTTGGAACGGACTTCTGGAACGGATTAAGTTTGAGAACCAAGGTACCACTTTACTTTGCTTTTCCAAGGAATCTGGGTAAAAGTTGAATCCAGTAGAAGTAATCTGAGCCTTGAAAAGAGGGCTGAAGAAAAAGCCACCCTCATCACCTTATGTCCAAGAAGGTAGTGATTGGTGGTGATGGTGGGGCTTAGAGGCTTTGTGGCCACCAGGGAAAAAGGGAGCACCCCCATATTGGTGGTGCCTGCTCTAAGAAGATACTTGGCTCAGGAATGGGCTTTCAGCACTAGAACTGAGCTCCAAGTCCTTCCACATACAAAAACAAGTTCTGTTTTTTCTTCCAAGTTTTTCACCACACAGCCTGATTTTTAGAAAGCACGCACACACACACACATCCCTTTTTTGCTGCTGTTCTCGTCAAACAGTTGGGAAACAGGATCCCTTGGAGATCTACCCAAAGAGCTGTCAGGAAATCCAGATCCACCTCCTCCCGGCTCGTGCTTGTTCCTCTTGGTGATTCTAGCTGCACGAGACTCGGGTTGCCCTCTGAAAACGTAAATGAAAAAAATGTCAGACCCGCATTCAAAGAGGCGTGATTAACACTTCCTGATCTTGGATTGCCTTGGTCAGGCTGGTTCGCACGCCACTGCTTGCAGACATTTCCCCTTGTTACGGAGAGCTTAGCGGACTCATGCACCGCTTCCAGGATGGCTGAGGACATACTTTATGCTGATATAAAGTTCGCTTCTCAGACACACTCTTCAAGCCTGCGCAGCCCATCTCAACAACTTGGTGAGTGGTAGTGTCGCCTGATTGCTTTTAAATATTGGTGGTTGTCTTTGGGACATGGGGGCTAGAAAATAGGCACTTGAAACTTTCACCAGGATGGTCATTTGGGTTCCGCTTAGAACCCCATGTTCCTGTGCCATTTCTTTATGGCTGCGATCACGCAAAATAGTTGGTGCAAGTGTGCGGGAAAATTGCCCCGGCATATGGAAGAAATAGAATCCTGTACAAAAGGTTGCATCTAAGCAATGAAAAGTTGCCCTAAGTTCTGCTTTAGGGCAAATTCATTGAAATCAACGAACCTAAATTAGATTCAGGTAGGTAGCCGTGTTGATGTGACACAGTAGAAATATATAAAAAAATAAAAAAACTTGTCTAGTAGCACTTTAGAGACCAACTAGGTTTGTTCTTGGTATGAACTTTCGTGTGCATTTACACTTCTTCAGGTATCCTAAACTAGTTATGTCCCTTAACTTCCATAAACATGAACTGGTCTGCTTTGAGTAGGAATAGCATTCAATGCAACCCACAGAAACTGAAGGGTGTATATGAACTGCACCTTCGGTTGAAGTAGCAATGCATGCAGTTGTATTTTTGTGGGATAGAGGGAAGGATGAATGATGTGCAAAGGCTGGGGGTGTGTGCAAGTGAAATGTCAATCTTTGTTAGTAACTGCCTTGGAAAACGAGAGAATTCCACATGTATCTGCTTATTAACATAGATCAACTTATGCTGACAAAATTATCTCAGTTTAACTCTTGGAATTCAGCGCACAAACAGTGTTTGGAGCTCATACCATCTAAATGCTTTAGATTAAGGCAGTCTATGGCCCCTTCAATGTCTTGTTTTTGGCACTTGATAAAAACTTTTTTATTTCAGCAAGCATACCCAGGCATGTAGTTTTATCATGTAAGTTCACGCCATGTAATTGTTTTAAATTTGCTTGTTTTATTTATATTTTGATTCAAAAGGATGTGTTTTAATGCTTGCGTTTACTGGTATTTTACTGAATGTTTTAGATCGTTTTTGTGAACTGCTTAGAGGCTTTCTGTAGAATAAGCACTAAAGAAATAAAATAAACCGGAACAAATAAAAATGGGGTGTTCTTATTTTTAAAAAGAAAAGCAATAAGTATAGCACAGTGATCTGTACAACTCCTCCTCCAGAAATTGGATTTATTGATCAAAATTCAGTTTTTGATTCAGTGGCTGTTTCTTTGGCAAATCTTTTTTTTTTTAAAATTATTATTTTGGTTTAGGCCCAAAATGTGATGCCAGAATATGAAAGGTTTTTGTTTTGCTTTTTAAATCCACTATGTGGCCCAATAATTGATCATTCGCCTCCTCTCCCCACAGATTTGAAAATGTCTGTGAATACGTGAATTGTGCTGCTAATATTTATCCTTACATCTATAGAGCAGCACATTTGGTGACTATTTGGCATATTGGTGTGGTAATAAATTAATACGGGTGAACGTGTGGTGTGGGTAACATTGCTTATGGGTGGGAAGGTTGGCTTCTCCACACATCATATCACTGCGTTTTTCCTGTATCTGCAATCGGTTGGAGGCAAGCTCACTTTAGACTGCACAAACACATCCTTCAATTTTGTAAATTAGTCATCACTCTTTATAGCTGCTCCCCAGCATTCCCGTTGGATCCAGATCGCTCTGTGGGCGGCATGCATTGGGAATGTCATCCTCGTGATAGCTGTGATAGTCCTGGGTGAGTATGAAAGTATATTTATAAGTAGCTATTCTTTTAGTGGGGGGGGATGTTTTGGGGGGAGGAATGCTCTAGTTATCTCCCACTTGGACTACGGCAATGCACTCTAGGTGGGGCTACCTTTGAAGGTAACCCGGAAACTACAACTAATCCAGAATGCGGCAGCTAGACTAGTGACTGGGGGCGGCCACCGAGACCACATAACACGGTCCTGAAAGACCTACATTGGCTCCCAGTACGTTTCCAAGCACAATTCAAAGTGCTGGTGCTGACCTTCAAAGCCCTAAACAACCTCGGCCCAATATACCCGAAGGAGCATCTCTACCCCCATCATCCAGCCCGGACACCAAGGTCCAGCTCCGAGAGCCTTCTGGCAGTTACCTCACTGCGAGAAGTGAGGTTACAGGGACCAGGCAGAAGGCCTTCTCAGTAGTGGCACCCTCCCTGTGGAATGCCCTCCCATCAGATGTCAAGGAAATAAACAAGTATCTGACATCTGAAGGCAGCCCTGTTTAGGGAAGTTTTTAATGTTTGACGTTTTATTGTGTTTTTAATATCCTGTTGGAAGCCGTCCAGAGTGACAACAACCAGTCTCTCTTTCCTAATATTTTTATTAGGAAACGAACACAGCATCTTTTCACCTTCAGAATGGGACCCCTCCTCATACATCAGAAATTGCACATTTGTTTTCTGCTTTAAGATGGTTTCCAAGAAGTTGGTTAGAAATCATCTTCCTGATTAAAGGAAGGCATAGACTTCTTGGTATGCTAGTTTCTGAGCTCTGATGTGACAGGAAGTCGATGTAGGCTGTAACTGACTCCGATAAAACCATTACATTTTCAAGTAGCCTTGAACTGTCTGTCCGTTGTGGGCTTAACTAACCACATGAGGTGAGAGATTCAAAGCCTTATGCACACATTCTAATTCTCTTTTGAAAATCTGACCAATTTTAATACAACGAATGAGAAACGAATCATAATGTGTGTTTTTTTTTAATCTAAGACGTTTGCCACATATGGTATTTAACCAGGCCGGCTGGAAACATTTTGGGAAATCATTGAAAAGTGAATGAATATTGAAAATCAGTAGTGGGGCACAATGTTTAATTTTATTTGGAGTCCAAAATACATTTTTCAAGGCTGAGCAATTGAACAATGGGAAGATTATGAGTTGTTTCTACTCAAGGGTATTGTGAAAAAATAGTGGTTTATACTTGGGTTAACAAAATTTGCAAAATGCAGATTTAAATTCTAAATTGTTATAGATCAGTGGTTCCCAACCTTTTTTTGCCCATGCCACACCTAACGATCTCTAAAATCCTGACCCCCCCCCCCCGTGACATATAATTCTTATTATTCAAAGAGTGAACTCCTATTCACGTGAATGAAGCCTAAAAGGCCATTAACTGTTAATACCTTATTCTCAAATTGCCCCCCGTAAAAATCAAATTGCCCCCCTGTGTGGTGTGTGTCCCACATTGGGAACCACAGCTGTAGATGTTTCAAAATCCTGCTCCCGGTGTATTAACCATTAATTCAAGGAAATGTTTAATTCAAGGAAATGTTCTGAGCCGCTCAGCTTTTAATATTCATATAGGGGAACCAGTATACCTCTCCATGGCCACTGCTGCTGCCTCCTCCCTTGGGCGGCTCATAGAGGCTGCTGGAGAGCAGGTGTGGAGGAGGAGAGCCTCTGGCAGATCTGTGGTGCCAAGGGAGTGAGAAATGTCCCCATTTTCATCTGAGGAATGTTGGAGGGTATGCTATCACATACCCTCCGCCATTTTCCCAATGAAAATAGGGACATGATATTCAATCATCATCATCATTATCACCACCATCATCTTAATTTTATTATTTATACCCCTCCCATCTGACTGGGTTGCCCCAGCCACTCTGGGCAGCTACCGACATATATAAAAACATAATAAAACATTAAACATTGAGAAACTTCCACATACAGGGATGCCTTTGGATGTCTTCCAAAGGTTCTATAATTACTTATCTCCTTGGCTTGGTGGGTGAAATAACTCCACACCCTCCAACATTTCTCCAATGAAAATAGAGATGTCCTAAGGAAAAGTGGGGCATTCCAGGATCAAATCAGAAACAGGGATGGCTTCTGTAAATCTTGCACTGTCCCTGGGAAATACAGTGGTACCTCTGGTTAAGAACTTAATTTGTTCCGGAGGTCGGTTCTTAACCTGAAACCGTTCTTAACCTGAGGTACCACTTTAGCTAATGGGGCCTCCCACTGCTGTCACATGGTTTCTGTTAAAACAAACAAATTTTTTTTCTTCCAGTAGCACCTTAAAGACCAACTAAGTTAGTTCTTGGTATGAGCTTTCGTGTGCAAGCACACTTCTTCAGATACTTCTTCAGATGGTTTCTGTTCTCATCCTGAGGTAAAGTTCTTAACCTGAGGTAGTATTTCTGGGTTAGCCGAGTCTGTAACCCCCAAAGTGTTTGTGACCCGAGGTGTTTGTAACCCGAGGTACCACTGCAGAGTGAATTGGAGGGTCTGCTATCAGCAACCGTTGGGGTAACAGGATCCTTGCTGGGGGAATGACATCTCCCCACCTCAGGGCTCCTCCACATTTTACTCTAAAGCAGGTGTGAATCCTCAGTTTTCTTCAGATTGAGTCACTGTAGTCCCCACATGTGTGCATTAGGCTTTGTAAAACGGTTTGAACCAGCTTTTTTGTGTTGATACTGATTTCCAATTCCTCGTTTTGATCTGGGCTATGTCTCCTTGTTTCCAGCTCTTTCTTTGTTAATAACCCTTAAACACCCACCCACCTACCCATGGAAGTATGCTGTCTCTCTGTGTCTCTGTTTGGTGCTACGAACAATATTTCGGCGACTTACGGTGATATCAAAGTGCAGCAACTGTCAAAATTTGAGTTGTTAAGTTGTGGGTTGACATAGCAGACGACACAGCGATTTCTCCAAAGCAGCTCTTTATTTTGTAAGCTGGAACAGAACTAAACTGAGGAGCTCAGTCAGCCTGCTTATATAGAGCTCCAGAACAATGTAACTGTTGCCATTTTCTAAAACTATCCAATCACTGAACGTCACTTTTCGATCCTTCATTTGCATAACTATCTACAGTATCCCCCTGCTGGCCCAGGGTGAGAACTTCAGTACATAACATGAGGCATGGTGCTGTTTACCGTTGCAGGCCTGTTTAGCATTTGCCGCTTGGCAGGGCCAGCTGAAAACATCTTGCCAATAGAGGCAAAATGCCTCACCCCCACGGATCCGGGTCCCCGCCTCAGCCCCATCACCGCAACTGCACCCTCAACTGTGGCTGCACCCATGCTGCAGGAGTGCAGTGGTGAGGGCGCAGTGGCAGGAGTGAGGGCGAAGCCCCTCAGGGCTGGCAGCAACACAAAGGTGGGGATGGGGTAGGGGACAGATCCATCACCTGAAACAAATGGCTTCACCTCACCTCATGCATGGGCCACCCCTGCTGCTTGGTAACAGCTTCTGAAAGGAGACAGAGAGATTATCGTACTTTTGATTTTTTAAAAAAATACTTATTATCAGTCCTTTTTTTCTGGGGGGATGCAGGGGTACGCATACCCCTAAACATTTTGTGAATCTTTGTACTTTTGTCCCTTTAATGTATTTATTTTCCCTGATTTGAACTATAAAATGGTGGTTAAATATAAGCACTGCTTATTATTAAACATTTATTAGTTTACAGAAGTACGTGTGTTGCCTTTTTTAATGTTTTTAGACAAGACTTGGACCAGGTAAATTCATTTTAAACTATGTCAGTGAAGCAACGTATTCCGATTGGTTGTCAGTTGGGAGTAGACTGAAAGGTGAGGAGAAGTAATGCCAGTTGGGAAAGTCAGCGAGGGAGGGAGGTGTGAGGCAAAAGCTGAGGTAAAAATGGGTATCTGAGGCCTGAATAACAAGCTGTTCTTCCCGATTATGTTGATACTGTAATGGTTTGCTGGTGAATATCAGAAGAAGGGAGCTGGTGTCTGTGTTAGGCCCAGATGCAGCCCAGATAAAGATTTTGGCAGAAAAAAGTGGAAGAAGTGTGTCATCTCTGCTCATCCTATATATTTGTAAATAAATGCAACTGTTACAAAAACGCTGTAAGCCTGAAGACACCTTCTTCCAAAGGAAGCTGAAATTAGGGAAGCACTGAACCTTTCGATCTTCTCAGTGCTTGGGGGAATACAGTGCAAAAAAGAGAAATATCTCACAGATTCCAAGAACGACAGGTTATTTTTTTTTTTGCAGTATGCTTAAATTGCAAATGACTCTTCCTTTTTCCTGGCATTTGTGAGGTATTTTTTTGCACCTCATTCTTGGATGCTTCCTGGTTTTGTGGTTTTGGGAGGAATAGGAGAATCGCAACCATGTATTTTGTTTTGAAAGCAAATAGCTTCAAAATCTTTCTGTCCTTAAAAATGCCGATAGAAATCCCATTGCCACATATTTTTGTCTAAAGAAAGCAGGGACTCCCTAATGTTTGCATAGGAGGAATTTGGGCAGGTGTGTTTACTTACATCCCTGCATGATAATGTTTCTCCCAAATTCCCTCCTCTGCACAATGAGTAAATATACAAGTGTCCTGGTCTCTTTTGCAGCTTGCCTTCATTATCTTATCATATCAATCTTCTTCTCCCCATTCCTTGGCCTCCATAATTTGAATTTGTGCCTTAACATTATGTCCATTCATTTTAATGACTTTATTTGTTTTGTGGGGGCAGCTTTGCAGCTGGAACCTGAAAAGGAAAAAATTGTGCTGAACAATGGTGGATGCAATGCCTCAACAGACAAGTTTCAGGCTTTCCTAAGACTCAACTTCTGCAATCAAAATCAGAATAGGTCCTCAGGTAGAATTGATATATTGTACTGCTGTCTCTTTTAAGCATAGCAATTGTATGTAAGAACTTGCTTTCAGTTCACATCTATGTTGTTTTGAGGCATAAAAGCTTCTGCAAAGATCCTCATTCATTGTGGGTGAATCATAGACTTATAGAATTGTAGAGCTGGGGGGAACCCCAACAGTCTCCTTGCAATGCAGGAATCTCAGCTAAAGCATCCATGGCAGATGGCCATCCAGCCTCTGCTTAAAAACCTCCAGGGAAGGAGAGTCCACAACCTCCCAGGGGAGACCGTTCCACTGTCAAACAGTTTCTACTGTTGTTTTTCCAGATATTTAGTCAGAGTCTCTTTCCTTGTAACTTGAATCCATGGTTTCAGGTCCAACCCTACCGAGCAGGAAAAAAACAGGCTTGCTCCATCTCCTGTGTGGCAGCACACATTCCAGCTTGTCAAAATCCTTCTTAAATTGTGGCACCTAGAATTGGACACATGACTCCAGGTGGTGTTCTCATAGCTTGGTGGTAGAGTCCCAGATTCCATCCCTGGTGTCTCAAACTGCTGCTGGTCAGTGTAGACAAAATTTGAGCTAGAGGAACCCAATGATCTCCCTAAGAATAGGGCCGCTCCCTATGGTCCTGAATTATCAAGCATCAGTGGTTTCATTCTAGAGCTAACTTCACACTCAACTCCGGCCATTGCCTTTCTCACTAAGAGCCAGGTGAGGGAAGGGAGACCCACACATTTGCCCTCTGGCACAAAGCCACTTCCTTTGTTATACCAAGGACAGCATTTAAGGCTATTAATATGGAATAGTTAATATGGAATCCTCCATTAGGTTTTAACCTTTTCTGGATCCAGGGCACCAGGAATTATTAGGGACTCAGGTATAATGGAGACTGACAGCCCCCCCCCAAAAAAAACCCCAACTCACCACAGTATTGTCAACACGGAGCTACCATGAGACAGACTGTGGCGACCAACTTGGACATGTAAGGCTGCAATTTGTCTTGTAAACATCATCTCCATCTTTGTCCTCTAGAGGGCTCCAGTTTCCTCTTTCTGAACTCATTCAGATGCAAAAACTAGGCGAGTAAAAAACTTGCATTTGCGATGGCATGATGTGAGAGATCTGTACTTTGATCTCTGTATGTTTTTATACTCAAAGGCATTTTGAGTGTGTGGGGAGGACTGAATTGGATCAGGACTATAAAAGAAGCTTTAAAGGGGGCCAATCTGAATCAAGCTGCACGCCTGTTCCCCATAAAAATCACCTCCCCACCTGACAGCTATTGTCTCGCCTCCCCCCATTCTCCCCTAAAAAGCACCTTCTGGCTCAAACAGAGGGCATGTTTTTGGGTGAGAAGCCAGCACTGAGACCTGGTGGAAATTGGGAGCGTAATCTGGATCAGGGCTCTTCCTCCTTCAAAATAAATGTGGCAAATTTAAGTACACTTCAAAAAAAAAAAAAGTTTAAAAAAAAATAACATAAAAAGTTGTTGGACCCCAACTTTGAGGAATTTCAAAGAACGCCCTGCAAACCATCAGTTTACTGGACAACTTCACTCAGCCTAGAGGCACTGGGTCTTTACCGTTGCAGAGCACTTACTTTTTTTACAATCAAAATGGAGGCCCAGTCATAATCATTAAGTGTCTTTCCGTCCACAGATAATTCCCCTTGCAAAGTGTGCCCTCTACAATGGCAGCTCCACAGGGACAAGTGCTACTGGCCATCGGAAGATACTAAAACCTGGGATGAGAGCCAACATGACTGTTCAACAAGGGATTCTCAACTGCTGGTCATCCAAGACAAGGAGGAGCTGGTAAGGGGACAATTGCATATTTCAGACAATGCATTCCCATGCATGTTAACTCTGAAGGAAGCCTGAGTCCAGCTGAGCTTAACTCTAGTTTAGTAGCTCTGCAATGATATCATGGCTGGTGACTTGAGAAGCATGTGGAGTGCAGGGCCTTGTTTAGTGCTTCATCCCATTCCCACCCGTGGCCAGTTCATCAGTGTCTAGAGAAGGCCTTGGGGAGCTTGACTAGTGAGAACCAAAGTACCCATTGCAAGTAAATCCCTGTAACTGTAGCCCAAGTCCTCTTTTTATTTAGAAAGACTCTTTAGGAAGTTGAGGTTGGTGGTGGAGCAGTGGCAGAGGAGGAGCTGGTGTTCCCCTTGTTTCCCCCCCCCCATTCCACATGGCCTTTCAGCGGCTTTTCCCCATGGATGCTTTAAAGCGTGTTTGGAGGCTTTTTCAGTGGTGTTCCCCATATACACAATTTCACTTAAATGCACAGTTCCTTGCAACGTAACCCCTGCATAAATGGGGAGGCCTGCATTATAAATGCTTAATGCTGCTTTGATTACTGTTCTTGGTGAATGTTTCGTTATAATTAATATCAACTTTCACATTTTACTACTTTATTTTACTTTAATGTAAGCTTTATTCTGAAGTTATCAACTTGAAAATAATTTAACATATTTTTTATAAAAAACACATTATCTCATGCAGGATTTCATAGAAAGCATTACTAAAAATTCAAAATACTGGATTGGACTCTCACTATTAAAATCGAAGAAGAAATGGACTTGGATTACAGGCTCCCAGCTTGATCAGAGTCTGTGAGTTGTTATTGTTTTTAATCTAAGCAAAAAATCATACAATTTTGACTTTTGAGAAATTGGGAAAGGTCTGGGATGGCAAGTTTCTATACCATGAAGTCATGCAGGTAGTTCTATTTTTATTTTTATTCACTGGCCACTTCGCTCCCCACTCATGTTCTCAATTGAAGTTCCCCCCTTTCTCCAGAACACTGGTTCTTGGGGGGAAGGAAAGATCTTTAGGGGTGTGAATGGAATATTTTCCCTATTTATAAGTGCTATATGGAACCGCAGTGGCAGGGAGTGGAGGTGTAACCCTTCCCACTTTTTTTAAAAAAAAATGCAAAGTGAAAGAATAGTAGAAAATCCTCACGCTCCTTGTCATAACCAGTGACAACACCCTTCTCCATGGAATTCTTAAAAAAACTTCACCCTGTTTCTATTTCCAAGGCTTTCTTTCACTCCTAACACACACAAATGATCAAAAAGAACTGGCCAAAAATATTAGCCTGACCTAAGAGGAAAATCAGAGAAGAGAGAAGAAAGGGAAAACTGGCAAGTTATTGGCAGTTAATGATGGGTGCCTCCTCCCCCAGCATCCCATTTATTTTGGGGTTGCCAACAGACCGGTTTGGGTTTGTTTAATGTAGTTGCTGAGGTCCAAATATGGACAAGCAAAGCCAACTCCTGCTCTCAAGTTCCTATATCTGCCCCATTGCCCCCATTTCACTAATTCTTCCTAGGTGGCAAATTGGTAGGTCATTTTCATTTCACTCAGAGGCGTAGCATGGAGGCGCAATTTTGAGAGGGGGTGCAGACAGTCGTCCCACAGCAGGCTCCTTCATCAGAACCTGGCTGCGCTCTAGAAGGAGCTGCTCCTTGGTTATGGTGCTTGAGCCTGGTGCAGCCTGACCCAGGGGAGGAGAGCAGGCGAGGGGGAGGCAGCGCTGCTCTGCCACTTGGTCACTTCTGACGTGGCGGCGGAGAGCAGGAGGAGAGTGGGCAGCAGCTTCTCCAACCCTGTCCTACCCTGAACTGTGGCGCGGGAGGGCGCCCTCCGTGCCTTGACCCCTCATGCAGCGTGGGCATATGCCCTGCTGCTGTTTTCATTTCCTGGGGTGTAAAGTATGCCCCAGTCCCTGGTGGCGCATCCCCAACTGCTGCAATCCTTCTTCCCAGGCCCCAAAGTCTTGGGGCAGGAAAAGGGCTGCTGCTCCCTCTATCAAGCTCAGCATGACTTTTTCCACACTCTCCAGTTTGATGCTACTCATGCATGTTTGGAGGATTCAAATGCATACTACCAGCTTATTGTATATTTTGGGAACACTCATGCTTTCTATTAAGAACATGAAAAGTAGTTGTAACAGACTTCAGTCCTGATATTCAGATGTACCTTTTTCTTCCACAGATTTCCAGAACCAGACTATGGTGAAGGAAACTACTGTGCTGCAATAAAACAAAGTGTTAGCTCTGAACCCTGCAATCGTCCACTTCAGTGGATTTGCCAGAAAGACACTCTCCTACTGTGATATTTTAGTTTGATAAATGCAATAATTATGTGGGTTTTTGTTATTTGCCAGGAACGCACAATAAAAATGTCACTGAGTTACTGAGAAGATTATGGAAAGGTATTATTCTGTTGTCATCAAAATACCTCTTTGTGAAATCCAGAGATAGCAAACCTAAAATGGAATTCTACGTCAATTTATTTTGGCTAATAAAAGATTGGTTTTAAGTCACGATTGAGGATCAGCTGTATAATCTGACGGTGCATGATAATAATGATGATGATGATACCCCACCCATCTGGCTGGGTTTTCCCAGGCAGTCTCGGCGTCTTCCAGCACATATAAAAACATCATAAAACATCAAACATTAAAAACTTCCCAATACAGGGCTCCATTCAGATGTTTTCTAAAAATTGTATAGTCATTTTTCTCCTTGACATCTGATGGGAGAGCGTTCCACAGGGCAAGTGCCACTACCAAGAAGGCCCTCTGCCTGGTTCCCTGTAATTTCACTTCTCACAGGGAGGAAACTGCCAGAAGGCCCTTGGAGCTGGACCTCAGTGTCCGAGCAGAATGATGGGGGTGGTGGCATCTCAAGGAATGGGTGCAGCTGGTGCACTAGATTTAACTGTGCAAATGCACTTCTGGCCACGGCAGAGATCTGGGCATCTAGGCACAAGGCTGAGTCCAGGAAGTTGCATATCTATATGCAGACGACACCCAGATCTGTCTCTCTGTTCCATCTGAATGAAGAGAAGCAGTTGAGATGTTAGACTAGTGCTTGCAGGTGGTGATGGGCTGGATGGGGCCAATAAATTAAAGCTGAATGCTGAAAAGATAGGTGTCTCAGGTCCAGGAGGTGGGGAGGCAATCTGCCCTTGGAATGCTGGCTATGGTCCCTTTTGGACGGTGATGACTTGGTCACTGTGCTCCATAGCTTCCAGAATGAATCATTGCAATGCACTGTATGTGGGGCTGCCTTTGAAGACAACTCAGAAACTTCTCTTGTCCAACATTCAGCAGCCAGATTTCTGACTATGGTTCTGCATAGATCTCATACAGCCTGTGTTTTAAAACAGCTTCACTGGTTGCCAGTTTGTTACTGGATCCAATTCAAGATGCTCACATTAGTTTTTAAAGTCCTAAGCGACTCAGACCACAAACAGCTGAAATACCACCTCCTTCCCATGGTCCCTCTTGGGCCCCTCATGGTAGTTCACTCACTCTCAGAAGCTTGTGGTGTTCACCCACCCTCCCAGTATTGTTTGAAGTTATAGGGAGCTTGCAATTGTTTGGGGTGAACACCATGCAACTATGATGTTTCTTGCTGCTTTGTGTCCTACCAATTAGCATTACAAAGCCCAGCTATGGATGTAATATGCAATATTTTTCTTACAATTGTAAATCATAGTGCCTTTGTTTTTTATTGAATATAGCACTGTAAACCACATGCACCATTGTAATGGATTGTTTTGAAGTCATTTCTGTGAGTCCCCCCACCCTGAGAATAATGCACTCAGATAAATTGGTTTGTGCAGATCTTTTTGGGTAAGATACTTTGGCCATAATAACAGGCTACATCCAACTAAATCCTACTTAGGGCAGACCCTTTGAAATTAATGTTTGGATTTTTAATTCATTTCAGTGAGTCTACTCTGAGTAGGACTAGCATGCGAGGCAACCGTGGGGGGGGAGAGGGAGAGAGATATGCAAATTTAAATAGCAGGAAGAGGGCGAATGAGGGCTGAGAGCAAATGTAAAAAGGATGGGACAGGTGCATATTCCTGCATTGCAGTGGATTGGACTAGATGATTCTCAACAGGGTGTGGTGTTCCCAAAGCAAAGGAAGGACTGAACTCTGATAAAACACACACATAGGCTTGAACCAGCAAGACTCTGGGAGGAGTGCGTATATTAATAATTCCTTTTTTTTAAATAAGATTTTTATTGAGATTTTTACATTACAAAAAATAAAAACAAACAGAAAAAGAAAAAAAATCTTTCCATCACATTATTTTTCATTTACTTGATTCTTGGACCTCCTCATACCTCTCTTTTTTGTATTCCAATTCAATTTATTAGCTCAGCAATTTGTTTCCCTCTTTATTCTACCCAAATCTTTATTCTTAAATTATTGTGATCTTGAAATTTTACTTTTATAAACCCGTTTTTTTTCATATTCTTTTAACCCATTACAGCTAGAAACCTCTTAATTTTAATCCAACATTATTCTAAAGTTCATTAATTTTACAATATCTCTGTAAATAATCTTTAAATTTCTTCCAATCTTCTTCCACTGACTCTTCTCCCTGATCTCGGATCCTGCCGGTCATTTCCGCCAATTCCATATAGTCCATCACCTTCATCTGCCATTCTTCCAAAGTGGGTAGATCTTGTGTCTTCCAATATTTTGCAATAAGTATTCTTGCTGCTGTTGTGGCATACATAAAGAAAGTTCTATCCTTCTTTAACACCGATTGGTCAACTATGCCCAGAAGAAAGGCCTCTGGTTTCTTCAAGAAGGTATATTTAAATACCTTTTTCAGTTCATTATATATCGTCTCCCAGAAAGCCTTAATCCTTGGGCACGTATATTAATAATTCCTGTCCACCCTCCGGCCCAGATCATTTTATTCACAAAAGAACTTTTTACGCAGTGTTCGTAAGAACCAATCAGATTTCCTCTGATCATTTCAAAAAAAAAACCACGAGGGGACAAAGTTAAAGTTAAAACTACAAAGAGCTAATTTCCTACTTGAGCATGCATACACAATCTGAGAGTAAATGCTTTCAGTAAACTCCGGAGGTCATAAACAGCAATAAACAGTATTTACCATCTCCTTTTGAACTTTCTTCCTGAACTCTCTTCCTGGCCTTAAGAGCTATCTAAAGATTAAACTACATCAAAGCTAACTATCATCTTTATGACCCAGGATGCCTGATGCAGCAACTGGCAACTGGGCTGTGTACGTGACTTGTCAAGTAGAGAGAAAGGGACAGTAGAGGAAATGGCCAGAGATGCAGAGGGTTGTGGGTTTGATCGGAAATTATTGTCAATGAATCGAACCCAGTCAATGCCATGCTTTCATAGTGGAAACAATGGCTTGATGCATATTTTATAATTCCTCATAGTAATCCCATCTGATCCCCACACTCTGGATATTTGCACTCCTACAACAGGGTCCCTTCCAACTCTACAATACTATACAATTGTAGGAGAAAGGAGCTGAAAGGGCAAAATTGCTTTCCAAATGTGTCTTTCCACGTGAGAAAAGATTTAAAGTGAGGCAGGAAACAGTTAAGCTGGAAGATGTGGAAAGGTGGGAGGGGCACACACACACACACAGAGAGAGAGAGAGAGAGAGAGAGAGAGAGAGGAGGAGGAGGAGGAGGAGGAGGAGGAGGAGGAAAGAGTCCCCTTCAAAAACACAGCCCATTACTCAGGAAAAGGAACCCATGCATACTTGTGTGTAGGCAGACACGCACAGGCACAGCTTGAAGACTTTACACAGAGAGGAACCCTATGCGGGTTCCCCGCACTTAACGTAACAGGCAGCGAGCCAGCTCAGATAGAGAGAAAGACAGCAACCATTTTATTCACTTTCTAAGTGCCGGCTGCATCCACCACTTCCCTTACACCCCACCTCTCCTCCTTTGTGTTCCAGGGTTTGGGTCCTGAGTTGAGGGAGCTTTTGCTTCTCTCCTTCCAGGTCCCCAACAGAATGGGACTTCCTTTTCAACAGACAAGTCTAGAATGCCTCCTCCAGCCAGGAGCGCGGGGCAACGGCTCAGGGATGACACCCAGGGTGGGCCGCACCCACTACCCACCCCTTCCTCTGCCACTAATAATAATAATAATAATAATAATAATAATAATTATTATTATTATTATTATTATATTTATTTATTTATTTATACCCCACCCTTCCCGGTTCAAAAACCGGGCTCAGGGCGGCTAACAACAAATTTAAAACACTTAATTGTAAAGGCAGCGTAAAATACAGTATAAAAACATGAATAACAATAAAATTCAAAATCAAAATTAAAAATGCAAGAAAAGAAAAGAAAAAAGTTTCACCTGCTACTAGTTTCTGATAATAATAAAAATAATGAAAGCTCTTGTTAAAATGGGCAGAAACAAGCTGGGGATGGCTTGTTCATTTCTTTTCATGTACTGTAGATTCTGGCGTATTAGGTGACTGGGCATATTAGACGACCCCCCAAATTTGCAGCTGCCGGGAGAAAGCCGCCCGGTGCGGAGCGGAGCCCACTGCCAGCTGCTGCTGCTTCGGAGCTGCCGCAGCAGCAGCAGCAGCAGTGGGCGGGTTCCGTTCCGCGCCGCCCATACCCGGCGTATAAGACAACCCCCGACTTTTTAACCTCTTTTCCGGGATTAAAAAGTCATATATGCCGGACAGAAATTGTTGCAGTGAAAAAATTAAATATGAAAGAAAATTGGGCTACCTACAAAACTGTATTAAAAGAAGAAAACAGAGAATTGGGATTAAAGGATTATACAGAAATTAAAGCTCATATTAGTGATTGGTTCCAATATATTCAAATTAAGTATAGATTAGGGAAAGACAAAAAGTTAGGATTTGAAAAAGAAATATCAAAATTCGATAAATACTTAATACAAGAAAAATCAAAAAATATATCTAAATTGTATAATCTGATCTTAGAGTGGGAAACAAAGGATGAATTGGTTAAAGTATCAATGGGCGCAAGATATTGGGCAAAATATTATGTTTGAACAATGGGGAAAATTGTGGAAAGAAGATATGAAATTCACCATGTGTTATATATTGAAAGAAAGTTACCTTAAAATGCAACATAGATGGTATTTAACACCTGAAAGAATAGCAAAAATGAATAAAAACTGTAGCAATGTCTGCTGGCGATGCAACACTGGAAAAGGTACTATGATCCATATATGGTGGAATGGTTTAAACATCAAACAATTTGGGGAAATAATATATAATGAAATGAAAAAAATGTTCAGATATTCATTTAGGAAAACACCAGAAGGTTTTTTATTGGGAATAGTACCAGGAAGCCTAAAGGAAGAAGACAACACCTTATATTTATATACAACGGTAGCCGCAAGGCTATTGATTGCGAAAAATTGGAAAAGTAATATTGTACCGACAAAAATAGAGTGGCTTGCCAAATTATTGGAGTACTACAATATATCCAAAACAATGGGAGAAATTGGAAGGATCTTAAAAGAAAAGATAGATAGGTACTGGAAGGTGTTTGAAAGATACTTGCAAAATCATATCGAAAAATCAGAACTCCTATTAGACTAAACAAGTTCCGTTTCAAATACTGAAATACTAAATAAGATGGATAACAATGTGTAATAGAAAAAGAAGTATGAAATTAGGTTAAAGGTGTGTGAAAGAAAGTAATAGAAGTGGAAAGAAACTGCAATTGAGTAGATTGGAAGTCCAACACAAGGGTGGGGTGAGGGGTGGTGGGTGCTGATGGGAAAAGGAATTATTTGTGGGACTGAGTATGTATGTTTGAACACTTTTAAGGATTGTATGAAATGTATGTTTGTATGCTTGTATATTTGTAACATATGTGTATTAATTCTGAATTATTTTAACAATAAAAATAAAAAATAATAAAAAAGTCATATAGGCCGGAATCTACGGTATTTATCTCACGGGTTTCTGAAGACGGATCAGCCTTCCCAATGTCCAGGAAGCTAGACCAGGCAGAAGCTTGTGTGGCTCTGCCAGTCTCTCCCTCTCCCACCCGGGGCTCCTCTTCAAGGCTTCCCTCAGGCAGGGCAGGAACTAGGCCAAGAAGCCTCTGGGGTTACTATGGCGACCGGAAAACGTGAGATGGGACCCTATCTTCCCCACTGAGCTGCAATGCCCAGAGTTCCCAGGGCAGAAGGTTGGGTGTTAAACTACTCATAGTTTCTCAGCCCTCTTTCATCAATTAGCAGAATATTATAAAAGCAGCACAATCCTCCTACGCTCTCTCTTCTGAAGGAAAGGAAATCTGCACCAAACACTAAATCTAGAACACCCCAATAAATTCCAGTTGTTGTTTTTTCCTCCAGCAGTGTTCACACGTTCAATAGCTTGGGTGGATAGCCCAATCTCTTTCTTCTGTTGTGGAAGCTGCAGGGGGCCAGCAGATCATGTGTACCTCATTGAGTGTGATCTATAGGAGTCAGAAGTATGTTCAGTGCACAGCTAGTGTCCTTTCTCCTCTGTGAACTGGTTTGCTGCAGATCCAGCGTTCTTTACTTAGCCTGCTGGAGCTGGCAACACCTTGACGGTTTATGTACGCAGATTCTCCTCCCCCCCGAATTTCAAACCTAAAATTTCAAACAGAACATATGTTGAAATAATAATAACAGCACTTTTATCATTTACATTCTTTATTTCCTTGACATCTGATGGGAGGGCGTTCCACAGGGTGAGCAGCACCACCGAGAAGGCCCTCTGCCTGGCTCCCTGTAACCTCACTTCTCACAGTGAGGAAACTGCCAGAAGGCCCTCAGCACTGGACCTCAGTGTCCGGGCTGAATGATGGGGCTGGAGACGCTCCTTCCGGTATACTGGGCCGAGGCCGTTTAGGGCTTTAAAGGTCAGCACCAACACTTTGAATTGTGCTCGGAAATGTACTGGGAGCCAATGCAGGACCAGTGTTATGTGGTCCTGGCAGCAAGTCCCAGTCACCAGTCTAGCTGCCGCATTCTGGATTAATTGTAATTTCCGAGTCACCTTCAAAAGTAGCCCCACATAGAGCGCATTGCAGCAGTCCAAGTGGGAGATAACCAGAGCTTGCAGCACTCTGGTGAGACAGTCCGCAGGCAGGTAGGGTCTCAGTCATTGTACCAGATGGAGCGGGCAGAATAGACATGCTCCTCCATGGACAGCCGTGAGTCTAAGATGACTCCAAGGCTGCACAGCTGGTCCTTTAGGGGCACAGTTGCTCCATTCAGGACCAGGGAATACCCCAAACATGCCTGCCCCCCTGTCCCCCAGAATCTGTACTTCTGTGTTGTTGGAATTCAACCTCAACCCATTAATCGCAATTCATAGAAAATATCCATAGAAATATCTCTGGGAACTAGCATAAGACCAAGCAGAAGAAGAAATGCCAAGCATAGGTGCAGGAAGGCCTGGAAGCAAATTTTCACCTAAAGAAGACAATTGCATTCATATTCATATAACACAAATATTCATATTTCTAAGCAGCTTTCCCACCAAAATATTTTCTTTAGAATCTGGCCTAGAAAGGAATCATCAAACTCTTGCTGCATTATGACTGAAAATGAACTTCTATGTGTGCAGCTCACCACAAGGTGGAGCTCTGTGTATAATAAAAGAGAAGGCTTCTGGTCATTCAGGCAGGCTAGTAGTAACAATTGTGAAACTACAAATGTGCCTTTGACAGTGGCGTGCAGTGAATTTTTTTCGTAAGGGAACAGTTAGGGCAAGTGGTGTCAGTTTGCGATTGGGGTGGAGTGGGGAACAAGTGATGTTGCAACATTGCCATGTCCAACATGGGCATCACACCTCCCTCTCTAAGCCAGGTAAAAGCTTCCTGGGCTTTGGGAAGGAGGTGCCAGGCTTTAATACTTCAGTACACTTATTTACTCGGAACATTTAGGGGACTAGCCTAGTCCCCCTAGTTCAGTGACTGCATGCCACTAGGACATGCAGTGCTTTTTTCAGGAGGTACTCAAGGATACTCAGCACCATCACCCCCAAATGTTACAAGCATGGCACTTACTGTAGGAACTTCGTGGTGAATACTGGCACCTTATTTTCTATATAAAAACATTAAATGTCTGCATAGCCCGGACATTTAAATGGCTGGTTCTGCCGAATTTCTAGTTTCTGGACTTTGGCATTTGTTTCTTGACACACAACAGGGGAAAAAAAGATCTCACCCGTTATTGAAAATGGAGCCATCGATCCATTTCCAAGGTCCCTGGTCATTCATCTTTTGGAGACCAATCCAGTGGTCAGCAGGACCTTTGTATCGTCTCAAGAAACTCTTAATAAAGAAAAGAAGTGTGAATAAATTTTCAACCCTCATCCAATAGAGAATCAACTCCATTTGGGGCTGCAGACTCTGCTCTGCATCTTTCCACTCACCATCTCTTCTTGGGAGTCAATCACGACCAAAGAGGCATTGAAAGAGGCACAGTAATTCTGGCTAGAAGTCCAATTTCTGTCACTGTCCGAAAAATAGTAACATTTCCTTTGGTAGCCAATCCAGCCGTCCGGACAGCACTCAGTTGGAGTGGAAGGAGAAGGTAGGGCGGTAGGCAATACTGCACTTCTCCCTAGAAAGGTATCAGAAAGTGAGACAGAGTTTATATATAGTCCTACCCAAAATAAAGGTCAGGCAATGTACTCCACTCATCAACATTATATCTGTGTGCTGCCTTTCCGTAAAAGGAATCCTGCTCAAAGCAGCTTGCAACAAAGAAAATGGGAACATATCTCAAGCATCATAAGAACAATCACACAAAAATATAGTATAACAACATAATTGCAAATACACCACACACAAAAACTGTGTGCAGGAGGTCTCCGGTCAACCCCCATCATCTCCAGGTGGGGCTGGATAAGGGTGGGGAAATGAGGGTAGGAGGGAGGGCAGACAGCCCAGTGCCCATCTCTGCCCACAAACTCAGGAGCTTGCAGGACATAGAGCAGCTTCTCTTGTGGCTCAGCCATAGTCGACCTCAATTGACTATCCATGAAATACACAGCCAGGGCCTAGTTGACTCTCCCTGAGATAGGCTTTGATTAGAATTGCATCATATAATTTAAATCACTTGAAATTGTGTGCGCATTGTATGTGTATATTGTGTGTGCATATTGGTCTATTATTACAGTACATGAAGTCTACCTTGCCTGAATGTGGGCCCCCATCCTCAACTGCTTCCAGGCTACCTCAGCTGAATACCAATAAAGCTATTCTAGCTGCTGAGGAGAGGAAATCTGTGAGCAGGTGGCCTGTTGATAACCTGGCAAAAGTTACAGCAAAATGGCTCTTCACTTACCTGATAAACCAGTGCTTCTGATGAGGATGATGAGGATGATGATGGAAATGATCAGAATGACATTAAGCACCAAGCTCAGGTTTTTTACATTAAAAGCGAGTTTCTCTTTTCCATTATTGCTCAAACCTGCAGAGGGAAATAAAGTGTTTCAACAAGATGCCGGACAAATCCTTCTAGAAACTCCAAAGTATTTGGGGGCTCCAAGTCTACCCAGGCTTGTGTATTCCACCAACACTGAAGGTGTGAGTTCAAGCTTGCATCACACCAAGATGTCATACCACTCAACAGTCCTGATTTATGCGGGACATCCTGGAATTGCAGAAGCCAATCCTGGCTTCTGACTGCATCCCAGAATGTCCCATTTTTTGGTCTGATTCTGACTTGTGGTGCAGGTCAGCTGGGGACCAAAAAAAGAAACGTCCCAATTTTGGTCAGTGGGGTGTCGGAAGGGTATGAGATGAACCAAGTTCACCTGTGGCATCATGAAGCTCATAGGCTTGGTGCCTCCCACCACAAAGTCAGCCAACTGGTAGGCCTCTGCGCATGGCTGGTGAGTCACCAGTTATTTATTTTATTAAAAAGTATTTACATATTACACACCATCTCCTAAACTATCAAGGTGATGCACAATGTTTACTGTATAGGCCTGAATATAAACCTCACTTTTTTCCAAATTCTGACAGTGAAAAGTTAAAGTGCAGCTTATATTTGGGACCTTACAAAATGGGCTTGGAACGAGCATTTTCTCCCCCCCCCTTTAATTTTAAAGGTGTGGCTTATATTCAGGTACAGCTTATTTCGGGGCCAATACAACCATAATTACAAATTTGCTGTTTTTTGGGCTTCCACCGGCACCTCCCTCAATCATCCATTTTTCTAATAAAAATCTATATATATTTGGGCCAATAAGGTATACAATAAAACAAATAAACAATAAGGTATACAAATAAAACAAAAAACCCCAGTAGAAATAGGGAAAAAAAGAAAAAAGAAAAATTAATATAACTGGAAAATCAACATTTTAAACAGCTGTATAGGCTTGCTGGCATACGAAGAGGTCTTCAAGAGATACCTGGAAGTCAGAGGTGAAGATACCTGATGTGTCTCTGCTGGAAGAGCCTTTCACAGATTGAACTGGTGGCGCTAAATGCCCAACTTCTAGCTGAGGTCACTTGGGCTTCTGAGACACGGAGACAACCAGATGTGCTCCTGTGGATGATCCTAATGATGAAGCTGGGATATAAGGGCTCAGGTGGCCCTTAAGGTATCCTGGACCAAAGTTCTTCTGGTCTTTGTATATGTGGACCAGGCATAGGCAATCTCAGCCCTCCAGCTGTTTTTGGACTACAACTCCCATCATCCCTAGCTAACAGGACCAGTGGTCAGGGATGATGGGGATTGTGGTCCCAAAACAGCTGGAGGGCCAAGTTTGCCTATGCCTGATGTAGACCTTGAACCTGGCTTAGCAATGTATGTGCATCTGCTGCAAACATTTTAGCAGAGGTGGCACATACTGTCAACCATCTGCCTCCATCAGAGGTCTAGGCATTCTACAAAATCTGGAGCTTCACAGCTGGGCTGGAGGGCAGCCCCACATAGAGCACTGTAGTAATCCAGTTTCTTTTTAAGAGCAAAAGTTGAAGGGACTGCAAGAACTGAATGGAATGTGATACATGCCAAATGCCACACGGACAATGCCAGAAGACAGAGGGAAACACAACCCGTCATGTGAATCATTAACGGTTAGCCAATGTATGTTCGCATGTGCAAGCGGGGAAATTTGAAATGTAACTGTTAGTATAAACTGAGCACTTGCACTTTTAGAGGGATTGTAATCCCATCCAGAACAGGTAAGCAGCCTATCTCCTGGCAATGAAGCTGTTGTAACATCTGTCCCGTTAAGCTGGACTTCCAGAAGTTATGCTTGTCAGTGTAAATTGCCTAATAGTGGCAGCCTTGTTAAATCCCCTGGCTGCCAAGATTGTTACCAGAAAACAGTGCCAGTCAAGGGAGCTGCAGTGCCATATACTGCTATATTATAACTATGTACACAGAGCTTTGGAGCAGGGGTGAGTAACCTGCAGCTCCCCAGATGTTGCTGGACTCCCATAAGCCCCAGTCATCATTGCCAGTGGTCACAGGTAATGGGAATTCTGCTGGCAGAATGGAAGTGACAGGAGATCTCTGTCCTATGTAGAAACAGAATGGGATTTTTTTTCATGCATCGCAGCAACCTCAAGAGAATAACCTGAAACCATCTTAATCTTGATTGTAAAACAAACCATTAAGGGGATACAGTTTAAGTTCTTGCACATTTCTGTATAATATAGGGTTGGTTCCAACACATCACAGGTAGATCCATTAATGTGCAAAACAAAATGCATTAAAATGAATTGTTCAACCAAAGAACATTTTCCTGTGGTAGAAGAAGCTTTATTCATTCAATGCAGGATAGTGAATTTTCAAGCTTGTCTCACCCAAATAAGTCAAAATAGCAGTTCTTGGTTCACACACCAGGATTAGCAGATGTACTAAGGTTGCTATATTAATTATATGCTGAAGATGACATAACTGACAGTTAAAGAAAACCAGGTCCAAATGTAAGGACTAGCCAGCAAAGTGGTTCGTTAGGAATATGCAGCTCTGAGTGTCTGCTTTCAGCAGATAAATTTTTTTTCAGTTAATGGCATGTAAACATGCCAACACTTGGTTGGTCAGATTAGGTTCCTGGAAGAAAGAGGAACCAATATGTTTTGAAAGATATGTTCGAAATAGTGTTGCATAACGCAAAGTTGTGAAGTCAGTTGAGCAGGGGTTCTCTGCCAGGGGATTCGGATAGTATCGTTTGCTTCTCGATTTGCTGAGAATTTTATTTATTTATTTATTAAAAAATTATAAATCACCCACTCAAATATAAATGTCAGTATGGTCTACTGTAATGTATACCATTCAACCCAATCAGATGGGCATCATACAACAACAACAGCAAAAGCATTAAAGTGCCGCTGTGCTAGTAAATGCTGTGGACCATGCGCCTGCACTTGCAGATTCCTGGTCTCTTTCTTATCTGAGACTCTCTAGGTCTGTGTGCAGCAGGAATGGGGACCTTGTGATATTCCAGATGTTTTTGGTCTACACTGGCCATGCTGGCAGGGAGTGATGGGAGGGAGTTGGAATCCAGCAACATCTGGCGAGAGACAAGCTCTCCATTCTTGGTGTACATGGAAGGGGAACTGGAAAAGCAGCCAAGAATCTCTCTCCTCAAGGGCAGCCTCACCCCCTTCTCCTTATGCATGCCTGCGTGAGGAAGGATAGTTCCATCTGAGAGAGGAACTAAGAAGAGTCGGAGAAGCCTTCCATGATTTTCACACAAGTGTCTATGTACCCATCCTTTTCCAATGGTTTTTAATTGCCTGAATAAATTAGCGTCTCCATGAATTTGATTAGTTGGCCTGCATTCTGCAGCTCTCATCCCAGCAGAAAATCCATAACTTTTCTGACAAACTCATGCCTTTCTCATCAGAACTCACTTACCATGTGGAAAATGGCCTGGTTTCGGAGAGAAGAGTTCTCCTGCTTGTTTGGTGCTTCCATTAATTATGATTCTAGGCCATTCCCCATTCTCTGCTACTGCTGGATTCATGTGGAGCCTTTGCTCTGTCTTTTCAATTTCAGAGAAACCCATCGTTCCTTTCTCCCAGGAGGATCCACAGATCTCAAAGTAAATGCTCCTCAGCTCTAGTTACACAGAGTTTTGCAATTTCTTGAGATATGTTCAAAGCAGTTCACTGGATTGCAGATTCAAGCACAGTATGGCTTGGTGATGTGGTGAGAAAACACCCCTTTTAAATACCACTTAATTGTGTGCTTTAATCAGATACTTTGTCCAGCCAAGCTGTACTTAATATGTTTTCCACTTCCCTGTTTTGTCTTCGTGACTCCTTTTATTCCTAATGAAACGAAAGCCTCTTCAGAGTCTGAAGCATCAGTTCTGTGCTTTTGCCAGAAAAAAATTCATCACATCATCAGTTTTCGCCATAGCATCAACGTCCCAAGATTCCTCTGTGGAGACAAAATTACAGAGCAGAGAAATAAATCATCTCTTCTTGAAGTCTTTAAAAGGTGCAGTTTTGCTTCCATACTGGTATAGTCCCCCAAAAAGCCCTAAAGGTGGTCTTACATATATTAATTTACAGAGCTGGAAAATTCATATATGAAATATTGCTTTTTTTTAGTCTAAATGATTACAGTAATGTTTTTACATTTACTTGATGAAATGAAAGCATTGAGACAAGTGAAAGGGAGCAGCGCTTGAGATGGTTGAAGATGGCTATCGTATTATACCCCCCCCCGTCTTCTCCTACCCACCTCCTCCTCCTCATGAAGCCTGTTTTCCAAGCCTTATGAGGAAATGTCGCTCTCCTCTGCACACGTTCCAGTTTGTCAACATCCTCCTTAAATTGCAGTGTCCAGAAACGGACACAGTTGGTTACTCGGTGTCATCACTGTAGTCACAACAGGAAAACCTTTTTTCCCCTTTTACACTTCCTTTGCAATCTGACCATTTCAGCTCTTTGGGATTGAGGGTCGGGAAATTCTACGCTTTCCAGAGAAGAGCTGTCAATGCCTATCTGGTTGCCTAGCATCTATGCCCCCTTCTTGGAAACAGTCTGTGCTTGTTTTAACTGTCTCAGTAAACCATGATCTTGGTAGGAAAGGGGTAGGGGCTGGGTCTGCTTCCTCCTGCAGCCTGTCAGAGCCTGTCTTCCATCTCCTTCCCAGCTTGACTCCGTCAGGCTCCTGACCCATACTTAAGGGGCCATTACCAAGATTTTAGCCCTTGCTGGATCTAGGAATTAGCAGGGTCTCAGGCATGCAGCCTAGCCCGCCCCGCCCCCCATCTCCTCTGCTAAACTTACAACAATATCTAATTGGGAAGCTACTATGCAAATATAGGACCACCCCGCTGGCCTGGCATTGAGAAAAAGAGAGCAGCTCCTGAGATATTTGAAGATGGCTATCCCATCTCCCCTCAGTCTCCTCTTTCCCAGGCTAAACATAGCCAGCTCCCCCTCCTCATTAAGCTTGGTTTCCAAGCCTTATGAGGAAACCTCGCTCTCCTCTCCTCTTCACGCTCTCCTCTCCTCTTCACACGTTCCAGTTTGTCAACATCCTCCTTAAATGCTGGTGCCCAGAAATGGACACAGTGCTCCAGGTGAGTGTTATGTATTGAAGTTCTCACCCTGGCCCCAGGGGGTATTGTGTATATAGTTTTCACTCAGGTCCATGTCAGTTAGTTTAGGTGGGAAACCCTGGGCTGTTGTTGTTACAATGTTGACAGCTGGCTGCCTATAAAAGCAGGCCGGCTGAGCTGTTCAGTTCAGTTCAGTTCCAGCTTACTATAAAGAACCACTTGGAGAAATCTCTGTGTTGTCTGCTATGTCCACCCACAACTTAATAGTGAGGTCTGACCCACTTTAATAAAGGTGTCCGGCACAAAAACCTCCAAACGGATCTGCCTAAAATTTGGCAGGCTTAATCCAGAGAGGCTCATATTTCTGCAAATTTCTTCCACTTTTCTCTGAAGCCTGAACAACAGTATAGCCATTTTTTTATTCCCCACTATATTGAATGAGGGGGTGAGAACTTTGGGTTGTGTTCCTAGCAGTGCCAAGAGAACGTTCTGTCAGGACAAGGATTTCTCCTTGCCAAAGGGAACATTCTCCCCCTCTCCTCCCTCAAGACCCCCAAAGGGATTCTAGGAGTCTCCCCATCAAACAAAGCAGTCCTTATATTATTGTAGAAATGTTTTTTCTTCAGCCGTCAACTCTTCCTCCTCCCCTCCTCCTTTCCCCAATCTCCCTCTCCCCATCTCACCCTCTCCCTTTCCTCCCCCTCCCCATCTCCCCCCCCCCATACATTGTAGAATTTTTTCTATTTTGGCAGAACCACAAATTTTGGTCTGAGGATTTGTGTTTCCCCCTCTGGGTTGTGGTTTTATTTTATTTTTTAAAGCCACCTTTTGGAATAAGTCATCTCTGTCCTGTCCAGTTACTGTATTTATTTTTCCCGATTTTAGCTATAAATTGGTACTTTTCTAGAGTCAAAATGAGAGTACCCCAAAAGAGTACCCTCTTTTAGAAAAAGAGCACTGCTTATATTATTTTAGAAATGTTTCTTCTTCAGCCCCAAACTCTCTCCCCTTCCTCCTCTCCTTCTCCTTTCCCCAGTCTCCCTCCCCATCTCTCCATCTCCCTTTCCTCCCCCTCCCAATATTTCTCCCTCCTCCAATATATTATAGAATTCTTTTTACCTTCTGGCAGAATCAATCCAGCGCCAGGTTCTGCAGTGTAGGAACAAGTATCTGCTGCCTACCAAGCCCACAAGAAGCAAAATAGAAACTGTTTTCAAAACGACTGGTTCCTGCTATTCATCTCCTCTTCCTCCCCCTCTCCGGCCTCCTCGTTCTCTCCGGATAAGTCCTAGTCAACAGTTTCTGACTCCAGCCCCGCCCAGCCTTTAATATCACCTCCTCCCAGCCTGAATCTAGAGATTGTTTCAATTGCCCAAGGTCTTCTGCCCTGCTTCAGATAACAGTGCAACCCTGTTAGAGGCCGAAGGCATTCTTGGGCACGAAGTGAAAAAGAATGTTTAGCATAATTTAAAATCAACCGCCCCAAACAAAGGGCAGGACCTCCCAGTGAGGAATGTGATCACCCTCCATGTGCAGAAGGAGAAACAGCTGCTGAAGTCCTGGTGCCAGTTGGCAACTTGGCAATTGCTGAGTTTGAGACTAACAAGTGACAAACTTGCTTGAAGCAAGGCAGGTATTATAGTAAAAGAAAATTAAAAGTGTTATAGTGGCAGGAAAATGCCTGCGGAAAGTTGAAAAGAGCATTGGTTTCTATAATTTTATGTAGCCTCTTGAGGGAGGAATGCAAAAGATAATGAGATTTTAAAAATAATGAAAGATCTTAATGTTTTGAAGGCAGCCAATGCAAGGTCTCACAAAAGATGGCAAGCGTTTAGGTGCCCAAAAGCTGCTCCATAAAAAATGGTTAAGTAGCAGAAAGCAGTAAGAATTCATTATTATTTTTTGAAAGTGACAAACCTAACCTACTCATGCACAGGAGAGTCTCTGCCTTCCCCAACCTGGGAATCATATAATTTGTACAACAATTGATTGTGAAAAACCTCAGAGCGATTTACAAAAAGATAAAAAAATAAAATTCGGGTGAAAAACACAACCCTAATTTAAAACATACAAAAGTAAAAATATTAAAGCAGATTATAATTATGTCAACTTTCTAAGCAACTGGTAGGCTTATGTACACAAGACTGTTTTTAGCTGGCGCCAAACTTGTTTATACAGACCTATTGTCAGCAGCTGCTTCTAAACCCGTTTCCTGGAACTGCTGTTAGCTGGTTTGAAGCTTTGAAGCCAACTGGGCAAGTCAGAACTAAAAGGGGTGGAAGTTCCCTCCTCGCCTCTCCTTTCATTCTTCTCTCTCCTGCCTTCCCCTCTGGCTTGGAACAAAGACTGTAATTTTATAAACACCTCTTATGTCTATTCTTACTTGTCCTTTCTTCAAAAGAAAATAACGCTATGCAAAAATCGCATAGAAATTCTGTCTGCTCTCTGGGTATCTCTCCTTCTTGTCCTCTATCTGCCAGGGAGGGGAAGGAGGGTCAAAGCAGCCCCCCTTCAATGATAGCGGCAGGAGGAGCCGCTGGCCGTTGAAGCCTTGCGGTTGCTGCGTTCAGCTCCACCCCCGCTCCTCCTCATGCTTCTCTGCCATCCCCTCCCCACCCACACAGGGGGTCTCCATAAAAGGCGGATCTACACGGATCCTCATGGATCCTCCACTTTTTAAAAAATAATTCCAACAAATGCAGTGTCAAATCACACCTAGAAGGCACGCCTACAAACTGGACTATAAAAAACGTGGATCCAACACTTTGCCGCGATGCAGCACCACAAAAACATGGATCCGAGGCACGGATCCTCATGAATTCATATGATTTTTATATTGAAACAAAATGAAAACACCATGCTACTGTAGACCACATCTTAATCTGTAGGAGGAACCAAAGAAATCACGCATCCACTGTTTCGTGGTGCCGCAATGGCGCAAAAACATGGTTAAAAAACACGGATCCTCATGAATCCTAATGATTTTTGTACTAGATCAGCCCAAACTCACTGTCAAATTACACAGCATGGCCAGGGGCACAGCATCCACCACAGAAATCACAGGTCCATGGCTTCCTGGCCATACCGTGGCCCAAAAACGTGGTTTTCAAGAACAGATCCTCATGGATCCTCACACTTTTTGCATTGGGCAAACCCAAAGTCACTGTCAAATCACACATCATAGCCAGGGGCACAGCCTACACCACAGAAAACTCAGATCCACTCCTGCCTGGCCATACTGTGGCCCAAAAACGTGGTTCCAAAGCACAGATCCTAATGGATCCACATGATTTTTGCACTATATCAGCCCAAGGTCACCATCAGATCAAACATCATGGCCAGGAGCACAGCATGCAACACAAAAAACTCGGATCCACGGCTTCCTGGCCACTCCATGGCCCAAAAACGTGGTTTTCAAGCACGGATCCTCATGGATCCTCACGCTTTTTGCATTGGGCCAACCCAAACTCACTGTCAAATCACACATCATTCCCAGGGGCACAGCATCCACCACAAAAATCACGGATCCACGGCTTCCTGGCCATACTGTGGCCCAAAAACCTGGTTTTGAAGCACGGATCCTCATGGATCCTCATGCTTTTGCATTGGGCCAACACAAACTCAATGTCAAATCACATATCATAGCCACGGGCACAGCCTGCACCACAAAAATCACGGATCCACGGCTTCCTGGCCATACTGTGGCCCAAAAACGTGGTTTTCAAGCACGGATCCTCATGGATCCTCACGCTTTTTGCATTGGGCCAACCCAAACTCACTGTCAAATCACACATCGTGTCCAGGGGCACAGCCTGCACCACAAAAATCACGGATCCACGGCTTCCTGGCCACTCCATGGCCCAAAAACGTGGTTTTCAAGCACGGATCCTCATGGATCCTCACGCTTTTTGCATTGGGCCAACCCAAACTCACTGTCAAATCACACATCGTGTCCAGGGGCACAGCCTGCACCACAAAAATCACGGATCCACGGCTTCCTGGCCACTCCATGGCCCAAAAACGTGGTTTTCAAGCACGGATCCTCATGGATCCTCACGCTTTTTGCATTGGGCCAACCCAAACTCACCGTCAAATCACACATCATTCCCAGGGGCACAGCATCCACCACAAAAATCACGGATCCACGGCTTCCTGGCCATACCGTGGCCCAAAAACGTGGTTTTCAAGCACGGATCCTCATGCTTTTTGCATTGGGCCAACCCAAACTCACCGTCAAATCACACATCATTCCCAGGGGCACAGCATCCACCACAAAAATCACGGATCCACGGCTTCCTGGCCACTCCATGGCCCAAAAACGTGGTTTTCAAGCACGGATCCTCATGGATCCTCACGCTTTTTGCATTGGGCCAACCCAAACTCACCGTCAAATCACACATCATTCCCAGGGGCACAGCATCCACCACAAAAATCACGGATCCACGGCTTCCTGGCCATACCGTGGCCCAAAAACGTGGTTTTGAAGCATGGATCCTCATGATTTTTGCACAAGATCAGCCCAAAGTCATCATCAGATCAAACAACATGGCCAGGGGCACAGCATCCACCACAAAAATAACAGATCCACGGCTTCCTGGCCATACCGTGGCCCAAAAACGTGGTTCCGAACCACGGATCCTCATGGATCCTAACGCTTTTTGCACAAGACCAGCCCAAAGTCACCATCAGATCAATCATCATGGCCAGGGGCACAGCATCCACCACAAAAATCATGGATGCACGGCTTCCTTGCCATACTGTGGCCCAAAAACGTGGTTTTGAAGCACGGATCCTCATGGATCCTCACGCTTTTTGCATTGGGCCAACCCAAACCCACTGTCAAATCACATATCATAGCCAGGGGCACAGCCTACACCACAAAAAACTCAGATCCACGCCTGCCTGGCCATACCGTGGCCCAAAAACGTGGTACCGAAGCATGGACCCTCATGGATCCTCATGATTTTTGCACAAGACCAGCCCAAAGTCACCATCAGATCAAACATCATGGCCGGGGGCACAGCATCCACCACAAGTATCACGGATCCATGGCTTCCTGGCCATACCGTGGCCCAAAAACGTGGTTTTGAACGTCGGATCCTCACGGATGAGGATGACCTCCACTCCAAAAAGTGGGAAAGAGGATTTAACAGTGACCAATATTGATTCTTTTGATAGCAGCCCCATATTCTCAACACAAAGTGAGAAGTGTTTGGACAAATCACAGATTTGTACATCAGTTTCCCCATGGCACAACTGTACCTTCCTCACACTCAGTCTACAAACCATGGGACTTGTGGGTTCAGTTGGCAACATCCGTGTGTATGACTATGACATAACCACACTGAAAGGATCAAACTGGATAAATGATCGCATAATAGATGCCTTTCTTGCCTCCAGGGTGATCATGGCCAAAGAGCTAGGTCATGATGGAACAATTTTCCCACTTACCATACTTGCCACTTCATGCAGATATGTCAAAGATTGCCAGTGTAAGCTCTGAAGAACTGTTTGAGATTTGGAGTGCTAAAGAAAGATGTTTTGATTATTCCAGTAAATGACAGAGAAGTCCACTGGATACTGATAGTAATCATTTTTAAAAGGAAGACCATGTTCTATCTAGATTCCAAACATGGATTGAACCACTCTGTGATTGATGCAATAACATCCAATTACAGTTCATACAAAAGGATATGGCTGCCATTAGACCCTGGATTGCAAAAGAAATAATACAGTACTGTGGGGAAACCTTTTTTTAAAAAAAGTAATATTTATTAATAATTTCAAAATTACAAAAAAGAAAAAGAAAATAGAGAACAACTACAGTACATGAAAAGAGAAAAAAAAGAGAGAAAAACGCAAAAACATAAAAACCAATACAACAATACGGCAAAAAAGGAAATAAAACAAAAAACACAAATCCCGGGTTACATATCTCCAACTTCCATTTGCTTGTTTCATTGACCTCCTCACACCTCCCTTTTTGTATTCTAGTTTAGTTAATTATTTCAGCAAATTCTTTCCATCTTTCTCAATTTTTGTTAAATAATTTATCTTACCAATTTAACCTATTATTTAACTCAACAGATCCTTTCCATCTTTCCCCATATTCTGTTATTCAAATTACCTTAATTTATTTAACCTTGTCTTACCATAAAACGCCTTAAGGCTTAAAACTTAATGCTCAGTTATCCATAACTCCTGATATAGAGTCATATAGTTGCTGTGATGGGATGGTGAGCTGCTTGTGCGTAAAATCCTAGTCCCTCAGAGTTTGGCTAAGTCCACAAACCTCTGTCTCTGACGGAGCTCCTTAAGCATGGCTCCATCAGTCGCTCGTTGAATCGGACAGTGGGCGTTTGCGGAACTTCTTCCAGCATAAAAGCTCCTTAACGGAAACGCGTCTTCTGGACTCTCGGCGTGACAGTTTCCGGCGAGGAGTGGGTGTCCCTACAGGAGGTCCTGAAACCTCCCCACTGTTCTCGCTTGAAGTGTCTCTGAGCCCTCCCTCCGACTCACTTTCCCTTGGAACTCCACTTCTCCCCCTGCTGGTCCCCTCCTCAGCTGAATGGTCTCTCTCACCCTCCGTGAGCCCTTTCACCTCCTGCGTCTCAGATGGCAGTTCCCTGACAGTTTCCTTCCAACATTTTCCCTAATATTCATTCATTTTAGGCTAATTCCCCCAATAAAAAGTTTTCTTTATAAATTTTCTTCCAATCTTCATCCAGCGTCTCTTCTTCCTGGTCCCGGGTCGTGTCAGTCCTTACTGTCCATTCCATCTAGTCCATCAACCTGGAAGTCTTATGTCCGAGGCTCTTAAGTCTCTTCCATGCCCCTTCTGCAAATCTTCTTCTTTTTGTTTATACTTGCCCTTTTCCTTGTCGATTGTTGGTCTCTTTCTTAATTTCTTTCCTTTCTCATTGGGGAGCAGATCTCTGGGGGATTCAAATCCAAAATTGTCTCCATCTCCCTTCATCAAAGCCGCCCATTCCCCACAGTTCCACTCTCCACAGTCATCAGTGTACTCCAAAAGATATTTAAAAGCATATTTCAAAGTCTCTCCAAAGTTAAGAACCTCCTCAGCTCCAGACTCCCCCTGGCCTACTCCAACTTCAATCTTCAATGACAGCGGTTTATGCTCCTGTAGGGCCTCGGGTCTCTCCATTTATAATGTTTGAGATGCGGCCACATCCTCCTCCATTATCTTCTGCACTTGCCCAGTCAATACAGGTTCATAGGTTGGCCCTTGAATGGTTTCTGTCTCAATATTCCCTGCTTGTCCACAGTTATTAACCACAACAGTCACCAAGTCCATTTTCTCATTCATCAAATCCATCTTTTCATGCATCTGTTCCAGCAAGGCACTTGTCTTGCATAAAGCAAGCACCCAAACTTCCTTCCTGCTCATACTTAATCAAGGTCAAACAAGTCTGGTCCCACGATCTTAATCTGACAGTTGTTGAGTCCTCAAGTAGACTGTAGCAACAATTTAACAGGCTCCCTCTAGAGGAAGCAATTTCTATTTGTATCCATTTCTTTAAGGCAAGTCCAGCAAAGGAAAATTACTTTCATTTTTCAGATATTTTGTTTCATTAGAATGCAAAAGGCAACATTGGAATCAGTTTATTTCTCTTCTTTAGTTATCTGTCAAAATATTCCATTCACAGTCAATGAACCTCTCCGATTATTTCTGTCTCTGACACCCCGTTCCTGTGGGAAAACCTATTTCGAAAGACAAGACAAATATTTTCAAGTGGAAATTGATGCTGTTCCTCCCAAAGAGACAAATCTTGAATGAGAGTTACATTACTGTGTCTCGATCATGCCCAGAGGGATGGAAGGATACACTAACCTATTGCTCAGATATTTTACCTTCCTTGTTTGAAGGCTGCTGGTCACTATGTTTCTTGAAGGAAGGGTGCAGGAGGCCCAGTGGTGACCTAACTATGGTTTACTGTGAAAGAAACTGCAAGGACTGGTACCACTGCTTTCGCATAGGCATTGATTCAAAAGATCTTCCAGAGGTTTTTCTGTGTCCAGACTGTCAATCCACTGTGGCCAAATAGATTTTGAAACTGCGAACTGTCATATTCCACAGGTTGGTATAATACAGCAAAATCCAAACATATAGTTTTCATCATCATGGCAGGGATGGTCCTTTTCCATAGAATTCTTATTTATGGAGTTAGTTTTTATATCCTGCTTTTCTCTACATGAAGAAGTCTCAAAGTGGCTAAAAATCTCCTTTCCCTTCCACCCGCACAACAGACACCTTGTGAGGTAGGTGGGGCTGAGAGAGTTCAGAGAGAAGTGTGACTGGCCCAAGGTCACCCAGCAGCTGTATGTGGAGGAGCAGGGAAGCGAACCCAGCTCACCAGATTAGAGTCCACCCCTCTTAACCACTACACCACAGAAACGTATCTCTTAAAACTCTGGAGCAAGCTGTTCAGTTCAGCCTCGTAGTGATACTGATTTGTGGAGGGAAGGTTGGTGATGAGCAAGATGTGTTCCCATTTCCCAACACAGAGACCATAGAGCAGTTTCTTTTGGGGGCTGATCCTGCAGAGTGTTTCTGTTCAGAATTTCTGTGGCAGAAATTGGCTAAGTGCCTTTATAAACATTCAGCTTCTCAAATCGAACCCCATCATGAATCTTTCAGGTGTAGCTGTTGGAGGTGGAAGGCAGAGAAGGTGCTAGTCCTTACCTCCCTCCTCCCAGCCCCATGATCCGTTGCCCAATGGGCTGAATTTCAGGGCTTTTGCATGTAAAGGGCAAGCTTGTTCTTTACTTGTTTAGATCTTTAAACTTGGGAACAGATATTTGGCTCCATGACCACAATGACCAAAAGGGTCAGCTTCTAGAGGACTGTAAAGATCATGATTGTACTTCCCCTACCCTCAGCCCTAACTCCGTTGAGTATTTTTTGTTATGAGACTGAGTGTTTGGGGCTGATGCCGTAGCATTCTTGTCTGGGGGCTTGATGGAAAAACAGAAAAGTGACCCTCACCTAACTCTCCAATGCCCTTCAACAAGAATGCTGTAGGAAATATTGCTAAGCCCAAAGGGAGGCAATAATTTGCTTCAGCTCACCTTGTTAATGGCAGAGCAAAAGCTATGAGTGTGTCATTCTCAATCAGTCTACTTTCAGGACTGATTTTAGAACCCTCTTATATCAGGCCACATGGTCACTGGAGGTGGCCCCACATGCAAACATGACTATCCACACAGGGACCATCTATTTTTGTTTTTTTCTGATACTGGATTTTAAGTTACAGATACATCTTTTAAAACAGCTGTCAGTATATCACACTGTATTCCACTTGCCTTCCAAAGGAACATGTGGCTCTCCCCACATAGCGGGTTAGGTTGAGACTGCTGATCCAAAGTGATCAGTAATTTTTACGGTAATTACAATCCTGCTTTCCCTTGTACCAGCTTACCTTGACTTTGGTAAGGCCTTTGAAAAGGTCCCCCATGATATTATTGCAAAACAACTAGTAAAATGTGGGCCAGACAAAGCTACTGTTAGGTGGATTTGTAATTGGTTGACGGGCTGAACCCAAAGATTGCTCATCAGTGGCTCAACTTCATCCTGGAAAAAAATGACTATTGGGGTTCCACAAGGTTCTGTCCTGGGCCTGGTGCTATTCAATATTTTTATAAATGATTTGGACAATGGAATAGAGGGCGTGCTAATCAAATTTGCAAATGACTGCAAACTGGGAGGAGTTGCTAATACACCAGAGGACAGGGTCAGAATTCAAAATGACCTGAATAGCCTAGAGAGCTGGGCCAAAACCAACAATATGGAGTTCAATAGGGAGAAATGTAAGGTACTACACCTGGATAGAAAAAATGAAATGCACAGGTGGGGGACACTTGGCTTGACAACAGTACCAGTGAAAGGGATCTGGGAGTCTTAGTCGACCACAAGCTGAATATGAGTCAACAGTGTGATGTGGCAGCTAAGAACGCCAATGCAATTCTGGGCTGCATCAATAGGAGTATAGTGTCTAGATCAAGTGAAGGAATGCTACCACACTATTCTGGTTGGTCAGACCACACCTGAAATACTGTGTCCAGTTGAAGAAGGATATTGTCAAGCTGGAACATGTCCAGAGGAGGGTGACCAAAATGTAAAAGGTCTGGAATCCAAGCCCTATGAGGAGAGAATTAGGGAGCTGGATTTGTTTAATCTAGAGAAGAGAAGATTAAGGAGTGACATGATAGCCATGTTTAAATATTTGAAGGGATGTCATGTTGAAGAGGGAGCAAGCTTGTTTTCTGCTGTTCTAGAGACTAGGATGCAGAATAATGGATTCAAACTATGGGAAAAGAGATTCCACCTGGGCGCGGTAATCCAGTCAGGGAAAAAGGGAGGCATACTATGTTTAGGGCACTGTTTCCAGCCCCTTCCCCTTTTCGGGGTGAGCATACTGGATCCTAAAAGGGGCTGCTCAGTCATGGATACAGCTGCTGAGCTGCTCAACTGCCTCATTCCTTGAGTCAGAACGACTGAACGCCCATGTGTCGGTTCATGACTAGGGGCTTCACATTCCTGCCCCCGTAGCCATTTAGTGATCGCCATGGGGGGAGGGTTTGGGGGGGTTGGGTTGGGTTTTTGGAAGATGCCTGTGCGTGAATTTGTTTTATGTGTGTAGATCAGTGCACACTGACCAACGCACAGTCTTCGCAGTAGGGCTCTGTTCTGATGGCATGAGTAGTCACGACGAACTGGTGGATCCTATCTGCTGCAGCCTTCATCTGCCTTCACAGCCGTTGTAACACACTGCTTGTTATCACCCGTCTGTTCTGCCGTTGAGGACTTATTGGATCATTCTTTGTGTAGCTCCTTCCCTGTTATGTACTAAGCTTGGATCCTAGAACAATAGGCAAGTAGGATCCTAGAATGCAAGAACTGATTGGCTTGCAGGAAAAGACCAATCAGGCTCCAGGAGGGAAGCAGAATCAGCCAGTCAGACGGGACTCATTGTGTAAATAATGTATATACAAGCTGCAATAAAGAGCATGAAATCACTACAGGACTCTGAGCATATTTAATTTTCTTTGACCTTACCACCTTGGGTGACCCTGCTGGGAGTACGAGATTCCCAACGGCTTCGCTCACAAGGGTCATAGGAATGTGCAAGCCCACTCACCATGACAAGTGAGAGAACTGAGATAGATTGCACTGAGCCCTGGTCTCATTAGACAAAGTGTTCCACCAAAAAGGCTCTGGCTCTGGTTGAGGACAGCTGGATATGTTTTGGGCCAGGGACCACCAGTAGGTTGTTGTTAGATGAGCGTCACACTCATGGGGGTGTATTGGAAGATAATTCCCACAGATAAGAAAGGTCACAGACTGTTTAGGGCTTTAAAGATTAGCACCAAAACATTGAACCTGATTTGATACTCCACCTGGAGCCAATCCAGCTGATGAACAACCAACTGAATGTGGGCTCTCCACAAAGTCCAAGTAAGAACTCATGCATCTGCATTTTAGACCATTTGGAGTTTCTGGAGCAGTTTCAAGGGTAGCCCTGCATCTCTCTCTCTCTGTCTCTCTCTCTCTCTCTCTCTCTCTCACACATTTATACTCTGCACTCCCTGGCTCAGGTGTACAGCAAGTTAAAGTAGTCTAGTAGAGTGGTGCCTCGCAAGTTGAAATTAATTTGTTCCGTGAGTTTTGTCGTCTTGCGATTTTTTTCGTCTTGCGAAGCACGGTGTCGGAAAAGTTTTGGAAAAGCTTCAAATATCACCAAAGTCTTCAAAAACCTCAAAAAAGGCTACCACACCGTGTGCTACGAGTTGCTCCTCGAAGTCAAGTCGCAACTGTATTAACGGTGTTAAGAAAAAGGAAACAAACTTGCAAGACGTTTCCGTCTTGCGAAGCAAGCCCATAGGGAAAATTGTCTTGCGAAGCAGCTCAAAAAACCAAAAACCCTTTCGTCTTCCGAGTTTTCCGTCTTGCGAGGCATTCGTCTTGCGAGGTACCACTGTATGCAGGTGACTACTGCATGGATCACCATGGCTAGGTTGGAAAGGGACAGGTACGGTACCGATTGCCTAACCTGACATAGATTCAAAAATTCCAGTTTGGCTACATTTGTGACCAATGCCTCCATAGAGACAGAAGCATCCAGGATCACACAGGGACTCCTGATGGCAGCTACAGGTGACTATTGCGCCCCATGAAGAGCTGCGAGCTGGCAAACCAAACTGAAATTATTCTGGCCCAGCCATTGGACGCCCATCTTTAAAGGATAGAGATTCAGCCGACTACGTTTCCTCCATCCCAGCACACCCACCTAAAAATTGGCCAATATATCCAGGGTAGCATCTGACCAGGGCCATGAAGCAGTAGATCCATGATGTTTGTGGTCAGATCTGTGGTTATGTACAAGATATGTGAATAAAGGGTGAATTTGGGGTTCCCCAATGCAAAAAGTGTGATGATCCATGAGGATCCGTGCTTCAAAACCATGTTTTTGGGCCCTGGTGTTGCCAGGAAGCCGTGGATCTGAGTTTTTTGTGGTGCAGGCTGTGCCCCTGGACATGATGTGTGATCTGACGGTGAGTTTGGGTTGGCCCAATGTGAAAAGCATGAGGATCCGTCCTTCAAAACCACGTTTTTGGGCTATGGAGTTGCCAGGAAGCCGTGGATCCGAGTTTTTGTGGTGCAGGCTGTGCCCCTGGACATGATGTGTGATTTGACAGTGAGTTTGGGGTGGCCCAATGTGAAAAGCGTTAGGATCCATGAGGATCCGTGCTTCAAAACCACGTTTTTGGGCCACAATATGGCCAGGAAGCCGTGGATCCGAGTTTTTCGTGGTGCAGGCTGTGCCCATGGCCATGATGTGTGATTTGACAGTGAGTTTGGGTTGGCCCAATGCAAAAATCATGAGGATCCATGAGGATCCATGCTTCGGTACCACGTTTTTGCACCACGGTATGCCCAGGCAGGCATGGATCCGAGTTTTTTGTGGTGTAGGCTGTGCCCCTGGCTATGATATGTGATTTGACAGTGGGTTTGGGTTGGCCCAATGCAAAAAGCGTGAGGATCCATGAGGATCCGTGCTTGAAAACCATGTTTTTGGGCCATGCCACTGCCAGATAACCATGGATCTCAGTTTTTTGTGGTGTAAGCTGTGCCCCTGGACATGATGTGTGATTTGACGGCGAGTTTGGGTTGGCCCAATGCAAAAAGCGTGAGGATCCATGAGGATCCGTGCTTCAAAACCACGTTTTTGAGCCATGGAGTGGCCAGGAAGCCGTGGATCCGTGATTTTTGTGGTGCAGGCTGTGCCCCTGGGAATGATGTGTGATTTGACAGTGAGTTTGGGTTGGCCCAATGCAAAAAGCGTGAGGATCCATGAGGATCCGTGCTTGAAAACCAGGTTTTTGGGCCACAGTATGGCCAGGAAGCCGTGGATCCGTGATTTTTGTGGTGGATGCTGTGCCCCTGGGAATGATGTGTGATTTGACAGTGAGTTTGGGTTGGCCCAATGCAAAAAGCGTGAGGATCCATGAGGATCCGTGCTTGAAAACCACGTTTTTGGGCCATGGAGTGGCCAGGAAGCCATGGATCCATGATTTTTGTGGTGCAGGCTGTGCCCCTGGGAATGATGTGTGATTTGACGGTGAGTTTGGGTTGGCCCAATGCAAAAAGCGTGAGGATCCATGAGGATCCGTGCTTGAAAACCACGTTTTTGGGCCACGGAGTGGCCAGGAAGCCGTGGATCCGTGATTTTTGTGGTGGATGCTGTGCCCCTGGGAATGATGTGTGATTTGACAGTGAGTTTGGGTTGGCCCAATGCAAAAAGCGTGAGGATCCATGAGGATCCGTGCTTGAAAACCACGTTTTTGGGCCATGGAAAGGCCAGGAAGCCATGGATCCGAGTTTTTTGTGGTGTAAGCTGTGCTCCTGGCCATGATGTGTAATTTGACAGTGAGTTTGGGTTGGCCCAATGCAAAAAGTGTGAGGATCCATGAGGATCCGTGCTTGAAAACCATGTTTTTGGGCCATGGAGTGGCCAGGAAGCCGTGGATCCATGATTTTTGTGGTGGATGCTGTGCCCCTGGGAATGATGTGTGATTTGACATTGAGTTTGGGTTGGCCCAATGCAAAAAGCGTGAGGATCCATGAGGATCTGTGCTTGAAAACCACGTTTTTGGGCCATGGAGTGGCCAGGAAGCTGTGGATCCGTGATTTTTGTGGTGGATGCTGTGCCCCTAGGAATGACGTGTGATTTGACGGTGAGTTTGGGCTGATATAGTGCAGAAAGCGTGAGGATCCATGAGGATCCATGCTTGAAAACCACGTTTTTGGGCCATGGAGTGGCCAGGAAGCCGTGGATCCGTGATTTTTGTGGTGCAGGCTGTGCCCCTGGCCATGATATGTGATTTGACAGTGAGTTTGGGTTGTCCCAATGCAAAAAGCGTGAGGATCCATGAGGATCCGTGCTTGAAAACCACGTTTTTGGGCCATGGAGTGGCCAGGAAGCCGTGGCTCCGAGTTTTTTGTCATGGATGCTGTGCCCCTGGACATGATGTGTGATTTGACAGTGAGTTTGGGTTGGCCCAATGCAAAAAGCGTGAGGATCCATGAGGATCCGTGCTTGAAAACCACGTTTTTGGGCCATGGAGTGGCCAGGAAGCCGTGGATCTGAGTTTTTTGTGCTGTAAGCTGTGCCCCTGGCCATGATGTGTGATTTGACAGTGAGTTTGGGTTGGCCCAATGCAAAAAGCGTGAGGATCCATGAGGATCCGTGCTTGAAAACCACGTTTTTGGGCCATGGAGTGGCCAGGAAGCCATGGATCCGTGTTTTTTGTGGTGCAGGCTGTGCCTCCGGACATCATGTGTGATTTGACGGTGAGTTTGGGTTGGCCCGATGCAAAAAGCGTGTGGATCCATGAAGATCCGTGCTTCAAAACCACGTTTTTGGGCCACGGTTTCGCCAGGAAGCCGTGGATCCGTGATTTTTGTGGTGGATGCTGTGCCCATGGCCATGATCTTTGATCTGATGGTGAGTTTGGGCTGATCTAGTGGAAAAATCATGAGGATCCATGAGGATCCGTGTTTTTTAACCATGTTTTTGCGCCCCTGCGCCCCCCCGAAACAGTGGATGCGTGATTTTTTTGATGCTTTCTACAGAGTAAGACATGGTCTACAGTATCATGGTGGTTTTATTTAATTTGAATGAAAAAATCATATGAATTCACGAGGATCTGTGTAGATCCGCCTTTTACGTTTTTCCCCACACAGGCAACTGACCCTACAGCAATCAGCCATCTATTTCCCTCGCAATCTGCAGGTGAGCTGATAAGACTGAACATTAACAAGAACACGGAAGGCTGTAAAAGGTCGAACAGTGGTGCAATTAGGAGATTATTGCCTTTGGACGTGAAGGTCTTAACGGGACACCTGCCCTTAAAGGCATTGTGTACTAACTACTATCTGAAGAAGTGTGCATGCGCACGGAAGCTCAGACCAATAACAAACGTAGTTGGTCTCTAAGGTGCCACTGGAAGGAATTTTTTTATTTTGTTTTAACTACGATCTCATCACTTCTGTTTCTGCTCATTCTGCTGAGTGGGATCCTTGACTTCTGCCTCAACGTGGAACAAACAGCCTAAAGATCAACTTAGCCAGGAGCCTGAAAACGCTGTTTCGAACTCGTTAATCTTAGCAAATATTTAACAAGTAAACATTAAGCTTTCAACCCAAAATACAGTTTAAGTCAGTACAAAAGTGCTAGGGTTTTCCATGCAGGAAACTCTCCAGGACACTCATAAGCAGTGCTTTTTTTCCTGAGGGGACGCAGGGGTACGCATACCCCTAAACATTTTGTGAATCTAAGTTTGGCCCTCATTGAGGGGCAGTATTTCAATATGAGTAAAAAGTGAGAGTACCCTTGAACATTTTTTTTAGAAACAAAGCACTGCTCATAAGCATATTTAAAAGGTAAAGGACCCCCAGTCGCGAACAACTCTGGGGTTGAGGCGCTCATCTCACTTTAATGGCCAAGGGAGCCGACGTTTGTCCGCAGACAGTTTTTCCGGGTCATATGGCCAGCATGACTAAGCCACTTCTGGCGAACCAGAGCACACACGGAAACGCCGTTTACCTTCCTGCTGGAGCGGTACCTATTTACCAGTACAGTGGTGCCTCGCAAGACGAAAAGAATCCGTTCCGCGAGTCTCTTCGTCTTGCTTTTCGTCTTGCGAAGCAAGCCCATTAGCGGCTTAGCGGCTTAGCGGATCAGCTGATAAGCGGCTTAGCGGATCAGCTGATAAGCGGCTTAGCGGCTTGGGAAAAAGGGGGGGGGAGGGAAAAAACCCCGCAGGAACTCGCAAGACATTTTCGTCTTGCGAAGCAAGCCCATAGGAAATTCGTTTTGCGAAGCACCTCCAAAACGGAAATCCCTTTCGTCTAGCGGGTTTTCTGTCTTGCGAGGCATTCGTCTTGCGGGGCACCACTGTATCTACTTGTACTTTGACGTGCTTTCGAACTGCTAGGTTGGCAGGAGCAGGGACCGAGCAACGGGAGCTCACCCCGTCGCGGGGATTCGAACCACCGACCTTCTGATCGGCAAGCCCTAGGCTCAGTGGTTTAGACCACAGCACCACCCGCATACCTCATGAGCATACTTACTCAGCAGCATTTTTGCTTGAGTAGTACCTATAGTTATTCCGGCTCAGCACCTGAAAAGGTGAAACACAGTGGGTAGAACTGGGTATGTGTCAAAGTGATCATTCCATCAGCATAAACATTTTCAGATGGAATTCCCCCTCCCCAGATGGAAATATCTCCCCTCTCCTCCCCCATGCACAATGTTCTAGTCTTCTCTTGACACCCCAGAGCTGATTTGGAGTGGGCGGGGGCATAGGGGGCATGTGGAAAGAAAATGCCTACAGTGGTACCTCGGGTTAAGAACTTAATTCATTCTGGAGGTCTGTTCTTAACCTGAAACTGTTCTTAACCTGAGGTACCATTTTAGCTAATGGGATTTTTGTGTTCTACACAAAATGTCCAGGTTTAGGGATATACCATATATATATATATATATATATATATATATATATATATATATATGGGTTCTTTTGAGGGGCACGCACATGCCACTGAAGAGTGGGAGAGCGCTCTTCAAGCGCTCTTCAGGGCCTGCCACTCTCCACCCGCTTCACGCACCTCCCGATCCCCCTCCCGCTGCCGCCACGCTGCCGCAGGAAAGGTAAAAAGAGCATTGGTTTCTATAATCCTATGGAGCCTCTTGATCAGGGGTCAGCAACCTTTTTCAGCCGTGGGCCAGTCCACCATCCCTCAGACCATGTGGGGGGCTAGACTATACGGGGGTGTGTGAATGAATTCCTATGCCCCACAAATAACCCAGAGATGCATATTAAATAAAAGGACACATTCTACTCATGTAAAAACACGCTGATTCCTGGAACGTCCACGGTCCGGATTGAGAAGGCAATTGGGCTGGATCCGGCCCCCGGGCCTTAGGTTGCCTACCTCTGCTCTTGAGGGATGAATGTAAAAGACAATGAGATTTAAAAAGTAATGAAAGATCTTGATATTTTGGAGGGAGCCACTGCAAGGTCTCACAAAAGATGGCAAGTGTATAGGTGCCCAAAATACTGCTTCATAAAAAATGGCTAAGTAGCAGAATGCAGTAAGATTTTTTTTTTTAAAGTAACAAACCTAACCTACTCATGTACAGGAGAGTCCCTGTTTTTGCCTCCTCCAACCAGGGAAACATATAATTCATACACTGCTTGACTGAAAAACCCTCAGAGCGGTTTACAAAAAGATAAAACAATAAAATCAAGGGGAATAAACAACCCTAATTTAAAACATAAAAAGTTAAAATACTAAAGCAGATTATAATTTACTCAATTTTCAAAGCAACTGGCAGACTTAGCTACACAATAATGTTTTTAGCTGGCACCAAAATTCTTTATTCAGACCCCTTTCCAGCAGCTGCAACTAAAACCGATTCCAGTAATGTCTGTTAGTTGATTGAAGCCAGCAGGGCAAGCCAGAAGTAAAAAGGGTGGAATTGTCCTCCTCGCCTCTTCTTTCATTGGTCCTTTTGACTTGGCACAAAGACTGATATATTTTTAAAAAATCTCTTATGTCTATTCATACTTGCCTTTTCTCCAAAAGAAATAAATGCTATACAGGGGCAGAGAAAGAGGGGTGCGGTGGGTGTGGGTCACCCCGGGTGTCACCACTGAGAGGGGTGACAAAATGCCGGGCGGCACTCACCAAGGGGCCTGTAGTGACACGATGGCTTGGGCACCCGCAGGCTCCACACTGCCCCAAACGGTCTGCCCGCTGCCTCTCCCACAGCTGTAGGGGAGGCTGAGTGGGAGGAGACAGGCAGACTCACCCCGCCCTCTCCCTGCCCCTATGGGCAGCTCAGCCCACTCTCGCCCTGCCCCTATAGCGGCTCACCCCACCACTATGGGCAGCTCACCCCACCCTCACCCTGCCCCTATGAGCAGCTCACCCCACCCTCACCATGCCCCTATAGCGGCTCACCCCACCCTCACCCTGCCCCTATAGTGGCTCACCCCACCCTCACCATGCCCCTATAGCGGCTCACCCCACCCTCACCCTGCCCCTATAGCGGCTCACCCCACCCTCACCCTGCCCCTATAGCGGCTCACCCCACCCTCACCATGCCCCTATAGCGGCTCACCCCACCCTCACCCTGCCCCTATAGCGGCTCACCCCACCCTCACCCTGCCCCTATAGCGGCTCACCCCACCCTCACCATGCCCCTATAGCAGCTCACCCCACCCTCACCCTGCCCCTATAGCGGCTCACCCCACCCTCACCATGCCCCTATAGTGGTTCACCCCACCCCTATGAGCAGCTCACCCCACCCTCACCATGCCCCTATAGTGGCTCACCCCACCCTCACCCTGCCCCTATAGCGGCTCACCCCACCCCTATGAGCAGCTCACCCCACCCTCACCATGCCCCTATAGCGGCTCACCCCACCCTCACCCTGCCCCTATAGCGGCTCACCCCACCCTCACCATGCCCCTATAGCGGCTCACCTCGCCCCTATGGGCAGCTCACCCCACCTTCACCCTGCCCCTATAGCAGCTTGCCCCGCCCTTAACCCGGCCCCAATGACAGCTCACCCCACTCCTCACCCCACCCCTATGGGCAGCTCACCCCATCCTCATCCTGCCCCTATAGCAGCTCACCCTGCCCTTGCCCCACCCCTATGGGCAGCTCGCCCCGCCCTCACCCTGCCCCTATAGCGGCCCACCCCACCCTCGCCCCACACTTATGGGCAGATCACCCCGCCCTTGCCCCGCCCCTTTAGTGGTTCATCCTGCCCTCGTGGGCAGATCACTCCGCCCTTGCCCTGCCCCTATGGGTGGATTGCCCTGCTTCCGGGCGCGCCACCCCAGGCGCCTGAGCGGCTTCCTCATCTGCTGACGCTATGTAAAAATCGCAAAGAATTTCTTTTTGCTCTCTGGCTGGCTCTCCTTCTCTTCCTCTTTCTGCCATGGAGGGGAAGGTCAAAGCAGCCTCCCAGCAATGATAGCGGCAGGAGGAGCCACTGGCCATTGACGCCTTGCAGCTGCTTCGTTCAACTCCCCCCCCCCACGATGTCCTAACGTCATGCATGCGATGCTGGGACACTGTGTGTGTGACGCAGTGGCGTAGCGTGGGTTGTCAGCACCCGGGGCAAGGCAAGTAATTTGCGCCCCCTAACCCGTGGATTTGCGCCCTCTAACCCTAACCCCCAGATGTTGCGCCCAGTGCGGCCGGCCCCCCCGCACCCCCCACGCTACGCCACTGGTGTGACGTCATGGCCCTCGCAAGCTGGCACCTCTGCTTCTCATCTTGGGATCTACACTGCCAAAGGTAGAGATATCTGAATCCAGGAAATTTGGCTCAGGGCAGGTACCGATGCTGGGAAATACTTGCAACAAGCCAAGTATTCGTTCTGGGAAGGAACAGTTCTTTCCCAGAATATGAAAATGAAACAGGTTCAAAAACAAAACAAAAAGCAAGCAAGCAAACATCCAACACAACAACCCCCCCACCTACAGAACACACACACACACACACACACACACACACACGTACTTATGTTACAGAAAACTGAATTTCTGTTTAAACATTTCAATATTGTTGCAGGCTGCCCCAATCTCTGAGTGGAATGAGATTCCAAAGGGGTCCAGGCGTCTACCCAGACATCGGTTTCTTCCGAATGAGGAACAGTGGAGACTCTGGTGTCTTTTGGATATCTCATTTATTTACACAGATATATACAACCTGAGCCAACGATGGAGGGGTTCCCATTGTTAACACCCCAAGAAGGACCGGCTTCTTCCATAGCCACAGCCTTGGATCCCAGCAGAAATCAGGCATATTGTATGTTCAGTGGCCTGTGTTTGCCTGAGCTTGAGTATGGAATAAAGATTCTGAGCTCCTGTGTTCTGATTTGATACATGATGTCCAATCACAGAACATTTCAGGATTTGGGCCTCTGCCATTGGCCCTTGAACTCTGAGTTGTGATTTGCAGCTTGGAAGTTTAGACAGCCAGTCACGTTGGGAGTGGGAGTGGCCCAGGCTTTTCAGGAATGTATATAAGCAGTTGCTTTGACCCTGTTTCCCAGTGGTGTAGTTCAATAAAGGTTCTTCCTCCGACATTTCTATGGCAACAACATCTAAAGAACTCTATGTTGGTGACAATCTGGAGAAATCCAGCACCCAATCTACATCTGGACCTTTGCCTAATGTTCCAAAAATTTATCAGAACGATCAACCTTCTCTACTGGTGAGACAGGATGGACAGATCTTCCGAATTCGAAGCTGGCTCTTTGTTGGCCAGTGATCCATATTTTATAGCACATGCCTTATTAATACTCCCACAGCCACAGATGGAACCAACAGTCCACCAATCAATCCAGGAGGGAGAGGGGGATTGACAGTTAACAAAACACTGTGAGACCGCCCTCCCCGCTTGGGGTGCAGTTGGTTGGGTTTTATCTGTTAGGAGAGGCTCAGAACTTACAGGGTTAAGAGTTCTGAGTGATGACGCCTCACATTCTGAGGGCGGGCTTAGAACACTGAAGGGAGTGGTTTACTGTATTCTTTCAGTGTGCGTGTTTGCTCCAAGGAGAGAGCAAGCGAGATGTCCGCTCTGTCTCCAGGCAGGAGATTTATAGCTGTTGTGTTTTGCTAAGGAATAAAGACTTTAAGATAAGGAGACTGCTGCGTTTCAGCCTGAGTTATTACCACACGACAGAACGTTCCTGCTTCTGCTTCCGCTGTGTTTTACGCTCTGCTGCGTCAAAGGTCCCAGGGGGGAAGACCAGAGCTGCGCAAGAGAAGTGTGCCGGACCCCTGGACGTAATTGACCCCGAACAGGTTATGGAGGTCAGCAATAAAGATAAGCAACGTTCGTGCGTGTGAGGAGGCTGCAGCCAGAGGCCAGCCGATGAGACGCTGGGAAGTGAAACTGCAGGCAAAGAGGCTGAGGAGCAGCCAAAGGCCAGCTAAGGAGTAGCTGGTGCCAGCCAGGAGTTCGCTGGGAGGATCTGATCTGCCGGACCGGGAGGTGCTACTGTACCTGTAAGTAGGCTGGGCCCCCGGGGGAGAGATGGCAGACAGCCAGAGGTCGTCAATCCCTCTTGATAAGGTAGACGGGAGCAAGCCCTGGGCCGAGAGAAGGCAGGCACTGAAGAAAGCAGTGGGAGCCAGGCGAGAGGGGGCTGAGAATTGCTCTGAGGAATGCCCAGAAGGCCCAGAGGGGGCTGGGACTGTGTTGGAGGGCTGCCAGAATGCCCCAATACGTGAGCTGCGTGCTGGAGAACAGCTGAGAGAAGAGAGGAGCTTTGCACCAGAGAATGGAGTTGCAGGCCATTCCAAAGGTCTTGAGAGTGCCCAGGCTGTTTGGCAGGAGCTGGAGGGGGTTTGCAGAGAAACCACAGCAGAAGCCAAAAGCCATTTTCCCAACGGCAGAAAAGCCTCAAGGAGGAGTGCTGCTGGAAAGGTTGGGGGGGCAGAGAAGACCAAAGGCAAGTTTGCAAAGTTTTCCACTAGGCGATGTTTTGTTTGTGCCTCGGCTGAACACCTGCGTCGCAACTGCCCACAGAGAGCAAAGGAGCCAGGGCAGGATATGTCCAAGGTCGTTTCCCATGGGAACCAGCCGGGTTTCCATGGCAACAGAGGGAGCAGGCGTGAGAAAGCTTATCAGCTGACTGCTTCGATGGCTGTTTTGGAGAACACCTGCAGCGAGCGCCCCAAGGTCGGGGGCAGCAGGAAGTCAGTTGCTAAGGCAACAAAGAAGGACAACTCCGGAGGGGGGAGAGTCCTACGTTGGGTTGTTGACTCGGCTGCAAATGCCCATTTGGTAACAGCGCCACCTGATGGACAAATGTGGAACTGCAAGGCTGTTTCAACTGAGAAAACAGTTAAATTTGCTACAGGTTCACAGGGACGTGTAACCCATGTTTCTAACATGTTTGTCTCTTTCTTACAGGCTGAATTGAAGGTTTATGTTCTCCCTGAGATAAAACATTGCTTGCTGTCTGTACCTTGTCTTTTACAGGAGGGATATTCTGTGAGTTTTGAAAAAGATGTTTGTACAATTTCCAGAGATGGGAAGGAGCTCGTAAGTGTTGGAAAGGATCAAAACAACCTCTTTGTTTTGGAAACACCACTGGAGGGTGAGGGGAATATTGGGAAAGCCACTGATCACACTCATGTGTCGTGTGCTTGCGTGTGGCACAAGAGGATGTCACATGGGTCCTGTGAGGACGTCCAGATGTTATCAGAGTGCACCAAAGGTTGCAAGGTAAAAGAATGTGGTCAACCTTTGAATTGCAAGGCTTGCAGAAAAGCCAGAAACAAGGGATTTAATAATCCCAGGGTGGAGAGAGTAACCACAAAGCCTTTTGAGCTTGTGCATGCAGACCTTTTAGGTATGCCACAGCCAAGTCTGGGCAAGGCCAAGTGGCTGATGGTGCTGACAGATGATTATACGCAGAACGCATGGGCGTTCACGCTGAAAACGAAGGAGGAGGCAACGCAACTGATCAAAGATTGGGTTGCAGAGGTGGAACTACGGTTCTCCACCAAGGTGCAAGGGTTCAAATGTGACCGAGGTTCAGAGGTCACTGGGTCTGCTCTAAAGGGTTTCTTTCGCCAGAGGGGGATACGTCACAAGGTGACTTCTCCTCAGGAGAGTGGCGTGGCAGAGCTTAGGAGTAAAGCTCTGGTTCGAGCATCCGAGATTCTACTGGATGACTCTGGTTTGCCTCACAGTTTTTGGGGGGAGGCGGTAAAAACGGCCAATTTCACGATGAACAGGTGCTACAATGCAGTGGTAGGTGACACCCCGTATTTCCTGCTTCATCGGCAGAAGCCGCTTGTGCATTTCTTTCGCACTTTTGGTAGCAGAGCCATGGTGCCTGTACCAAAGTTTCTGCAGCAGGAGGGTGGCCCAAGGTACCAGGAAATGATCTTCTGTGGATATGAGCCTGCGACAAAAGGGTGGAGATTCACATATCCAGAAGGTGATCAGACCAAGCTTCTGGTCAGTAAACAGGCTGAGTTCTTTGAGCAGGATGGTTGGGCAAGGCGCAAAGCGCGCTCTGACGTTCACTCAGATTGTCTGTCTGACGCTGAGGAGGAAGGAGAGCCAGAGCCTGAACCTGCTGGTGGAGACCAGGTCCCTGAACAGAGTAGGGCGTCTCCACAGGTTGTTAAGGGAGTGTCCAAGAGTGAGCCCTCATCTCCTGTGCGCATAATGGAGAAAGCTCACAGACGTGTCAAGTCAGAGGGGGAGTCTTCTGATGAGGAAGACGCACAAGCTGGCCCCAGTGGGTCAGAAGGAGCACCCCAGTTTGTGCCCAGGCGGTCATCGCGGGCTACAAAGGGAATTCCACCTGAGAGGTTTCAGGTCACAAATGCGTGGGTTGGTTTCGTACAGTGCGAACCTAAGGTTTGTGAGGTTCAACAGGTGCCTAACAACGATGCCAGGAAGGGGCGGAAGGCAATGGGGAAAGTGTTGAACACTCAGAGGTCCTCTCAGAACGTGATTCGAGAGGGGGTGTTAGGAGAGGCTCAGAACTTACAGGGTTAAGAGTTCTGAGTGATGACGCCTCACATTCTGAGGGCGGGCTTAGAACACTGAAGGGAGTGGTTTACTGTATTCTTTCAGTGTGCGTGTTTGCTCCAAGGAGAGAGCAAGCGAGATGTCCGCTCTGTCTCCAGGCAGGAGATTTATAGCTGTTGTGTTTTGCTAAGGAATAAAGACTTTAAGATAAGGAGACTGCTGCGTTTCAGCCTGAGTTATTACCACACGACAGAACGTTCCTGCTTCTGCTTCCGCTGTGTTTTACGCTCTGCTGCGTCAAAGGTCCCAGGGGGGAAGACCAGAGCTGCGCAAGAGAAGTGTGCCGGACCCCTGGACGTAATTGACCCCGAACATTATCTTCTAGGGGTACTTACCCTATCAAACCTTCACCTCTTCCCCATATCATTTTGACCCAGGAGTCCTGGCCTAGGGATGACTTGTTAGTGAGGGGATGCTACCCCTCTATTGGGGAGACTAGTATGGAGTCTGGGATTTCCACTGGAATGGCGGTGGGGCTAGATATCACTATCGACGAAGAGTTTTGAGGTGCAGTGATGCTCGAACCCCTTCCAATCTACGCACCATCCCAAGGGACGAGGATAGGGCGAGCAGGGATTACCCACCTCTGTCATTGGTGCTGTGCAATGCCAGGTCCATAGGCAACAAAACCGCCACCATGCGTGACTTTTTTGTCTTGCAGGGGGTTGACCTGGCTTGCGTGACGGAGACCTGGGTATGGGAAGGCGAAGTAGTCTCCCTACATGAGATAACACCCCCAGGTTTCTCTGTCCTCCATCAATCGCGGACTGTGGGTCGGGGGGGGGGAGGAGGAGCGTTGTTAATCCGGGAGGATTGCTCTTTCAGAGCTCTGCCAGCACTGGCGATCTCCGGCATTGATTGTGTTGTTCTTGTGTGGGGCACCAAGGAGAGCTTGGCTGTCTGGCTGGTGTACCGACCACCCAGCGCACCAGCAGCCACCCTGTCAGACCTGCTGGAGGTGGCGGCGGGCTCGGCCTTGGAGTTCCCAAGCCTACTGGTTTTGGGAGACTTCAGTGTCCATGCCGATGCTGCCCCCTCCTCACAGGCTCTGGACCTAGTGACTTCCATGGCAACACTAGGGCTCTCCCAGTTTGTTTTGGGCCCCACTCATCAAGCAGGTCACACGCTGGATTTGATCTTTGGTGCTGGCATAGATGTGATCATGCTCCCCCCTGTGGAAGAGCCATGGTCTGATCACTACGCTCTGAAAGCCAAGATTGACTTCCCGCTCCTCCCCTGCTCGGGTGGCGAGCCTATTTGGGCTTGCCCGCGAAGGCTGATGGATCCTGATAGATTCCGTCAGGCCTTGTGGGACCCTGCTCCTCCTGGCGACTCAGTCTCAGTCAGTTTTATTGCACATAGCCAAAGGCTGCTGCAATGTACACAGAATTATTTGACAATTAAAAGAAAATATACTGAATTGGTAAAAAAAGACTTAAAACATTTATATTATTAAAACATTACGTACTCTAAACAAAGCTATAAAAGTACCCCAATGTACAAATAAAAACATTAAATGTACAAATAAAAACATTAAACAGTAAAATTCATAAGCTAAAATCATCACATGGTCACGAATGTTAAAAACAATATCAATTGATACAGTGTGCAATTTATACTCAGAGTTTGGTGACAAAGATAGAGCATAGCCTGAGGTAGATAGATAGGATCAAATAAATTCATCTCCTTTACAGTTAATGGCTACCTTGGCTATATAATTTGCTCTAATTTTCCTAGCAGCAGTTGCAAAAAGTGCTACCCGCCAGGTCACATACTTATCTGTGTCTGCAAGGAGATATAACATCATATCAAGGGGGTTCTGGTCAGGGGACCCTGTCATTATAGGTACCAAAAATCTTTTTCTTGCATCATTATATAACGGACAGTGCAAGATATAATGCATAAGGTCTTCTACTTCAGAACATCCCCTAATGCAAACACGTTCGTTTTTTGGTATGCCTCTATGTCTCCCATCTCTATAAGCAGAGCTTATTGTATTTAGTCGTAGCTCTGTAAAAGCTTTTTGAAGCTGTGCAAAAGTCAATTCATTAAAATAAGAGATGTGTTCATTGACCTCTCTAAGTTTAAAATACAATGGGGCGCATGTGGATGTGCACATAGAGTTTAGATCGTTTTTAGTTGCCACTGCCCTTATGGTTCGTTTAAAAATATTTTTCTGTGAATATAAGGGGAGTTCTTTAATCTCAGTCACTGAGAGATCATATTTGCCCATCAGTTGGGCAGCATGATGTACCCAGTTTTTAAGGGGTAATCCATTTGAGAGCTTAATCAGGCATTTTTTTGGTAGCCTAGTGTTATCCATCTGTTGAACTCTAAACCAGTAGCAGAGAATTCTTTTATCTATTTGGCTCTCTATGCTCAACATGCGAGTTTCCAACCTGACCATGGCAGATTGCACGTCTTTGGGTAAACCTAAAAGAACTCTTAAAAAATAATTCTGTGGGGGTTCCAGACCGGAGACCTTTGAGGTACCCCAAACCTCTGCACCATATAAAATCTGGGCCATTGTTTTTGCTTTATACACAGATAGAGCCGGGTTGACCAGATTTCCACCTTTACATGCAGCGAATTTCAGAATGGCTTTTGCTGATTTAAAGGCTTGCAATTTAATATTGGATAGCTGTGTATTCCAAGATGCCGTTTCTGAATAAATCAATCCCAGATATTTAAACGTATTTACTTGGTTTATGATGTGTTCATCCAGGTGCCAAACATGCTTTTTAGAACGCTTCCCAAATACAATGACCTGCGTCTTATCATAGTTTATAGATAAAGCATTCCTCTTGCAATATGAACTTAATTTTGCAAGCAGCCGTCTCAGGCCCACCTGGGTTCTAGATACCAGTACTAGGTCATCAGCATACATTAAAACTGAAAGTTTTTGGTCGAGAATTGTGACAGGGGCAAACTGTGGGCCCTCCAGTTCTTTAACCATGTCATTAATATAAAAATTGAACAGGAAAGGTGCCAAAATGCATCCCTGTTTGACTCCAGTAGTGGTCTTAATTCTAGCGGTGAGGTGGCCAGCCAGATCCACCTTTACTTGTATTGATGTGTCAGTATATAATGTTTTGATGAGAAATAATAGACGGAGGTCTATATTTGTCTTTTCCAATTTTTGCGACAATGCGTGTCTTGGGACCGTATCAAAAGCTGACTTTAGATCGATAAAAGCAACATATAATTTTTGCTTCAAATTATGGATGTATTTACACAGCAGAAAGTTCAGCACAAAGCACTGGTCCAATGTGGATTTCCCTCTTTGGAAACCTGCCTGGACTTCAGAAATCACCTTATTTGTTTCTGCCCATTCTTCTAGTCTCCCAAGAAGGAGCCTGGCATATAGTTTGGAGGCTACATCTAACAAACTAATGGGTCTATAATTGGCAGGGTTTTTCTTATCGCCCTTTTTATATATTGGGGCAATTATACTCAACTTCCACCCTTCAGGTATACGACCTGAGCTGTTAATGTATGAAAACAATTTTGCAAATATGGGTGACCAGAAATCAGGTCTTATCTTATAGATTTCCATTGGAATCATGTCTTCTCCTGGAGCTTTATTAGCTAGTTGGCTTGCGATTAGCCTCTTAATCTGATTGGGCGTGACGTCTGGCCATTCTGGCAGTTCTGATAACTGAGTATAGTAAACTAGTGGGGGTAGGTCAGGATAGGGGCCATATATTTCTGTAAAATATGTCACCCAATCCTTTCCTTGGACAGATGCTTCTAACGAGTAGCCCAGCCCATTTGTGCCTTGGGCAACCAGATGCCAAAATTTCCGTGAGTCCTTCTGAAGTGCTGCATCTCCCAATTCTTTCCACTGTTGTTCATAATATGTTTGTTTCTTACTTTTAAGTAATAATTTATAGTTGTTTCGTAACTGGGCTACCTCAGCTTGTAGGGCAAGATTGTGCTTATCCTGTTTTAACTTCAATTTTCTAAGTACCCTAGCTAGGGATTTTTTGCTATTCTGACATTCCTTATCAAACCAAGTCTGTCTCTTAAACTTTTTGTTTTTTATCACACTAGCTGTGGTCATCAGTGGGCGCATTCGGTTGATTATGTTCTCATAAAGACCAATTACGTTTCCTGTTTCTAACAACATTTCCCCCTTTAATAAAGCAAATTCATAGGAATCCAGGATCTGAATCATTTTTTCTTGGACCTGTGCATTCCATTTTAGCCTTCTATTTCCAAGTATCAGATATTCTGTTTCATCCAATAATTTAGGAAAGGCAGGAGAAAAGAATAATGACAGAGATAACTCAAGTGGAAAGTGGTCACTTTCAGCTCTGGGAATTATTCTGAAGGTATCTCGGTTAACTGGCATATTATTAGATGTTAGGATATAATCTATGGTGCTAGTAAATCCTCTGGGGGAGATAAAAGTAAAATAACCCTCTTGAACCCCTTGACCGTGCCTGTTGCATAACAAAAGGTTATGCTTTATTATAAGTTCACAAAGATGTTTCCCAGCGCGATTAGAGGTGGTGTCCATTGCTGCCCTCTGACTGATTTCAGGTTCGTCCTCCAAGTTTAGACCAGAAAATATTGTATTTTGTGGGGAAACAAGACCGATCCGGGCATTAAAGTCACCTCCCAAGATAAACCGAGGGTTAGGTGACAGAGAGTCTATGCTTTCGAGTAGTTGGTCAAGTTTATCCCAATATGATCTCAGTTCCCCACAAGACTTTACTGGAGGTATATACACACAAATGCAATAAGTATTTCTCAGGAGACTATCAGAAAGGGACAACACTAAAAAATTAGGGGTGGTCAACGAGGGACACTGTTGAATTGATACGTTAAGAGAGGTTGACACCAGCACTGCCAGCCCCCCTCTAGGCCTTCCATACTTTACTGTTTTAAGAGCTGGTTGAGTGTAACTTGTAAAACCCTGTAATTCAACCATAGTGCCCTCTTTTGCCCAGGTTTCTTGAAGAAAGATGATATCATGTGTTTGTAGATAAGAGCAGAAATCACTGTCTTGGATCTTGTTCGTCCACCCTGTTACATTCCATGAGAGAAGTTTAATTGTTTTACAGTGATTTACTCTTAGTCAATTGTTGGCCAATGTGCTCTCGGAGTTTACCGGTTTTTGAGGCAACAGGTTATTGCTAATGCTAGTGGAATAATCCAGATGTTCAATTATTTCAGTCGTCGTACATAAAGTGCTCACATTTGTAATCACTGGGCCTTTTCTTTGCAAATTGTTTGCCAATGGGGCTTTCTTGGGTGTATTTCCTGACTCCTCCTCTTCTAAATATCTCATCTTTGTCCAATGCTCCGGTGATTCTATAGTTATCATTCTGTTGTGGCCATTGGGTCTATTATCAGTCTCTGCCTCCAGTTCTTTAATCTCTTTCAATGTCTGGCTCATAACATCAAGCCTCTTGATAACTGTTTGTTGCTCTTCCTGAGGGAGATTCCTAAAGGAGCTGAGAAAATCCTCTTCCAAAGGGTTTACAGAGTGCTCAGATTCCTGAAGATGATTGTCTAGAGGAATCGGCTGTTCCTTTTGGCTCACCTGGTTATTTTGATGTTGGGCATGATCCTGCGGATTCAACTCAGACATGTCTGTTTCCTCACCACCAGCCAAGTTTTTTTGTGATGTCATTACTTCCATTGGGGATCCAGGCTTTAGTTTTGCGAGCCCCTCTGAAGCAGCAGTCCTCATCTTACATAAGGGTGCAACAATAGAATCGCGAAATACCCGGGTTGGAAAAACTCCTCTGCTTGACAATCTGAATTTCAGCTTGTGAATTAGTGAGGGCAGTCTAGTAGAGGAAAAAGTTAACATAATTTTTTGGCTTTGATTTGTGGTACTCAAAAGTTCAGTCCTAACGAGGTCGATCTCCGTAAGTCCAATGCCAAGTAAATCTGATAAATGTCGTTTGGAACGCCGGGCACCTTTCCAGCTAGGAGTTTGATCTGGCCTTCCACAAATTGTCATGCAGATCTTTTTTGGTTGGAAGATTAAGTAAGAAGAGTTTTTTTTAAGAGCCTCTGCACGTTCCATGTTGAGCTTAGGGGTCTGCTCTTGTTGTCGCCAATTTCCTTTGGTACTAAGGTGTTCTGTTGATGCCTGCTTGTTATTAACTGATAAACTGTGAACCTCTTTGGATAACTGGGTTATTTGAGAGGCAATACCTCTAATTTGCTGGAAGATATGCTCAACCGTTCTTGCAATTAGAGTTAATTGGGTGCTCTCCCTACTTGTTATTCCTTCCTCTCTGAGGAGCACAGGATCAGCTTGCGCCATTGCTGGATCCAGTTCCACGCTCTCACCTTGAATACTCTCCCCACACTCACAATCATCTTCAAGAGGAGAAAACCGGTTTTTTGTTGGTACTGTAAAAGCAGATTTGTTAAAAAAGTCCTCTATTTTAGATTGTTTGGGAACCGGTGAGAGAGCTACCTCCTCTGGATCCCTGTGGCGTTTACTAGCAGGCATAGCGTCACCGTGGGGAGTAAACAAAGAGAGGTTTCCCCAACCAGAAAAGAGAGAAAAGAATAGAAAGTGCTCAGCTTGTTCAATTTAGGAGCTTCTCTGTGTGGAGACTGCCAGGAGTTTCAGGGACAAAGTATAGAAGGGAGTTGGCGGTTAATAGCTAGCAGCTGGCGGCCTGCCCAGGATGCTTCACAGAACTTGCCCAGGATGCCTCCCACAGCATAGACGAGAAGGTGCTGCCAGACTCTCAGTAAGTTAAAAAGTAGAGAAGCAAAAAAGGAAAAATTACTTCCCTGGGTGGCAGTCAATGCCAACTACATTCCCGTCCTCTGCGGAGCTCCAAAGCCTGCTTGCTAAGCCGTCGCCATAGATGTGATCATGCTCCCCCCTGTGGAAGAGCCATGGTCTGATCACTACGCTCTGAAAGCCAAGATTGACTTCCCGCTCCTCCCCTGCTCGGGTGGCGAGCCTATTTGGGCTTGTCCGCGAAGGCTGATGGATCCTGATAGATTCCGTCAGGCCTTGTGGGACCCTGCTCCTCCTGGTGACTCATTAGATGACCTTGTCGAGGACTGGAATAACCAGCTCTTGCCGGCCATAGATGAGATCGTGCCTAAGCACCCTCTGCGACCCCATCAAAACCGGGCCCCTTGGTTTACTGAGGAGCTCCGGAAAATGAAGCGGGATCTCAGACGGCTAGAGCGAGTATGGCGATGGACTCGTGATGGAGCTTCAAGAACATCTTATAGAACACTTATGAAAGCCTATGAGATGGCTATGAAAGCTGCTAAGAAATCTTACTTCGCAGCTTCCATTGCATCCGCTAGCTCTCACCCGGCACAACTTTTTAGAATAATTAGGTCGATAACGTCCTTAGGAGGACAACCAAATTTAAGCACAAATTCGACCCACAGCTGTGAGGCATTCGCGAGCTTTTTTGCGGAGAAAGTCCTGTTGCTCCGCCGTATCCTCCCTGCCAATTTAGATACAGTGACTTAACTGGAGGCCACTCGACTGTCTTCGGGTCCAGTGTTGGACCATTTCGATTGGATACTCCCTGCTGATGTGGATAGATTCCTCCAAGCTGGTAGGCCCACCACCTGCCTCCTCGATCCGTGCCCGTCTTGGCTGATTAGGGCTTGTCTAGATGTGGCACGGACCCCCCTGGTTGAAATTATCAATTTGTCCCTTGGCACTGAAAGAAGCAGTGGTGTGTCCATTCTTAAAGAAAACTTCACTAGATCCTTTAAAGGTAAAGCTAAAGGGACCCCTGACCATTAGGTCCAGTCGTGGCTGACTCTGGGGTTGCAGCGCTCATCTCGCTTTATTGGCCGAAGGAGGCGGCATGCAGCTTTCGGGTCATGTGGCCAGCATGACTAAGCCGCTTCTGGCGAACCAGATCAGCGCACAGAAACACCGTTTACCAAGGGGGCCACTAGGGGGCGCATCGGAAGATGGCTGACAATAACATCTCTCCGACCCACACGAGGTAATTTGGAGGCTATGATGGGGGTAATTAGCCTCCTTAACCCCCCCAGGATTATGGGGGGGACGGCCCTTGCCTGCTGTGCCCTATACCACCCCCGCATTTGTGGGGATGGGGGCACTAGGCACAAAGCCCTCCTGTGGGATTTCGGCACTCCTGGACGCTGTCTCTGATTCGCGCCACTAGCTGCAAGAACTTCAAAAGAAACAATTTGGACGAGATGAATTGCACATACTTCAAGGAAGGAGGGGGAGTAAAGACTGCTGACAGAAGAGATCTCTGATAAAACAAGACAAGAATAAAACATGAGAAGATACGTCAAGATATGGTACAGCAAATGACTGAAGGGGGAGGGGGGAAAAGCTTTCCTTTCTTTTTATGTGATTAAACAAGAATCCCCTCCCCTAATGAGTCAGAAATGTCGTTTTAAGGACTTAAGCTGTGGATTTAAGGCTGTGTGGAGATAAACTTTCGAACCAAAACAATGTTTCAAGACGAATCTGGAAGGCATAAGAGTTTTGGAATGACGCAGTTAAAAATGCCATCGCCATTTTGGGAAGCTCTGTTGGAGGTCTTGAGTCTGGGAGGAGAAAGAGAGAAACAAAGCTGTTTATATATCATGGATTAAACTCCTCAGTGGGACTTAAGAGAGACAACTTCGTAATATTATGATGGAAAGAGCAATGTTATCTATGAAGGAGATGATATATGGAAACCACCTGGACTTGGATTGGAAGAACGGGAAATTCACACAGGATTATTATATTTGTGTTTATCGGCTTAAGGAGACTATCAGAAGAGATCATAAAGAAAAAAGAGAAATTATATGAACAAGATATGATGTGGAAACAGCAAGATAAGACTGGATAGAATTATGAACTCTGTTTGGACTGATTGGGACTGATTTGAACATTAACGCAGTAGCAAGAAGATGATTAGAATCCCCCTTTGGATCTTGAAGTATGGGTCCCCCCAACAAAATTCAAAATTTGGCTTTGTAATTCGGAATTTATGTGATGTGATTTAATTTGATGTGATTGGCCAGTTAATAAAAATTATTATTAAAAAAAAAGAAACACCGTTTACCTTCCTACTAGAGCGGTACCTATTTATCTACTTGCACTTTGACGTGCTTTCGAACTGCTAGGTTGGCAGGAGCAGGGACTGAGCAACGGGAGCTCACCCCGTTGTGGGGATTCGAATCGCCGACCTTTTGATCGGCAAGTCCTAGGCTCTGTAGTTTAAACCACAGATCCAATTACCGCCCAGTTTCAAATCTTCCATATCTGGGTAAGGTAATTGAGAGAGCGGTGGTTGAACAGCTTGGTAGGTTTCTGGAGGAAACATCAGCTTTAGATCCATTTCAGTCCGGTTTCCGTCCTGGTTTTGGGATCGAGACGGCTCTGGTTGCCCTAACAGATGATCTCCGTCAACAACTGGATCGAGGCAGGTCAGGACTGCTGATCCTTTTAGATTTGTCAGCAGCCTTTGACATGGTCGATCATGATCTTCTGGACCACCGCCTCGCTTTAGTGGGGATACAGGGCATAGCCCGTAAATGGCTGTGCTCTTTTATCTCTGGTCGGGGACAGAGGGTGGTGCTAGGGAGGGAGATGTTGTCGCGCCACTCCTTGGTGTGTGGAGTGCTGCAGGGTGCAATCGTCTCCCCGATGCTTTTAAACATCTTTATGTGCCCCCTTGCCCAGATTGTCCGGAGCTTTGGACTGGGCTGTCACCAATATGCTGATGACACTCAGCTCTATCTGTTGATGGATGGCCACACCGACTCGGCCCTGGACACACTGACCAGATGCTTGGAAGCTGTGGCTGGATGGTTTCATGGGAGCCGATTGAAACTAAATCCTTCGAAGACAGAGGTCCTATGGCTGGGTTGGGATGGCATGGGGATGAGGGACCAACTCCCTTCTCTTGCGGGGGCCCAATTAGTGCCATTGCCTTCCGTTAAGAGTTTGGGTGTAATCCTTGACGCCTCCCTTTCCATGGAGGCGCAGGTTACAGCAACAGCCAAGGTGACATTTTTCCACCTTTGCCGCATCAAGCAGTTGGTCCCTTACCTTTCCCGCCCCGACCTGGCCACAGTGATCCATGCGATGGTCACCTCCAGGCTTGACTACTGTAAGTCGCTCTACACGGGGCTGCCCTTGAAGCTGTCCCAGAAACTCCAGTGGGTGCAGAATGCTGCAGCGAGGCTCCTCACGGGGTCTCTGCCATGAGAGCATATTCACTCAGTGCTTTTCCATCTGCACTGGCTCCCAGTGGAGTACAAGGTCAGATTTAAGGTGCTGATTTTTACCTTTAAAGCCCTTCATGGCCTAGGACCCTCGTACCTACCGGACCGCCTCTCCTCGTATGCCCCACAGAGGACCTTAAGGTCCAGAAATAGCAACACCTCAGAGGTCCAGAGCCCCAAGGAAGTTAGATTAGCCTCAACCAGAGCCAGGGCTTTTTCAATACTGGCTCTGGCCTGGTGGAACGCTCTGCCTCATGAGACCAGGGCCCTGCAGGATCTGATTTCTTTCCACAGGGCCTGTAAGACAGAGTTGTTCTGCCTGGCCTTTGGCTTGGAGTCATTTTGATTTCCCCCCCCTTTCTTTTTTCCTTTCTCCTGTGATGAGGCTTTTAATGTTTCAATGTTTTAATGTTGTATTTTAATCTTGTTTTTAAGTTGTATTCATTTAACTTGTTTTTATTATTGCTTGTTAGCCGCCCTGAGCCTGGCCTTGGCTGGGGAGGGCGGGGTATAAATAAAATTTATTATTATTATTATTGCTGTTATCTCTGTGTCTTGCCTCGTGGCATCTACCTACACTTCAAGGTATATCTCTTTCTCTTAGCTGCCCAGCCTACTTCCTGCTTTTGGTTTCTAATTCTCTCACACCACTCTGGCCTTTGCCTTTCTAATAGTTGAGAGAGATGGGGTACCCATTTGCTGTCTGGCACAGGGCCACTACCTTTGCTACCTTAATGACCCATACTTATAGGACCATTGCCAAGAAGCTGGCTGGCTATTCCAGCAATTGAATCTCCTTTAGATTTCAGCCCTTGCTGGATCTAGGAAGCGTCTCGGGCATGCAGGCCCCCTCCCCGTCCCTGTCCTCCGCTAAACTCACAACAATATCTAATTGGGAAACTACTATGCAAATACTGTGCAAACATAGTTGTTGACAGAAAGGGTGAGAGTCTACAGTATGATAACATTTCACCCTGAACCACCCACTGGTGTAGATGATAAACATTGATATAGCTATGAAATGTTTTGACCACACAGTTAAAAAATGTATGTGAGGGATCCATCTGCATCTGATCACCCCCATCTGGAAGCACTTCACTGGTCTGCAGCCCCAACTGAAACCTGGGAATCTTTTCAGCTGAGAGAGACTAGTCACACCACTCTCACATCATGAGTGTAACATTAATGATATACCGTATTTACTTTTACACATAAATCAAAAGAGGACAATGGAGGCTAGTGAAGAACAATTGTCTGCCATTTCTCTGCCCTCCCCTCCCCACCCATTTGCACCTGCACAGAGCAAGGTTCTTTCAAGGGCTGGGTGATGGAACACTTTGGTGAGGCAGCTGCTGTTTTCTCTCCTATAAGTCCCTGCACCCCCGTTGGAAACTGGCTCTCCTCTATGCACATCAAACTGTTCTTTAAGCTAGACTATGCTGTACTATGATGAGTGAAGGAAAATGGACAATGTTCTCTGGAACAGTATTTGAGCAGCAATCAATCAGAAAAGCCACACCAGATTGGAGGAAGGGGACAAAGAAAACTGACCCTATAACAATCATTCCTCTATTTCCCTCAGTCTGTAGGTGAGCTGATAAGGTTGAACATTATGAGAACACGGAAGATAGTCAAAGTTAAACATTGACATGCTCTGTGCAGTGGTGCAATAAGGAGATTTTTGCCTTTGAACTTGAAGGTCTTAAAGGGACACGAACTCTTAAATGGCAATGTGTACTAACTACAGTGGTACCTTGGGTTAAGAACTTAATTTGTTCTGGAGGTCTGTTCTTAACCTGAAACTGTTCTTAACCTGAGGTAACACTTTAGCTAATGGGGCCTCCTGCTGCTGGCATGCCGCCGCGGCACAATTTCTGTTCTCATCCTGAGGTAAAGTTCTTAACCTGAGGTACTATTTCTGGGTTAGCGGAGTCTGTAACCTGAAGCGTTTGTAACCTGAAGCGTTTGTAACTAGAGGTACCACTGCACTATCATATCACTTTTGCTTCTGCTCATTCTGCTGCGTGAGGCCCTTGACCTCTGCCCCAACATGGAACAAACAACTTAAAGTTCAACCTTGGTCAGGAGCCTGAAAAAGCTGTTTTGATCTCATTAATCTTAGCAAATATAAATATTACCAGTAAACATCAAGCTTTTAACCCAAGGTACACTTTAAGTCAGTACAAAACACTATGGTTTTTCCGTATAGGAAACTCTCCAAGACACAAGAATACTTAGCCGCATTTTTGCTTGAGTAGCACCTGAGTAGTTCTTCCAGCTCAGCACTGCCCTGAAAAGTTGATCTGATTTCTTTCCGCTGGGCCTGTAAGACAGAGTTGTTCCGCCTGGCCTTTGGCTTGGAGCCAATTTGATTCCCTCCCTCCCTCTCTTTTTTCCTTTCCTTCTCCTCCTGCGATGAGGCTACATTTTAATATTTTAATGTTTCAATATTTAATGTTGTATTTTAATTTTGTTTTTAAGTTGTAATCATTCAACCTGTTTTTATTATTGCTTGTAAGCCGCTCTGAGCCCAGCCTTGGCTGGGGAGGGCGGGGTATAAATAAAAAAATATTATTATTATTATTATTATTATTATTATTATTATTATTATTATTATAAAAGGTGAAACACAGTGGGTAGAATTGGGTATGTGTCAAGCTGATCATTCCATCAGCACAAACATTTTCAGATGGAATTCCCCCTCCCCAGATGGAAATATCTCCCCTCCCCTCCCCCATGCACAATGTTCTAGGTGTTCTCTTGACTCCCCAGAGCTAATTTGGAGTGGGGGGTAATAGGGGGTATGCGGGGTGGGGGGGAGGAAATGCCTATTTTAAAAAGAAGGGACATAAGCCTCTTCCCTTGCTCCTCAGATTGGCTGAGACCTCTCTGCAGCAGTGACACTCAACTACTTTCTGGGCAATTTCATTTTATTTTTTAACTACAACCAAACTGGTGTGTGTGTGTGTTTCCATACCCTTCAACATTTCTCCGATGAAAATAGGGACGTCCCATTCCATAATGATAATTTTACTATTTATACCCCACACATCTTACAGAGTTGCCCCAGCTACTCTGGGCAGCTTCCAACATGAATAAATATTTTTTAAAAAAGAAGAAATATTAAACATTAAAAAAAAACCACCTCCCCTATACAGGATTGCCTTCATATGACTCGGGGGTCAAACAACTCCATACCCTCCAATATTTCTCCAATGAAAATAGGGACATCCTAAGGAAAAGTGGGACATTCTGGGATCGAATCAGCTGCTCTAAATCAGGGACGGTCCTGGAAAATAGGAATACTTGGAGGGTTTGGGTTTCACAGGCTACCAGAAATCACCTTGGATTGGGTGGAGCACCAATTAGACAGTTGGAGGCCGCTCAGAGTGGCTGGGGAGGCCCAGCCAGATGGGTGGGGTACAAATAAATTATTATTATTATTATTATTATTATTATTATTATTATTATTATTATTACCCCACTTCATGAGATTGCACCATTTTTCATGCTTTTTCTGCAAGGCAGGTCCAATGGTTTATGAGGAAGATGGCATACAGTAAGTTGTTCTTCCTCAGAAGGGAAATAATGAATAAATGAAGGAAATGTGACTCATTCTATATTATTAAGAAGGAACAGAAGTCTACATAGAATTAGTAAGGAGATGATGGTGGGTGGGGGTTATTGAGTTGTTCTTTTTTTATTTTGATTATATATTCTGTGTTTTTATATCGTGATTTTATCCTGTGAACTGCCCTGAGACCTGCAGATAGAGTGCGGTACACAAATTTAATTAATTTATCCAGGAACCACCTGGTTCTGGAAAACACCAAATCCCAGCTCTCCTAGGGGTTCAAGATGGACCTCCTACCACTCTGCCTAATGGTAGGGTTAGGGCAGGTAGGCTCCTCTTCTTCCTGCTCTGCTTCCTTTCTCCATTCAGAGATGGCTTTTCTTTCCATAAGACAACATCCTGTCTTAGTGGGGCCCACCCTGTGGAACGCCCTCCCGCCAGATGTCAAGGGAATAAACCACTTTCTGACTTTTAGAAGACTTCTGAAGGCAGCCCCGTTTAGGGAAGTTTTTAGTGTTTGATCTTGTATTGTGTTTTGAGTATTCTGTTGGGAGCCGCCCAGAGTGGCTGGGGAAACCCAGCCAGATGGGCGGGGTATAAATAAAAAGTTATTATTATTTATTATTATTTTCAGACATAGGTTAGTGTTGCCCTATGTCCGGGATTTCCTGGACATGTCTTCTTTTTGGGGGGCAACCTGCCCATCTGGGCGGATCTTTGCATTCTACATGAAATGTCTGGGTTTAGGGATATACCATATATATATATATATATATATATATATATATATATATATATATGGGTTTTGTTTTGTTTTTTTCAGGGGCACGCACATGCCACTGAAGAGTGGGAGAGGGCAAGCGCTCTTCAGGGCCTGCCACTCTCCACCCCCTTCACACACCGCCTGGAAGTGCCACAGCAGGGTCTGCAACACCACCACCACCAGTGCCGCCACACCGCCGCCAGCACCAAGCCACCAAGCCACCAAATCGCCTGGCCTGCACTGATTCTGCCAAGTGGAGGCCATGCTGTACCGCTTCTCCCGACACTCCCAGAGGGGTGTGAAGGAGGATGACTGGAGAAAGGTAGGTTAGGTGGGGCAGGGAGGGGGCGGGGGACAGAGATGTGGGATGGTGGTGGTGGGGGGTGCCCCAAATCAGTGGTGTAGCGTGGGGGGTGCAGGGGGGGCCAGCCGCACCGGCCGCAACATCTGGGGGTTAGGGTTAGGGTTAGGGGGCGCAAATCCACGGGTTAGGGGGTGCAAATTACTTGCCTTGCCCCGGGTGCTGACAACCCACGCTACGCCACTGCCCCAAATACAGCTTTTTGCAGCTCAGAAGATGGGAACCCTAACATAGGTTTCTCAACACCTGCAATCCAAGCCCAGGAAGGAAATCACGCATCATTGCATGAACAGGTTCTGAAATCATGCTTCTATTTTCATCCTTCTCTTTCAGCTGGGCTGACCAGATTATGCGCACCACCTGGAGTACATCAATGTTAGTTTTGATCTCTTTGTTCCCAGACATCTGTTTAATTTTGAGGTGGGTAGTCTTGTCAACGCTAACATCATGTGAACATAAAGCAGCTTTTACTCTGTTTGGTAATGCTTCATATGTAGACACAGGAGAGAATAAATACTCAACTAAGCCTCCCCCACCCCCATGTTGCTGGGAGAGATAATGAAGGGAAAATATTACACACCCCTCCTGACATTAACTCCTCTCCTGATTCTCATCATTGTGTGATAATGATACCATCTAGTAATACTGAGAAACCAGTCTTATAACTGATTACGATAAGTAGGACTAGTTTCTCGGCAGCCTTATGAACGCATCATGTATTTTTGAATCTATAATGTGATTATTATTTTTAATTATAAATTTTTATTAGTTTTCAGTTTTGTTGTTGTTGTTTAGTCGTTTAGTCGTGTCCGACTCTTCGTGACCCCATGGACCAGAGCACGCCAGGCACTCCTGTCTTCCACGGCCTCCCGCACTTTGGTCAAACTCATGCTGGTAGCTTCGAGAACACTGTCCAACCATCTCGTCCTCTGTCGTCCCCTTCTCCTTGTGCCCTCCATCTTTCCCAACATCAGGGTCTTTTCCAGGGAGTCTTCTCTTCTCATGAGGTGGTCAAAGTATTGGAGCCTCAGCTTCACAATCTGTCCTTCCAGTGAGCACTCAGGGCTGATTTCCTTCAGAATGGAGAGGTTTGATCTTCTTGCAGTCCATGGGACTCTCAAGAGTCTCCTCCAGCACCATAATTCAAAAGCATCAATTCTTCGACGATCAGCCTTCTTTATGGTCCAGCTCTCACTTCAATTACATTCCAATAATAGCCTCATTATAACAGTACCAATTTATAATACAATTATTAATGCTTATCGTTCAAACTTGGCACAAAGACTGTAATTTTATAAACATCTCTAACGTCTATTCTTAATTGCCTTGTCTCCAAAAAAACAAAAACAAAACCGCTATGTAAAAATCGCATAGAAATCCTTTCTGCTCTCTGGCGTTGCATGATTATAACGCATTCAAAACATTGTTTTGACTAATGTAGCCGAGTCCTTGGTCTCTTCAAAACTCTTAGCAGTTTTGTACAGCCTAATTTCCAGCCGGTGGTGGGTGCAGGACGCCTCGGGTGTCACCCCTGAGGGGAGTGACAAAATGCTGGGCAGCACTCACTGCGGGGTTAGGGCTACAGCTTAGGGCTCCACTCTCTTGGGGGCCCCCCAAAAATTTAAAGGGGGGAAAACTGGATGTACTTTGATAAAATACATATTTTGTTATGTCCAAATGGCTTTGGATACCTATTGTCTATAAATTGCCATATAGCATATATTCAACACAAAAAACAGCAACAATTTGTTGCTGACAAAGGATCGCTGGACATATAAAAGGCCCCATTACCTTTAGTAGCTTAGGGCCTCATCAAACCCAAATCCGGCCCTGCTTATGGCATATATGCCTTATGCCTTATGGCATATATGTCTAATGCCCCATTACCTTCAGTAGCTTAGGGGCTCATCAAACCTAAATCCGGCCCTGCTTGCAGCAAGCCAAATGTTTATTCTGGAACTGCTGTTAGTTTGTTTGAAGCCAACAGGGCAAGCCAGAACAAAAGGGGTGGAATTTCCCTCATCCCCTTTCCTTCTTTTTTCTTTGTCTCACCTTCCCCTCTGGCTTGGCATGAGGGCTGCTCCTGGGAGCCAAATCCTTTTGGGCCCCCTAAATATTTTTAGGGGGTCGGGACCAGGTCCTCCAATGTCCCAAAAGTGTGGTAGCAAATCACGGAGGGGCTGAAACACAGCTTGATTATAAAAAGAAAAACCCTGAGAGCGGTTTACAAAAAGATAAAACAATCAAAAGGGGGGGGCGGACAGCCCTCATTTAAAACATATAAAAGTTAAAACAATAAAGCAGATGATAATTACATAACCTTTCTAACCAACTGTTTTTAGCTGGCGCCAAATTTCCGTATACAGGCTCGTTGGCAGCAGCTGCTACTAAAATTCCTGGATTTCTGGAACTGGAACTGATTTCCTGGAATTGTTATTGCAGTAGTTGGTTTGAAGCCAACAGGGCAAGCCAGAACTAGAAGGGGTGGGATTTCCTTCCCTGCCTCTCCTTTCATTTTTCTTTGTCCTGCCTTGCCCTCTGGCTCAGCATGAGGACTGTTGATTAAACTGATCTTCATAAGAATATAAGAACATCAGAAAATCCTGGCTGGATCAGACCAAGGGCATATGCAGTCCAGCACCCAGTTCTCACAGGGGCCACCCAGATGCCTGAGGAAAACTCACAAGAGCGCTCTGCCCGTCTGCAGTTTCCAGAAACTCAGAAGGAGGCAAAGCACAGACCTCATGGCTAGTAGCTCTCAATAGCCCTCTCCCCCACGAACCTTTCTCGCCCTCTTTTGAAGCCATACAAGTGGGGAATCATCACTGCCTCCTGGGCGAAAGAGCGCCATAGTTTAACCATGCGCTGGATGAAGACGAACTTTGTTTCCTCCTGAATTCAGCTTCCATGGATGTTTCCGTGGAGTTCTGGTGCTATGTTTTTTTTAAAAAGATATTTATTAAAGTTTAACAATTACAAAAAAAGAAGAACAGACAATAATAATAATAAAAGATTACAATATTTCAAAAATAAAGGAAAATACAATACTAAAAAGAAGGAAAAAAGAGGAAAAAAAGAAAAAGAAAAAAAGAGAAAACCCAAAAACAATACAGCTAAACAATAACATTTAAAAACACTAACATCCAGTATTTTCATATCTTTATCTTTCATTTACTTGTTTCCATGACTTCCTCGCACCTCCCTTTTTTGTATTCTTAATTCATAATTGTTTCAGCAAGTCCTTTCCCTCTTTCTCAGATTTTGTTCCATAATTTATCTTAACGCAATTTAACCTTAAATTTTACACTTTAACCCATTAACAATCCATTTTAACTTAATTCTTTATAACCTTTCTGCTAAGACCATATAAGTTCATTCCAGCATCTTTCTAACATTCATTAATTTTAAAATGTTTTTTTAAATATACTTTAAATTTTTTCCAATCTTCTTCCATCGACTCTTCTCCCTGGTCTCAGATTCTGCCAGTCATTTCCGCCATTTCCATGTAGTCCATCTGTTTCATCTGCCATTCTTCCCTGGTGGGTAGATCTTGCGTCTTCCAATACTTTGCAATAAGTATTCTTGCTGCTGTTGTGGCATACATAAAAAATGTTCTGTCTTTCTTTGGCACCAATTGGCCAACCATGCCCAGAACCATGGCCTCTGGTTTCTTCAGAAAGGTATATTTAAATACCTTTTTCATTTCATTATAGATCATCTCCCAGAATGCCTTAATCTTTGGGCATGTCCACCAAAGGTGAAAGAAAGTACCTTCTGTCTCCTTACATTTCCAGCATTTATTATCAGGCAAATGGTAGATTTTTGCAAGCTTGACTGGTGTTATGTACCACCTATAGATCATTTTCATTAAATTCTCTTTTAAGGCATTGCATGCCGTAAATTTCATACCAGTGGTCCATAACTGTTCCCAGTCAGCCATCATAATATTATGTCCAACATCTTGTGCCCATTTAATCATAGCAGATTTCACCGTTTCATCTTGAGTATTTCATTTCAACAGCAAGTTATACATTCTTGACAAATTCTTAACTTTAGAGAGTTCTGGTGTTATGAGAGAGGGAGAAAAACTTCTTTCTCTCCACTTTCTATGAGGCTCATTGTATCTTGCATAATTATTCTTTTTGCCTCCTTTTGGGATTAATCCAGCAGCCAGTTTCTGCAGTTTCTGATGCTGGCAAAGCCTTCAAGAAGCAGAACAGAATGAATGTTTTTTATAATAAATTTTATTAGTTTTCAATTACAGTCCAATAATAGCCTCATTATAACAATACCACCTTGATGGCAGAAAGTGAGGAGGAATTAAAGAACCTCTTAATGAGGGTGAAAGAGGAGAGCGCAAAACATGGTCTGAAGCTCAACATCAAAAAAACTAAGATCATGGCCACTGGTCCCATCACCTTCTGGCAAATAGAAGGGGAAGAAATGGAGGCAGTGAGAGATTTTACTTTCTTGGGCTCCATGATCACTGCAGATGGTGACAGCAGCCACAAAATTAAAAGACGACTGCTCCTTGGGAGAAAGGCGATGGCAAACCTAGACAGGATCATTAAAAGCAGAGACATCACCTTACCAACAAAGGTCTGTGTAGTTCAAGCCATGGTTTTCCCAGTAGTGATGTATGGAAGTGAGAGCTGGACCATAAAGAAGGCTGATCGCCGAAGAATTGATGCTTTTGAATTATGGTGCTGGAGGAGACTCTTGAGAGTCCCATGGACTGCAAGAAGATCAAACGTATCCATTCTGAAGGAAATCAGCCCTGAGTGCTCACTGGAAGGAAAGATTGTGAAGCTGAGTCAATGCCCTGCTGGCTTAGGACGCTGTCCAACAAGTCATATCTCAGAGGACTACTGTTCACACTTTGTTTCATGTATCTCCATTTCACACTCTTCAGGTTTTCTGATACGTAGAGCTGGGTATGAGCTGTTCTTGGATCCAGAGTCAAATTGGCTGTGAAGAGGAAAAAGAGATCACAACCTGTTATTCAGTCCCTAGAAGCAAAGATTAAAAATGAGCTTCTTTAATTTGCCATTGCCGAAGAATTGATGCTTTTGAATTATGGTGCTGGAGGAGACTCTTGAGAGTCCCATGGACTGCAAGAAGATCAAACGCATCCATTCTTAAGGAAATCAGCCCTGAGTGCTCACTGGAAGGACAGATCCTGAAGCTGAGGCTCCAATACTTTGGCCACCTCAGGAGAAGAGAAGACTCCCTGGAAAAGACCCTGACGCTGGGAAAGATGGAGGGCACAAGGAGAAGGGGACGACAGAGGACGAGATGGTTGGACAGTGTTCTCGAAGCTACAAACATGAGTCTGACCAAACTGTGGGAGGCAGTGGAAGACAGGAGTGCCTGGCGTGCTCTGGTCCATGGGGTCATGAAGAGTCGGACACAACTAAACGACTAAACAACAACATAACAATACCAATTTATAATACAATTACTAATCGTTCAAATGCCAAATTGTATAATTTAGAAAGAGTGCCGCCCCCGTGTGCTAGATTTGACGGCTTGATGATTTTCTTTATTTCTGCATTCCAAAATCTTATTAGTTTCAACTACATCCTGGTCATAATAATAATAATAATCCCATATAATGTGATTTTGAATCATGTGAAATCAGCAGGACCCCAACATTTTAAGAGGGCAAATTGGGATACCCCACACCATCTCACCACCCCACTGCTCACACCCACCAACACCCACCCCTCCCTTCCCTGCCCACATACTCGCTCCCTCCACCTTCAAACCTTTGCTGTCCTCCGCCTCTGTGGCTGCAACCTCCTCCTCCATGGCCATGGTCTCCTCCCCATCCCTGGCCAGCATGGCCTCCCAGAGGCGCTTTGGCACGACCCTTTGATGACCCTTTGATGATTGCCAAAGCACTCCCAGAAGGTGGTCTGGTGCTCATCCGCAGGGTCAGACGTATCCTTGCTGACTCATGCCAAGGTGCTAGTCTTCATGGGATATTCCGGGATCAAAACAGAAGCTGGGATTAGCTTCTGTGATCCACAATATCCAGCTTAAAATGTGTCAGTTGTGGGGTAAAAGGTAAAATACCCCTGGACGGTTAAGTCCAATCAAAGGCGACTATGGGGTTGCGGTGCTCATCTCGCTTTCAGGCCAAGGGAGCCGGCGTTTGTCCATAGACAGCTTTTGGGTCATGTGGCTAGCATGACTAAACCACTTCTGGTGCAGTGGGACACCGTGACGGAAATCAGAGTGCATGGAAACGCCATTTACCTTCCTGCCGCAGCGGTACCTATTTATCTACCCATGCTGGTGTGCTTTCAAACTGCTAGGTTGGCAGGAGCTGGGATGGAGCAACGGGAGCTCACCCCGTCGCAGGGCTTCAAACTGCCAACCTTCCGATCAGCAAGTCCAAGAGGCTCAGTGGTTTAGACCAGGCACATCCAACTCCCAAGGGACTGCGATCTACTCAAAGTATAAAAAGGCTGTGATCTACCCATTGTCATTGCCAGTAGTTAAGTTGTTATGATTTTGGGGAGGGAAGCCAAAGTTGTTGAGCTTCTTTTGGAAAGGATTCGCCAGGTTGGTTTTAGGAGAAGGAGTGTGTTAAATCAACTGCTCAACAGTCAGCTCACCTCCTGCCTTCCCAAACTCTGCCACCCAGGCAAGGAAATAAACCTCTCAAAGCGGGGGCGGGGCACGTAGCAATCGCTTAAGAGCAAGAGGGAGATCACTTACAAAACTACAGCGATCGACCTGGGACACCCCCGCGATTGACCGGTAGATTGCAATCGACCTCTTGGACATCCCTGGTTGAGACCACAGAGCCATCCGCTCCCCTAGTTGTGGGGCATGCCTGACTAGCCCTCAGGGCTCTCCATAGGCCATCTCCCCCCTCCAACCCACATCACTGTCGCTCCACACCTTCCTCAAGTCTGGCTGAAATGTTGGAGTGCAGCTGTCAGTGAGTGTGGAAAATACTGAGGTAGACGGATCAATTTGCCTGGCTCTATAAAAGTCAGCTTCCTGTAAGCCACCTCACGCTGCTCCTTTCAACTTCCATTTTCAAAAGTTGCAAGGCACTGCGGGGTCTGCTTCTGAGAACAGCTGTGGGGAGGAGAGGTGGCTTCCATGGGATGCGAAATGGAAAATGCAAGACCTTTTCTGAAAACAGACAGATGCAAGACAGGCACCATTTTGATTTGCTTATGCAGTGCTTGCTATGGCTAGTATGAGCCATAGGCAAGAGCAAAAGAGAGAGAAGGAGGGGGAGGGAAGTCGAGGCTTTTTTTAGTTTATGGAAAAAAGAGAGAGAAGTGCTTTTGCCCTGGCTGCTTTTTCTACAGGAAGTGGTTATGCAGATGTTTACTATGTAGTCGCTATGAAGAGCCTCATGGTTAGCTAGAGTGGTTAGAATGACAGGAAAAGAGTAATGTTTATCTGCATGTGTAAAACTCACAATTCAGCGTGCAACCCTCAATAACACTTTTGTTTTGTTTGTCTTGTCTTGTTTCTCACCTTTCTTGATGCACCTTGAAATAAAATCTGAATCTATTAGAAAGCAGTGCTTTCTGGTCATTGCTGGGACTGAATGACTCCGTTGTGCTCGAACCTGGCATGGGCTTTTGCCCACATCAGATGGAAACCACTCTTCCCTCCTTGAGTGGTTTGTACCTCTTATCAGTCGATGGGCAAGATGGGAGCCTACCTTGCCCCAGGAAGGCAATAATTAAGATTCCACTTTAAGCTAGGGTTACCAGACATCCCCATTTCCCGGGGATTTTGAATATGTCCCGGGACGCGGGTGGCGCTGTGGGTAAAACCTCAGCGCCTAGGACTTGCCAATCGCATGGTCGGCGGTTCGAATCCCCGTGACAGGGTGCGCTCCCGTCGTTCGGTCCCAGCGCCTGCCAACCTAGCAGTTCGAAAGCACCCCCGGGTGCAAGTAGATAAATAGGGACCGCTTAACAGCGGGAAGGTAAACAGCGTTCCGTGTGCTGCGCTGGCTCGCCAGATGCAGCTTGTCACACTGGCCACGTGACCCGGAAGTGTCTGCGGACAGCGCTGGCTCCCGGCCTATAGAGTGAGATGAGCGCACAACCCTAGAGTCTGGCAAGACTGGCCCGTATGGGCAGGGGTACCTTTACCTTTACCTTTTTACCAGACACCCCCATTTCCCGGGGATTTTGAATATGTCCCGGGACAAATTCCATCCCCGGAATGTCCCCGGATTTCATCTACTGTCCCTGGGAAACGCAGCAGCAGCAGTCTCAGCAGCCCGGAGCAGTTGGCCCTGGCTGGCTTCAGGAGCTGCTCAGAAGTCCCCATATGATGGTGGTGCAGGGGCTCAAAGAGGCAGCTTCTGGGCGGCCTCCACCTTCCCTGACCCCAGCAACTGACCTGTGAAGGGGGGCTTCATGCTTCCCTTTGGAGGAGCCTCCCAACTCCTACTTGCGTGCAAGCAGGAGCGGCGGGGATCTCTCAGCTGTGAAGGGAGACTTCACGCTGCCTATCAGAGCTTGTGTGTAAGCAGGAGGGGGCAGGGATCTCTCAGGCAACAGGAAGCCTCCCTTCCCAGATGAGGGATCCCCACCCCCTCCTGCTTGCACTCAAGTAGGAATAGGATTGGGGCTGCTTCGATGGGAAGGGAGGCATCGCGCTGCCCGAGCTTCGCCGCCACCGCTCTCGGCCCTCCTTCTCCGCCTTCCATGCCTGACCCACCGCGCACTGCTTCCCCACCACCACCATCAAAGAACCGACAACTCAGGGGCTGCCCAGGCTCATGGAGAAAGGAGATAGAAGCCTCAGAGGAAGGGGAAACGTGGCTGTTGATGTCAAGGCGGCGGTCACCCCTCTGCCACCGCCATCGCTGCACCATCAACATCCCGAACATGTATTATTTATTTATTTGTTTATTTAAAGTGTCCCCAGATTCATTGAAAAAAAATCTGGTAACCTTACTTTAAGCTCCTGGTTGTTCCTTTGACAATGCCCCAATAGAAGATTCCCAATACCTGGAAGCAGGCTCACATAGTAGTAATCCCGAAACAAGGATGAAATAGAGTTCATAACCAAATATAGACCAATATCATTACTAAATCATGATTACAAGATTTATGCACAAATATTGGCAACAAGATTAAAGACAGTTTTGCAGGATTGTATAAACAAAGAGCAGGCAGGGTTCTTGCCGGGCAGGAAAATGAGTGATAATATAAGAACAGTGATCGATATGATCGAGTATTTAGACATGAAACCGAGTAAGAAGGTAGCCTTTGTATTTGTGGACGCGGAAAAGGCGTTCGACAAAGTTTCATGGAAATTTCTAAAAATATTATTAGACCAGATGAACATGGGAGACCAAATTACAAGAGGGTTAAAAGCAATTTATGAACAACAAGAAGAAAATATAATAATAAATAATGACATGACTGATTATTTTAAAATACAGAAAGGCACCAGACAAGGGTGCCCACTTTCACCATTATTATTCATTTTGGTTTTGGAAATACTAAATCAAGAAATCAGACTGGATCAAGAAATAAATGGAATATCCCTAGGGGAGAAAATATATAAAATAAGGGCAGATGATTTAGTGCTAATGGTGGAAAATCAAAGGAAAGCATAGCAAAGGCTCTAGAAAAAATGGAAAACTTTGGAAGGGTTTCAGGTTTTGCTTTGAAAAAAAAACAACTAATGGTAAAAAACATGGGAGACCAAGAGAAAAAGGAACTGGTAGAAAAATTTGGATTACAAATTGTAAAAAAAGTGAAATATTTAGGAATCCAAATAACAATGAAAAATATAAATTTGTTTGAAGATAATTATAAAAAAAATTGGGAAGAAACAAAAAGAGAAATGGAAATTTGGACAAGATTGAATTTAACACTCTGGGGTAGAATTTCGACTATTAAAATGAATATTTTACCAAAACTCTTGTTCCTTTTTCAAATGATTCCCATAATAGGTAATAGGATTTGAAAAAGAAGAATCAAAATTACAAAAAGTATTATTACAAAACTCAAAAAAGAATATATCCAAAATGTATAATTTATTATTAGAATGGGAATTAAAGGATGAAGAAGTAAAAGAAGTTATGACTAAATGGGCATGTGATATAGGATATGTAATTCGGCTGGACCAATGGGAGAAATTATGGAAATATGATATTAAATTCACGGCATGTTACACAATCAGAGAAAATTTCATGAAAATGGTGTACCAATGGTACTTAACTCCGGTAAAATTGGCTAAAATTTACAAACTAAAATCAAATACCTGTTGGAGATGCAAAAAAGAAATAGAAACAATGTTGCACATGTGGTGGGAATGCCGACCTATTAAACAATTCTGGAATGAAATTTATGAAGATATCAAAAAGATGTTTAAAATATCTTTCAGTAAAAAACCGGAGGCATTCCTTTTAGGTTTAATTACAAACGATATTCCCGACAATCAAAGGAAAGTATTCCTTTATGCAACGACAGCTGCCAGGATGCTTAGAGCAAAAAACTGGAAAGGGAGAAAAATTCCATCAATGAAAGAAGGCCAAATTAAATTTTGTGAATATATAAATCTGGCAAGACTTACAGCATTCATAAGGGGACAATCGGACTAGAAATTATTAAAAGAATGGTGATGTGCTAAAGAGTATATGAAAAAACATTGCTCTGGAGTAAGCATATGTAATGAATGATGCTTTACAGGGTTAAACGAAAAGAAAAATGGTATAAAAAAAATACAAAGATCGAAGTAATCTACATTAGACACAACATTACAGTAAGAGTAAACTTTTTGAGGTCTTAGAACAAAGGAAGTAAGTCAATATGGGTTTATCTATGACTAGATTAGAATGATGATATGGTTTTTTTTCTGTAGATGTATGCTTTTTGTCTTTTTTGTTTTGTTTTGTTTCCTTTGGTTTTTTCTTTTGTGTGTTCTGTTCTTCTTTTTTGTTTGTATAGTATTATTTTGGATTCAATGTCTGTAATTTTTGTCATGATTTTGCACTGAAAATAAAAAATAATAATTTTTTTTAAAAAAAGACAATGCCCCAATAAATGTTATTGTTGCTGGAAAAGCAAGAATGGAAATGTGTAATTTTAATTAGAGAAGTGGTGGGGTTCAGGAGAGCTCCCAAAACTTTCCCCACTAGCTGTGTCTCTTTTTCACATCACCCTTCCTCCTTTCTTCTTCCTCTTCCAGGTGGGTTACAAGTGAGTTTGACGAAAAACACAAAACAGGAACTCCCTCTGCAAATTACCCAAGCTATTTTCAGAAAACAAAACTGAGGAATAATTTGTTGAATATTCTCAGGAGGGGGGAGGGACAATACTCCAAACCTGGCCCCCACAGTGACCCAGAGCTAGCCCCGTTCCATTGCATTGTGGGGAAGAATCAGCAGCTGCACGGAAAAGCTGAGAACATTTGGAGAATATTGTTTAAGGCGACTTTTTGGGGTTAGGGGAGGGAAGGTGCAATACAGAACATCAAAACATCCTTTTCTGAGAAACTTCCTCTCACTTCCATATCTGAGCTGCTTATCAACACCCACAACGCTAACTGCACACGTGACATCCTCTTATTTTTTAATTTGTTTGCAGCACTAACCGTACAAAAGTCAAGGTTTATTCTAAGCATTTTCTCCCTACTGCACAAGCAGCCATTGCAGAGCCCACCCTTGAACATTTCATAAACAAAAGAAAGAACATGGAAGAGAAAATAAGATTTTTTGGGGGGTGGGGGGATAACAGAAAGAAAGAAAGAAAGAAAGAAAGAAAGGAAGGAAGGAAGGAAGGAAGGAAGGAAGGAAGGAAAATTGGGGAAATGGAGGATTGAGAGGACCAAGAGAAATAGAAGTGCCTTCAAAAGAATGGAAGAGCAAGCAGATGGCACCCCCTCCTAATTACTTAATTACCGTACCTAATTACCTCCTAATTATCTCCCTTTCTTAATCTATAGTTGCATACTGAGACTCCCTTCCCCCACAAAGCATAATTCTGAAGCCAGATTGACCAGTCGTGAGGGATGATGGGGGGTGTAGTCCAGGAACATCCCCACTTCTCCTCTACGGGAAATAATGTAATAAAATGTAAATATGTCCTTTATTACATTTATAATGCAGCACTGCCCAACCTTCTGCTTCTCTTTGTTAGGATATTTCCGTTCCACCTTAAAAGGGAGCAGGCTATGTGAGTCACAGAGTCTGCGCATTTCCTGTTCACAGGATGTTTATGTTTTCTGTTGCTTTCGTTTTCTCTCTCTGTGTCGGAGACACTGAAGCAGGCAGTCATGTTTTTTTGTTCTGATCAACGCTGAATAAAACTTGTAAATAATGCTCTCCTGAGTGCGACTTTTGCTGTGCATTATCTGCTGATAGAGTGTGCATGAGCTCTGGAATGTGGCAAGCTAGTTCTGGAAGCTCGTGTCGCTAATTGCTGATAACTGCGTGTCTACGGGAGATCGATGGACTTCCGGAGACGACGTGGAGTCATGATGGCCTTTATCTCCCTGGCAGTATCCCAACACTCTTTACAGTGGTAACTCGGGTTACAAACACTTCAGGTTACAAACTCCACTAACCAGGAAGTAGTACCTCGGGTTGAGAACTTTACCTCAGGATAAGAACGGAAATTGCATGCTGGCGGCGTGGCAGCAACAGGAGGCCCCATTAGCTAAAGTGGTACCTCAGGTTAAGAACAGTTTCAGGTTAAGAACGGACCTGCAGAATGGAATAAGTTCTTAACCTGAGGTACCACTGTATTTCTAAAACAAGCACGCAGCAGTCTGTTTGTTGAAAAGCTTCTTACGGATGCCAGTATGACATGGGTTGAATTATACCTTGGAGCATAAGCTCTTAATGAATGTTGGGACAGCTTGGATCCTGCCTAGGCAAGTCCAAATGAGCAGATTTTTCCTCATAGCCCCACATTCAGCTCTTACAAACTCCTGGGGCTTGGTAACCAAGATTATTATTTTTACCCTTCTCATCTTTATATTCAGGGCCTGTGAGAATTTGAACTCCTGTCGGACATCGGGGCAGATTTGGGGAGGAGACAGAGCCTTGGGGTGCAGCAGAGGCCACCACAACTATTTTGTAGAATGGAGGGCAAGGGATGCCAAATTTTGAGGCCCCAAGATATTCCCCACTGCTGCTATTCCATGCAGACAGTGCTCACAGTCATGAGGAATTTCGAACAAGTCCATTTTTCCTTTGCCTCTCTTCTGCTGGGTGGCCGCAGCCATTTCAGGAATAAAACCATGGCACATGGTATGTGTTTTTCTTCTTGTTTACCACTGCAAGGCAGGGAACGGAAGGCGGGGGGGCTTCCCGTTTGTCCCACTGAGGCATCTGATCATAGCCTGCATTTTTAATCAAAGCTTATATTTTGATCAGATTCCTGTATTCTAAAAATGACCTTAAAGAAATATATATTTGTAAATGTTTGTATCTCTCATGCCAGGCAGAAACCATACTCTGGCAGCTGTTTATCTTCTTGATCAAGGGCCCCCCTGATCTATAGCAGTGTCTCAGGGTTGTAAAAGGAAATTACAGGCTGGGAACAAAAGGTCACACTGACCATACAAATTATAGAATACAATCAAGGTTGCAAAAACATAAATAGTAATAATTATTGTGTCTCCCATTAAACTTGAGCCACATCTTCCTAAGGTTAAAAGGGCAAGAGCTAATACAAACAGCAACTGGCTAGGGAAGAGGCCTCTCTCTCTGAAGCTGCTTTGAAGCTTCAGAGAATTTAGAGAACTTATAGAACTTAGCTTTTACTAAGTTCCTTTTTTACTTAGACAAGATCTTTGCTTCTAAAAATCTATATATATGTATGAAATATATTGGCTTAAATGTAATTATGCAAAGGATTTAGAAAGTAAGAAATTATAGAATCATAGAAGAGTTGGAATAGACCACGAGGGCCATTGGGTCCGGACCCCTGCCAGACAGAGAGACGCCATCGGAGCACTCCTGACATATGGTTGTCGAGCCTTTGCTTGGTGACCTCCAAAGAAGGAGATCTTTCATTGATAATGTGTGGGAAGATGAACAAAAGATCTGTTCAGATAAAATTAGCCATCATCTGTTTTGGAGTGAATAGGGCAATAGGGCAAAAGATGAAATGTTAGTTAAGGCGCCTAGTCTAGGGCAAAAGGTTATCTGGTAATTAAGGTGCCTGGTCGAGGTAAATGTAAGATATATGACTACTTATTTGCCAATTATAAATAGAAGGAAATATAGCTCTTTGTCTCCCATAAAAGGTAATAGGAAATGGGTGTATCTTTTATGATTGGTTCTAGCAAACAGCCAATAGGAATTTTAACCAGGCTGATTGGACAGAGGCAGCCAAAGGAGGAGCAAGGGGGCTGAGCTGAGGGAATATAAGTGCTGGCCATAATGGCAGGAGGGCAGGCCAGAGCTTGGTAACCATATACCACTGTGCCTCTTATTTATTTGTCCGACAAATAAATTATTATTTTAATTTCTCTATTGCTGCGTTGAATATTTCATTCCAGCTAAGCGTTAACCACAAGCAGGGTGCTACATTTTATGGTGCCGTGACTCGGATAAGTGGTCTGCTGGAACGCAGCCCCATCGCCTTACTGGGCAGGGTACAAGAGGGAGGACCACTGACTGCTTACCCAGCGCGCACTGGAACATTTTTCCAGGGGAACGCAGAAGTCTCGTCTGTCTGATACCCTGCCCACCGACGGCGACGGACCGGGGGGAACCAGAGAAATAAACTGGGAACCAGCTAAGGGTAAGTGCACAAAGGGTTTGGCCCTCCAATTAATTAGGAGGAAGAGAAGTCCTGATCAAACTTCTGCGTCTCAGTAAGGGGAAACTGAGTACGCTACATGGCTGGGTACATCAGATGGTGATCTGGTGTAGGGAAAAGGGAAAGGTTGGGAAGTAGAGTGTGGTGAAGTATCCAGCGCATTGTATGTGTGAGAAAGTACAACCTGAGTGTGGAGTGGGTAGTACTTCGGTTCCCAGTAAGGCGACTTCACTGGGCAAGGAACCCCACGAAGCGAGTGTGTGAGTGACTGAGTGGATACTTCACAGGCCCATATAATGGGAGTTGGAGGTTCAAAGGGGGGAAATACACCTCTTGAATGTATGTTAAATAATTTTAAGAAAGCCTTCTCAGGGGCATATGGAGTCAAAATGACGCCAGAGCGCTTGAGAACGTTATGTGAATTAGAGTGGCCGAAACAAAATACTGAATGGCCATCTCAGGGAACCTTTGATATAAATTTAGTAAGCAAACTTTGGACTAATATCGCCAAAGAAACGGGAGGGTGCCCAGAACAATTTTCATATATAGATTCTTGGCTGAGCACATTAAATAAAAATCCTCCATGGATAAGGGAATGCAAAGTCCAACGATGCAAATTATTGGCTGTAAAAGCCGAAGCTAGGAAAGGAATCTTGCCAAATAAACTCAAACCCATTTTTGAGGGACCAGAGGAAGAGGTGCTTCCACCTCCACCCTATGCTCCACATCGAAGGGAGCCTAATCCAAATACTCCACCAGTTGTAACCCCAAGGCAAGAAAGTGGAACGAATAATGGGGGTGGAGTCACAGAACTTGATTCCTTGATAGATTATGATAAATATCTTCAGGAGGCCTTGGAGTCCTATAATAAAGCCCAAGCAGAAGTGGTTATTCCACCTGTGAGTCCCAGTAGAACTCCATGTACAGTCTCCTTTAGTGGACCAACTAATTGCCCACCCCAAACCCCTGTACATCCAAATCCTAGAGAACTATTACAGGAGTTACAGGGAGACCTTGATCGGTCAGCAAGCAATACAGCAAGGCGTATAAAGCTGCTAAAAGAACGCCTTGGGACAGATACCATCCCCTATGATTTGAGGCCCCTAGAGCAAAGCGAAGAGAAAGGTCACGTAGTAGCCCCTCTTAGAAGAGTATTTGATGCACTTGAGGAGCCTGTGCTGGTTAACGGGCAACCCGGACCACGGCCACCTCGAACTTCGACCCTCCAGTACATTCCATTCACAACTACGGATCTGATGAATTGGAAAACACACACCCCATCTTTCGCAGAAAAACCTCAGGCTATGATGGACTTGGTGACTTCAATAGTAAATACTCATAGTCCTACTTGGACAGATTGTCGCCAGCTCCTGAATACTCTGTTCACCACTGAGGAAAGAAGAGACATAATTGAAAAGGCACAGATATATTTGCGTGAGCAGGCCAGAGTGGGAAATATTTTTAATATTGACCGTCATCTCCAGGATAACTTTCCTTTGGAAGATCCTAATTGGGATCCAAACAATGCAATTCACCTGGCCAGGCTTACCACCTACCGCCAGACGCTTGTGCAAGGTATCCGCAGGGCATGCCAGAAGCCCACTAATATGTCTAAAGTCTCAGAAGTAGAACAGAAACCAAATGAGAGTCCGGGAGACTTTTTAGAGAGGCTGCAGGAAGCCTATCGTATATGGACTCCTTTTGACCCTGAAGCCCCTGAAAACAGCAGAATGATTACTGCTACATTTGTGGCCCAGTGTGCTTCTGACATTCGTAAGAAAATTCAGAAATCAGAAGGATGGGAAGGGATGCTGATGAGCCAAATCATGGCCATTGCACGTCGAGTTTATCGGAATAGGGATGAGGCTGAGAAACAAGAGAAGAAGAAGTGGCAGAAGGAAAAGATGGTAATGCTGGCCACAGCAGTGATGTGTTACCCATAACACTGTTTCGTGTTCAGTGTGCACCCACAAAAGACTTAAGTTGTCACCTTTTGAGCTCCTGTATGGGAGGCCGCCCTCCTTTGTTCAGGATATTCCAGCTGACCTCAAACAAATAGGAGACTATGTGACACAGGGACAAGTGCAATCTCTCTCCCGTGTTTTTGTCTCTCTCCCGTGTTTTTTGTTGTTGTTTATCTTAACAGGTGGGCCCTCAAGCACACGCCGTGCAGCATTGCCGAGCCGATTCATCAGTTCCAGGCTGGCGATAGCGTATGGGTGAAAGAGTGGAAACGCGATCCACTTGCACCTAAGTGGCGTGGACCTTACACCATCTTGCTCTCTACTCCAACAGCGGTGAAGGTAGCTGAGGTGACCCCCTGGATTCATCACTCCCGTTTGAAGAAGTCCGAAGGCAGTTGGACGTGCAAAGGTGACCCCTCTAATCCTTTAAAACTGACTCTCTCCAAAAACCCCTGTATCTAGCCCTACGGGGAACGGGCTAGGTCACGGGCAACATTAGACGACCGGCCTGCTGCAGCCACAACCTGGAAGCTGGCTGACCTGCGCACGCCTGAAGCTTGAGGAGCGTCTGAACCAGCGATTGTGAACGGGAAGATTCTCTTATACAATTGATTGACTGCCCCCCCCGTGGAACAATTATCAGAGATATTACTCATTGGGGATCCTTGGGATATATGTTTTGGTCTTGGTGGTTCCCCATTTCTGTCACTGGAGGAATTATATTGGGGCTAATATTTTTTTGTTATCACAATAAGGTAATCTTTTGTGGAAGGAATGCATATACTAGACATCAACATGATTTTATTATTAATCCTGATCCCTTGGGAAGGGGAAGGGTCCTTGAATTTGAGCAAATTTGCTAAATATGGATTCCGCCATGACCACAATATGTGGGTAGGCTTAGCTGAGATGGTAGCCAATGTTACAAATAGGACCAATTGTCTTGTTTGCTCTCTTGGGCCAGATGATTCAGAGGGAGGTATGCCCTTATTACCGATACCATTAAATGCCATTGGTATGGTAAGCGAAATGCCACACCAAACAGAAGTACAGAATTTCCCCGGATGGAACTCAACTAAACCAATACGAGTTATACCTGTACAAGGGGAATTCTGTGTACATAAATCATCAGAGGCAGCTGATTCTACCATGATAGGCTCTTCTCATTGCCACTATACTTGGGATTATATTAAGAATAGTCAAACCTGGGCAAACGGTACTACCTATCGAACTCGGAATACCTTGCCCTGTGCACCTCCTTTTATTCATGCATGGAAAATGGTGTGGAACATAACTATGACAGAAAAAGGCAATCTAACATACTGCACTGTGAACTCTGTACCCCTTTTGATATTTCGCCTTATGCACTCCACGTACCAAAAACCTCAGACCCGATGGTTGTGGTGGATATGTGGAGAATGGGCATACAAGAAACTCCCTTCCAAATGGAGTGGGACTTGTTTCCTGGGATGGGTATTACCACCAATGTGGATTATGCCCACTAGTTCAGCCAAGCGTACACGAAGAAACGCTGATATTTCTCATATAGCAGGAGGAAGTACCCAAAGTTGGAGCGATACTGATGATTGGCCACCAGAGCGCATTATAGCCTATTATGAACCTGCCTCCTGGAATCCTGATGAGCTCATACAAGGGGCTCGAGATCCTATTTATAATCTAAACAGAATAATTCGATTGCAAGCAGTAGTGGAACTTGTAACCAATGCAACGGCCCAGAGTTTGAGACTTATTGCACAACAGTTGGATGAAAGTAGAGCCGCCATTTTGCAGCTGAAAATGGGAATGGATTATGTACTTGCCAGGCAGGGAGGCCTATGTGGAGTCTTGAACTTGACAGGGAATGCCTGTTGCTTTAACATTTCTGATAATGGTGAGGCAATCCGTGTGTTGGCCACAAAGATGGAGAATATAGCACATGTCCCAGTACAAACATGGGAAGGATGGGATATGGGATGGCTCACCAATTGGTGATACTATTGTCTTGCTTGTTTTTCTTGACGGTAGTAGTAATGGTTTTGTGTATGGTGCCATGTATCATTTCATGTTTTAGAAGTACAATTAGCAAGATGATTTCAAATGAAACTCTACCTCATATCATGGCCCTATACAGAGCTTTACCTCAGGAATATGATGAAGGTCAAGCTATCAAGGACACTTGGGAAGGTCCTTGAGCTTGAAAGGGGGGAATGAGGCATCTGATCATAGCCTGCATTTTTAATCAAAGCTTATATTTTGATCAGATTCCTGTATTCTAAAAATGACCTTAAAGAAATATATATTTGTAAATGTTTGTATCTCTCATGCCAGGCAGAAACCATACTCTGGCAGCTGTTTATCTTCTTGATCAAGGGCCCCCCTGATCTATAGCAGTGTCTCAGGGTTGTAAAAGGAAATTACAGGCTGGGAACAAAAGGTCACACTGACCATACAAATTATAGAATACAATCAAGGTTGCAAAAACATAAATAGTAATAATTATTGTGCCTCCCATTAAACTTGAGCCACATCTTCCTAAGGTTAAAAGGGCAAGAGCTAATACAAACAGCAGCTGGCTAGGGAAGAGGCCTCTCTCTCTGAAGCTGCTTTGAAGCTTCAGAGAATTTAGAGAACTTATAGAACTTAGCTTTTACTAAGTTCCTTTTTTACTTAGACAAGATCTTTGCTTCTAAAAATCTATATATATGTATGAAATATATTGGCTTAAATGTAATTATGCAAAGGATTTAGAAAGTAAGAAATTATAGAATCATAGAAGAGTTGGAATAGACCACGAGGGCCATTGGGTCCGGACCCCTGCCAGACAGAGAGACGCCATCGGAGCACTCCTGACATATGGTTGTCGAGCCTTTGCTTGGTGACCTCCAAAGAAGGAGATCTTTCATTGATAATGTGTGGGAAGATGAACAAAAGATCTGTTCAGATAAAATTAGCCATCATCTGTTTTGGAGTGAATAGGGCAACAGGGCAAAAGATGAAATGTTAGTTAAGGCGCCTAGTCTAGGGCAAAAGGTTATCTGGTAATTAAGGTGCCTGGTCGAGGTAAATGTAAGATATATGACTACTTATTTGCCAATTATAAATAGAAGGAAATATAGCTCTTTGTCTCCCATAAAAGGTAATAGGAAATGGGTGTATCTTTTATGATTGGTTCTAGCAAACAGCCAATAGGAATTTTAACCAGGCTGATTGGACAGAGGCAGCCAAAGGAGGAGCAAGGGGGCTGAGCTGAGGGAATATAAGTGCTGGCCATAATGGCAGGAGGGCAGGCCAGAGCTTGGTAACCATATACCACTGTGCCTCTTATTTATTTGTCCGACAAATAAATTATTATTTTAATTTCTCTATTGCTGCGTTGAATATTTCATTCCAGCTAAGCGTTAACCACAAGCAGGGTGCTACACGACAGCCGCAATTTCCTCCCCTGCTTTTGCTGATTCTGAGGTCTTGGGCTGAGTGTTCAGACTGTGAGACTGCCTTGACCATGACTTGTTTGAAAAACTTGGAGACCGAGAGGGAGAGGCAGAAAACATCTTAAGGGCCTTGTGGAAACGAAACTTAAACAAGAAATTTAAAACGAAACTTTAAGAATTTGTAAAGTACTTAGAACTGTTAAAACCAGGAAAGGGGTGGGGGCAGGGGAGTTAAACGAATCCCCCAAAATCCCAAGTCCCCAGCGCAGCCTCTAAAAAGTAGTCTATAAAACTGTAGCAATAAGTGGATGCCCGGTATCATACTGTTTCCTGCGACTATCCAATATAGCAGCAAAAAATCACCAAAATTCAACTGTTTGACCCATTTCCTTGGTTCCAATGGCTAATGACTTCTCTGCAAGAGGGGAATCCAGGGCTTTCCCTGCCTCCATAATCCCTGAGGCATAGTCACATGCACCCCCCCCCCCTCCCCAGAGAGTGGAGGAAAGATAACAATGGACCAGACAGATATCCCTTGATGGAGTTTGCTGAAGCCAGGTGTTTACAAAGCTCATCTTCAGGAAAGCCCTGAGGGCAAGGATACGTGTAAATAGTTCTATTCTTCTCTTGGTGATGGGTACTTAGAAAGTGTCTGAATCTGATATAGGGATGAATGATGGACTCATGTTACCATGCAAGATCCCCTCCTTCTTGGTGACACATTGGTGATGTATCTGGAAATGTATTATGGGAAGGGGGGAAGGGCTTAAAAGTCCATGAAACCCCATGCTCGGGGTTGCTACTCCATGCGTGTGTGAACCTTGTTGCAACAATAAAGATCAGGTCTACTGACCGCTGATTTGCTTCTTTACTTGGTTGGAGATTCCTTCTTTTGCTGAGAGACACACAGGGAGTGGCACTCTGACCAGCTGGGCAGCGGAGTAAACCTGCACCCAGAATTTTTCCGTAACAGCACTAAATCACTCAGTTTGTGCAATGAAGAAGAACACAACTAGCTGCAGTAAGCAATGTGCAGTGCAAGATGCATTGACCACTGACACGTCAAACATATTTGTAGCCCTGGGTTCCTCTTGGGACTGCACCTGCCTGAGCATCACCTGAACGCCTGTTGTCTATGGGTCCCACTTACCTTGCTCCTCTGTGGATGAAGTGGCAGACCAGGGCAAGGCTGGGGGAAGGGATCCCTTGAAGGCACCCTCCCTCGATCCCTCCTCCCCAAACAGGGCCTTTGACCCCCTAAGTCCAGACTCAATGCCCTGGACTGGCTTCCTCCAGTCCATCTGTAGCAATCACCCCCATCCTTCTGGGGTGAATCGAGCTGAACCCTTGACTAGCCCATGAGGGGGCAGTTGAGTGTCCAAGCAGAAATAATAGGCACTAATCTTTCCAACTTAAATCTTATTTAATGCACACACCCACATACCCACATTGATTTACTTCATTGGTATCCAGGAATAAAAGCACTTTATTCTGAAACGAGAAGTAAATCTACAGAAGCGGATCTAAAGAAGAATGCCTCAGCATTAGAAATTCCCCATTTTGACCTTGTGTTTTTTTGTATACACTCCCTCCAGTCAGCTGGCTATTTTTGCCGCCTTAATCACTAACATACTTACTATTAGTCTATCGGTTTTTTTTAAATGACTGTGGTTAAGGGCAGCTGACAAGAGTATCAGCATATCTTCCAAGAGTCCCAATTTTCCAGGGACACTCCTGAAATTACGAAAGCCACCCTGGCTTCTGCTTTGATCCTGGAATGTCCCTGTTTCTCCCACCGGTTCTGCCACCACTGAGCTGAGGGAGGAGGATGAGCTGGTGCTTCTCCCGAGAGATGGTGGCAAGAGACCACCCTGTTGCCTCTCCCCGGCCTCTTCCATGGCCACTGCTGCTGGCCTCCTCCGTTGGGGAGAGGCTGCCACCACTGAGGCCCAGCCCCACATGATGCGCCCCCTCTGAGGGGCAGGTAGGGGGCAGGGAGGGAAGAAAGGGGTCTTGATGATGATGATGATTATGCTTTGTGCGTCCATGTCTAATCTTGCCCATTTCTAAAATGTATTTATTGGCGTGTGCTTTTCTTTTTTGTAAATCTACCAAAGAACAAAATAAGATAAAGTCAAGACTGAGGTGTTTTCTCAGTATAGGGGTGTGCTGTGTCCCCATTGGTGCAACGGGGGTGGCAGCCACCCTTCTTATGATAGGAAATGCTGGGTGGGGGGCACACAAATGGGAGGTTGAGGAGGGTCAGTTGTGGTGTCCATATTTTCATCTAGGCTATGCTGGAGGGTATGTATCCGGCCGCAAGTCCTACTGATAGCTGGTGGCAGGCCTACCCCATTCCTTGAGTGCACGACGGGGTAATCCGAACCCCACCCCCTTTTCAGGAAATGCAGTTGGAGAATGTGGTGGCAGGAGTCATGGTGGGAGGCAGGGAAGATGGGATTGAAGGCTTCCATGCAATCATCCTCTGAGACCTTTCATTACAGATCTTCTGGCGCCAGGCAAAATTGTTTTCCTTGGGCTGACTGAACTTTCTATGGTCTTTGAAATGTGTTTCTGGAAGGATACTGGTTTCTGTTTTGTGTTCTCATTTTTTTATCTGGAGAGCTGCCCTGTGATCTTTGGATGAAGGGCAATACACAAATTTAATAAATATTAATAATAGTGGGATAGTTGAATGAGTTTCATGTGAGCAGGGAGTGCTGAGAAGGCGATTGCACAAGGGGTTTTCAGGAGAAAATACTGATTGCAACAGAAGCAACAGATTGCAACAGGGTGCCTTTGCCCTGCATTTTAAGTTCTCATGACTTTCTGTATTGCAACACTATGATCATAAGAACATATGGAGGGTCTGCTGAATCAGGCCAATGACTCATCCGGTCCACAATCCTGTTCTCACAGTGGCCAACCAGATGCCTGTAGTTCCTGCAGTTTCTAGCTAGTGTTATTCCTGCAGTTTCTAGCTAGTATTATTCAGAAGAATTATTCCTTCTGACTGTGGAGACAGAGCGTAGTCATCACAGCTAGTAACTAATTCCCCATAATCTGTGTGGTAGAACACATGACTCATTCCTGTGTCACAAACATGAAAGATGCTTAAGTAAGGCGTTCTTCTGGCAACCTGGGATTAAAAAGTGCTCAAAAGTGAGATACTCTTTGCCAGCTCTTTTGCCAATGCCCCACTATGGGGAAATATTCTACTGTACAAGATTTTTGTTCCAGGGCTATAAGAAGCCCTGTGTGGGAGCCTTGCTGACTCATGCCAAGGTGCTAGTCTTCATGGGATATTCCGGGATCAAAACAGAAGCTGGGATTGGCTTCTGTGATCCACAATATCCAGCTTAAAATGTGTCAGTTGTGGGGTAAAAGGTAAAGGACCCCTGGACAGTTACGTCCAGTCAAAGGCAACTATGGGGTTGCAGCGCTCATCTCACTTTTCAGGCAGAGGGAGCTGGCGTTTGTCCACAGACAGCTTTCCAGGTCATGTGGCCAGCAGGACTAAACCGCTTCTGGCGCAATGGAACACTGTGACGGAAACCAGATCACACGGAAATGCCGTTTACCTTTCTGCTGCAGCAGTACCTATTTATCTACTTGCACGGGTATACTTTCAAACTGCTAGGTTGGCAGGAGCTGGGACAGAGCAACAGGAGCTCACCCCATCATGGGGATTCAAACTGCCAACCTTCTGATCGCCAAACCCAAGGTGCTCAGTGGTTTAGGCCACAGTGCCACCTATGGCACATTGTACTGGGCCAAGGACTCTGAAGTCTCGGTTTCTTGTTTCTGCCAAATAAGCTGTACAAACTCTCCACTACCTTTGCCATTACCACTGGTGCTCCTTGTTAGGGGGTTAGATGCAAAGCAATGGAATTTAAGCAAAGGAGAAAAACTATGGCGCTGGAGATGCATGAAGTCAAGTCAAATTTATTTGTTTAAAACCATTAGCGATTGCCAAGCTAGGCAAAAGAGGCCTCTGGTATACAAATCAGCTGGGAAAATATAGCACGGAGGAAAAGGGAAAGGGAAACATTAACATGACAGTATCAGAAATGGCTCCCATCGTGTCCATTATCCTTTTCTCACCAATGGCCAACCAGTTGCCCATAGGAAGCAGGAGAGCAGGGCAGGAATGGGTCCATTGGTGGAACTCCCCTCCAAACAGAATAAAAAAAATATATCTTAGCCATAGACTACATTGCAGGAAGGCAATTTTGGGATGAACAAAGGTGTTAAGTTGTGGGTGAACATATCAGACGACACAGCGATTCTTCAAACAGCTCTTGTTTATTCACAGGCCAGAATAGAACTGAACTGAAGGGTTCAGTCAGCCTGCTTATATAGAGCTCCAGTACAACGTAACTGTGACAATTTTCTAAAACTATCCAATCACTGAACGTCACTTTCGATCCCTTACTTGCATAACTATCTACAGTATCAGCCTGGGCCAGAACGTCAGTACATAACGAAAGGGAAACAACCTGACATTAAATCCTGGTGGTTATTATCATTTTTAAATTATTTATTGGGTTTCTTTTTTTAATTCTGCCCTTCTTCCTTAAGGAACCCAGGGTAGCAAGCAAAAAGGTTTTATAACAGTTAATACATTCTGAAAACCATCTCAGTCTTCCATCCAGTGATCTAGGGCTTGCCAGGATCAGGAGGCATCAGCTGCCAAATGTCTGGGCATTCTTCAGCCACCATCAAGGTCTCACTCACTTGATCACAGGGTCCATGGTGTTGGGGGAAGGCGCTCTGTTAGGTACTTGGATCCCAAGTCATTTAGGGCTTCATAGGCCTGTGCTAACACCGTTAATCGGGCCCAGTAGCTCACTGGCAGCCAGTGCATACAGGGCCAGTGTCACATTGTCTATGAAAGAATGTCTGTGTACTTGTACCTCTGTTAGGTCAGATTCACACCAATACTTGCATCACCCACACTCTAGCTGATGTCCAGCCTTTTTAATAAGCTAGAGCTCCTCAGTAGAGCAAGGAGCCTCCTGGACTCCCCTTGGCCAGAGAGGTGCTTAGGCATGATTGTATTGACGGTGCTTTCCATCTGAACATTACACAGTGAAACCAGGGAGATATTTTTCTGTGACAACAGGGTAATATTCACACAAATACCTGTCAAGGAGAACAGGTGGAACACCCTCCCATCAGATGCCAAAGCATTCAACAACTATATAAGGTATAGAAGACATCTGAAGGCAGCCCTGTTTAGGGAAGTTTTTAATGACTGATGTTTTAATGTATTTTTAATCGTTTGATGGAAACTGGCCAGAGTGGCTGGGGAAACCCAGCCAGATGGGCAGGGTATAAAAATATATTATTCTTATTCTTATTCTTATTCTTATCCTTATTCTTATTCTTATTATTACTTCTAATACCCTCTGTAGTGAAAAGTAGATCTAGTGAGGATGACCTGCATCATGCACTGGGTGGATGATGCATTGAGACAGCGCCGTGGTTGTCACGACTGCCATGAAGTCCAGAGCTGGCCTAGCTAAGGCAGCTTCAAAATGGATGTCGCCCAGAACTAATGTCCTTGGCTTTTCCAACACCATACCAGGGACCGCCTCTGGCGGCTCAGGGAGGTAGTTGAGCTGTGGCATGGATGGTCTACCAATGAGATCCCAGTCCTGTGTTTGCCTCCCAGCACAAAGTACAAACCACCACAGCCAACTCCCAGCTGGTTTACAGCTGGTCCAAGAAGGGGTGACTCCGCCTTCCACAGAAAGATCATGTCCACAGCTTGGGAGTTCTTTTAGACTGGTTTTATCGGGGGAGTCAAGGCCCAAGAAAGACCCCTTCAACCCATATTGTCCTGTCTGCTCTCAAAGATCTACACAGAGACCATTCTCATATTCCTGTCACCAAAGACAGTGAGATTGGTGGGAAGAAGAGGAATGTTTTTTTCTGCACAGCTCTGGAACGCCTCACCTGTTGATGTCGGCAAGTCCGGTCGCTGACATGGCTGGGATCCCCCAGGCAACGGGGACTAAGTCCCCTGCCCCCAAAGTAGAGTGGGTAGCCATGCGGTCCACCGCATCTCTTCCCCACTGTGAAGTGGGGCGGATTTTCCGTTTCACAATGACTTAGTTCTCCCTCTCGCTATTTCTGATTGTGGGTGACAAGAGATATAACAGACTCATCTAGAAACCTTTTAATTGTCACAGCTCACATACGAAGACAACCACACATTTCCATATATGACTGGTAAGAGAAGCAGAGACGCATAAGCAACATGTGAAAACCCAAGCCTAGTGTAGGAGTCCCGGGGGTTTTTTTACAGACTAAACCAAAAGACAGAATGATGAAGTTCTCCACTGCCCTTATTCCTTGGGGCAGCCCCTCTTTTTAACCCTTGTCCCTCGCTTTCTTTTTTTTTAACTGTCCCTGTTTTACATTTGTGATTTTTTAATGACATCATTTAAAAGAATTATTAGCTTAGAGGACGACTCACCAAGAAGTATGGCTAACTTGTTATTTCTTGCCTAACTTCTTGGTGACTCGTCCTCTAAGCTAACAATGGTTTTAAAAGATTTTAAAATTGTTCCCCTTGATCAAATACACAGCCCAACAAGACAACAAGAATCTACTGACAACATACTGGTTAACCTGATCCAAACACCCACCCACACACCCACACCCTGTTACACACAAGGGTATGAGCCTGTGACATGGCTCAGGAACTAAGTATTTATTATTATAAAAGACTGGCAGGATCCCCAGGCAATCCAATCAAGTAACCTGCCAGACAGGAGATAAACAACAACAGGAGAAAAACAACATTCAAATTTCTGTTTTAGACCGCCTTTTCTGTGATGTAGGTATGATGTATTTGGGGGGTGGTCTTAGGTTACACCCTTTCTGTGATGTATGTATGATGTTTCTGGGGGTGGTCTTGATCTACAGGGTGGCAATTTCAAAAGACTTTATAAGGCCTTGCGTACCATTTTTCTGGGTTCCTCCTCTCCTGCGGGTGAGGGGAGTACCCTGTTGCAACAGATCAATAAAGATCAAGCTTACTAGCTGCTTTGCTTCTCAATATTCTCTTGTTGGCCTCTGTTATTCTCTCTTACCAATAGGGAACCTATGTAAGGACTCTATATGGGCTCTTGGATACCCCATAAGGGAAAAGGGCAATTTTTGTTTACAACACCCTCCCCCTCTTTCCTCCTCTTTTCTTCCTAACCTAACACTGTATGCAACACTAATGTCTCACAACAAATGAAACTGATCTGTAGAAAGTGCAACTTGAAAAAAGAGACAATGCACGTATTTTTGTGAACGAAGAAATCTTTCATAAAAAATATATTAAAAGGCTTTTAAAAAAAGATGCCCTCAAAAATGCACCACAGATCATGCATTTAAAGGGGAATTAGACAAATTCGTAGAAGATATAGCTGCAGTGCTTAAAACATGCTTCAATATTTGTTTACATTTCATCAAGCCACGTTGGCGGCTATTACTCCTGTGGGAGAGAATTTCACAATTTAACCAGGCACCATGTGATTTCTTTGGCTTTTCATTGGTTGGCCCCAGTTTCTAGTATTATGAGGAGGGTGGAAAATCTTTCCACTTTCTTCACTCTTTGCCTAATCTTATGCTTTCCCCCCAAATGTAAAACTCTAAAGTGTTGTAACATTTCCTCATCGGGCAGTTGCTCCATTCGCTTAAACATTTTGGAAAAAGGACTGCAGATTACGTGTGATCTGGGACAAAGGAGCTGAGCAGCAAGAAGATTGTTATGTCTCTGTACACACAGAAGGAAGGAGAAGTTTTATTTTATGTTAGTTAATCTTAATTAAAGATTTAGCAGGGATTGACAATCTGATAAGTAACCTCCCTTGTTGAAACTGGAAATGTTAACTTAATATACATGCAGGAATCAATTGATGGATAGTTGTCTGAAAAGGAATTAAGTTAAAAAGCAAATATATTGTAATGTAATGTAATAACATCTGCTGATGGATGGCCACACTGACTCAGCCCCGGACACACTGACCAGATGCTTGGAAGTTGTGGCTGGATGGTTTCGTGGGAGCCGATTGAAACTAAATCCTTCGAAGACAGAGGTCCTCTGGCTGGGTCGGGATGGCATGGGGATGAGGGACCAACTCCCTTCTCTTGCGGGGGCCCAATTAGTGCCATTGCCTTCCGTTAAGAGTTTGGGTGTAATCCTTGACGCCTCCCTTTCCATGGAGGCGCAGGTTACAGCAACAGCCAAGGCGACATTTTTCCACCTTTGCCGCATCAAGCAGTTGGTCCCTTACCTTTCCCGCCCCGATCTGGCCACAGTGATCCATGCAATGGTCACCTCCAGGCTTGACTACTGTAATTTGCTCTACGCGGGGCTGCCCTTGAAGCTGTCCCAGAAACTCCAGCGGGTGCAGAATGCTGCAGCGAGGCTCCTCACAGGGTCTCTGCCATGGGAGCATATTCACTCAGTGCTTTTCCATCTGCACTGGCTCCCGGTGGAGTACAGGGTCAGATTTAAGGTGCTGGTTTTGACCTTTAAAGCTCTTCATGGCCTAGGACCCTCGTATCTACAGGACCGCCTCTCCCGGTATGCCCCACAGAGAGCCTCAAGGTCCATAAATAGCAACACCCTAGTGGTCCTGGGCCCTAAGGAAGTTAGATTAGCTTCAACCAGAGCCAGGGCCTTTTCAACACTGGCTCTGGTCTGGTGGAATGCTCTGTCTCATAAGACCAGGGCCCTGCAGGATCTGATTTCTTTCTGCAGGGCCTGTAAGACAGAGTTGTTCCGCCTGGCCTTTGGCTTGGAGCCAATTTGATTCCTTCCCCCTCTTTCTTTTTCCTTTTTCCTTTTTCCTTTCTCCTCCTGTGATGAGGCTGCATTTTAATATTTTAATGTTTCAATATTTTAATGTTGTATTTTAATCTTGTTTTTAAGTTGTATTCATTCAACTTGTTTTTATTATTGCTTGTTAGCCGCCCTGAGCCCGGCCTTGGCTGGGGAGGGCGGGGTATAAATAAAAATTATTATTATTATTATTATGTTTGAAGATAAACTAGAAATAATTGGGGAACATGATGCAACACTAAGGAGAACCATTGACACATCCAGGAAGGTGTGCAAGAAGTCAGATTTGGGAAAAAATGACATCTGAAGGCAGCCCTGTTTAGGGAAGTTTTAAATGACTGATGTTTTTAATATATTTTTAATTTCTTGTTGGAAGCCACCCAGAGTGGCTGGGGAAGAAATAAATAAATAGACAGACGAATTTGTAAAAATTTGAAAATCACTGCAAATTTTTTTTTTTTGGCAAAAAACCCAAAACATTTTGGCTGTTTTTTGAAGAATTTTTTCTAGATATATAACATCCCTTTTTTAGAGGAGGCATCCAGAACTGTACATATTATTCCAAGTGCACTTGCAGCACATATTTGTACAACTCATTATATAGACCAGGGGCAGTCAACCTTTTTATACCTACCGCCCACTAATACATCTTTCTTGAGGGTAAAATTTCCTTACCGCCCACCAGTGCTCGATAGAAGGAGGATTCAGCTTGTGCTGTAGAACCCCTTACTGCCCACCTAGAACCCTGAAACGCCCACTAGTGGGTGGTAGGGACCAGGTTGACAACCCCTGATATAGACTGTTTTATGTCCAGTCCTTTTCCTAATGATCCCTAGCATGGAATTCACTTTTCTCACAGCTTCAGCACACTGGGCCGACATCGTCATCAAGCTCTTCACCACGAACCCACGGTCTAGTTCCTAGTGAGTCACCACCAGTTCAGACCCCGTTAGCATATTTGGGAGATCAGGATCTTCTGCTTTAGCCTACACTGAATGAGCATTAAAATGGAAAATGCAGTTCGCCCAGTTTTGGATCTCCATAGAATCCCTATTTCTTCTAACCACCCTACCAATTTGGTGTCATCAGCAAAGCTGGCTATCTCACTGCTCACTCCTAACTCTAAATCACTTTTTTAAAAAGCATGGGTTCCAGTACTAATACTTGGGGGACCTTGGGAGAGATGGTAGGTCAGGCATCGGCAAACTAGGCCCTCCAGATGTTTTGGGACTACAACTCCCATCATCCCTAGCTAACAGGACCAGTGGTCAGGGATGATGGGAATTGTAGTCCCAAAACATCTGGAGGGCCGAGTTTGCCTATGCCTGTGGTTGGTCTTCAGTTTCTGTTTTCTCCCCTCCCACTGTGGAATTGCATCCTTACCTGGTGGGGATGCAGGAGAGGGCCTTCTTGGTGGCTGCTCCCAGACTTTGGAACTCCCTCCCTAGAGAAGCCAGACTAGCTCCCTTCACGTTGTCCTTCTGCTGGCAGGTGAAGACTTTCTTGTTCCAACAGGCTTTGGAAAACTGATTGCTTCTAATGAAAGGCTGGTGCTGTGCTATTTTAATTTTATTAACACACACACACACAGACACACACACACACACACACACACACACACACACACACACAATATATATATATATATACAGTGCTTTTTTCTGGACACACACACACACACACACACACACACACACTTGAGGGGGCTAGCACCCAGCAATGTGGTCATTTCACATGTGCATGCTGCAACATGCTGACATGTCACACACACATGCCACACAACTTGTATGTGTGGTGCGCACCTGATGTGCAAACATCCCCGCAGAATATTGAGGGGCCCCAGTCCCCTCCTTGGCCCCTTGGCCACCCTGATGGTGCCCCTGTGTGTATATATAGATAGATAGTTTTAATCCTATAAGTTCTTAATTGTTTTTAATGATTGCTTTTTCTATGTTTTTAGCAGTTCTTTTTTTAAATTATCTATAAGCCACCTTGAGTCCTGTAACACAGAAAGGTAGGGTTTCAATAAACAAACAAATTAATAAAAGCATTGTTTCTCTGCTTTAAAGGAAGAGTTTATTTATATGGCAAGTTTAGCAAACACAAGTTGAACCTTAAACCCTGTGCAGTGTTTAGGAGTTACAGCAGGGCAGCAGCTGTGTTACAAGAATCGAAAGTATCTCTTCCCATCAGTGGCGCCTTGAGGGTTTGGCAGAAAATCAAACAGGGCCAACATGTTGACAACTAGAAAACGAAACAAATGTGGAAATGCAATCAAAGGCGTAACTTCTGCTCATTGTTTCAACTTTTTATTGTATTGTATCAGAGCAACCAGCCATCACACAATTTCAGGGAACAATGCCCTGGGATCAGTGCTTTTTTCCTGGGGGTACGCAGGGGTACACATACCTCTAAACATTTTGTGAGCCTAAGTGTGGCCTCATTGAGGGGCAGTATTTCAATATGAGTAGGAAAATGAGAGTATTCCTAAAAAAAAAATTGTTTTATAGAAAAAAAGCACTGCCTGGGATCATCGAGTTTCATATCGGACAACGATCAGGAAAACAAAAAAGGCATATGAGGAAAGAAGGAAATGAAATGCAAATGAATATAATAGAAAAGAAGCTTTGCAAATGTATCCTTTACTACAGCACCTTTTCAAACCTGCTAAAATAGTTTTTGTTTTTCAGAATGGGATACACCTGCCATGATAGGACAGGAAGTGCATTAATCTCTAGTAGCCGGGCTTCCTTTTGAATTTTAACAGTAACAACAAAACACACGGAAGACTCAGTGCTAGGTCCTATCCAGGGAGAATTGGGAGAATTGTGAGGTTATAATAAAAGTTTCTATATGCTCCCTTACCTGGTTGGACTCTGTCCCAACGCCTCACCAAAGGTTTAGGTGACAGTTCCCCTTTTACAAAGCAAAGCTCTATTTCCCTCAAGGGAGCAGGCCGCTTGCCGTTCAGAATCCATCAGGAGGAGTCTTGTAAGCATTGCAAATATCACGCAGAAGAAAAAAGTCTCTTCCTCTTTTGAAACCAAGAGATATCCTTAGAGGGAATTCAGAAGAACAAAGAAGGAGCACAACCCTCGCCTTCACCAGCTTTGCAAACGGACTGCTGCACCCAATTTGGTGCCCAGTATCTAAGAAAGCAATGCAATGGCATCGTTTCTCAGAATAATGAGATCACCTCAGGATCTGCTTGGAAGTTTGGAGACAGAAAAAGTATCAACAGAAAAAGTACCAACAGCTGCCATCTAGTGGGAGGTCTGCAGTATTGTGAAAGGAATACACAACAAGCTGACAATTCGCTAGCAGGCTAAGAAGTTTGGTGTATGAAGACCTGCACAGCTTGGGAAGTGAAGGAGGTGACGGTCCTGTGTGAGTGTCTGGAGGCGGTTGGAGGATGGATGGCGGCTAACAGATTGAGGTTGAATCCTGACAAGACAGAAGTACTGTTTTGGAGGGACGGGGTGGGCGGGTGTGGGGGACTCCCTGGTCCGGAATGGGGTAACTGTGCCCCTGAAGGACCAGGTGCACAGCCTGGGAGTCATTTTGGACTCACAGCTGTCCATGGAGGCACAGGTTAATTCTGTGTCCAGAGCGGCTGTCTACCAGCTCCACCTGGTACGCAGGCTGAGACCCTACCTGCCTGCGGACTGTCTCGCCAGAGTGGTGCATGCTCTAGTTATCTCCCGCTTGGACTACTGCAATGCGCTACCTTTGAAGGTGACCCGGAAACTGCAATTAATCCAGAATGCGGCAGCTAGACTGGTGACTGGGACTGGCTGCCGGGACCACATAACACTGGTCCTGAGAGATCTGCATTGGCTCCCAGTACATTTCTGAGCACAATTCAAAATGTTGGTGCTGACCTTTAAAGCCCTAAACGGCCTCGGTCCTGTATACCTGAAGGAGCGTCTCCACCTCCATCGTTCAGCCCGGACACTGAGATCCAGCGCCGAGGGCCTTCTGGCGGTTCCCTCATTGCGAGAAGCCAAGTTACAGGGAACCAGGCAGAGGGCCTTCTCGGTAGGGGCGCCCACCCTGTGGAACACCCTCCCTTCAGATGTGAAGAAAATAAGCAGCTATCCTATCTTTAAAAGACATCTGAAGGCAGCCCTGTTCAGGGAAGTTTTAAATATTTAATGCTGTACTGTTTTTAACATTTGATTGGGAGCCACCCAGAGTGGCTGGGGAAACTCAGCCAGATGGGCGGGTTATAAGTAATAAATAATAATAATAATAATAATAATAATAATAATAATAATAATAATTGGATCAGGATACCTGAAAGATCATCTCTCCCCTTATATACCCAATTGATCGCTGTGCTCTTTAGGCAAGGGCCTCCGGCTGATATCATCTTATTAGGAAGTCCGTTCTGCACAATGTAGGAATTGGGTCTTTAGTATTGTGACAGCTACCTTTTTGCAACCCCTTCTCTCTCTGAGTATTTGACAGGTGCTTCCTCTATTGTCTTTTTGGCTCCTACTGAAGACCTGCCTCTTTCAACAAGTTTTTAAAGCTAGAACTTTCCCAGTCCGCACTGGAATGACTTTTAACACGCTTTTAAAGAGAGCTTTAAATATGCGTCCCCCCCACATTTAATTGCTTTTTGGGAGGAAGGGAGGATATCATAGAATCATACAATTGTAGCGTTGGACGGGACCTTGAGGGTCATCTAGTCCAACCCCCTGCAATGCAGGAATCTCAACTAAAGCATCCATGGCAGATGGTCATCCAACCACTGCTTGAAAACCTCCAAGGAAGGAGAGGCCACAACCTCCAAAGGGAGTCCGTTCTACTTTTGAACAGCTCTTATTGTCAGAAAGTTCTTCCTGATGTTTAGTCAGAATCTCCTTTCTTGTCACTTGAAGCCACTGGTGTGGCGTTCTCAAAGCAATGGAAGGATCTGATAATGAAAATACACACAGAGGCTTGAACCAGCAAGACTCTGGGAAGGGTGCATATAATAATCTGTCCCTCCGCCCTCTGGCCCAGGTCGTTTTATTCACAAAAGAACTTTTTACAGAGTGTTCGTAAGAACCAATCAGATTTCTTCTGAGCATTTCAAGAAACCCCACTTGGGGACAAAGTTAAACTACGAAAACTAATTAAGCATGCATACATTCTGGGGTAAATAAAACAGAACTACAAATGAGTGCATTTGGCAACCCCTGAGGTCATAAACAAGCAATATACATGATAAGAAGGATGGCCAGGAGGACAGCGATCATTATCACCTTCATGTGAGATCTGTTTCCTGGCCCTAAGATTAACAGCCTAAGATTAACATATCAGAAAAGCTACATCAAAGAAACTGCCCACTATCTTTCACAGCCCAGGATGCATGCTTGGCAAAGCAGCTGGCCACTGGGCTGTGTACGTGACTTGTCAAGCAGAGAGAAATGGACAGTAGAGAAAATGGCCAGAGATGCAGAGGGTTGTGGGATTTGATCAGAAATTATTGTCAGTGAATTAAACCCAGTCAACACCATGCTTTCACAGCGGACACAATGGCTTGATGCATATTTTCCTAATAATTCCTCATAGTAATCCCACCTGACCCCACACCCTGGATATTTGCACTCCTACATCTGGTTCGAGTCCTGCCCTCAGGAGCAGGAGTAAACAAGCTTGCAGTCTGAAAGCAACACCAGTGAACACCAGCTATATTTACTGGATTTATTTCTGTTCCGGGCGTAGGACAAATAAGTGACCATGACTGGTAATTTCCTCTCCCACTGAAATTCTCAGGCCTCCCTCCTCACAAATGTTGGCCACTTGTTGCTCCCTCTCCCTCTTATTTCAACAGAGTAAGTGCTATTTATGCCACCTTTGGACTGAGCCAAGCTGACTCCAGTTCAGCAAGCCCAATTAACATGCTCACTGGTTCTCTTCCCTCATTGAACTCAGAGATGAAGAACTACATTAAATGTCAACACGCTCTATAAGGAAACCTATTGGCACACCCACCATCTTGCAAAATGTTCATTTCTCAAATTGCATTGCCTAATCTTTTCCAGACTTTGTTTTGCAAAGCCGAAACCCTCAGAAGGCACGAAAAGGTGAAAAGTGATGGCTGGAACTTGAGCCAAGGAGGAGCAAAGTAAAACCTAGCTCATCACTTTCTGCAGGGAGCCCCAGCATTCGTTGCCAACTCCTTGCAACGCCAACAGAGAAATGCAATAGTCCTCCCATGCTGGTAGGTCTGCTGACGTTGGCATGATGTGACAGTGAAGCTAAGATAGGCTCTTAGGTACTCTCAGGATCATGGCCGTCATAACCATACGCGTTACTGGTGCAGGGAGCCAGGGTGCCTGGCTCTCAGGGGTGCCTGGCCGAGAGTCCGGTGCCGAGATTAGGAGTCCGGGAAGAGCCTGTTGGAGCGCCACAGGCTGTTCTGCTACAGGCGGCTCTGCTCGAGTTCAGGGCGGGGGCGAGCGAGGCACCGAGGTGGCCAGCTGGCTCTGTCCTGCGTGCCTGGGAGGGGAAGGGAGAGAGAGAGGTGGTTGTAGGACTCTAGCCCTTTAAGTATGTAAAGCAGTGAAGAGAGGGACTTAGCCTGTTGCTGCTTTAATAGGAAGGGGCGGAGCTGTCCAGCGGAGCATCCAATTAGTTAGGGCGAGGGAAGTACCGGGAGAATCCCGCTGTGATCTGAGGTGGAGCAGTGTGTGTATTGACTTGCCTCACAGAGTAAGTGATTCAACCAGCAAAAACATCCAACCAACACGACAAGTGAGCTGATTCAATAATAAAACAATGCAAAACAAAAAAAATTTTTCCTTCCAGTAGCACCTTAAAGACCAACTAAGTTAGTTCTTGGTATGAGCTTTCGTGTGCATGCACACTTCTTCAGATACCAGAAAACAATGCAAAGGCAAGGTTGGTGGTGCTGATTTGCTTCTTCCCACACCTAGAATCATAGAATCATAGAGTTGGAAGAGACCACAAGGGCCATCGAGTCCAACCCCCTGCCAAGCAGGAAACACCATCAGAGCACTCCTGACATATGGTTGTCAAGCCTCTGCTTAAAGACCTCCAAAGAAGGAGACTCCACCACACTCCTTGGCAGCAAATTCCACTGTCGAACAGCTCTTACTGTCAGGAAGTTCTTCCTAATGTTTAGGTGGAATCTTCTTTCTTGTAGTTTGGATCCATTGCTCCGTGTCCGCTTCTCTGGAGCAGCAGAAAACAACCTTTCTCCCTCCTCTATATGACATCCTTTTATATATTTGAACATGGCTATCATATCACCCCTTAACCTCCTCTTCTCCAGGCTAAACATGCCCAGCTCCCTTAGCCATTCCTCATAAGGCATCGTTTCCTTTTTTTATATATAAGATATTTATTAAAGTTTTTCATTTTATACAAACAAAGAAAAGAAAAAAAACACAAAGAAAAAAAACAATATTAAAAACACATAATTTTCAAAACCTAATTTCCAAACCATCGTTCCTTGACTTCCTCATACCTCCCCTTCTTGTTTTCTAGTTCAAATTATTTATCCAGCAAATCCTAATCTCTTAGCTTCACAATTAATTAACACCTTATTTTCTATTCAACTTCTTAAATTTTTATAACTTAAACATTATTTAAACAAAAGAAAAAAAGAAAAACATTTCTTCCATATTCTTTTACCATAACAGCTAAAGACCACTTAGTTTCAATCCAACCCCCTTCAACATTCAATAATATTACAGTGTTTCTTTAAGTAGTCCTTAAATTTCTTCCAATCTTCTTCTGCTGACTCTTCTCCCTGGTCGCGGATTCTGCCAGTCATTTCTGCCAGTCCCATACAGTCAATCAGCTTCATCTGCCATTCTTCCAGAGTGGGTAGGTCTTGCGTCTTTCAGTGCTTTGCTATAAGTATTCTTGCTGCTGTTGTTGCATACATAAAAAAAGTTCTGTCCTTCTTTGGCACCAATTGGCCGACTATGCCCAAGAGAAAGGCCTCTGGTTTCTTCAGGAAGGTATACTTAAATACCTTTTTCATTTCATTATAAATCATCTCCCAGAAAGCCTTAATCTTTGGGCACGTCCACCAAAGGTGAAAGAATGTACCTTCAGTCTCCTTACATTTCCAACATTTATTGTTGGGCAAGTGATAAATTTTAGCAAGCTTGACTGGTGTCATGTACCACCTATATATCATTTTCATAATATTCTCTCTTAAGGCATTACATGCCGTAAATTTCATACCGGTGGTCCACAACTGTTCCCGGTCAGCAAACATAATGTTATGACCAATGTCCTGTGCCCATTTAATCATTGCAGATTTAACCGTTTCATCCTGCGTATTCCACCATAAGGCATCGTTTCCAGGCCTTTGGCCATTTTGGTTGCTCTCCTCTGGAAACGTTCCAGTTTGTCAGTGTCCTTCTTGAACTGTGGTGCCCAGAACTGGACACAGTACTCCAGGTGAGGTCTGACCTACCCGAATCCATTTTCCTGCTCTGCTTCATGATCAGGCTGTCCCCAAGGAACCACCATGATGGGAAACACAGACTAAAGTCCCATCTCTGGGAATTGTGGAATCTAGGCCAAACTCATATTTTTTCACCAGCAGCATACAAAGCACTGAAGATCACAGACGTGGGAAACAACGTACTTCCTGTGTTGAAATAATTTGCACTGAGGACTAAATGAAAACTTTTTTTTGCAAGAGCTTGAAGATTTCGTGAAATACACTTGCTTCATGAAGGGACTAGTGAGACCAGAGTTCAAATCCAGTGACCGTCAGCCAACCACTCCCTCTCAGCCTAACCTACCTCACATTGTTGTTGTAAGCGTTAAAACAGAGGGGGAAACCCTGAGCTCCTTGAGGAAAGGCAAACTATAAATGTAGGAGATAAATAAATAAATCTGCAGTATCTACAGGTAGGGCAAGGAAAAACCTCTGACTACATTTTTGAAGCTGCAGGCAATATTGAGCTAGCTGGAGCAATAACCTGGATTGAGATAAGGCAGCTTCCTATCAGTTAGTTGCTTCCATTTACTTCTCCTTTGGATGTTTACTCAGATGTAAGTACTACTTTGTTCAGTGGTGCTTACTCCCACTTAGGCATAAAATTGCAGCCCAAATTTATTTAACCAGTCCACTAGTTTTCAACATCCTCTTTCCAGTATTTAATGGTTTAGTGGGTGCCCTTTGTGCCACTATATCCATTTATTGGTCATCTATATTTAAAATTTACAGTCAAATCCAGGTTTGGATAATTTATGAGGGCACTTACTATAACGAAAGAGAGATAGGTGATGTTTTCTAATTTACAAGGCCCAAACCTCACCTATGCTAAGGGATCTGGCTGCCTATTAGCCACCGCGATAGACATTTAAGGTTACAGTGGTACCTCGGGTTACATACGCTTCAGGTTACAGATGCTTCAGGTTACAGATTCCGCTAACCCAGAAGTAGTACCTCGGCTTAAGAACTTTACCTCAGGATGAGAACAGAAATCGCGGCGGCAGCAGGAAGCCCCGTTAGCTAAAGTGGTACCTCAGGTTAAGAACAGTTTCAGGTTATGAACGGACCTCTGGAATGAATTAAGTACGTAACCAGAGGTACCACTGTAGTTTCATATAACCCTCCATAGAGTTACCACGATACCTAAAAGAATGACTTCCTCTCCATTGCCTGCTCTGAACAATAAATCAACAAGTTAAACCTGATTAGTTTTGACATGGCCTGTCACTTACACAAAATTCAGAGCAGTACAAAATGTGAAGCATAGCTGTGTTTTGGTTCTCCTGTTGTGCAAATTTGACAGGTTCATTTTTCAGTGTGAACTGAATCACATTTCTCCTCCATCCCTAACTCATGCCATTCAAGTTCACAAATTACCGTACTGGCCTGAATATAAGCCTCACCTTTTTCCCAAATTCTGACTGTGAAAAAAATAAAATGTGGCTTAAATTCGCGACCTTACAAAAATTGACTTTTACGATATCGCGGCTGAAACAGACATACGGTAAAACGGAATGGGTGTGAGTGCCTGCAGAATTTTAAGGGAGCTTATATTTGGGTATTGTTTTTCTTTTCTCCCCACCCCCCTTGAATTTTAAAGGTGCAGCTTATATTTGGGCGTGGCTTATATTCAGGCCAATACAGTATCTTTCACTCTTTCGCATACACTTCCTAGGTTCCCTGATGACATGAGAGTACCCCCTGAGTAGCAGACTTTGTGACTGTCATTCTGGTGGTAGTCTTGGGTGAGCATTATTATTTTATTTTATTTTGTATTTCATTTATTTATTTATTTATTATTTATTTATTTATTATTTATTTATTATTTAATTTAATTTTATTTAATAAGAGTGCTTGCTCTATCTGTCTGCCTCGGCCAGCTATCTACTGTTCTGTTGCTATGCTGCAGTTTGCATGGCCACCTGCTGGTGGCCATACGAATTGCAGCATGACAACATTCTTACTAATCCTACTCCTACTACGGCTGCTGCACACATCTCTCTTCCTATATACATAAAAATGTAAGGACGTCGTCATGCATTGCAGGATTTGTAAAGCTTTGCCGTGATCCTGGATTTGCATGAAGTCAGGGTGGGGGAGGGGAGCAAAAGAGAAGGTGGGTTGCACAACAGCAGCCGTTTTAAACAAGAGGTTCAAGTACTGCTGGGATGTGGGGAAACTGAGTGGGGAAAGTGGCAATTTTAAACAATGGCAGAGGTTTGAGCAGAATGAGCAGGGGGTGACACTTGGAGGGGGTTTAAAACAATGTATGAGCATTTAGAATGAACGTAGGAAAGTGCCTGTCAGTTTCCTACCTGAAACAAAACAATCATTTTCAGTGCTTTTCAAAATAGGGTACTCAAGGGCACGCAGTACCAGCACCTCTTTTTATTTTGGTTTAAAAGTGTGACACTTACTGTAACAACTTCATGGTGAGAACCAGCACCTATTTTTTAGGGGGAAAAGCACTGGTCCTTTTCAACTGGGATGGCATAGACGCATAGCCTAATTTAGGTATCAGTGTTTAGGGTGGTTATCTTATTCCTCAGTGTGCAAAAAGTCACTATAACAGGTGACTCTGTTCCAAAAGACACAGTACTCCTATCTAAGAACTCTTGATGAATGTAATATCCATCAAGCACAGTTTTTCTCATCGCTGTGTCACTGTAATGGGGATTCACATCCATAAGATCCTGAGACCACAAAGAGAGATGAACAAGAAGAGGAAACATTGCTCATCTCCTGTACGGTGGTGCTGTCATTATCATGTGAAGGCTATTTAATGTTATTATAATACAGTGGACCCTACGGATACGAACTTAACTCATTCTGGAGGTCCTTCCGCAACCCAAAAAGTCCATAGGCAGAGGCACCACTTCTGTGCATGCGCATGTCGCAATAGAGTGCTTCTGCACATGTGCGTGCGGCAAAACCCGGAAGTATACACTTCCGGTTTTGCCGTGTTCGCAAACCGAAGTTTACATATCCAGAGGGACCCGTAAGCAGAGGTAGAAGAAGAAGAAGAAGAGTTTGGATTTGATATCCCGCTTTATCACTACCCTAAGGAGTCTCAAAGCGGCTAACAATCTCCTTTCCCTTCCTCCCCCACAACAAACACTCTGTGAGGTGAGTGAGGCTGAGAGACTTCAGAGAAGCGTGACTGGCCCAAGGTCACCCAGCAGCTGCATGTGGAGGAGCAGAGACGCAAACCCGGTTCACCAGATTATGAGTCCACTGCTCTTAACCACTACACCACACTGGTACGACTGTATTATTTTTATTCATTCATTCATTCATTCATTCATTCATTCATTCATTCATTCCCTGCCTTTTCCCCTGAAAGGGACTCGAGACGGCTTACAGAGAAAAAGAAGAACAGCTAAAAACAAATAAGAAAAACAACAATTTTAAATAAACAAACACACACTGATAGAATTAAAGTTACATATATACATATATTTAATCTATTAAAACCATACAAAATATCACAATAAAAACGGCATGGCACCCGCCCTTTCATTAGAAGCAGTCAGTTCTCCAGAGCCTGTTGGAACAAGAAAGTCTTCACCTGCCAGCGGGAGGACAACAAGGAGGGAGCCAGTCTTGCTTCTCTGGGGAGGGAGTTCCAAAGTCTGGGAGCAGCCACCAAGAAGGTCCTTGAGGGTTTTTTTAGGACGGAGAACAAGATGTCTAAAGGAGAGTGTGTAGCTAATTACGAATGGGGACACATGAAGATACTCAAAGGAGTACAGATTCCTTCTGACAAATCCAGCGAAGCTGTGTGCTACACAGCTCAGAATAGATTTTATTGTCTTCAAAGGCACCACAGCTGCCTTCCTCAGGTTGTATTGCTGGAAATCTGTGGCGAGAAGGAATGAAACAGCAGTCAGTGTATGTATACAGTGGACACTCGGGTTGCGAACATCATCCATGCGGGATGAACATTTGCAACCTACTGCGTTCGCAACCCGGGTCTGCGTGCCTGCACACATGTGGGTTGCAATTTGACACTTCTGTGCACGCGCAAAGCGCGATTTAGCGCTTCTGTGCATGCACAACCACCAAAACCCGGAAGTAACCCGTTTCGGTACTTCCGGGTTTCGGCGGTGCTCAACCCAAAAAAACGCAACCTGAAGCGGCTGTAACCTGAGGTATGACTGTACAGTGGCACCTCGGGTTAAGTACTTAATTTGTTCCGGAGGTCCGTACTTAACCTGAAACTGTTCTTAACCTGAAGCACCACTTTAGCTAATGGGGCCTCCCGCTGCCACTGTGCCACCAGAGCACGATTTCTGTTCTCATCCTGAAGCAAAGTTCTTAACCTGGGGTATTATTTCTGGGTTAGTGGAGTCTGTTACCTGAAGCATATGTAACCTAAAGCGTATGTAACCTGAAGCGTATGTAACCTGAGGTACCACTGTACATTGAAATTCCTCAGTATGCGCTGAAGGTCTTGCTGAAGCTAGGCAGGTCAAGGTCTGGTCAATACCTGGACGAATGACTGCCTGGGAACCCCATGTGATGGAGGAATGGCATCTTCCATGATGGAAGAAAGATGGAACAGAAATATAAGAAAATGAAAAGGAATGAAAGTGTTGAACAAGGTAACCCCACTGAATTCAACAGGGCTGATGTATCAGGAGGCAATTTTGGACTGGGCTCTTAGTCTTTCAGGTGCTATAAGACCCTTTGCTATATGCTTTATGTAGTAAAAATGAGCAGAGCTGCAATACCTTTAGGAAGTGTGCAGTCATACCTTGTGTTACATCTGCTTCATGTTACGTTCTTTCAGGTTATGTCCCACGGTGACCTAGAAGTACCGGAAAGGGTTACTTCTGGGTTTCACTGCTTGCGCATGCGCAGAAGCGCAAAATAACATCATGCGCATGCGCAGAAGTGGCGAATCGCAACCTGCGCATAGACAGACACGCTGCTGCGGGTTGTGCTCTTTTCATGTTGTGAACGGGCCTCCGGAACAGACCCCGTTCACAACCAGAAGTACCACTATATAGCCATGGTAACGTCTACAGTTTTCCTTATCGTAGCTTTTCTTGCAAGTTCATCATGCAAAACTATTGATTTGCACAATTTTTCCTACACAGGTGTTTCAGTACTCACAATTTCTCCTGTAACAAAGAGCCATTGATCCAGATCCATTTCTTCTTTGGCAATGACACGATAAGTCCAATCCATACTAATTTCCCATTTTTCTGGATGAATTCCTATAAAATATGATTTAATTACATAAACACAGTGCTTTTTTCTTAAAAAATGTTTAGGGGTCACTCTCATTTTCCTACTCGTATTGAAATACTGCCCCTCAATGAGGCCAAAATTATATTCACAAAATGTTTAGGGGTATGCATACCCCTGCGTACCCCCCAGAAAAAGCACCCCCAGAAAAAAGGCCAACAGGATATGGACCCCAGGCAAAGATCTTACTGTGTGGTGGACGGGGAGCTGGGGAATAGATCTTAGCACATACACCTGCCCTCATAAGTCCCGAAAGCCCTCACATGCCCATATTATTATTATTATTTTGCAGCTGTGGGAAATCCTAGGTCATGGAGCACTAATTAGGGTGAAAGAGCAAACATTCTGTAATAGAGATAAAAGTGTGAAAGAATAAAAATTCCTTGTCCAGATTGAATATTTTGTACCTTTTCTTCCTGATCATCAATTATTAGTAGGTGAGACTTCTTAGCGATACAGTCTTCCTTGCTCTTCTCCCAAGACTGAATCGTTTCAGAAAACCAGTAGCATTTATTCTTGTGCAGACGCCACTGCAAGGGGCACAGGTGGCAGCTTCCATCCCCTAAGAAGAAAATTTCCCATTGTTTTTAATTTGGAAAAAAACCCATAGTGCCTGTGACTCTAGAACAGCAGTTCTCAACCTGTGGGTCCCCAGATGTTGTTGGACTACAACTCCCATCATCCCTGAGCTTTGCTAGCTAGAGGTGATGGGAGTTGTAGTCCAACAACATCTGGGGACCCACAGGTTGAGAAAGGCTGCTCTAGAACAAATGCAGAGAAACTGAAAACTCATCAAATGAGATTGCGAGAAGTTTATTCTTAGTACAAATGCCAGGTTCCCCCCTTTCCCTCAGTCTAACGCAGAATATAAATCCTCTGGGCAGGAAAAGGTGTTAATCTTACATTGTGTACCATGTGTGTTTCAGGGCTGGCCCACCCATGGGGCAAGGTGAGGCAACTGCCTCAGGCGGTCGGATCCATAGGTGCAGCAGATCCAGCATCCAAGGATACATCGTCCACTACTGCTGCCACCATGGTGGCAACAATGACTGTGACGCGATCATTGGAGGGTGGATTTCATGGCTCCTCAGCATCACCTCAATGCCCCCTCTACAGCTGCCTCTTGACAAATAGGACGCAATACTAGTCTTCCCCACTGGAAGGAAATGGCAGGGGCTGCCCTCTGGGGTCTTCTAATCTGTTACCTGCACCCAGTGTTTATTCAGAGGGTTTGATTCCCACTTCACCTTTGATTCCCACTTCACCTCTCAGGTAAGGTTGATTTGATTCTTTCCCTTGGTCCGAAAGTAGATCTTCAAACACCCCTTCTTCCCTGGTGGGGAAGGCGCCATTTTGTGGTTTGCCTCAGGATGGTAAAATGTCTTGGGCCGGCCCTACCAAATGTTAAAATAATAGAAACAGTCTCCAGCGCAGTAAGCTCATATCTTACTCACATTTAACATGTTCAGCTTTCCACGTGTGGCAAAAAAATAAAATACAGGGGACGGGTTTTTTTGAGAAAAGTGACTTTAGTGCTTTGACTATATGTGATTCTGGCTTTAGGCGCGATCCCCACAATGTAATATATATTTAGTAACGACAGTTTACTTGGAAAGCGCAGCAGAGGTAGATCAAAGGCATAAGCATGTCGCAGTAACTTAGGAAATGAATTTACCCGTCTCACACAATTTTTCTTTCAGAGTAGACCTGAAATCCTCTGACGCTTTGTTTCCTTCACATCCTGCAGGGCAGTACTGAGTTGTGTTTGGAGACCATTCAGATGCTTTGACCTGTTTTTCACGATCCTGTGGAGTTTTATTTATAACTGGGGAGGAGAAAGATTTAGGCAGATTTTTTTTTACTATGTTGCAAGTTTAAAGCTTGATAGTACTGCTGGCTGATGAGCAGCCTCCACAGCGCCCTCCACTTTGGGGTCCTTTAAGTGTCTTGAACTACAACTCCCAGCAGCCTCAGCCAGCATGGCCATGATGGGAGTTTTAGTCCAAAAGATAGAGGGCACCAGGTTGGGTGACGCTGCTCTGCTGACTTCCACAGGGATTCGTAAAGATGCTTTGCAAATACCAAGTTGTCCTTCCAAAGTCAGCAAGGGGCCGAGATATTTTATATTTTTATTTATTTTAGAATCATTATGGATGATCCTTTCAAAGCAGCTCTGAGCATATCACCAATGTAAAATAACAATTATTTTTTAAAAAATCACAATAAAGCAAAACAGCATAAAATAAAATTCAAAACTTAAAAGCAATGTTTTTGCCTGTTGTAAGTTTAATTAATTTATTACAGTTTTCCAAAAATCATTATGTTATAGCTAGACCCAAAAAAATATAAAGCACTTTCTGATTTGGTGCTCTGCACCTCCACCATATCTAAACTGTGTTGTTGTATATATCCGCGCGCCGGATTTAGAAGGCGATTGGGCCTGATCCGGCCCCCGGGCCTTAGTTTGCCTACCCATGGATTAAGTGATACAGGTCTCAGGTACCACTGGAATACTGATCTGTATATCTTTATTTTAAATTTGGGCACAGAGTCTGCTCTAGGATATGTGGTTGCATCCATGTCTACTTCTTCTGAGACATTTCCCCCCTCAATTCTTTGTCACAATTACATGGATATGAATTCTTAGATATGTCCACGTTCATAATTCTGTTATATATCTTACTAAGAAGTTGTTGCTTCTGTTTGTTTATCATGAGGTTTTCAAATTGGTTTATCTCTTTTAAATGGCCATGTTTCCTTAGAAGACCATAGTCAACATCATGGATAGGCAAACTAAGGCCCAGGGGCCAGATCCACCTTCCAAATCCGGCCTGTGGACGGTCCTGGCACTGAAATTTGTGTGTGCCTGGCACCTTCCTGGGGAATTTTGTGGGTGCCCAGGCACCCAGGGCCCCAGGGAAGTTCATTATTAAGTCTTGTGCAAATCTCACGTTATGATACTTACCCCAAACTCCCATCACTATCACCGCCACCACCAGGACAATGTTTCCAGCCCATCCAACCTGCAGCATAATTCCATGCCAGCGTGGGCACAGTTGGTGTTCTGCAAAAACGCAGGTGAAAAGATTGGGGATAATGTTCCAAGGCAGCCCTGTGTTCAGCTTTTAACTCTGCATTGCAGGGCCTTGATGGAGAATTCTGCTATGAAATAGGGACATAAGGAAGTGCCTTGCATCAGCTCAGACTGTTACTCCATCTAGCTCAGTATTGTCTGTCTAGTTATGACTCTCCAGGGCTTCAGGTAGGGGTCCTATCTGGCCAGAGAATGAACCAGGGGCTCTTTGCCTGCAAGGCATCTCTGCCTCCAATAGCGAACTTAACAGGTGAGAAGGAATGGAGCCAAAATGAGACCACTAAGAATTGGGTGTGCACCTGTGATAATTTATTGAATTGTAGAGGATCAAATGGCTGTTTAGCCCAGCCTCCAACAGTTACCAGTGGATTGAACTGTGCCCAGAATCCTTTAACTCCATGCTAAAATGTACTGTACTCTCTACTGCCTAAACTAGGGCTAGCCCAAGACATTTTGGCACCTGAGGCAAACCAATTTTTCTCACTTTGCCTGATGGTAGGGCCGGCTCTACTTTGCCTCTTCTTTTCCTTCCTTTGCTCATTTACTGCTGCCCCCACCTTTTCACCCTCCTCCTTTATTAAGCCTGGTGCCATTTTTTAATAATTTTTTTCTTAATTTTGTTCTCTGATTAGTGCAGTTTGGGTTTTATGGTACTTGCTTTCTGGTTATTTTGTGACCCATTTTAGATATCCCCTGGTCAGAATCACAGGATTCTAGAGTTGGAAGTGACCACAAAGACCACCCAGTACAACCCCCTGCAATGTAAGAATCTTTCACCCCATGTGGGGCTCAAACCCACATCCTTGAGATTAAGAGTCCCATGCTCCTACCAGGTGACCTATGTGGCACAGAAATGCATAACAAAACCAACAAGCAAGCAAGCAAGTAAGTAAGTAAATAGCAGCAAGGCATTTGTTTCTCAGCTGCCTTTCCTCAGAAAGACTCTCCTCCCTGAAAGAGAGGGGAGTGGTTGTGGGCGGGAGCCCGAGCACCGCCCAGCAGGGGGCGTTGCCCCCTGCCTCCAGCTCACCTGGCTGGCACTCACGCCCCCCCGATGGCCACCCAACCAGGTGCCGTGGAGGGGGCGTGTTCAGCAGCCTTTTGCTGCAGTGCCAGCCTCTCCCTGGCCTCATTCCTCATCAGCGTCCCATCGCAAGTCATCATCAGCTAGGAGAGTCATCACAGAGAAGAGCCATGAGGTTTGGAGTCGGGGGAGGGGTCTGGTTCCTTGCATGTCTTTTAACTTTAAGAGGCTTGCGTGCGCTCATTGCTTTACTGCTTTTAAAAACCCAGGCATCCAGGTTGGCCTTGCTGTGTCCTCTTTTCCGTGTAAAACCTACATTTAACCTTCTATTTCCCCCCACTCCTGGTGCTTTTAATTTTTGGCCAGGATGCTTGTATGTTTTCCCCTCTATTGCCCTTGCCTGTCCACCTGCATGGCTGGTCTGGGTGACTGAGAGGGTTTGCCTTACATTTAATTTGTTGGCCAGGGTGCTTATGTGTTTTCCCCCTCCATTGTCCTTGAGAGCCTGTATGGGACAGTTAAATATTTCTGCATTGCTGGGGTTGGACTAGATGATCCCCAGGGCTCCTCTCCAATTTTAAGTCGTGCGTGTGTGTGTGCTTGCAGCGTGTGTTTGTGCCTGCCGTTTATTGATTATTACTCTTCTAGTGTGGGTTTAATTTACCCTGCCACCCCTTCCATTGGTACCACTTAAATCGGGAGCCCACTGTAAAATTTAAAGGCTGCTGGGGCTTGGAATACATTGTGCACTTAAACCTCACCCCTCTTGGTTTCTCTAAGCCACCCCCCCTCCGCTTGATGTTTGGGGGGAGAAATAAGGCAGGGCTTGGGGTGGACAATTGAGGTTTTATGGGCAGGGAACCATTCCTCAGCACTGCATGTTTAGAACCTTTGAAGGTGTGCCTTTGCCTGGTTCTTGTCATTGGCTGCATTTGCCAGTACAGGCTCCCTAAAGAAAACTGCTTTTAAAGTTCCAAGTTTTATTACGGCAAAAGCCAGTGACACTAAACACCACAAGAACTGCTTTTAAACAACAACAACAAAAAAGGTTTCAGCTTATAATACCTTACTAAAAAGTCCAGGTTAACTCACGGTTTATATTTCAAACTTTTCCTTGCCCCGCATTGTCATTTTACTCCCTCCACCCCCTCCTCCCTCCAAGCTCCCCCCCCCACACTTTCCTTCTCCTCCCTCCACCCCTCCTCCCTCCCTCCACCCCCTTGTGTGTCGAAGTGCTAGGTGTGGCCATCGCCTATGCCTTCAATTTGTAGGGGTATTCCGTTAAAGGAATCTGGCGGTCGTGTATTCCGTCCGATGCCTGCTTGGCGGGAGGCCATGGCACGACCCTCGGTGACAGCAGGGGTGAGCCTATAGTTGGATTAGCATCAACAGGCTCCACCTACTGGTGAATAAACCCACCTCCTATAGTCATCCAATGCCTAAGCCAATACCTTTTCACTGCTGTAATCAATAAAGTTGTGGCCTTTTCTAGCCCATCAACCTTATATCACTTGTCCTTGTGTCTTCATTTCACTTCGCGGGGGTCGGGTCCTCGAACCACAAACTCCAGAGCCAATGTACAACAAAATACATAAAACCAAATTTGGCAAAACCACAGCAGCGTCAACCACAAAAATAAATCTTTAAAGCAACAGAGCACAAACCAGTTCACCACACACATGCAAATCTGAACGAAAATGTTTCCACATGCCTTCTAAAGGCAGGTAGAGATTTGCTCAGAGGGGCAGTATCTGGAAGAGAAGTCCAGAAAGTAGATACAGGAGTGTGTGTGTGTGTGTGTGTGAGAGAGAGAGAGAGAGAGAGATTATTCTGCTTCCATCACCATCAATTTAACATCCCCAATAGATGGCACCTTTTGCCAAGTCTTCCTGGAGATTCTAACAAATATAGATGAATTCACAAGAGTGAAAATACTCCCATGCAAATATGTTCGGGTCCCAGTTTGTAGATAATAACAAGTATCTTGAATTGCACATGAAAAAGCCACAGGAAGACAAAAATTTGTGTTATGCTCATGCTGATCTGTTCTTGGCAGTGTGTGTGTGTGTGTGTCATATGAACTTGTATGGTATCAGGTCATCTGTTGAAGAGGTGCAAGTTCTCCAAAGTTCCTGTTCACCAGTCCTTTACATTTAAAGAAAATGCATAAAGTAGCATAATGAAGCATTGCTTCATTTCTTTACATGTGAGACTGTGAACAAAAATTCACTACTGCCCCTCATTTCAAATGTGCTGGCCCACCACAAAGGGATTATCCAAAGATTATCCCAGTTCTCTTTGGAATCAACAGGAAATGATGCAGCAAGTCTTTGTCCCATACTTCAGATGCAGAAACACCTCCCTCATCCCCTCCTCCCTTTAGTGGGTACCACTTCAGAAACATGGTGAGAAAGTGTTACGTTCTCTCCCATTTCTTCCTTCAGCTTGTGTAAAGCTGCTCTAAGCGAGGCTGAAAAGGGTAGCATGTTTCCGTAAATTGATTTTGAGCTCCCTGACAGATCTGGCGAGGCCTGGCCCACTTCAAGCTTTTTGAGTTATAATAAAAGCATAAGAAATGATGAACACAAGAAAACAAAAAAAGCACTGAACAAAAATACCCGCTGAACAGAGGACATTTTCCTCATCGTTTTTCTCTTGTGCCGTCAGAATGGATGTATTTTATAATTAATATTTAGGAACTTTTGAAACTTTTCAACATGGCAAAATTTGTATCAGCTAACAAAAATAAAGAAAGAAAAGTATTTTACTAAATCACACCACTTATTCACTTAATTGTACAGATGCGGGTGGTGCTGTGGGTTAAACCACAGAGCCTAGGACTTGCTGATCAGAAGGTTGGCGGTTCGAATCCCCACAACGGGGTGAGCTCCCGTTGCCCGGTCCCTGCTCCTGCCAACATAGCAGTTTGAAAGCACATCAAAGTGCAAGTAGATAAATAGGTACCGCTCTGGCGGGAAGGTAAACGGCGTTTCCGTGTGCTGCTCTGGTTCGCCAGAAGCGGCTTAGTCATGCTGGCCACACGACCCAGAAGCTGTACGCCAGCTCCCTTCGCCAATAAAGCAAGATGAGCGCCGCAACCCCAGAGTTGGCCACGACTGGACCTAATGGTCAGGGGTCCCTTTACCTTTAAGTTGAGACAGTGCCACATTTTGGTTTGCCGTGCAATAAAAACAACTGGTGAAACTTTGCAATTGCCAAAACATGAATGTGTGCCTGCATTTGAGGCCTGGGCCACATGACCCTCCTGCATCAGCTTTAAATGGTCCTACCCTCAACCCCTACATCTTGCACAAGCAGTTCAAGATAATTCGCTGATAACAGCTCAACATACCTGGCTTCTGAACTGAATCTAAGTTTCTTCCAGGTGGGGAAACTTCTGGTAATTTTATGTCTGCATAGACAACTGTTCCATCCATGCTGAACTGTCACTCTGGAGAGTGGAACTATCTGTGAGTGAGAAACTTTCTTCACACCCACGTAAAACTCACGGAAACTGAGCTGTTCGTGTTATCTTGCTTACATATCAGCTCCCTTCTGTGTGACTGCAGCTAAATGACATCCCTCCTTCCCCAAGTACAGTTGCGGTTATATTCATCTGTGCTTGCAGGAGGAGGAGAAACATTAAAGAAAGTAGCTGCGGTCGAGAAAGACCCGTGGTGTCTATGGCTTCTGCTGTTGAGGTCAAGAAGGACACTGAAGTTAAAAGCCCACTACCTTCTTTTAAAACCTTTTGGGTGCTTTCATTTCATTAAAGCCAGTTGCTTAAATGCTGGGAGATGGACCTGTGACCCTCCAGACCAGGGGTCAGCAAACTTTTTCAGCAGGGGGCCGGTCCACTGTCCCTCAGACACTTGTGGGGGGCCGGACTATATTTTGGAAAAAAATATGAACAAATTCCTATGCCCCACAAATAACCCAGAGCTGCATTTTAAACAAAAGGACACATTCTACTCATGTAAAAAAATGCTGATTGCTGGACCGTCCGCAGGCCGGCTTGAGAAGGCGATTGGGCCGTATCCAGCCCCTGGGCCTTAGTCTGCCTACCCATGCTCCAGACATTGCAGGGATGCAACTTCAACAATATCTGATTACCATATTTTCCGCTCTATAAGATGCACCCGACCATAAGATGCACCTACCGTATTTTTCGCCCCATAGGACGCACCGGCCCATAGGACGCACCAAGTTTTTTGGAGGGGAAATAAAGAAAAAAATTTTTATTCCCCCCCAGGTGCTTGTGGGGCCGGCAGCGGGGAGAAGCCCTCTTCTCCCCGCCGCCCGCCTGCAGACCAGGTCCGGGGACAGCGGGAAGACGTGCTGTGCCTCCCTGCTGTCCCCGGAGCTTGCGGGGCAGGCAGCGGAGAGAAGCGCTCTTCTCCCCGCCACCCGCCTGTAGACCAGGTCCGGGGACAGCGGGAAGACGCGCTGCGCCTCCCTGCTGTCCCCGGAGCTTGCGGGGCAGGCAGCGGGGAGAAGCGCTCTTCTCCCCGCCACCCGCCTGTAGACCAGGTCCGGGGACAGCGGGAAGACACGCTGCGCCTCCCTGCTGTCCCCGGAGCTTGCGGGGCTGGCGACAGGGAGAAGCACGCTTCTCCCCGCCATCAGCCTCCAAACCACATCGGGAGACAGCGGGATGGCAGCGTTCCGCCTCCCTGCTGTCCCCCGACCTTGTGGGGCTGGCGCTGCGGCTCTCCTGAAGCCTGCATTCGCCCCATAGGACGCACACACATTTCCCCTTCATTTTTGGAGGGGAAAAAGTGCGTCCTATAGGGCGAAAAATACGGTAGTTTTAGAGGAGAACAAGAAAAAAAATACTCTCTCCCTCTCTGCTCAGCGCCTCTCCAGGAAAGCGGGAGGAGAAATGGAAGGAGCTCCATTTCTCCTGCCCCTTCACTGAAGGGGCGCTGCGCAGCTTTCCCTCTCACAGCGCCACTCCAGCGAAGTGAAGCCAGGAGAGCAAGAGGGATCAGTGCGCACCGATCCCTCTTGCTCTCCTGGCTTCAGGGATAGCTGCCCGAAGCCTCCTGAGCGCAGTGGGAGCAGTCCCGCTGCACTCAGGAGGCTTCACATTGCTTTTGCTTCAGCGAAAGCTGCGCAGCCTGCATTCACTCCATAGGACACACACACATTTCCCCTTACTTTTTAGGAGGGGAAAGGTGCGCCTTATAGAGCGAAAAATACGGTATGTGCCATGTAACCTGGGGGCAGCTGGTTTGAGTTGGATTCCAACAGCTTGGGAGGGCCACAAGTTCCCCACTTTGAAACCCGTATATTTGTTTTAATGGCAAAACATGAATGGCAAGTTTTTAAATAGCACCTCATTCTTGGTCAGGCTTTGTCCAGGTCAATTTGTTGCCTGAGGTGAAGTAGCAAATGGTACACACACACACACACACACACACACACACACACACCCTGAGGCCACCACTGTGGCAAGGTGCATCTTTCTGAAAGCCAGCCAAGTTATATTGGCACCTGAGGCAGAAAATCCCACAAGCACCTCTCCCTGGAAGAAGGAAATAAAATGACAGCAAATTAAATAACTAGCAATTTGCTACCCTTTCTTTCCAGGCAAAAATCAGCTCCTTGAGGTGCCTGGCCCTTGAGTACTATAATTCAGAACAAAAATGAGCTACATTTTCTCGATTAGGGTCACAACCGGAGGCCCACACTTCGGTGGTGTTGCTGTTCCTTTTTATAACAGTTATTTACCGCATTAGAGGCAAATGAGCAGAAGTCCTGCTGCGAATGTTGACAAGTCGCTTCTGAAGCTTTGCAAAGTGTCAAAAAAAAAAGAGGTTTTGCGGTGCAGTGCAGCACAAATAACTGGTAACTGGTGGGAGCGGATGCGGGGGGGGGGGGGGCAATGGAAAAAGCAGAATTCTATGTGCCAAAATCTGCATTTTTTAAGAATAGTAATGAATTGCTACTTGTATGGTGCAGCGTGCAGTGAAATTATCAAAGTGCCATGAAATTGTGAAATCATAAAATACAGAACAAATGACCAATGTTAAAAAAAATTCAAATCTCTAAAAAAGCTTGCTGAAACAGAAAGGTTTTCAGCAGGTGATGAAATACTGCAATTGTAAGTGGCCAATTGTAGCAGTGTTCCAAAAGACTGGTGCCGCAACACTAAAAGCCTTAGTAGTTCATGTAGACACTAAATGAATAAGATACAGTATATCTGTGGGGAAAATCAAGAGGGCTATTCTAGAGTATCACAGTGATCTGGCCAGTGAATAAAGTACAAGGCAGCCCTCCAGCTAACCTTGTCCTGGCCTTTTAGTTCTTTATACACTAACACGTGGATTCTCAAACGTACTGCTCCCAGGCCCTTGAAATGACTGAAAGTGACTGAGGCTCAGCAATCACAAAATGGCGTTGCAGGGACAGAGCTGGTCACAAAATGGCGGCGGATGTAGGCCGAGTTTCACATAACGAGATGGAAATTACAGACACCACTCCATTGTTGGAAATTCCAAAATCTTCCTTGTGGTAAGGAGTTCTATGCGTAGCTCAGCTTTCCTCAGGTTAAATAGAGGCATTTGCTCTGGAGGGAATGTGATTCAGCCTGCCCATTTTAGGCAGAACTTGCTGATTTAGAAGGATCTGAAATGGAAAAAGGATTTTTATTTTCTATTTCTCGCTTCCTACACCCACATGTCTATCAAAGTATTTTCACTTGTCTCCTGAAATTTCTCCCCCCTTCTCTTTTCACACTTAACTTGTATCTTATTCCCCCACCACACCCAAATTTCTAGTTTCTTCCATCCATCCTCCCTTGTCCTTTTATCTTTATTTCTTCCTCCTGTAACAACTTTCCTCACTTCTCTTCTGTTTCCAGCTGATTTATTGATGATGATTGTTATGTATTGACGTTCTCACCCTGGCCACCAGGGGTATTGTGTATATAGTTTTCACTCAGGTCCACTTCAGTTAATTTAGACAGGAAACCCTGGGTTGTTGTTGTTACAATGTTGACAGCCGGCTGCTTATAAAAGCAGGCCGGCTGAGCTGTTCAGTTCAGTTCAGTTCAGTTCCAGCTTACTATAAAGAACCACTTGGAGAAATCTCTGTGTCGACTGCTATGTCCACCCACAACTTAATAATGATGATATCAAATATTAACATTTCCCCCTAGTTTTATTCAACATCTCCTCTGGACATTTTTCTTCAGAGGAAGGAGACCTTTTCCCCCATCCCTGACCCTCCACCAACTTCTCTGGCTCCCACCCTCCTTTCCTCAGCATCCAAGGAGTTGCTGGTGCTGGCATTGCTCCAACAAAAAGGCTGTGGGATGGCTAGAAGTGGAACAGGTTGAAGAGGCACTGAAGGGTAGGCCATGGCACTGTGACACACCTGAAAATGGCCCAAGGCCCACGTGTAGCTTCCAGCCCACCAGAAATGCTGTAATATCTCGAATGAAGTCCTTTAAAGTTACTTCGTGCCTGACAAGAATTAGGAACTTTTATTTCTTCAGGGAGAAAGAAAAGGTCCTTCGTTCATGTCAACTTTCCTAGAGTTGCTGGTTCTCTCGACTGCCGTCTCACTTTGAGGCTGCCCTAGATTACTCTCTAGGCCTCAATTTCCTGCGGGTAAATGTAGCGTCCAACCTGCACCTTGAGAAACAGCTTGTTCTTTCCAGCGCATGGGTTTGCTGTCTGCGTGCTTCAGGAAAAGGGAAGCTGGGGGAAGCGAAGTGAAACATCCTTTCGTTGTTATGATGAGGACAGAGGCGTAGAAAAGTAGAAGTGGAGATAAGTGATGCCAAAATGAGCAGACTGTCTCCGCTGTGGCAAGTCTCAGGTTGTGGTCCGAGGGACACTTGACAGGGCAACCATGCTAAGGAAGACTGGGTCTGAAAGGAGAACACTTGGGATGTCTGCACACACCACCTTGAGTTGCACAAGAAATACAAAAATGAAACAAATATGTAGGCCATAAACTAACGACTAGTGCCGCAGCACTACTAGGGACGCATGTGGCGCTGTGGTCTAAACCACCCAGCCTCTTGGGCTTGCAAATCATAAGATTGGCGGATTGATTTCGCATGGCGGGGTTGTTGCAGGTCTAAAACCTGTTCTTCCTGGATTTTGCCAATGAGACACAGGAGACGGAAAGGAGAGAGAATCCAGCGTTTATTAGTTTGTGCAAACTAACTGATTCAGCAGGATATTTCCCAAAGTCTGATCCCCCAGTGTTGTCCGCTGAGACTTTTTATATGGTTTACACACAATGAATACACACAGAGTCCAATTAAAAGCCCCCCAAACATCTGTAGAGGATAGCTGGCAAAAACCCACTGGATACTTTTTGCCACAGTGCTCTAGCATACTAGAAAGACTGGACCTGTAATCTTGCTTATACAGCCCTATCTGCTAACTATTATTGTGTCTTCGTGGCCTTCGCCTGCATACATTTTGTTGCAATGCTGTTATCAGCAGAGCTGTTTGTTCTTTAATCTTATGTGATCAGGGGGGTAATTGACTTCCACTACCTCAGAGTGAGCTCCCGTTGTTCTGTCCAAGCTCCTGCCAACATAGCAGTTCGAAAGCATACCAGTGCAAGTAGATAAATAGGTACTGCTGTGGTGGGAAGGTAAACAGCGTTTCTGTGCGTTCTGGCACTCGTCACTGTCCTCCATGCACCAGTAGCAGTTTAGTCATGCTGGCCACATGACCCAGAAAAGCTGTCTGTGGACAAACACAGGCTCCCATAGTCATATCCCATAGTCAAATTCGACTCGACTTAACCGTCCAGGGGACCTTTACCTTTACCTACTGCTGCAGCATCAGTAAGGAGAAACCCTCTCTCTCTCTCTCTCTCTCTCTCTCTCTCTCTCTCTCTCTCTCTGCTGTTACTGTTGAAAACGTGCTTGTGGGCAATGATTTGTGACACTTGGGGTGAAAGACTGGGTGGGTTGGGGAGTGAGGATCAAAAGTGTAAAGTCGCTCATATGCCGCAGAGTGATGTGAGAGGAAGAGAGGCAGTGAGTGTGCTGACCCAGGTGAGAGATGGGGTGACTGAGGCAGTTTGGTTAAGTTGGAGATTATCACTGTTGCTCTCACCACAGGTTAGTAATGCTGGTTTGATTGCAGAGTTCTTGGTTTGTTTAAAGCAGGCATAGGCAACCTTCAGCCCTCCAGACGTTTTGGACTACAATTCCCATCATCCCTGACCACTGGTCCTGTTAGCTAGGGATCATGGGAGTTGTAGGCCAAAACATCTGGAGGGCCGAAGGTTGCCTATGCCTGCTTTAAAACATCTATCTGACTTGTTTTTTCTGGATTCTGTAATTATTGTCTGTTATTATTATTCTCTGTACATTTTTTTTGTATTTAACCTTGGGAGGTTGCAGACTCTTCTTCTCTGGAGGTTTTCAAGCAGAGGCTGGCTGGTCATCTGCCATGGATGCTTTAGTTGAAATCCCTACATTGCAGGCGATTGGACTAGATGACCCTTAGGGTCCCTTCCAACTCTGCAATTCTAGGATTCGAAGATCATTACTCTAGGATTGAAATCATGGCTGGTGCCAGCAAGGGGCGGGGTCAAGTGCTTCCCCAAACATTATTTTTCTTTCAGGGACCTTAACATGTGAGACACAACTTGCCCATGTAGAAATATACTTTTGCCCTGCTGCACCCTGCCCAAATTTATTTTCTTTTGCCATCACTGACTGAAATATTCAGTGAAGAAGGGTTGTAAATATACACATAAATAACAGGTTCCTGAGAATCCTGAATAGCTGTCTGGGAGGTTGTCAGCTGTATCTCATAATTTACTGCTTTGTGTATACCTCTTTCCAGTCAGACTCTTCTGGGAGCTGGCAACGTTACCTGTGTTCCTAACTGGGGCCATTAGTTCACTCATGAGAGAGGCAGTAGAATTTCCTCTGGGGAAGCTTCCTGTTGCTTTCCTGAATGTTGCTGTCTGGGGCTTAACAGGGCCAGCCCTCCCATTAGGTAGCGAGGCAGCTGCCTCAGGCTACTGATTTGGGGCAGGGCTTTTTTTTCATCCGGAACTTGCCGGAATTCAGTACCAGCACCTCTCAGGTGGGCACCATTGCTGTTCTAAGAAAACAAGGGAGGTGTTCATGGTGAGTTCTGGCATCTCTTTTTCTGGAAAAAAGCACTGATTTGGAGCATCATGAAAGAGCAGCAAATCAGCAGTTGTTTAATTTATTAATGCTGCATTTTTAATAACAAGAAAGAGAGAGAGAGAGATGTGCTTGTTGAGGTTTCTGCTATATTTCTTGGTTGGCCTTCAGTGTTATTCACCTTGACTTGAGGGGGTAGTGGCTGGGGGCGTTCAAGCAGCAAAGTGAGGTGCCCCCTCCTCTCCCCAAATTTGTGAGGCTTATACGACTTTTGCTCTGTGCCACGGAAGGCTCATGTTTGGAAAGAAAAATTTATTTGTTTTTAAAAGGCTGCACTGAGTGTGTGGATAGCTTGGAGCCAGAAAAGTAAAGAAAAAGGTCTGGGCTGCTCCCTGAGACTTGGTATGCAAAAAATCAGCAGGAGCAGTTTTTTCAGGGCATGGAGTTCAATCTGCTGCTGATGTCTGCGCACTGAACTACAGTTTTTTTTTTTTTAAAGGCACAGGGCACAACCTTAGTTTAGCAGAATTTTAGTGCTTTAAAAAAGTTAATCTGGTCGCTGTTCATCTGACATGCAGCACCACTGCACACACTTTTTCCTGCAGTTTTTTTCAACAACTGCCAATTTAACTTTCTAGGTTTTTAAAGCACAAGCAAACTTGATGAAAATCATCAGATGCAAACTCAGTAACTTCCCCAGAGAGAGAGAGAGCGCCAACGGAAAACAATGTAGGTGTTGCTATGGGGTTGTGCATAACCCCTGTCAGCCTTAATCTCTACCAGCAAAGTCAACATCAAAGGAGGTGGGTTTTTTGCTTTTTAACAGCTGAGGCCCCTTACTTGAGTAGGAAAGAGATTGATGATGACAGCAATTAGGGAGAAATTAGTGCCTGCAAAAGAAAGAAACTTAATGTGCAACTACATGAGTGCTTTAAGGCAGAATGGTTTCTCGGGGATTTAGATAAAATAAGGGAGAGGAAAACAACACGCACTGTATATGGTAGCAAACCTGCCACTCTGTTGGAGAGGCTTATCTTGAGACTGTGGGTGGTGCAGTAAACTAATTCCTCAGAGTAAAAAACAATTAAATGTGTTTTCTTCCACACTGACTTCTTTATTTCACAAGAGTTAGAAGACTGGAGATTGATTCTGGGCTGAATCCAACAAAGCTAGAAGTGCTTAATAATATTTAACCCTATGCATGCCTCCTCAAGTGCAAGTCTCTTTGAGTCCAGCGGTACTCACTCCCAGATAATGTATTACAGGGGTAGGCAACCTAAGGTCCATGGGCCGGATGTGGCCCAATCGCCTTCTCAATCTGGCCCATGGACGGTCCAGGAATCAGCATGTTTTTACATGAGTAGGCCTTACTTCTGCTTAGACACCTATAGGATTGTCCTGACCCTCCCTGTCAGATGAAGAAAGTGAACTTCCAACTCCAGTTCTGCCAAAGGCTTTAATTTTTAGGTCAGATAGGTACATAAGGCAAGGCACAGATTGTAGAAATTAACAGGTACGTGAGAGTTTAAATGCATGGCTGAGCGCGATCTAAAACACTGATCTAACAAGTGACACTCCCCACACCTTCCTTTTGAAGAGTGGGGCAGACAAAGTTATTTGCATGACAGGCAGATGGTGTTCCAGGACTGGGCAAGCAAATGGGCATCCCTCCCTCTGCATCATCTAAAAGAGGTATGTTCATGCGCCAGCACTGGAGTCTCCCTGTCCATGGTGATGGATGTGGAATTGAGGCTGGCTCCACTTTACTCTCAGCTGCTTCCCCTAAAGGCGAAGGATTTGGGGTGACAGGAGGAGGTAGACTAGGCATATCTGAAGGGAGAACAGTGGGACATTCCCCTGTTATCCCACTGTTATCCAGATGTCCTAAACTGCTATGCCTGTCCCTGGAATCTGAGATCTCTTGTCTGGAATTTGCCACCTCCACCCTGCTTCCCACTCTGGGATACTCTAGCTCTCTGAGCTCCTCCCACTCTTTTCCAGATCTCACTATCTGCTTCAAGACACCACCACCACTTATTTATTTATACCCCGTCCCTCTGGTTGGGTTTCCCCAGCAACTCTGGGCAGCTCCCAACAGAATATTAAAAACACGATAAAACATCAAGTATTCCAAACTTCCCTAAACAGGGCTGCCTTCAGATGTCTTCTAAAAGTCCTTGACATCTGATGGAAGGGTGTTTCACAGGGCAGGTGCCACTACCGAGAAGGCCCTCTGCCTGGTTCCCTGTAATCTCACTTCTCGCAGTGAGGGAACTGCCAGAGGGCCCTCAGAGCTGGACCTCAGCGTCCGGGCAGAACGATGGGGGTGGAGACGCTCTTTCAGGCATACTGGGCCGAGGCCGTTTAGGGCTTTAAAGGTCAGCACCAACACTTTGAACTGTGCTCAGAAACGTACTGGAAGCCAATGTAGGTCTTTTAGGACTGGTGTTATGTGGTCTCGGCAGCCACTCCATGTCACAAGTCTAGCAGCTGCATTATGGATTAGTTGTTTCTGGGTCACCTTCCAAGGTAGCCCCACATAGAGCACATTCATGAGACATGCCCAGGGCTTTTTTCCCCAGCTGGAACTTGCTGGAACTTGGTTCTGGCATCTCTCAGGTGGGCAACATTGCTATTCTAAGAGAACAAGCGTTCATGGTGAGTTCCAGCACCCCTTTTTCTATAAAAAAGCACTGCTTATGCTAAGGACTGTAGCGCAACTCTCTTTAATTTCAACAGGACAGTTAAGCTCATGCAGGTGAAGATTTAAATTTGTCTCATGGCCTATGCATATTATATAAACGGAACCAGCGTAGAATAATTTTTCTCTTTCATTTCATACAGGAACATGTAAAACCAAAATAAAACCAAATAAAACCAAAGCAGGGCACACTTACAAAGAAGAAATGCTACACATATAAAAATATACGGATAAATTCATAAAGCATTACAGTGGCAGTGGCTTTGGTGGCGGCAGAGAGCGGCTAGCAAGAACGTTGCACATGTCTGCTGTGGCGGCAATGGAAGGGGGAAAACAAAACATTCCGGGGTCAAATCAGAAGCCGGGATGGCTTCTGTAATTCCCTGAATATCCTGGGGAAATAGGGACACTTGAAAGGTATGCCATTACCCTTCTAAATCCCCTGTAATCAGCAGCCAGCAAAGAACAGGAAGGGCAGGAAAATGCTGAGCACCATGACCTTACGTTTTAAATTATAAAAGCAAAAAGTTATGTGGGGAGGAAATGTAGCTTGGGCCTTTGATCAATCTGGACCTTAGGTGCAATTTGAACAATAAAAAACAGAACTCAATTTTTTTTTCTGGTCTGGCAAAACATGATCAGTAAGTATGTAGCAATAGGCTTCTGTACATAGATCTGAGTCAGGTGATATATATAATCACTGACAAGAGCTCCTCATGGCAAAAGCCCTACTTTTAGTGCCCGGTACCTGGTACTGATCTGAAGATCTATAAGAGCAGATGGCAATAGAACAGGCTTCCTCAAACTCGGCCCTCCAGATGTTTTTGGCCTACAACTCCCATGATCCCTAGCTAGCAGGACCAGTGGTCAGGGATGATGGGAATTGTAGTCTCAAAACATCTGGAGGGCTGACTTTGAGGAAGCCTGTAATAGACTAACTGCTCATGGCAAGGAGCTAAGGGCACTTGATCACCTTCTTGGAGGCAAGGCAGGCCTGGTTCATACTTCATGCTAAACCATGGTTTGTAATCTGAACCTGGCCAACAAAATGAATTATTAACCACGAACAAGGTGTATTTGTAAGCCATGGTTTGTTGTTGGTTTATAAACCTTGGTTGATGTTAGCCATTCCTTAGTGTTATGTGAAGTGTTTTTAAAAAATCAAAAAGTTAACAACCATGCTGTTGACGAAAAACTCCTCAGCATTTAGAGTGATCTCAGTAATCCTTATAACAGCCATGTATGATAGGCTAGCAGTATCTTCTTACATGTGCAAGGCTGAGACTGACAGGCCCACCTAAGGACATCTAGTAAGTAATGGATGAGGCGAAAATTTCACTTGGGCCTTCCTGACAGCTTGTACAATTACAGGCCCATCCTATACATGTCTGCTCAGGGAAAAAAATTCCCAATTAGTTGAATGGGATTTAATTCCAGATAGGCGGGTTACTATGCTGCGGCAACTGACTTATGAGCAACACAAACGAAGCATTTCCAAATAACTACACTTTTTGCAGAAGGTACATAAGCAGTACATAAGGTTTGGGATAGGGACCTTTGTATAATAGTGTGACTGCAATTTCGAAATGGCTACTAGTGTGCAAAGTTATGCATTCAATTTATTTTAAAGGCAGTTATTCCATTTATGCCCCACCTTGTTTCTGTCCTCAAACACAAGGCAGCATACATGTGGTTGCCAGGCGTCCAACATTCAGCCACTAGCCAGTCCCAGATTTAAGTGTTTTTGTTGTGCGTTGCTCTCACAAACTCATAACTTATGATGGGGATAATTTACTGTTACCCCTGTTTTACAGTTGAGGCTGAGAGGTAGGGTCTTAGGCACTCAAAGCTGATGGTGCTTGAATTCCACTCTACATGATCAAAGGCCAATTCCATTACTAGTACACACTGGCTCCAATCTCTCCCACCCATGACTTGCAAAAATGGTCATTTGTGGCAAATTCTGAGAACGACTGCTGGAGAAAAGGAATTCATGCGTTGTTGTCATCATCATTTTACTGTGTCTAGCTTGGCTTGATATAAAGTTCCATCTAGTTCTGTCGATCCATCTGCTACCTCTTTTGCTATGGAAGAGAACAAAGAACAGAACTATTGCACAAGAACAAAATCTATTTTAACTATCAGACAAGTGTAGTTATCAAAGGGGATGAAAGATGAGTTGCCTCCTCATGATGGCCACCTGAATCATACGGTTATAATGTTTGGGGGGGGGGGCTGAATGGTGCATATTTTTACCATCCAATGTCCTCCCCCCAATTTGCTCTTTGAATGGAGTGATAAACTGGAAGAAAGTCTTTCTGCAACAGTCCTATGTATTACAGTAAAAGATTTCTAAATACCTTGCATTTAGGGCTACATCAAACAAGCAGATTCGCTTCGCCATACAAAAACAAACACATTGATGTTTGAGTTCAGTCCTGAGAAACTGGGTCATCAGAAAGGGTCTAACACAATGGATTCCAGGGCTGTGGTTTTTTTGGTGCATAAGCTGGATTGTAAGGGTTGCCTGATGTGAAGATTGGGTAATGTGAAGTCTGGCGTGGCATTAGTGAATTTATCCCAATGAATTCAAGAGAACTTAAATCACTTATTCTTCAGTTTATATGGTGTTGTGGACTGGACTGCTTGAGCTTCTAGCTGTATTTTTTGTTTGTTTTTAGTTTCAGGTTTGAAATATAATAAATGCACTATAGGATCTGGAATTTAAAAGGTGAAAAAACAGACAAGTAAACAAGCATAAAACTCCAGAAGTATAATCACTTACCTCTCCCAACAACAGCTGGGGAAATTCTCCTGACATTCTTCAATTAGTGTGATGGATGCCTGCTTCCTTCACCATCTCCTAACATATTTGAAAGAGGGAAAAAAAAACATGAACAGCATCACTCAGAGGTTAGAGTCAAAGGGGCATAGCAGAGGAGGATAAGAGTCAGGCCACTGATCCATCTAGCTCAGTACTATCTCCAGGATTTCAGACAGATGTTATCTAGTCAGTGTAGACAAAGCTGAGCTAAATGGATCAATGATCTGACTCAAAGTTGCTCCAGATGTTTCAGGCAGATGTGCAAGTACCCTTTCCCATTTCTGCTCAGAGCCATTCTTCCTTCTTCCCGTATGGTGCTGGAATGATTGTCCTCACTCTGATTTGGCTTCAAATTCCATCACACTGCCCAATCTCATACGTTACATGGCACTGTCATGAAGTCCATTTAGAGTGAGGGCAATGCTGGATGGGAAGTAAAGCTTGCAAGGTCTCCCTGAAAACATCATGAGAAAGGAGAGAGCCCCGTCTGCAGTCTATGAACACGGTGCATTTTCAGCCGTACCCTAATTTCAACATGCAAGAGCAAGAGATCAGCCTTCAGATTCGAATTTCTCCGATTGAACCTGGAAGAACTGGCAGTGGATATGTTCAGTGCCTTCTATATATTCACTTTTCTAGAGGAAAAGAATGCAAAATGACTTCGTCAAAGCACCCCAAAGACCAATTCCATTCCAGATGGCACTCCAGTACTACATTTTATACTTTGTCAAATCTGCCAGATCTTATTCAAGGCTACATGCCCTCAGTTCATGAGATCTGTGCCTGTACTCTATGTAAGCTACACCAGGGGGGAGCCTTATTTATAGGTTTACAAATACCAAACATGGTACATTTGATCACATCAACTGGAGGCCAGAACTATCACATTCTACAGATTGGTTCTGAAAGTGCACAGAAAGCAATATGTTATGAACATTTAATTAGATTATACCCCGTAAGATGCAAAACAGATTTCACATTACACCATAGGACAAAAAGTCTGTCCCCTGCCTAGCTGTTACTCAGATGTGTAAATGTGTTAGGTTTGTGCACCTTGAGAGTGCTAGTGTGGTGTAGTGGTTAAGAGTGGTGGACTTGTAATCTGGTGAACTGGGTTCACTTCCCCGCTCCTCCACATGCAGCTGCTGGGCGACCTTGGGCTAGTCACACTTCTCTGAAGTCTCTCAGCCCCACTCACCTCACAGAGTGTTTGTTGTGGGGGAGGAAGGGAAAGGAGATTGTTAGCAGCTTTGAGACTCCTTCGGGTAGTGATAAAGCGGGATATCAAATCCAAACTCTTCTTCTTGATTGTTTTCTGGCACAGAGGTTTCCTGCTCCCTGCCTCCAAGAACCAGTTTATGCATTTCAGATTCTGTTATGCCAAGCTGGAGATGGGGTTTGGCACAGTCAAATGCTTCCTCATGTAAACACATAGAAAACTAGCACAATTTCTATCTCTTGGTAATGCTCAATTTCTGTGCTCAGGGTTCTCTCCCTTTCACCTCCACGTGGTAAAGAAGACCCACCCTCCACCCTGGAGACTGAAAAGGTGCAAACCAGAAAAAAGTTTTGCCACTTAACTCTGGGCACACCCAGGATGGTTTTGTGCTGTGTTTTGCAGGCCCAGGTCTGTGCTGTAGTGTACCAAACCTCCATACACCTCTCTGCCTCCTCTTACCTCCAGCCACTGAAAGATTCACAAAACTACATGCATCTTTCATGTTGTTGGATATCACTGTGATTTGGTATCTCCCAGAATCTTCCGGTTGCACATTGCAGATGACCAGCCAAGCGTTCGTCATGACTGACACTCTCCTCCGATGTTTCGGCAACACCTCGTAAAAGAGGTGGCAATAACGCTGCCACCACTTCTGCGGGTTGCTGGTTAGGCTGCATGACCTCATGTTAAGTTTCAGAATGAAGTCTTCTCCCGCTCCTTTGATGTGGTGCCACTGGACTTCAACGAAATCCCAGTCAGTCTTTGGGACTTGGACATCAACAGGGATGAATGCCGTTTCATTGACTGCTGCAGTGATGGGGGTCTTTGGCACTTGTATGCAGATGTCAGAAGGTTCACCTGCGTGTAAAAGAAGGAAAACTGACAAGGTTGAAATTGAACTTTCATAGAATCATTGAGTTGCAAGGGACCACAATGGTCATCCAGTCCAACCCCCTGCAATGCAGGATTCTTTTGCCCAACATAGGGTTGAAACATAGGGCATGCTCTGGTCCATGGGGTCACCAAGAGTCGGACATGACTAAACGACTAAACAACAACAAGGGTTCAAACCCACAACCCTGAGATTAAGAGTCTCATGATCTATGGACTGAGCTGTCCCTTTCTAGGAATGTCAAATATGGAAGATTTTCAACAAGTTAATCTGAATTTTCAAAGTTTGATATTAAAAGTTTAGTGGGTTTGTTTGTTTGTTTGTTTGTTTTTAAAACAGCATTTTGCCTTATTATGATTAAGGGGAGATTCAGGAAGCTGCCATCATATGCTAATGACGACAGTAGAATTTTCAGAGTAAGTCGGTGACAAATTCAGTTCTTGCTGCAACTTCCATCTTGCTCAACCCCCAGTTGCCCAATGAGTCATTAGTTCCTTGAAGATGTGAAAAGGTTAGGAAGATCATGAAGTTTTGGATCAAACTGAGCTCGCTGAAGAACATAAAATTATAAACAAACATTCATGTGACCTTGGGCTAACATTTTTACAGGCCGAGGTTGGCTGGATCTAGACACATAAAAAAATAATAATTCAGGAAAACGCATTGTAAAGCTCACAATGCAAAATCACATTGCTGAAGGATCGAACTGTACAGAGCCATCTGGTGTCAATGTTATAACACATTTATAATGCCCCCCTTTAATTAATGTAGCTGAGTCTCTTGTTCTCCCTGGAGAGACATTCTGCTCATTTAAGTATGTTGTTGCAACAGTGGAAACCCAATGAATAATGCCAGAAACCCACAATTTTCAAGGCAGACTATATAGCATTTTTAACATGTTCAACTTCTACAATGTGCTGCACATGGAGCTGCTGTCTTTGAAGAAGCTGCGGAAGCTGCCATTGGTCCAAAATACAGCTGTTAAAACTATTGAATGGGATCAACTGAATGAAACATTTTGCCCACTCTTAAACATTTTTTTACTGGCTGCTGGTCACAGTTCAAAATGTATGTTGAACTTCTTAATGCTTGATGTTAAAGGTTGAGTGGATTCCAGGTCTGGGAGTTGGGAAGTTCACCTTTTATAAATGGGGTTGCATTCCCTGTGGAGCAACAGGTGTACTGTTTGGAGGAGCTCCTAAATTCAGCTTGTCGCTGGAGGCTCAGATGATATCTATGATGACCAGTACCGAATATCAGCTTAAAAAGGTAAAGGTACCCCTGACCATTAGGTCCAGTTGTGACCAACTCTGGGGTTGCGGCGCTCATCTCGCTTTATTGGCCGAGGGAGCCGGCGCTTGTCCGCAGACAGCTTCCAGGTCATGTGGCCAGCATGACTAAGCCGCTTCTGGCGAACCAGAGCAGCGCATGGAAACGCCGTTTACCTTCCCGCCAGAGCAGTACCTATTTATCTACTTGCACTTTGTGCTTTCGAACTGCTAGGTTGGCAGGAGCAGGGACCGAGCAACGGGAGCTCACCCCATCGCGGGGATTCAAACCGCCGACCTTCTAATCAGCAAGTCCTAGGCTCTGTGTTTTAACCCACAGCACCACCCGCGTCCCTTGAATATCAGCTTAGGCTGGCACTATCCCTTTCCTGGACAACAAGGTGTTCATACCCACCCATCTAGCTTCAAAGTCTCCATCTCGGTGTGAGTTGCTGGTTTGCAAGCAGGCACTGGGTCTGGGTGGGTGCAGCTTCTCCCAGCTCCTGAGGTGGCATCTGGTCCAGGGAAAGAGCACAGGACCTGCCTCCTTGCCCTGATTCCTGATTAGCCATCCTAAGCCACTGCTGAGAGCCTTCCCTAAATTCTGGCAACTTTCCTCATCAGGAAAGGAAGGAGCTGGAAGTTGTGTCTTCACACTAGAACCAAATGGAGACAGGGGTTCCATCTGTTCTTGCCTCATCTTCCTCCTCTTTCTCCAGAGTCTACTATTCGGGGATTGAACCCAAAGGCACTGTCATGACAGCGAGGCAGGTGCCAAACAGGCTAAGAACCTCTTTGGAGTGGCGGGCGGCTCCACATCTGTGGAACTATCTTCACAGGGATGCACACTTGGCACCCTATCCAGTTTCAGCAAAATAGCCAGTCATCTTAACGTACTTGTGTGGTATGTAATTCACTGAGAGCAGTCAAGTACAACATTCCTTGTTTTGCTAGAGTGGACATGCATTTGGTCCAGCCAGTTGAAACTTCCTGTTTCTCCTGGCCTGAGCATCCTTCCTTGCATGTGACTAGCAGGTGGGCATGACCTTTCCAGACCTGGTAAAAGGACAAGGCATGGTGCCACACTCTCTCTTTCCCATCTTCCTTTCATCCTGCAAGCTTCCAAGATTGCCAACTGCAGTCACTAGGTCAACCCACATATGGGGTAAACCTATTTCTATATTCTTGTAACTTTAAGCCTTAACCCTGCCTTCACGGATCACACTGTGCTCTGCCTGAGTAAACTTTCTTTTTATTGCTTATGAATAAGACTGTGGTGTCTTTATTCCTTTAGGATGGATTCAAGGGGTCTTTCCAGGAAAATATTAGAACACATTTCAATCTGGACAAGCCAGACTGAATTGCATATTGTCTTAAGAAACTCACAAAAGTTTGCATCTAGTTTTCTGCTGTGTAAAGGAGAATGCACTCTGCTAAGTAAAGAAACTTGTTAACACAAGTTAGGAAGGATATTAATGAACAATATATCCTTTCCTGTCACCCTGAACATTCCTACAACATACCCAGTTTTTCGCTTTATTCAACACTGCTGTTTTAACAACTTGCCTATATGGAGCGCACAAAGATAGGGAAAGCTGCTCTAAGATTTTGCACATCTGAGCTAGTGGCCGATATCGCCGCATCTCAGGGCAATGAATTTCACAGCGTGAAGAAGAAGAGTGATTAATGTTTGTGTTTTTGAATCAAAGGACTCCTGCATCTGATTCGCACCCACCCACCACAGAACTACCGTACTTACGCATACATGAGGCAAAAGCGTCTTTGCATGAATCGTATCTTGGCAGTTTGGAGAGACGTTCGAATGCACTGCTGTTTGGGTAGTCACATTGTTGTGCTGAGTAGATCACTGGATGTGGCAAGGTCACCTGGCTTCTTCGAGCAGAGTCTTGGGAAGCTTGGAAGCCATGGAAGACATTAGAGAACTGACAGCAATTAAGGACAACAGGACAAAAAACCAACCACAAGAAATAGACATGCTGCCTTTGTACAAAATACAGTCCCAATCTTACCCTACTTAGCTTTTTTATTTTTACTTTTTGCTTCCTACTTCCTGTTAGACTTTCAGTTCAGCAAAATGAAGTTTACTAATAGCTCTTGTGAGTTGCTTATATCTCTGTACAGATCACATCTGGGTAAATGGAAAAAGCCTCATTTCCTTAGCAACAAAATATTGCTGTTTTAGAGATCTGCTCACCATCTGCGGTGGGCAGTGTGGCAGCCCCACGTCCAGGACCTTTAGGGACCCTGTGGAGGGATGCCGCCCACGTCATTCTGACTCACCCCACTGCCATGCCCCCAGCTGTCCAAATGGCTCTAGCCATTTGGTTTTCGCCTACCTTGTACCAATCGTCACAACTTTTTAAGGTTAGGCATTGGGTAAGCCTTTGTTTCAGAGAGGGGATGCTCCATTTGACGTATGTTATAGGGCTCCCACTACTGGTGGTTTACCCTTAGTGTGACTCCCTGCAGATGGGAAGAGTCAATATATAGCTAGGTGTCACCCAAGCCTAAGCCAAACCACTCACATCTGTAACCAATAAAGTTGTGGCCTAATTTATCCCATTAACCTAAAATAATTGTGTCCATGTGTTTATTATCTAAAGGAACTCTGGGCCCGGGGCCTTGGCTCGCAATTATTTCTTTATTAAGGATATTAATCTGTCTTGCTTTCCAGTCAATGTTGGCTACCAAAGCAGCCTACACTAAAACATCTACATTATAACAAAAAACCAACAACAAAACATTGTATAAGGAGTAAGTGGAAAGTTTATGACATCCTTTCTGGTCGCAGGCAGCTGATAACATTGGCCAGGTTCTTCCCTTCAGAGCATCCTTCCCCAATCTGTTGCTTTCCATATGCTTCTGGACCACAACTCCCATCATTCCAGACTTTTGGCCATGCTGGAATTTGGGCTGGTGAAATTTGGAAATCAACAGCACCAGGATGCAGAAGCGTGCTCCAAAGGGAGGCGACAAAAGGAACAGCAGGTGGACTGCGGGGTTGGCAGATGGAATAGAAGCACCCACCTACCCACCCCAATATGGATAATACTCTGCTTCCTGGCATCTGAAACCATCTAGGGCAGGGGTCAGCAACCTTTTTCAGCTGTGGGGTGGTCCACCATCCCTCAGACCATGTGGTGGGCCGGACTATATTTTTTGGGGGGAAATGAATGAATTCCTATGCCCCACAAATAATCCAGAGATGCATTTTAAATAAAAGGACACATTCTACTCATGTAAAAACACCAGGCAGGCCCCACAAATAATCCAGAGATGCATTTTAAATAAAAGGACACATTCTACTCATATAAAAACATGCTCATTCCTGGACCGTCCGCGGGCCAGATTCAGAAGGTGATTGGGTCGCATCCGGCCCCCGGGCCTTAGGTTGCCTACCCCTGATCTAGGCTTTTCCGTACAGAAAGAAAGGGCAGAAAGCACTCCAGACAGAAACTGTTCTGCAAGGGAGACTGGACAAAGGCAATATCCCTGCAAGGTAGCAAATGCTTGATTTCTGTTCAGCAAATGAATAGGAACTCTGCCTTATTTATTGCATGAAAGCAACAGTATCAATGGCATGAGGAAGTCCTCTTACAAACCAGGATGACCGGAACAGGGATTACTTACCTGGAAGAGTGAGAATGATCAAAGCCAGTGTCAAAGCAACAATTCCTGCCAGCGAAATGCCAAGACCAATTTTCCACCAGAGAAGATTGGAGGATGGATCTGTGGAATTAAAAGTTCGTGGTGAAGACCACTGAGTGTGCACTGCGGCTGTTACTGTAAGGTAAAGGTAAAGGTACCCCTGCCTGTACGGGCCAGTCTTGCCAGACTCTGGGGTTGTGCGCCCATCTCACTCAAGAGGCCGGGGGCCAGCGCTGTCCGGAGACACTTCCGGGTCACGTGGCCAGCGTGACATCGCTGCTCTGGCGAGCCAGAGCCGCACACGGAAATGCCGTTTACCTTCCCGCTAGAAAGCGGTCCCTATTTATCTACTTGCACCCGGGGGTGCTTTCGAACTGCTAGGTTGGCAGGCGCTGGGACCGAGCAACGGGAGCGCACCCCGCTGCGGGGATTCGAACCGCGACCTTTAGATCAGCAAGCCCTAGGCACTGAGGCTTTTACCCACAGCGCCACCCGCGTCCCGGCTGTTACTGAGTCTGGTACAAAGCGGCAACCAAGACCACAGAAGGATCCAATGACTTCATCGCTCTGTGGAAGACCACATACCCCTAAACCAGCAATGGAAGCAGAATTCCATGTGTTCAGCTGACATCAATGAGGATTTTTAAAATTTTAATGTAGGGATATGTATCTAAGTGTATCTCAAGCAGCTGCAGGTGTGCAAGTATTTGCTCTTGAGCAACAGTTGAAACTGGACTGGCTTCCTTTTTGTGTCTCAGAGGCTCAAACGTTATTGAGCTTTCTAAAATCACATGTACTGGAGATGGTAAACTCTGAGCCTTTCAACCCCAGGATGCTATTGGGACTCATACTATGGCTTGCTGACCTCTCCAATCCTATCATGAGTCGTTCCCTAGACCAGATGGCTGGGAAGTCACCTGCTTTTGATGGGGTTTACACTGCCTCTGAAGGAGCAAGGTTCGTAGCCTGGGGGTACTCCTGGAACCTCTGCTGTTGCTCGAGGCTCAGGTGGCCTCAGTGGCCTGGAGTGTCTTTCTTCAGCTTCAGATGGTGGCCCAGCTATGCCCCTATCTGGACAGGGATAGCCTAACTACTGTTGTCTATGCTCTGGTAACCTCAGGGTTAGATTACTGCAATGTGTTATACGTTATACTGCATCTGAAGATGGTTCAGAAACTTCAGCTGATGCAGAATTCAGCGGCCAGTTTGCTCACCAGAGCAAGACGGTTCAAGCATATTACACTGATCCTGGTCCATCAGCACTGGCTACCAATTAGTTTCCGGGCTCAATTCAAAGTGCTGGTTTTGACCTATAAAGCCTTAAATGGCTCAGGACCGCAATACCTCAAGGACCGCCTCTTTCCATATGAACCTACCCAGACCCTGAGATCATCTTCTGAGGCCCTCCTTCTTGAAAGGTCCAGAGGGTGGCAAGATGAGAACGGGCCTTCTTTGTGGTGGCTCCCTGTCTGTGCAATGCTCTCCCCAGGGATGTCCACCTGGCACCTTCATTATACACCTTTAGACACCAGGCAAAAACATTCCTTTTTAACGAGGCCTTTGGTTGATCTTATTGACATGCAACACCCTTTTAGAATGTGGCTTTTGGGGGGGGGTATTGGGTTATTGCTTTCAGTTTGATTTTATATGTTGTGGTCTTGTTGTGAACTGCCCTGAGACCTCTGGGTATAGGGCGGTGTCTAAGTTGAATAAATAAATAAAACAAACTAATAAATATATTGAACCCAGATTCTTAAAAAAGCATATCACAAATTCTCAAGACCCAGATCTATCCCAATAGCAGTTTAAAAGAACCCTCCAGTAACATCATATTTTCAATATCATAACCTAAAAATCTTTTATTTTTTTTTAAAAATGAACTGAATCCTGAAATCTTGTAAAATCTTGACATTTCCTCAGCTTTTCATTTCAGCTCTGTTGCTTATGCTCATGAAATCAAGGTTATATTTAGGGAGTCTTTTATGTTTTGAATTAGGTCTGGTTTCCTGTGTGCCTGTTAATTTGTATTTGCTTCCTGAGCTGTCATTACCATAGTAATATACTTTCTTGTGGTAATAATCACTGTGGTAATCCAGGTGATCTGGGATGCGGGTGGCGCTGTGGGTAAAAGCCTCAGCGCCTAGGGCTTGCCGATCGAAAGGTCGGCGGTTTGAATCCCCGCGGCGGGGTGAGCTCCCGTTGCTCAGTCCCAGCGCCTGCCAACCTAGCAGTTTGAAAGCACCCCCGGGTGCAAGTAGATAAATAGGGACCGCTTACTGGCGGGAAGGTAAACGGCGTTTCCGTGTGCTGCGCTGGCTCGCCAGATGCAGCTTTGTCACGCTGGCCACGTGACCCGGAAGTGTCTCCGGACAGCGCTGGCCCTCGGCCTCTTAAGTGAGATGGGCGCACAACCCTAGAGTCGGATACGACTGGCCCATATGGGCAGGGGTACCTTTACCTTTACCTTTAATCCAGGTGATCAGGCACGATTCAGTAAGAACATCATCTGGAAATTCTACATGCTTCAGGCAGTTCATATCCAAAACATTTACTCAGGTTAATTAACAGTGGTTTGGAGAGAAAGGGAAAATTCCCGTCTGTGTAAGGCATGGAACAAGCAGAAGTGTGGGCAAGCCGGTTTGTTCCATACCATGGAACCTAGCCATGAATTGTTTCAGCCAGGTTGGGGTTACAATTTCTGAGTAGCGGAATGGAAGCTGTCCTCAGAAAATATCACAAGCACAACTAGTGCAAAGAGGTCTATTATTTTCATTTCTTACATTCACCATCATACACCACACACTAAAAAGAAAGGAAGGAAGGAAGGAAGGAAGGAAGGAAGGAAGGTAGGAGTTCACATCATGCTTTTATGTGTTACTTTTATTGTTGTTGGCCGCTCTGAGCCTGGCTTTGGCTGGGGAGGGCGGGATATTATTATTATTATTATTATTATTATTATTATTATTATTATTATTATTATTATTATTTGCTCCTTGCTCACGCCCTGTATCAATAGGGCCAGAGGAGCCAGTTGTTCATATCTATCACAGCAATGATTCATTTATGTATTTGCCTTAGTGCAGTAACTAGCTGGAACAAAAAAGTGGTACTTTAAGGGTGTTTGGTGTTTAAGGATGCAATGAAACATGACCAGAAATGAAGGTGAGGTAGAGGAGATTCTGGCCAAAAAAAAGAAAAAAGTTTTTAATATGATTTGGACAGTTTAAGTACAGAAACTGAGCACATTTTACCATTATAAAATCAGTGTACATGCTCTCTCTGACATTGTCTGTCTCTTAAGTGCTTAATAGACACACATATCTATTGTGTCTAATCCCCTGCTCATATTTTCAAATTGCACATTATCAGCTTTCCGGCTGCATAACTTTTGCTGCAACTGCACATTCTGTGCACAATTGCACACTAAAACACACCTGATTTTAATGATTTTGTTGAAGAAGAAGAAGAAAAAGCCACACGCACAAAGTTCACTACAAACTCCTTCCAAATAAAACATACAGGCTTCCTCTTAAGAAACTTCCCTTTTAGTCGCAGTGGCTGCTCTCCTTAAAGAAAAAGGGTGGACATTTCAAAGTCAAGTACCTTTGGTTTTCTTGAGAGGTGGTCTTGGGTACGCGTCCCGGGTGGCTGGGTCTATAGCCATGTACCCATCTTCATCCTCCATCTTCAATGTTAGTCGCCTGATGGACAAGACTTCAGAAAAGGGGCTTGCAGGTCCTTGAAATTCTTCCTGGCAGCCTGATGCAATTGTATGTAAACGGGTTTACAAAACCAACTTCCCAGTTGGTGAAAGTCAGTTTCATTTAGCTGGAATCCATTAGTTAAAACTGGTATTGGGCAATGTCTGCAGGGGGCCACCAACTGCTAGTTAGCTGATAGAAGGTGTCCTTTGTGACAAGTTTATGGCAGTCGTGATCCTTTCATCCTCGTCACCTTCCTGCCTGCTGTAGCGAGCCAAACTCCAGGTGCGCAGCACAGCAGTTGGAGGAGAGATCAGACAACTGGGCTGGAAAGGAACGGGAAGAAGAAGCCGTGTGGCTGCAGCTCTTGCATAATCAGTATTTTTAAAGTCACAGAACAAATTTCCAGGCACTGCTTGAATGGGTCTCTCTGTGTGCGCACGCACACACACTCTTGTTGTTTAGTCGTTTAGTCATGTCCGCCTCTTCGTGGCCCCATGGACCAGAGCACGCCAGGCACTCCTGTCTTCCACTGCCTCCCGCAATTTAGTCAAACTCATGCTGGTAGCTTTGAGAACACTGTCCAACCATCTCGTCTTCTGTTGTCCCCTTCTCCTTGTGCCCTCCATCTTTCCCAGTGTCAGGGTCTTTTCCAGGGAGTCTTCTCTTCTCATGAGGTGGCCAAAGTCTTGGAGCCTCAGCTTCATGATCATGTCCTTCCGGTGAGCACTCAGGGCTGATTTCCTTCAGAATGGAGAGGTTTGATCTTCTTGCAGTCCAAGAGTCTCTTCCAGCACCATAATTCAAAAGCATCCATTCTTCGGTGATCAGCCTTCTTTATGGCCCGGCTCTCACTTCCATACATCCCCTTCCATACATTCCCCTTCATGGATCACTGCCTTGCCGTGGTGAAGGGGCTTGAATAACTCAGAGAAGCTATGAACTATGCCGAGCAGGGCGTGCACACACACACACACACACACACACACACACACACAAAATGGGCCCCGATTCCTTGCCTTTTGTGATGCTTCCAAGCATTTGGCATTCAGAGCTGCACCCCTTCAAGTGTTGGGAATTCCATTCCTCCCGTGCTGCAGATGTGTGGGATTGTTACATGTCACATGTCTGTTTACATTCCAGCCCTGATTATTGGAGTCTTGTGAGCGGAAAGGGAGATACGCTGTTTCCGCTCTGTATAGCTATTGCTTTTGCGGTTCTCTCTCCGAGGACAAAAAACAGAGAGAGAAACCATGTTTTCTTTGTTCTGTTACGTTTGATTTAATTTGCAATAAATTGGGACGTGGGTGACACTGTGGTCTAAACCACTGAGCCTCTTGGGCTTGCCGATCAGAAGGTCGGCGGTTTGAATCCCCGCGACAGGGTGAGCTCCCATTGCTCGGCCCCAGCTCCTGCAGTTTGAAAGCACGCCCAAAAGTGCAAGTAGATAAATAGGTACCGCTCCGGCGGGAAGGTAAACAGTGTTTCCGTGCACTGCTCTGGTTTCGCCAGAAGTGGCTTAGTCCTGCTGGCCACATGACCCAGGAAAACTGTCTGTGGACAAACACTGGCTCCCTCGGCCTGTAAAGCCAGATGAGCGCCACAACCCCAGAGTCGTCTGCAACTGGACTTAACTGTCAGGGGTCCTTTACTTTTTTTAAGGCTTAGCTTCTGTTTGGACTCTGCTAGTCATGTGCTCATGTCCTTGGATATGGGTCACATCAGCGTGATGGGAGACCGGAGTGATGAATCCCGGGTGACGCTGCGTTTGGGGGGCACCAGCCTCAGCGTTATCACCCAACATCAAGCACAGCTAATTGATGCTGATAAACCTTCCCTGCCTAATTTTCTCTAAGCCCCTTTTGAAGCCACCCAAACCGATAGCCGACCTCTACACCTTGCTGGAGTCGATTCCATATACAGTGGTACCTCGGGTTAAGTACTTAATTCGTTCCAGAGGTCCGTTCTTAACCTGAAACTGTTCTTAACCTGAAGCACCACTTTAGCTAATGGGGCCTCCCGCTGCTGCCGCGCCGCCGGAGCACAATTTCTGTTCCCAACCTGAAGCAAAGTTCTTAAGCCTAGGACCCTCGTACCTACAGGACCTCCTCCTCCGGTATGCCCCACGGAGAGCCTCAAGGTCCATAAATAGCAACACCCTAGTGGTCCCGGGCCCTAAGGAAGTTAGATTAGCCTCAACCAGAGCCAGGGCCTTCTCAACACTGGCTCCGGCCTGGTGGAACGCTGTGTCTCATGAGACCAGGGCCCTGCAGGATCTGATTTCTTTCCACAGGGCCTGTAAGACAGAGTTGTTCCGCCTGGCCTTTGGCTTGGAGCCAATTTGATTCCCTCCCCCTCTTTCTTTTTTCTTTTTCCTTTCTCCTCCTGTGATGAGGCTACATTTTAATATTTTAATGTTTCAATATTTTAATGTTGTATTTTAATTTTGTTTTTAAGTTGTAATCATTCAACTTGTTTTTATTATTGCTTGTTAGCCGCCCTGAGCCTGGCCTTGGCTGGGGAGGGCGGGGTATAAATAAAAATTATTATTATGATTATTATTAACCTGAGGTAATATTTCTGGGTTAGCGGAGTCTGTAACCTGAAGCGTATGTAACCTGAAGCGTATGTAACCCGAGGTGCCACTGTACAACGCATGAAAAGCATTTTCTTTCGGGGAATCCAGCCTTTGAGAACCTGAACGAGCAGCGAATGCTCAATATGCTCAATGCGCTTCTGTATATCTCAGCTGGCCTCTTCTGAACCAGCCAAGCAGGTAACAAGGGTGGGGCTTTCCTGGCAGCAGGTGCTGAGCAAGTGCCAAGAGGTAGGTGCCCCAAATGCCTTGGGGAAGGGCTGTGGCTCACTGGTAGGGCACCTGCTTTGCACGCAGAAGGTCCCAGGTTTCATTCCTAACATCTCTAGGTCGGGTTGGAGAGCCAGCACTGAGCTAAATGAGCCAATGGTCTGGCTCTGTGTTAATCGACTTACTAGGTGGCGCTGTGGGTTAAAGCCTCAGTGCCTAGGACTTGCCGACCGAAAGGTCGGCGGTTCGAATCCCCGCGGCGGGGTGCGCTCCTGTCGCTCGGTCCCAGCGCCTGCCAACCTAGCAGTTCGAAAGCACCCTTGGGTGCAAGTAGATAAATAGGGACCGCTTACCAGCGGGAAGGTAAACGGTGTTCCGTGTGCTGCGCTGGCTCGCCAGATGCAGCTTGTCACGCTGGCCACGTGACCCGGAAGTGTCTCCGGACAGCGCTGGCTCCCGGCCTCTTGAGTGAGATGGGCGCACAACCCTAGAGTCTGGCAAGACTGGCCCGTACGGGCAGGGGTACCTTACCATGTCCCTATATGATTTGTGGAAAATCAAGGTTGAGAATTCGGTCCTGGCAAATATCTCACAGGCTGCTTGTTTGGTTTCGCCTTTCTATTCAAATGACGGGAGAAGCCTTTAGGTTGCTTCAGTGTGTGGGTGCACTCCAGGTATCTATTAAAGATGCAGGCCACAAAGAGAAATGGAAAACCGAATAATAATAATAATAATAATAATAATAATAATAATAATAATAATTTATTTATACCCCGCCCATCTGGCTGGGTTTCCCCAGCCACTCTGGGCGGCTTCCAACAAAACACTAAAATACAGTAACCTATTAAACATTAAAAGCTTCCCTAAACAGGGCTGCCTTTAGATGTCTTCTAAAAGTTTGGTAGTTATTTTTCTCTTTGACATCTGGTGGGAGGGCATTCCACAAGGCAGGCGCCACTACCGAGAAGGCCCTCTGCCTGGTTCCCTGTAACTTGGCCTCTCGCAGTGAGGGAACCACCAGAAGGCCCTCGGCGCTGGACCTCAGTGTCCGGGTAGAACGATGGGGCTGGAGACGCTCTTATTGGCTCCCTGCTCCAACCTGTTATACTTTAAAACTGACCTTTTTGCCTCTTTGTGGAAACTCTCTAGCTTTGGTAGCTTGTAGGGGTGGCAACTTGCCCTCAGGATTGTGGGTGCCCGGCCCCCCAACATGCAGGCATGGGTGTGTGACGTTGCATGTTTGTGTTGCAGTGGCTGCTGCCGGCTCCTCTTCCTCCTCCTCACTGCAGCCAGTGAGGCACCCTTTTCCATGGGGAGAGGCTCAGACTTGAGCCCCCCCCCACCCGAAAAGGGTGCCTTGCTTGGTGGTTGTGGAGGGCGAAGCTGAACTGCTGCTCTCTCAGAGGCAACGCTGCTGCTTGCTGGCTGGCTTTTCTCATTGACTTTGTGGGTGCCCAGTCTCCACAATTATATTATTTTGGGGGCCCAAGCACTCACAGCCCCCTGGAATTGGCTCCTATGGTAGCTTGCAGTGGTGAAGATTACACAATTCACGTGGCAGGTGCATAAGTCTGCACACACAGGCCAAGGTGAAGGTACAAAACAGACCAAACAGAAGTGTGGGGTGAAAAAGGCCGCACCTTTATTGTCTAGAATGATGTAAGTGGGGTTGGCATTGCAATGGAGCTTTAATAATAATAATAATAATAATAATAATAATAATAATAATAATTTGTATACCGCACAATACTTGCAGATCTCAGGGTGGCTCACAACATAAAATCACGGTAAAAATGCATAATAAAAACTTCAAAAGAGCAGCCCAAGAGTGGTTATTATTATTATTATAAATTCTAAATTATTATTATTAATTAAATTTGTATACCGACCTTCATTCATAGATTTCAGGGCTGTTCATGCTGCCTGAGTTGTTGTTGCCATGGATATTTGCTTACATATGATAGCAATCACTGTTGTTATCCAAGTGATCCGGTATGATTCATCCATTCAGAAATCCCTATCTGGAAATTCTACCTGCTTCAGTCAGTTAGCGTCCAAAACATTTACTCAGGATAATTAACAACAGGGTGGAGAGTAAAGGAAAATCCCATCTGTGCAACTCCACAAGATCTCCTGAATTAAATGAAATTGGATTTTTCTAGCAGGGTGTAGACAGGGAAAAGAAATCAGTGAGTTTTTATTTAGGTCATTGAAGTATTCTAAGATAAATGAACACAGTGTGGATGCATAGTCATCTGCAATAGTCACACATAGGATTCCATTCCATTTGAACACTGTTCATATTATGTGGAAGCAGGGCTTTTTTCCCAGGGGGAACGCACAGGAACTCAGTTCCGGCTCCTCTCAGGTGGGCACCATTGCCATTCTAAGAGAATGAGGGAGATGTTCATGGTGAGTTCTGGTGCCTCTTAACTGTGGAAGCCTACAGGGAAGCAACTAATGAGCATCTAAAGGTGGAGCCAACTTCATATATATATATTTCAAATTTACATTTTGGAATATTTGTTTAAACAACCTTAAATCAATGACTTCCCTTCTTCTCTTTCCGTGGTTCAGTTTGCATACCATACATCCCGGCATACTCTACATCAGCTAAACCATTCAGTATTCCATTGTTACATCCATCAAAACTTATTTACGCTGTTGAATTTATCTTAATGCTGCCAGCGTTTTCAAGTGTACACAATTTTCACCCATATATTCAATAGGCATATGTGCTTCTCATTCTCTTCCATAGCTGTCAACTTTTCCCTTTTCTTGCAAGGAATCCTATTCGGAATAAGGGAATTTCCCTTTAAAAAAAGGAAACATTGACAGCTATGTTCTCTTCTTCTATATGTTAAATCTGATAGCTGCGCATATTCCACCAGTTTAAGTTGCCATTCTTCTTTGGTTGGAACCTTGCTCATTTTCCATTTTGGGACTAACGAAACACGGGCCGCAGTGGTGGCATACATAAATTTTTTTTTGGGACACCTGGGAATTTCTGCCTGAATTATCCCCAACAGAAAGGACTCTGGTGTTTTTTTGGGGGGAGCAGGCCAGGAGCACAGTCCCACCTCCCAGTAATTTCATGCACCATTTGGGCAGATGAGATTTATGTTGATTTATGTTGCAACATTTACCACCCACCTCTTTGCCCGACAACAGCCCCGCCTTCGAAGATGGCCATTATTAAATGAAAACTTATACACACTAATAAGATACTTTTCGAAGATGACTTATGAAGGCTGTTGGGGTGAAGGGATGCACCAGTGTTGGGAAAATGTCCTTTTCCTAGGACCTCAGAGCAGACCCAGGAAGTAGGCGATGCCACACTGAAGAACAGATTCCTTTACAAGGGCAGAGGAAACACTGTGTGGCACTTAGAGGCTTGCACACATAGCAGGAGCATCACCCTGGTTATTCATCACACAGAGAAGAAGAAAAATGGTGTTGCAACTTGTTTATTTATTTCATAAAATGTATACACCGCTTGACTGTAAGGAGAAACTTCAGTGCAGTTTACAAAGAGTTGTTCAGAGGTGCTTCTGGGGCTCAGATTTTTCTGAACAGATTGTTTCTGAATATAAGGAACTTGCAAGTTTTCCAAGCTCCTGGAAAAGGAAGATTGTAGTCGGAAACATGCAGAGTCTATGTAACAGCCTTGTCTCAGTAAGCGCTGGAACCTGCCCTCCTAATTCTTTATGTTCTCCATGGCACTTTCCCTTCTGCCTGCACAGTGCTTGCAAAGCTGCGGGGTCCACAGTGACCATTCGTGGACGGAAGTTTGTGCTTTCTAGATTCTCTCTGTTATTTAAAAAAAAATTATTTTCTTTTTTTCTTTTTAAAGTCCTTTCTCTCACTTTCAGCAATTTTGCTTTGGGATTCGAGGCTGTTTCTTTCCTCATAACGGGGACCTTGGGACGTGTTTGTGGTTTGCAAAGAGATCTTATGACAGCGCTGGGGATTCTAGGAACCTCTGGCTTCTATTTTTTTCCTTGGAAGTCAACCCAGTTGGAGGTTTTCAAGTCACCATTGAGAGCAGACATGGCTGGGAGGAACTGGCTTTTCATCGAGTCATTCTCCATTTCATCAAGCGGCTATGGGGAATTCCCCATCTTCTGACCTCATCCCATCCCCCAGGAAATGATAACAAGTCAACTGCCTTACTGGGTTATTAGGAATCTAAATTAGATGAGGATTACAAGGAATTTTGCGTACTACAATGTATAAACAACAAAGGTGGAGTCCAGTTTGTACTCTTGTGCAGAAACAGGGAGCCCATGCCCCTCAGCTGTTGCTGAACGTAGAATAAGAATAATAATACAGGCAGCCCTGTATCAGGAGGATTAAACACTTGATGTTTTTATTATGTTTTTAGATATGCCATAAACCACCCAGAATGGCTGGGGAAACCCAGCCAGATGGGCGAGGTATAAATACAACAACAACTATTATTTTTACCCCACCCATCTGACTGGGTCGCCCCAGCCACTCTGGGCAGCTTCAACTCCCTGACCATTGGCCAAGTGCCACCTCAGGGCTGCTAAAGGGGGCCCGCTTATGCCTTATCAAAAATGAAGAAATGTGTCACCAGACAAAGAGGATACTGATTTGCATAAAATTGCATATAGGTGCAAGTTTAGAAATTTAAATTGAGAAAGGTAGGTAAAAAGGTAAAGGACCCCTAGACTAAGGTTAACAGATTTTTTTCAATGAATCTGGGGACACTTTTCAACTTCAATGGATTTTCTATGGGGACTGATTTGTAAATCTGGGGACTGTCCCTGGGAAACGGGGATGTCTGGTAACCTTACCCTGGACGGTTAAGTCCAGTCAAAGGCGACTATGGGGTTGTGGCGCTCATCTCGCTTTCAGGCCGAGGGAGCCGGCATTTGTCCACAGACAGCATTCCGGTCATGTGGCCAGCAGGACTAAACTGCTTCTGGCACAACAGGACACCGTGACGGAAGCCAGAGCGCATGGAAACACCGTTTACCTTCCTGCCACGGTGGTACCTATTTATCTACTTGCACTGGTGTGCTTTTCAACTGCTGGTTGGCAGAAGCTGGAACAGAGCAACGGGAGCTCACTCTGTTGTGGGGATTCAAACCGCCAGCCTTCTGATCAGGAAGCCCAAGAGGCTCAGTGGTTTAGACCACAGTGCTACCTGCTCCCCTATTAAATTGAGAAGCATTACACCTTGCCCTAGTGGGGAAGACTGGGAGCAGGTGATCCATGTCCCTGCTCAATCTGCTGTGCAGGTGAGGACTCTGTTGATAGGCTACTTCATGGCCCCTGCTCCTCTTCCTTCTTAGGGCTCTTTCTCCTTCGAACAGACAGCCCTTCAAATAGAGGACGTCTTCAAATAGAAGCCTGTCCTCCATAGGCTGATAGGACTTGGAGCCCAACACCTTATGAGGGGCTACAGGCACACCACCCCTAATCTGGATGGAGCATCATTTGTTAGTCATGTATGGAAGCCCACTAGAGCCTTCATACACTTCCTGCTCCCTGTTTGGAACAAGCACTTAGCAGGTAACTAAGTATACCTGGCAGGTTGCAAACACTGTGGAGGCCTGGTGTTGGCACTGGACATGAGTAAGCCTAGCATCTGGGCCCTGGATGGCTTTCAAAGTCATCAAGTAGCTCAAACATTTTGCAGCTTGACCAGTATTCCTGTGCAACTGTATGTTGGGATAAAAACCAGGCATTTATTCAGAATGTCAAACAGAACTTCAAATAGCACTTTTTCTGTGTGGGTCTAGTAGACAAGTAGCCATGCCATGAGTGATACCTCCTTAGTATTTATGAGTCTGTGGTTGAGTGGCTGGGCTATAAAGTATATTCTGGTATGAGAGCCTTCCAGAGCTATAGAGTATGGTTTCAGACCCTAGAAGAACAGCATTGGGGTGCTCCTTTCTCTCATGGATGGACTGTGAGCTCCCCATTCCACCCATAAATCAAGAACCAGGCATGGACCTTTTCCCCAGAGAATTTTGCTTTCGGAAAGGTAAAGAGATGGGCATCAGTATCACCGTCAAAAAATCCTACCAGGCCCTCCGAGTAGTCCAGGGCAACCCGGATCCTACTTGGGTGATGGCATAAGGACAAATTCGTCCTAGGATTGTCAGTAATTGACTGGTACTGCCCATCAATACGCTGTACCCCCCAGTACCCTCCCTCTGGTGCAAGGCGAATTGCCCCATTTCTGTTTGCATCTTCCCTCACGATTCCCACACCCCACCAACTGCCCCCTTCCACCACTTCCACTTCCCAACAAAATTTCCCCGAGTTGATGCCCTGGTGGCTTAGGACGCTCGCCATCACGTCATATCTCAAGGGACCAGCAGACACATTTTGCTTCATGCCTCTCCATTTCACACTCTTCAGATCTTCTGATACGTAGAGCTGGGGATGAGCTGTGCTTGGATCCAGAGTCAGATTGGCTGTGAAGAAAAGAGCAGAGAGAGGGAAAGGAGTCATAACCCATTGCACGTTGGCTTGCTTTTATCAGCCATTTAAGAAATAATTATTATTATTATCAGCCCTCCGGTTAGAGGTCAACATGAACTTCCGTTTATCACTCCTAAGCTGCTGGTGGTGGGTGGGGGAGGGAACCCACTTTATTAACAGTCCTGGAAGCATGTAATAATCAGGTCATAATTCAGATTTTTATGAAAGTGATACTAGGTTCTCTAATATAAAATAAAAGTGGGACATGCAGCCATCTGTTTCAGTGTGCAGATGTCCTGCTCTGGGTTGCAATCAGCCAGTCAGTATTCTGTGTCCACTGAGCAAGCAGGGCCAGATTTACGTATAACCTAAACAAGCTATAGCTTAGGGCCCCACTCTCTTGGGGGCCCCAAAGAAAATTAAAGGAAAAAACAACTGGATGTACATTTCCAAAATATAAGATAAAAAAAACCTACATACAACAACAGTGTTTTGTGTTGTGTAGGCCCCATATTAGGTCCATAAATTACCATATAGCATATATTCAACACAAAAAACAGCGACAATTTGTTGCTGACAAAGGACAGCTGGACATATAAAGGGCCCCATCACCTTCAGTAGCTTAGAGCCTCATCAAACCTAAATCCGGCCCTGCTCAGGTCTCATTATTTTATTTTTTGTTCCCCTACTTGGAGTTCCCCCAAGCCCTCTTGTGCATGGATGGGTTTGTGACATTATGGTGTACATTTGGAGTATGTTATTGGCCTAAAGGATGGTTAAAGGCTATGGTTTATAGTGTAAGACAACAGTCATACAGAGAACATATAGTGGGATGGGGTGGGTGGGGCTTCAATAGTAAAACATTAAGCTTCAAATAACTTGATTTGTTCTCTCCTCACCCCCTAAGCTTTGAACTCCAGGAGGTCTGACTACTACTACCAATGTTAAGACTAGGGGCTTGTCCACACTGGAATGCTCCTGAATGGAGGAGGGTAGCTTTTTCAGGAAGTCTATTTCAGGTTCACTTAGTTTCTCATTTTCCTAATCATGTTCTGCAAAATCAGTCTGCAAATTTCTTAAAAATGAAACAAGACAAGTCACCGTGAAAATTCAAAAGTGAATTTCTCCTAATATACGTATAGTTTTGTGTGCAATTTTGCCTATTCAACACAACTTTGCAAAGCAATTCTCCCTAATATAACACATTTTCCTATTTGTTTGCTAATGTATGCATTTTTAGACACATAACTTTGCAGGAAAACTGCATTGCAAACTTCAGAGAAATGTAAATTTTGAAGGACGGCTGTATTTTGGTTTGCATATTGCTTTGGAAAGTTTGCCTTTGAATCCAAATAGAACTCAATTTCTCCTTTATCTCCAGTGGTGACCAAAACTTTGAACCTGCTTTTTAAAATAATTTTTATTCTGTCATCATGGGCAGCTGCCTCCTCTGCCCTAAATGTTATGAATCTCTCTATGCCTTCCCTGCTTCATCCCAATTTGGATTTTGCCCAGAATGCTCTCTCCAACCCAGAGGAATCCAAAAGAGGTAGAAAGAAGACCACTCCTACCTTACACATCTAGGGGATACTAGCCTAATTTCTAATGTTAAGTGGCAATTCAGGGCTGATCCACATTGCCATTTGCCCTGCTGCTTTCTCCCAGGAAAACCTGTGGTGTAGCACAAAATCAGAACTAATGGCAACCGGGTTTTCTTCAGGTTGCTGTTTGTTCTGATTTAGCACTAAAGAGTGGGGGGAGGCAGCAGGGCAGAGGCAGAACTGCTTGGATCCATGGGTCACACAGAAAACCACTTGTTTTCTAGGCAAAGGGCAAGTTGAAGTGTGAGTGAGCCCTCAGTCGCCGGAGGAAAACGCCTGTAAGAAAAAGCAGAGGGACAAGCCTTGTTTTACTATCAACTTTCAGACTCATGCTTCCATTGTTTGCAGACTTCTCTGGTAAGCCATGCTGAACACGGTGGGACTTTTTGAGTAACTATGCATGAAGTTGCATTGTCAGTGACTTCAGTAAGTCATGAGGCTACTTTGGGTTCAGTTTAACTTCCACATTTTATAGATTTTTTAAACCAACAACAAAGAGAAGCAAATATGTAGTTCCGGGCTGGGGGTTACCTGTTGTGCGCGTCTTATCCGAGCTGCAAGGGACACATCTTTTCAGGCAACTCCGGATCTGGTTGTGTGGAGGTTTGTTGGCAAAAATGTCCTGGGAAACTTAGAAAACAGTTCCACTTTAGAGAATTTCCATCTGTTTACAAAGTTCTCAATTTGTTCTCATTGAGAGAGTATTGTCGAAAACTCATTATTGGCAGAATCTGTATTTATTGTTTTTTCTTCTTCTCCTTAATCCATTATTATTTTATTCACATAATATACATTCTTTATAACAAACAACTCCAAAATGAACAGAGAACTCCAAAATAAAATCATATGTAACAAAACCGTAAGTCTCGTGTTTTCATTTACACTGATCTCCTCCCTGATACCTTTACTTGATATTTCTTGCTGTTTTCCTTATAGAATCTTTATAAAAAATTAAATTTCTTAAATCTTATACCAGTCTTTAGCAATTTCAATTAACCCCTTCACCACCCTCCCCCACAGCCCAGTCATTCCCTCCCCCCGTGTGCGATCTTCTTTACCTACTATTATTTTTGTTATTGTTGCGTTACTCACTTTATTTGTAATTCCATCCTCAATATATTATTATCCTATCTCCTTGCACCTTTTAAACTTTTGCATTGTATTTATTGTTGCTGCTTTGAGTTGTGGGGTAGAAGAGACAATCCCTCAACATTTAACAGTAAAAAAATTCAACACTAAGGGCTGTACCCAATGTTGGTTGAACTCAGAGTAGATATTTGAAATCAATGCACATGATTAGCTAAGTTCCATTAATTTCAATGGCTCTCCTCTGATTAGAACTCAGTTAGAGACAACCATAAATTTGATTGGCTTTCCTGCCTATGTGGGGATTAGGGACGAGTATGCTCTATTTCTATGCTATGGGACGAGTATGCTCTATGTCTATGCTATGGGACGCGGGTGGTGCTGTGGGTAAAAGCCTCAGCGCCTAGGGCTTGCCGATCGAAAGGTCAGCGGTTTGAATCCCCGCGGCAGGGTGCGCTCCCGCTGCTCGGTCCCAGCGCCTGCCAACCTAGCAGTTCGAAAGCACCCCCGGGTGCAAGTAGATAAATAGGGACCGCTTACTGGCGGGAAGGTAAACGGCGTTTCCGTGTGCTGCGCTGGCTCGCCAGATGCAGCTTTGTCACGCTGGCCACGTGACCTGGAAGTGTCTCCGGACAGCGCTGGCCCCTGGCCTCTTAAGTGAGATGGGCGCACAACCCCAGAGTCTGTCAAGACTGGCCCGTACGGGCAGGGGTACCTTTACCTTTACCTTTATGCTCTATTTCAGCTTTACTGGCATTCAAACATACTGTTGTATGTGGATGATAACAAAGGAATGAAGAAAGAAAGAAAAATCTGAATTTTGATTTAGTATGCATCTCCCTTGAAACAGACAATTACTTTTCAAGCATTCCCCTATAAAATATGCATTATAATAGTAAGGTAAAAGGTAAAGGACCCCTGGACAGTTAAGTCCAGTTAAAGGCGACTCTGGGGTTGTGGCGCTCATCTCACTTTCAGGCCAAGGGAGCCGGCGTTTGTCCACAGACAGCTTTCTGGGTCACGTGGCCAGCAGGACTAAACTGCTACTGGCGCAACGGGACACCATGATGGAAATCAGAGTGCATGGAAATGCTGTTTACCTTCCTGCCACAGCAGTACCTATTTATCTACTTGCACTGGCGTGCTTTCAAACTGCTAGGTTGGCAGGAGCTGGGACAGAGCAACGGGAGCTCACCCTATCACAGGGATTTGAACCTCTGACCTTCTGATCGGCAAGCCCAAGAGGCTCAGTGGTTTAGACCATAGCGCCACCCACGTCCTATATAACACACAGATGCACTGCATAATCCAATTTGAGCCACATAATTGCACCGGGGGGAAATGGATGTGGAACCTTCTGCATTGCTTCAGAAGTTGATGGGTTAGGAAACTGGCAGCACCATGGGTGGGTGGTGAGGAAATTGACAACCCCAGAACACTTTAGGTATCTGGGCAATGGGATAAATATTATTTTGCTCCAAAACAAAACTTCATTTTATTAATATTTGGGAAAAGCAAGGGAGAGCTGCTTGGTTCCAATTCGCATATATATCACAATTGTGTATTCATTGCATGACACCCCCCCAAAAAAAATCCCACCCCTCACATAAACCTGAAAGCCTTACGTGGAATCTTCTTACTTGGAAGACTAAGGAAAACAAGAACAAGGATCAGAGCAACATTCCCTGCCAGAGCAATGCTGAAAGCGACTTTCCACCAGACATTCGAGGAAGAACCTGTAACATTGAAGGTAGAGACGAAGTCCAGCGTTAGTTTCCCTCTGCCTTGCATGACAAGTGGGGTGGAGAAGGGTATTTGTCATCTGTGAAGTTGGGAGGGAGGCAATTTTCTGCTGCTTTTGGAGGGTGGGAATATAACACTGCCCCCTTGCATTTAAAACATTTATTTTATTTTATTTTTTAAATGAGGTTCCAATGAAGAAGAGAAGAGAAGAGTTTGGATTTGATATCCCGCTTTATCACTACCCTAAGGAGTCTCAAAGCGGCTAACATTCTCCTTTCCCTTCCTCCCCCACAACAAACACTCTGTGAGGTGAGTAGGGCTGAGAGACTTCAGAGAAGTGTGACTGGCCCAAGGTCACCCAGCAGCTGCATGTGGAGGAGCGGAGACACGAACCCGGTTCCCCAGATTACGAGTCTACCGCTCTTAACCACTACACCACACTGGCTCTCGCACCACACTGGCTCTCAACACCACACTGGCAATGAAACATCAGGAACAACTTTCTGGCAGTAAGAGCTGTTCAACAGTGGAACGGACTCCCTCTGAAGGTTGTGGAATCTCCTTCAATGGAGGCTTTTAAGCAGAGGTTGGATAGCCATCTGTCATGGATGCTTTAGCTGAGAGTCTTGCATTGCAGGGAGGAAGTCTAGAGGAACCTCGGGGTCACTTCCAGCTCCACAATTCTACGAAATGTTTAAATTTTGATTTTGCAAAGCACCCAGATCGCTACGCTGCTGGATGGGCTATTTATACATTTAACAAACAAGCGTATCAAGCAAGCAGATGTTGACCCTGACATGCTCTTTGTCACCCCTGTGGTCCGATGGGAGGAAGTGCTCCATAATCAGGAAGAAGAAAAAGATGGAAAGCAGTAGTTTTGACACCCGCCCACAGCTTCCCCCAACAAGGGTATTTGCCTGAAGACATAAGGAAATTAAGCTGTGTGCTATTGTGTATTTTAAAAGCATGTGAAGTGTAAACTAGACATTTTCCCCACTCTTCAGTTGCTACACTATTAGGAACCAACTACTCAAGAACTCCTACTTTGAAGAGTTGTGCAAGCTGGCACAAGTTACCTTATTTTTTGCCCTATAAGACTCACTGTTTCCATCCTAAAAAGTAAGGGAAAATGTGTGTGCGTCTTATGGAGTGAATGCAGGCTGCGCAGATATCCCAGAAGCCAGAACAGCAAGAGGGATTGCTGCTTTCGCTGCACAGCGATCCCTCTTGCTGTTCTGGCTTCTGGGATTCAGAATATTTTTTTTCTTGTTTTCCTCTTCCAAAAACTAGGTGCGTCTTATGGTCTAGTGCGTCTTATAGAGCGAAAAATACGGTACTTGGGGGATAGATTTGAGACCCTTGTTGGAAACAATGAAGCAATCATTTCATTCGGTGGGACTGAGCCATGAATCATTTGAGGTGGAAATGGCAATTTCCAAATGAGCAGGTGGCAAGTATATCTCAGAAAGACACCTCTCACACAAGTGGCAGCAAAGGTTGATCTACTTCAGGGATAGCCAATGAAATGCCATCCAGATACTGTTGGACTACAATGCCCATCATCCCTGACTACTGATGATGCTGGCTGGGGCTCGTGGGAATTTGTAGTCCAGCAACAACTGATGGACAGCTCCAATTTCTTTTTAAATTGTCCCCAAAGACGCAGAAACCTGACCAAAGCCAACATTCTATTGTCCACAGAAACCCTATTTGCATGCAGACTGGTTGCCCTTTTTTAAAAAACAAAAATAAAGGAAGAATAAGTTAAAGAAGTAATGATTAAATGGTCAAAGGACTTTGGTTATACCATTCAGATGAACGCGTGGGAAAATTATGGACTAAAGACCTCAAGTTTAAAGGGGGGGGAACTGGATGTACATTTCCAACATATAAGATAAAAAAAAAAGAAAATAAAACCTACATACAGCAACAGTGTTTTGGGTTGTCTAAAAAGTAAAGGTAAAGGACCCCTGACAGTTAAGTCCAGTTGCAGACGACTCTGGGGTTGCGGCGTATAGCATATATTCAACACAACAAACAGCGACAATTTGTTGTTGACAAAGGACAGCTGGACATATAAAGGGCCCCATTACCTTCAGTAGCTTAGGGCCTCATCAAACCTAAATCTGGCCCTGCGACACCACCTCATTGGAAGAACGGTGTGCTCTAAATGCAACAAACCAACAAATAAATCCCATTGAAACCAAGAGAACTAGTTAGTCACAGTTAAAGCCCTGTTGTAAATACCATTTTTTTTGCTAGATGAGATGAAGACACACTTAAAACGTTGCCACACACACATATCAAATGCAAAGCACATTCCACATTTTAACATTTAAGAGGTGTGTGTGTGAATCCACTGGAAGAAGTTCATAACAACACTTCCTAAATCTTGTTTACAGGTGATGGTTAAGTTACTGCAACCGCTGCCCTGCTTTTTTGCTTTATTTGTAAAGGTAAACTGAGAGATTTTTTTTCAAACAATACCTTTGGTGCACTTGGGAAGTGGTGCGGAGCGCTGTTGCTGGCTTTTCAGATCTATTTGCATATATCCATCTTCATCTTCCATCTTTCCGAGCCCTTGTTAGCTGCCGGCGCAACACTCTTTAAATAAGGAATTGGCAGTTCCTCAAGGTTCAGAAAACAGCTGGCCTGTGCAATTATGGAAAGTTACACAACCAGGCTTGCGGTTTGCCAGTTTCATTCAGCTGGAGTCTGACAAGTTTATTTCTTAGTTAAAACTTCCTGTGGGCATCGGACGTCTCTGGGCCCAAATCTGGCCTGCAGGTTCCATTTGCTTCTCCTTCCTGATCTGCTCTGGCGGAGCAGGAATCGAGGTGTGCATCACAGCAGTTGGGGAAGAAGTCAGATGACTGGATTGGGAAAGGATCTGGAGGGAGGGAGAAGCTGTGGTACCTGTACTTCCTGCTCAATCAGCTACTGATACAGAACACATGTCCAAGTTGTGAACATGCAACACGGCACTGTTGGTGACAGAACGGTCCTTGATCATGTCAGCTGCTGTACTTCCCTTTGGATATCCCTCTTTTGCAGTGACTCAAGCAGCTGCAGCTACAGACTTCAGATCCTTTACCCATACAGATTATGGGCTTATCCACACTTACCTTGCCTCCAGTTTTTCCAGGCATGGTCCATGCTTCAAAGACCTGTGTCCAAGCACCCTTCCTGCCCCCCGCCCGCCCACCAGAGCTTTTCACATAAAAACCGGCTTTCTATAACTCAATTGGAATAAATGTCAATTCATACAGAAAGAAGAGACAGTGGAAGAAGACTGGAATGTAGATGCTATTACTATCCTAGCTGATGTGATGTATGGAAGTGAGAGCTGGACCATAAAGAAGGCTGATCGCTGAAGAATTGATGCTTTTGAATTATGGTGCTGGAGGAGACTCTTGAGAGTCCCATGGACTGCAAGAAGATCAAACCTCTCCATTCTGAAGGAAATCAGCCCTGAGTGCTCACTGGAAGGACAGATCCTGAAGCTGAGGCTCCAATACTTTGGCCACCTCATGAGAAGAGAAGACTCCCTGGAAAAGACCCTGATGTTGGGAAAGATGGAGGGCACAAGGAGAAGGGGACGACAGAGGATGAGATGGTTGGACAGTATTCTCAAAGCTACCAGTGTGAGTTTGACCAAACTGCGGGAGGCAGTGGAAGACAGGAGTGCCTGGCGTGCTCTGGTCCATGGGGTCACGAAGAGTCGGATACGACTAAACAACTAAACAACAACAACAGAGTTGGAAGAGATCCCGAGGTTCATCTAGTCCAACCCCCTGCAATGCAGGATTGTCAGCTAAAGCATCCATGACAGATGGCCATCCAGTCTCTGCTCATAAACCTCCAAAGAGGTTTGCACCCTCCTAGACCGTTTTTGCCTGGCTCAAATGTATACTTGAACTACAATAATATTTCTTGCTCCACCCACTTTTACCCCTAGCCCCACCCACCTGTCAGGAACGAGCCAGCTCCAAGTGGAACTTTACAGCCAGCTGCAGAATACGGGAAGGAACAGAGAGGTTTAGATTTGAGGCAGGCTGAGCAGAGGCCAGAGCTGCCGACATCAACTCCCTCTGACCTTGTACGCCAGTTTCCGAGGAAACAGCTGAGAGCAGGCTGGAAGACAGGATCATGGCAATGAAAATAATAAATAGAGTTGGGGTGATAACACAACCCTGTATGCACCTGATCCCACTGTGAATGGTTCACTTTGAGAGCCATTGTTATCTGCGATTGTTGCTGTCATATTACCATGGAGGAGCTGAAAGATGTTCACAAATTTATCTGGGCAGCCAATTTTCAGAAGGACAGATGGGGCGAATTTTGTGGCATGGAATTCCATTATGCATTCTAGGCATCTTGGAGGAATCTGGCACTGGGAAACTTACCTGCATAGTGAATGCTCAGAGCACTTCTGCATGAGTGAGCAGGCCACTTCTGAACCAGCCAAGCAGGTAACAAGGGTGTGGTTGAGTTGGGTGGCTGCCTGCCTAACTGCGATTTCCTGGCAGTGCAAATGGAGGTGTGAGTAGCTTAATACCAGGATCGTGAATTTTCACGGTCTGGTTGGTCGATTCATCCTTTAAACATTGCAAGATTGTAGCAGCTTTCTTTATGTGTGTAGGGCAACTATGGAACGGTACGGGAGCAGGAGGTAGTAAAATGAACAGGAAAGGCTTCCACTGTCCTCATCCGAGATATTTACATGTAGGAGTCACTATTGTAATTGAGTATCGAGGGATAATGTGAAGCTTCCTTTCTAGAAACTCAGTACAGTCATACCTCAGGTTATAGACGCTTCAGGTTGCATTTTTTCGGGTTACGGACCTGCCGAATTACTGGGTTACTTCCGGATTTTGACGGTCGTGCATGTGCAGAAGCACTAAATTGTGCTTTGCGCATGCTCAGAAGCATTGAATCGCAACCTGCGCATGTACAGACGCACCGCTGTGGGTTGCGAATGCTGCGGGTTGTGAACGTGCATCCCACATGGATTACATTTGCAACCTGAGCGTCCACTGTATGCTATTTTCCTGATTATGAAGCTAGTGCTTCAGTCCTGTTCTCTTTCACACTGCAGCAGCTGGTGCATTATGGAACTGTGGCTTTTGGACTGATATGCCACCCTTAATTTCATTCACACCAGTGGTTATGGTGTGGCACAACAAGAAATTTAATGGACAATGTCACTACCCCCCCCCTGCTTTCCACGCATGTGGGCTTCTGTTCCCCCAGGATTCACCCTTGGAAATTGGCAGGAAAAAAACCTGCATGTCAATAGTGAAGGTAAAGGTAAAGGGACCCCTGACCATTAGGTCCATTTGTGGCCGACTCTGGGGTTGCGGTGCTCATCTCACTTTACTGGCCGAGGGAGCCGGCATACAGCTTCCGGGTCATGTGGCCAGCATGACTAAGCCGCACGGCAGCACCAGAGCAGCGCACGGAAACGCCGTTTACCTTCCCGCTGGAGCTGGAGTATTTATCTACTTGCAGTTTGACGTGCTTTCGAACTGCTAGGTTGGCAGGAGCAGGGACCGAGCAATGGGAGCTCACTCCATTGCGGGGATTCAAACCGCTGACCTTCTGATCGGCAAGCTCTAGGCTCTGTGGTTTAACCCACAGCGCCACCCGTGTCCCTGCATGTCAATATACCACCCCTAATTTTATCACTTTATTTAATGGGGTGTTGCAAACACACACCCCCCAAAACAATGAGTGCTGAACTTCCAATTCATTCCACAAGTGGCTTTTATGTCATGTGACGCTAACGCTATGGAGGATGGATGGTGGCTAATGGATCGAGGTTGAATCCTGACAAGACAGAAGTACTGTTCTTGGGGGACAGGGGGCGGGCTAGTGTGGAGGACTCCCTGATCCTGAATGGGGTAACTGCGCCCCTGAAGGACCAGGTGCGAAGCCTGGGAGGGCGCTACCTTTGAAGGTGACTTGGAAACTACAACTAATCCAGAATGCGGCAGCTAGACTGGTAACTGGGAGCGGCCGCCGAGACCACATAACACCGGTCTTGAAAGACCTACACTGGCTCCCAATATGTTTTCAAGCACAATTCAAAGTGTTGGTGTTGACCTTGAAAGCCCTAAACAGCCTCGGCCCAGTATACCTGAAGGAGCGTCTCCACCTCCATCGTTCTGCCCGGACACTGAGGTCCAGCACCGAGGGCCTTCTGGCGGTTCCCTCACTGTGAGAAGCCAAGTTACAGGGAACCAAGCAGGGGGCCTTCTTGGTAGTGGCACCCGCCCTGTGGAACACCCTCCCACGAGATGTCAAAGAGAGCAACAACTACCAGACTTTCAGAAGACATCTGAAGGCAGCCCTGTTCAGGGAAGCTTTTAATGTTTGATGCATTATAGTATTTTAATATTTGTTGGAAGCCACCCAGTGTGGCTGGGGGTATAAATAAATTATTTATTATTATTATTATTATTATTATTATTATTATTATTATTATTAAGGCCATTCTTTATTTCTGTAATCCACCCACCAAGGAAACCTATGTGTTTTTCCTAAAGAAGTAGGCAGATGTGGATAATAGCTGGATTTTATATTTTGGAAAATGGGAGCCCGGCCATTGTGTGTTTCATCTTACCAACAGTCCATGGTGCAACAGGAAAACCCCACAGAATCTCATTTGAATGTCTGCCTCGACTCCCACACAAGACTCCGTAACATCAGCCAATACCAAGGCTTTCTTCCTCCCCCCCCCCTTTATTTGGATACAATAAATTCATAGACTGCAAACACAAATTGTTTCAGAGAGGTGTGCCTATTAAAAACAAGACGGTGTTGCAAACAACAGAGATAAAAATCACAAATCTTACAAAGAGTTCTTGGGCAAATTAAAAACTTGCATGCTGTTTTGTGGCATTTGCGTTTGCCTGGTAAAGGAATTACCGTCATGTCAGTTTAGGGATATGAAGGACGTTCCTGTATGATAGCTCTCCAGGCCATATACTCCAGGCTTTGTACACACTAAATCATGGGTAGGCAAACTAAGGCCCGGGGGCCGGATCCGGCCCAATCGCCTTCTAAATCTGGCCTGTGAACGGTCCAGGAATCAGCGTGTTTTTACATGAGTAGAATGTGTTCTCTTATTCAAAATGCATCTCTGGGTTATTTGTGGGGCCTGCCTGGTGTTTTTACATGTGTAGAATGTGTGCTTTTACTTAAAATGCATCTCTGGGGCATAGGAATTCGTACATTATTCTTCTTTTCAAAATATAGTCTGCCCCACCCCCCAAGATCTGAGGGACAGTGGACTGACCCCCTGCTGAAAAAGTTTGCTGACCCCTGTAACTAAACCTTTAAAGCACATTTGAAGCACATCAAAGAATTCCAGGCACAGTAGGTCACCCCTCACAGATACAATTCCTTGCATGACGTTAAGAGACGAGAGTGCCCATAATTCTTTGAAGGCAATGCGTTCTGAATGTGATTTAAAGGTATAGTGTCCACAGAGCCAGAGAGCGATTTGAGGCCCTTGAACAGTAGGGTCAAGAGACTCTGATAGCATCAAGACAGTGGTTCATAAACTCTCCCCCCATCCCCCATGGACAGTAAGAGCAGTTCGGCAGTGGGACAAACTTCCTTGAAAAGTGGTGGACTCTCCTTCATTGGAGGTTTGTAAACCTTGGGGTCATTTCCAACTTTACAGTTCTATCATTCTGTGACACCTTGAAAAGTGCTGAGGGTCTTGGCCAGCCACTTTTTCTGCCTGTTGTGGCAATTGCAAGTCCATAGAATTCAAATCGCAATACAACACAGCATAAACAGCCCTCCCTCCCAAAAGTGCGTCCCATCCCATGACACCCCACCCCTGTTCTGCCCCACCCTGCCACCATTACACCCCCGTTCTGCCCTCTTCCGGGTCCAAAAGGACTCACATGTCGGCAACCATGCATCAGTTGGACGTGCCCAAAATAGTCACCGCCTGTACAGTATAAGAAACAAAAGAAGCTATAATCAACAGGACTATTTGATGTGGTGGATATTCCACCAGCCGTCTTCAACCACAAATCCAGATAAATGCTATGGACCACCTGAATGAAGATCATGGACCACAGCTTGGTAACTCTTGATTAAGATGCTCCTTTCTCTCATGGATGGACTGTGAGCTCCCCATTCCATCCCTCAATCAAGAACCAGGCATGGACCTTTTCCCCAGAGAATTTTGCTTTCGGAAATGTAAAGAGATGGGCATCAGTATCACCGTCAAAAAATGCTACCACGCCCTCCGAGTAGTCCAGGGAAACACGGATCCTACTCGGGGCATGGCACAAGGACAAATTTGTCCTAGGATTGGCAGTAATTGACTGGTACTGCCCATCAATACGCTGTACCCCCCAGTACCCCCCCTCTGGTGCAAGGAAAATTTTCCCATTTCTGTTTGCAGACTCCCTCACGATTCCCACACCCCACCAATTGCCCCCTTCCACCACTTCTACTTCCCAGCAAAATTTCCCCGAGTTGATGCCCTGCTGGCTTAGGACGCTGTCCAACAAGTCATATCTCAGAGAACTACTGTTCACACTTTGTTTCATGTATCTCCATTTCACACTCTTCAGATCTTCTGATATGTAGAGCTGGGGATGAGCTGTGCTTGGATCCAGAGTCAGATTGGCTGTGAAGAGGAAAAAGAGATCTCAACTTTTGGGGAAGGTTCTCAGGCAGGGTGGAAGGAGAAAGAACTTGCCCAGGTGAAGACCACCTGGTGGAAACCCTCACACATATGGTTCTTAATTTAAACTATATGCTGATCTCCGCCAGCAATTTCTAGATCAACTCTGCATCCCCAAATGGAAAACAGAGTTGGAGGTCATACATTTTCTATTACTGGGGAATGATCAGGACCTCACCAAGTTAGTGGCTAAATATCTCTACAGTGGTACATCGGCTTACATACGCTTCAGGTTACAGACTCCACTAACCCAGAAATAGTACCTCAGGTTAAGAACTTTGCTTCAGGATGAGAACAGAAATCGTGCTCCAGCGGCACGGCAGCAGCAGGAGGCCCCATTATCTTCAGGTTAAGAACAGTTTCAGGTTAAGAACGGACCTCCGGAACGAATTAAGTACGTAACCAGAGGTACCACTGTATTTGGTTTTTTGTTGTCGAAATACACTGCAGACGTCTGATCTCCCTGGAGACCTAGAGATATGACGATAGACTGCTCTGCCTCCTTTCTTTTAGCAAATGTTTTGTGCCACTGGGGAAGTGGTAATTCTGTATTGATTTATTTTGGATGTTTGGATGTGATGCCAATAAAGGTTTGATGATGATGATGTTATTCAGTCCCTATAACCAAAGATCAAAAAGGAGGTTCTTTAATTTGCCCCAGTGGGTAAAAAGATGGTGACCAGGCAAGAGAAAATATGTTTGGAAAGACCATTTTTAATAAGCAGAAGATCAACTAATGCATATCAGAACTCCTCCAGACCTCCTTTTCTATTGCATGTTCATGATTAGTTGTTCTCATTGTAGTATTGGCTATGCAATTTTGCTTTCAATGTTTGACTTACAAAAGTTTTGTTGCTGAATCCCCCTGGAAAAACAAACAAAGCCACCAATCTCAGCTGGGGCAGAGGCAAACTAGGATTAAAGACTATTGCTTGACTGCTTAAAGATACAGCCACATATTACAGTGGTATCTTGAGTTACAAATGCTTCAGGTTACAAACGGTTCAGGTTACAAACTCTGCTAACCCGGAAGTAGTTGTTCCGGGTTGCGAACTTTGCCCCAGGATGAGAACGGAAATCACACCTCCGGTTAAGAACAGTTTTGGGTTAAGAACGGACCTCTGGAACAAATTAAGCTCGTAACCTGAGGTACCACTGTATTGATACATCAGGGTCTGTAAATTACCCAACTTTAAAAAGCTAGGACTCAAAAACTTCTGCCTCTGCTTCCCTGCCATCCCCTCTCAACTCTCCTGCACTTTGAGGTCTGAATAAAAACTCTCACTATTGGTTTCGCCCACCCATCTTGAATCTTAAATTGCTGCATGAGTGTCAAGAAGTCATTGTGGTATTAAGTGAAAGTTTTCATTATGACTGGAGCCATTAGCAGAGGGGTAGGGAACATCAGGCCCAGAGATCAAATGCGGCCCTCCAGGACTCTCTATGTGGCCCTATAAACTCCGCCAGGCCACACCCCTCACTTGTCCCACATCACAACCTGAATGTTTGCCTGTCTGGAATATTTCCTTGAACTCTGATTATGCCCCTTGCTTCTCTGGTTGGAGGATAGTTGTGTGTCTGTGTCTGTGTGAGAGTGAGAGTGAGTGTCCGGGCTGGCATGATTTATTTTTGATAAACCCATGCTGGGTCTTAGTAATCACAGCATCCTTTTCTAAATGCTCACAGACTGACCGTTGAATTATCTGTTCTAGGACCTTTCCTGGTATCAGTGTCAAGCTCACCATTCGGTAGAAGAAGAAGAGTTTGGATTTGATATCCTGCCTTTCACTCCCCTTCAGGAGTCTCAAAGCGGCTAACGTTCTCCTTTCCCTTCCTCCCCCACAACAAACACTCTGTGAGGTGAGTGGGGCTGAGAGACTTCACAGAAGTGTGACTGGCCCAAGGTCACCCAGCAGCTGCATGTGGAGGAGCGGAGATGCGAACCCGGTTCACCAGATTACGAGACTACCACTCTTAACCACTACACCACACTGGCTCTCAGTTACCTGGGTCTTCCTTTCCCCCCCTTTTGAAGATGGGGACAACATTTGCCCACCTCCAGTCTGTAGGGACCTCACCTGTTCTCCAAGAATTCTCAAAGATAATAGACAAAGGCTCTGAAATTACATCTGCAAGCTCCTTTAGTATCCTTGGGTGCAGCTCATCAGGCCCTGGAGATTTGAATTCATTTAAAGTAGCTAGGTGTTCCCTTACTACCTCTTTTCCTATCTTGGGCTACAGCTCCCTCCTTACATCATTTATTCTGTTATCACTAGGTTGGTTATCACTTTCCTTTTGGGTGAAGACAGAGGCAAAGTAGGCGTTAAGTAGTTCTGCCTTTTCTCTGTCAACCAATAGCATTTCTCTGTGTTCCCCACACAGAGGACCTACCACTTGCTTGTTCTTCCTCTTACTTCAGACATAGCTGAAGAAACCTTTTTCATTACAGTGGTACCTCGGGTTAAGAACTTAATTCGTTCTGGAGGTCTGTTCTTAACCTGAAACTGTTCTTAACCTGAAGCACCACTTTAGCTAATGGGGCCACCCGCTGCTGCTGCACCGCTGCTGCACGATTTTTGTTCTCATCCTGAAGCAGAGTTCTTAACTTGAGGTAATATTTCTGGGCTAGAGGAATCTGTAACCTGAAGCATATGTAACCTGAAGCGTATGTAACCCGAGGTACCACTGTATTTTTAACCACTCTTGCAAGCCTGAGTTCATTCTGAGCTTTAGCCAGCCTGACTTTCCCTCTGCAACTGTTGGCTACTTGTGTATACTCCTCCTTTGTGATTTCCCCTTTTTTCATTTCTCATACATGTCCTTCTTAACTCCCAACTCATCTGTAAGCTCCTTATGCAGCCACACCAGTTTCCTTAGATGCCTCCCACATTTCTTTCTTGTTGGTATTGTCTGCATTTGGGCCTTCACTGTTTCTCCTTTTAGAAACTCCCATCTTCTCATTGAGTATTTCTGACCACGGGATCACACCCAGTAGCTCCTTCAGCTTTCAGAAATTGGCCTTCTTAAAGTCCAGAGTGTGAGTCTGACTACACTCAATTTTCCCTTGCCTCTGTATCCTGAAACCCAGGAGAACATCATCACTTCCTCCCATGTTTCCAAGTACTTCCACTTCATCTATCAGTTCCTCCCTATTGGTGAGGACCAGGTCCAAAATAGATGATCCCCTTGCTGGTTCTTCCACCTTCTGGGAAATGAAATTGTCAATGATGCAATGGAGGAATTTGTCAGACCTTACACTTTGAGTCCCAACAGATATTGGGGAAGTTGAAGTCCCTCATGACTACTATTTCTCTCCTTTTTGAATGTTTGGTAATCTCCTCTAACAAGGCATCATCTGAGTCTTCAGTCTGGCTTGGCAGTCTTTAGCAGACACCCACAGTAAGATCACTTTCGTTTCTCTCTCCTACAATTTTACCCATATACTCTCAATCTGCTTTTCATGCTCCAGTTCATAGATTTCTCCACAAGTGTGCATGCACATCCTTTATGTACAATACTCCTCCTCCTCCCTTCCTGTTTGGCCTATTCCTTTTGAACAGGCTGAGGTTCAAAGAAGAACCAGAGAACTAAAAAACACCTGGTGGATAAGAAAAAGCTCAAGAGATCCAGCACTTAGCCAACACTCATGATGCACAGAGTTTCTTTAAAGCCACAAAGACCATCTATGGGCCAATAAATCATGGCATATGCCCTCTACGCTCAGCAGACGGTATCACACTTCTAAAAGATAAAGAAGCTATTGCACTGTGCTGGAAAGAACATTACCAACATCTCCTTAACCGCAACTTCCCCATAGCTGCTGAGGGCCTCTCACAAATTCCGCAAAAACAAATTAGAGATGAGCTTGCAGTATCTCCAAATCTGGGAGAGTTGTGTACATCTATTAACCAAATGAAAAACAACAAAGCCAGTGGACCTGATGGGATACCTGCCGAAATCTTCAAAGTGGGAGGAATTGAACTTACAGAACAACTTCTCAAGCTCATTGAAAAAATATGGGAAAGAGAAGAAATCCCAGCAGACTTTAGAGATGCCAAAATTATCAATCACTTTAAAAAAAGGTGACAGAACTAATTGTGGAAACTACCAAGGCATCTCTCTATTAGCTGCGGCTGGCAAAATTCTTGCAAGGATCTTAGCAAACCGTCTCATAACAATATCCAAGGTGACCCTTCCTTAATCCCAAAATGGTTCTTGGCCTTCTAGGGAGACAGTGGACATGATTTTCACCGCTCAACAGCTTCAAGAAAAATGCAGAGAGCAAAACCAACCCCTGTATATGGAGTTTATTGACCTGACTAAGGCTTTCAACACTGTAAATAGTAATGCCCCGTGGTCTGTCCTTCTGAAAATTGGCTGCCCAGATAAATTTGTAAACATAATTCTGCTCCAATATGACAGCAACAATCGCAGACAACAATGGCCTTTTTTTTTTAAAGGGCTCTGCTGTTTAATCCACACAGTTATAGGAGCATCAACTGCAGCTACAGTAAGCCTGCCTGTCATATTGCATGATGCGGTCCAAGCCACAAAAGCCAAATTATGCTATCAGACCAGACTGACATTCAAACACATCCTCCTATGTCTGCAGAAGAATGGGACCATAGTGGCTTGGGGTGTGCACAGGTATTGTCCACAGAGCTAAACCGGCGTGGAACTGATACCGTCCTATATCTGCATTTGATGAGTGGGAGAGAACTGAGAGTGGGCACTACACTCAGAAGCTGGTTACCATAGCAGTGAACAGCGCCATCAAATATTGCATTGAAAGCTGGCTGTCAACAGAAAGGAACAAGAGATGTCCTAGCAATGCGCTCACTGTGGGTGGAGGGAATTTCTAAGACACTACCAATTCAAATGAACATTTTATCCATTCCCGGCCCTTAGCTGGGTCACTTCTGCACCTGGAGTTGAGTTCTGTATCTGGTGCCAAAGTGGTTAGATATAATGGATGCATCTGAAGTACCAAAAGGTCAGGGGGTTACCTGTCACGTGGCTGTTAGCTGATCTGCAAGGGATGCATTTTTGCCGGCAACTCTGGATCTCATGTGGATTCGTTTTCTCAGCAGGAACCTTGGAAGCTTCTTAAAAATAAAAAAACTCAACGTCAGAGCAAGGCTGTGGTCCATTGCAGTCATGCAGAGAGCTCTTCTTATGCATAGGTGTCTATGCATAGAATGTCAGTCTATTATACAAAATATATCTTCATATCTAAGGTGGTGCCCACAACAGAACTCTGAAGCACATTCAAAGCATGCACACCGAAAAAGGAACCCTGGGAGCTGTATAGTTTACCACCCGCAGAGATACAATTTCCAAGCACCCTCAACAGACTACAATTCCCAGGATTCCTTGTGGTGGAGGGCTGTGCTTTGAATGTATAGTGCTGTGAATGCAGTGCTATTTTGCTAGAAAAAGAGGTGCTGGAACTCACTATGAACACCTCCCTTTGTTCTCTTATAAGGGCGATGGAGCCCACCTGAGAGGTGCCAGAACTGAGTTCCAGCTGAAAAAAAGCCCTGCGTAAATGTATGGTGTGTATGGAACCCCGGTCATAGACCTACAGAGGAACATGGAGAGGATTGGCTAGGAAATAATAATAATAATAATAATAATAATAATAATAATAATAATAATAATAATTTACTTATTACTTATCTGGTCGGGCCTCCCCAGCCACTCTGGGTGGCTTCCAATATTAAAAACACAATAAAACATCAAGCACCCCCTTTTGTTTTCCCTTATACAGCAGTACCTCGGTTTACGAACAGTCCTGTTTACGAACTATTTGGTTTATGAACTCCGCAAAACCAGAATTAGTGTTTCGGTTTGTGAACTTTACCTTGGTCTACTAATGGAAGCCGAAAGGTGGAAGGGCACCGGCGGCGGGAGGCCTCATTAGGGAAAGTGCGCCTCAGTTTAAGAACGGATTTCATTTAAGAACGAACTGCTGGAACGGATTTAGTTCATGAACCGAGGTTCCACTGTACATGGGATCTGTTTCCCTTTTTTGTTTGTGACTCACCATGTTTGATGCACATATAGTTATGTACTTTTTGAACTTCCAATTTTTTTTAAAAAAGAAAAGAACAACCATGCCAAAGCAAAACAAAAACAAAAACCTTAAAAGCTTCCCTAAACAGGGCTGCCTTCAGTCTTCTTGTACATAGTAGGCTGGCATTTGGATGTTAGCCCTGGCTCCTATTTTTAGACTGCATGATGAAACTGTACAATTACCAGACAAAATCATGAAGATCAAAATGCACTTCAGAGCGACGCTCGCTGCCAGCAAAACCCCAAAAACGATTCCAGGCCAGAAGAACTTGGAAGAAGAAGGATCTGTGGAGAACCAAATGGTGTGAAACTCAACAATACAGAAAGTGTACACGAAACCTTTAGCGGCCAATTGAGAGCTTTCATGATCTAAGCGCATGTGGTGATGTAACTTGGTCTGAAGCTGAAGTCGGTCTGCATCTGGTTCGTGACTGAGCGGAAATAAGCAGCCTATAGTCATAGTACATGGGGCCACTACAGACAGTGCCAAAACTGCATGCTCTGCTACCGGGGGTGGAGAGCAGGCAGGGGTGTGGCTGGCCACCTGCGAGGGCTAGGCATGTGTTTGGGGGTGTGGTGTGCCGCCTGTGGGGGTATGGCACCCGCCGCCTGGCAAGTGTTATGGGGGGCCACCGCGATGGCACCCTACCGGAATAGTGGTGCCAGGGGCAGTCCGCTCCCTCCGCACCCCATTCCTCCTCCAGTGACTACAGACCCCACAGCCAGCAGGATCCCCAGAAGGTGAGCTTTTGTTTCTTAAAAAAAAAGCATCTGAACCTCCTAAAAAGAACGTTACGAAAGCATGTATGAAGGTCGCCTTCCAAGAAATTTCTGTGAAATGAAACAGTTCCTCCCTTTTAGTGTTCTTAGCCAGTGAGTCAGAGCTGTGACTAACAAGTGTGTGCTTTGGACACCAGGCAACAGAAGTCCTAAAGAGGTCCTTAAGAGCTGCTGTCCCTACCCACCAGCTGCGACCCTTTTGTGCAATTCTTCTGCGTTTGTTTCATTTTCTAGTTCTTGGAATCTCAGTAATTTGCCTTCCTTCCGCCCGCCCCCCAGCAACCAGGATACATATTTCCTCCGGTGGCCCAGGGGCCAGATCCAGCCCAATCACCTTCTAAATCTGGCCCATGGACACATGAGTAGAATGTGTGCTTTTATTTAAAATGCATCTCTGGGTTATTTTGGGGCATAGGAATTCATTCTTCTTCTTTTTTCTTCCAAAATATAGTCTGGCCGCCCCCCACAAGGTCTGAGGGACAATGGACTGGCCCCCTGCTGAAAAACTTTGCTGACCCCTGCTATAGCTAGCTACATCTGGGACAAGTAACTTGCTCTATGCTCACCTCAGCTGAAAATAAACAACAGCCATGACCCTTCTCCTCCTCATTTGTCCTTCAACTTCTCACTTGTCTGTCAAGTACTTGCCCTGTGCCTTATGTTTGTTTTTCTGTTAATTTATTTACAAAATATTTGTTCTGAAACTTAAAAGAAAGGCTAGCTAGCTACATCGGTTGAAAACCAAAAGCAATATTTAGAATATTTTGATCTGTACCTTTGGCCTGAGCACGAGGCGGAATTGCAGGCAACTGTCCTCTCTCTGGTCCAGTTGTCCTTTGCTTTTCATTCGCCATGTTCATCAACTATTTGATCTGACTTATTCGCTTAAAGAGCACCACCCTCCAGAAAAGGAACTAATGATTCCTCAAAGCTCTGAAAATCTGATAAACGTCAGGGAAGAACCCACGCAGGAAGTGGTCATGCAACCCTTAAATTCAACTCTTTTCGGGATGAGCCAACCTCTGACATTTCTCACTGAAATTGCTCGGTTATACAAAATTTAAAGGGATATCATATTACTTTAAACCAGGGTTTCCCAAACATAGGTCTCTAGCTAGCAGGACCAATGGTCAGGGAGGTGGGAAGTGTAATCCAAAAACAGTTGGAGATGCACATTTGGGAAACCCTGCCTTAAACAGTCATGGTTTCCTCCAAAGAATCCTGGGATGTGTAGTTTGTTAAGGTTGCCAAAAGTTGTTAGGAGATCCCTATTCCCTGCACAAAGCTACTATTCCCAGAATGATTTAACAATCGATCCCTCTTCCCAGAGAACAGGGCTGGCCCTACCATTAGATGGAGTGAGGCAGCTGCCTTAGGCAAGAGACTTGAGTATCATGGAACTGCATCAATTTTCAAATTTAATTTCATTGTGTTTAATTTTTCACTCCCAGAAAGACACGCTTGTGGGATTTTCTGCATTATGTGCCAAAATAACTTGCTATTTTGCACCTTGACTTTAAGAGCAGAGTGGGAGGGGTGACATTTTTGTTCTTCCTCAGGCAGCAAAAGCTTGGGCAGCCATTACACCAGAAGTCCTTTTCTGGATGTTTCCTTCTTTGGAAGTCAACTGATTGGCTGCAGTGAGAAAGTGGCACCTTCTCTCCATTCAGTTGGTACCGGAATGGGAAAAACGGATTTTTTCCCCATTCACCCAGGTTTTTCCTTTGTGGTATGTAGAGAGGCTGAGTTAATTTCACATGCTATTTTTATCTAGCTGCTTCTGGTTTCCAGTTCTGCTGCTCATTTAATCATTTGTTTGGTGTTATTTATCTATTCATAGTGGGTGGCGCTGTGGTCTAAACCACTGAGCCTCTTGGGCTTGCCAATCGGAAGGTCGGCGGTTCAAATCCGCACAACAGGGTGAGCTCCTATTGCTCTGTCCCAGCTCCTCCCAACCCTGCAGTTCGAAAGCACAGCAGTGCAAGTAGATAAATAGGTACTGCTGTGGCGGGAAGGTAAACGGTGTTTCCATGCCCTCTGGCTTCTGTCACAGTGTTCCCTTGTGACAGAAATGGTTTATTCATACTGGCCACATGACCCGGAAAGATGTCTGTGGGCAAACGCCGGCTCCCTCAGCCAGAAAGTGAGATGAGCGCTGCAACCCCATAGTTGCCTTGTGACTGGACTTAACCCTCCAGGGGTTCTTTAACTTTACCTCACTTAATTAATTGTTGTTTGTTTCTTATTAAGATGATTTAAAGCAAAACATAACAAAACCACAAAAACAAGTCATGAGATGCCTTGAGACCTGTGTCTAAAAAGAAATAAATAAAATGACGGCCATAAACTTATTTTGACAACCGTGAATGTGATCTATAATAAGCAGATTTAAAATTGTGATTTTATTTTTTTAAAAGTGGTATTCATCCTAGGGTGATGCTTTGTTTCTAATCCACTTCTGGAATACTTTTTTATTCAAGAAGATAGTCATAAGATGAATATGGCAGGGAGTCAGGAGCAATCTGTTGGTAAAGGTAAAAGTAAAGGTAAAGGACCCCTGGACGGTTAAGTCCAATCAAAGGCGACTATGGAGTTGTGGCGCTCATCTCTGCTTTCAAGCCGAGGGAGCCAGCATTTGTCCACAGGCAGCTTTCCTGGTCATGTGGCCAGCATGAGTGAACCGCTTATTGGCACAATGGGACACCATGATGGAAGCCAGTGTCTGCGCACGTGTGGGTTGCGATTCGGCGCTTCTGCGCATGCACGACCGCAGAAACCCGGAAGTAAGCCTTTCCAGTACTTCCGGGTTTCGGCAGTCCGCAATCCGAAAAAACACAACCTGAAGCATCTGTAAGGTATTTTATTGATGAAAAAGCAGACACTTTAATGTATTTCCTGCAGATGGCACTGTCGATCTTAACACAGTGTGCATCTTTAAGTAAAAGACATTTAACTAATTTACCTCAGTCAGTGCCCGTAAACCTGAAATCTGTAATTCAATATGATGTGGAGGAAGAAAAGTATTTGAACTATAAATTGTAGCGCTTTCAGGTAAGATTGTTCCTTATCTACTTCAGTTTATACAAGGTGGTTAGGATCCCAACCACCCACCTATACCTCACTAAAATAATAAATCAGCTTAGCAGAAATCATCAAGCCATCTGCTGTCTGCTTTGGTAATGTAGCATTTGATATTCTGGGTTGGGTGGGGGTTGGCTTCCCATGTGAGTAAGTAAAAAAGTTAACCATCTATGTGAGTGTTTTCACATTCCAGTCTTTGAGAAGGTTTCACTCCCCTCTTGCTTTACCTCAACCTTAATCTTTGCTTTTCAACATCAGGTGCTCTTTTGTATTCAAATCAGGCCTGAGGACAATGATGTAGCATTTGGGAAGGAAGATGCAGCCCAGTAACCCACCACTGGAAGCCAAGATGGAGAAGATCTGCACAGCCACCATGTACTTCCCCTTGGTGCTCAAGTAAGTTGGCACAAAGGAGACCCAAACACTGCAAAACACCAACATGCTGAAGGTGATAAACTTGGCTTCATTGAACCCCCCAGGGAGTTTCCTGGCTAGGAAAGCAACTGTAAAAGAGATGGCAGCCAGAAGGCCCATGTAGCCAAGGGCAGAGTAAAACATAGTGATGGACCCTTCATTGCACTGCAGAATTGTTTGTCTGGCCTGGGAATCCATGTCCAGTTCTGGGAAGGGGGGATATATTCCGATCCAGGCAATGCAGATGCCAAACTGAAAGGCAGAACCAAAAAGGACAATCCCATTTGCCAAACTCTTTCCCACCCACTTGCTAATGCTGTTCCCTGGTTTTGTGGCCATGAATGCCAAAACCACAGTTATAGTTTTTGCCAGCACAGAAGAGACGGCGACCGAGAAGATGGTGCTGAAGATGGTTTGGCGGAGAAGGCAGGTGACCTTTTGAGGCTGGCCAATGAACAGAAGGCAAGAAAGAAAGGAAAGCAGGAGAGAAGCAAGGAGGATGTAAGTGAGGTTTCGGTTGTTGGCTTTAACAAGTGGAGTGTCTTGGTATTTAATGAAGATTCTCAACATAGTGCTTGTGATTAGGCACAAGAGTAGGGCAAAGAAAACCAAGGTAACCCCCAGTGGTTCTTCATAGGAGAGGAAGACTATAGTCTTGGGGAAGCACTCATCCCTCTCATTGTTTGAGTATTGATCTTCTAGACACGCAAGGCAGTGATCTGCATCTGAAAGAAAGAAAAAATATTTCAATACCCCAAACATCAAATATTTTCCTTGTTAAAACATTCCGTGCAAAAATGTAGCATTTTCTTTTTGTAATAGTTTTATTCAATATTCTCTCTCTCATTGCAGTTCCTAATGAACGTTTCTCATGGATACAGCATGAAATCAGTTTTCTGGAGCCTGTCAGATCTAGGGAATCAGGAATCAGAGGATCATAGCTGAAATGCAAGGAAAATAGTTACATATCAGATAATGGACTGGTGTTGAGCTGGATACGGTCAAGACATATGCTGCAGAGTGGCTGGGAAAACCCAGTCAAATGGGCAGGGTATAAATAGTAAATAATAATAATAATAATAATAATAATAATAATAATAATAATAAGTCAGAGCTGAAACAAGGACTACTTGAACCATATGTTTTGACAGCCCGGTCCTGTGACGCACTTTGTTGTGGAAGTCAAAGTTAAATAGTACTAGAAGCCAGGCCCTTATACCATTGCAATATTGTGGGTAGCAGTGCTGCACCAAAACTCATGGGAAAAGCATGATGGGGTTGGGACAAGAGATTCAGTTATGAAAATGACTGAGGCATCTTTCCAAACTGATGGAAAACTGTGACCGTAAACCACTAGTACCATGCATCGTGGTCAATTCATACATTTACACATCATTTTATGTGTATGCTGCCTTTCCATAGTTAAAACCGTGATCAAGGCAGCTTGCAACATGTAGCAGATTACATAAATTCAAACGGTAAGAAAGATCGTTGTTAACAATAAAGAAGACGCATCTAAATGTACCCAAGAAATCTGAACAATTTCCACATTAAATCATAGTAAGATTTAAAAATAAAGACACAAGAAATTGTTATCAATGATGGCAACAAGCGATACCTCAACCCTAGAGCCTGTTCAGCAGCCTCGGCTTTTGTAGCTGGAGTCAGTCCAAGCCCGGCCAGGCCAGGTGGGAAAAGGCCTGCAAGGCAGGGAGAAGGTCATCCAGGCCTCAAAGCCAAGATGGTCTCAGGAAGTTGCATGACTAAAAGTGGTGGTTTAGCAAAGGCTCCCTGCAAGCACTTAGTAGAGGAATAAGGTTTGGCTCAAGCAGTGCATCTGACAGATGATTGCCCTGAAACTGTTTCACCAGAACTGAAATTTAAAAGGTAACTGTTCTGTGGAAATCTGCATCTTGAAATTCTGGATCTGGGTTTTGCAAAGACGACTGCTGTACAATTCTATGATTCTCCTTGGCAAACATTTCTTTTCATGCCTAGCATTACTACGTTCACATTGAAGCTGCTGCTCCCTCAAAGCCGTTTACCTGTGTGAGTAGAAATGGTTCCTTCCATGCATGGGACACATTTATAGCAGCAAACGGGCTTTGTTTCTGGCACCACCTTGTGGGACCCAGGCTGGCAACTTTCTGTACAAGTAGAACAAGGCTTGGTCTGAAGGGAATCAAGAAAACAAAGAGTGTTTGAGGAGTTTCTGCTTTGTCTGAGGAAATTAAGAAATTTTGGATAGTAGTACATGAAGAACTAAAGAAGATGTTGAAAATATCAATAAAAAAAAAAACCAGAGGCATCTCTCCTTGGATTGATAGATGAAGAGATCCCACCGGGGGGGGGGGAGAGAATTTTTCTATATGCAAGTCCAGCTGCTAGAATAGTGATTGCTACTAGGTGGAAGTCACAAACTATACTTACAAAGGAGGAATGGACTTGTAAACTAAATGAATATTTAATTTTGGCAAAATTAACTGCTGTAATAAGAAATCAGTCGAATCAAAAATTAGAAAAGGAGTGGAAATGTTTTGATGAGTATATGGCAAAATATTGCCCAAAAAACGATATGCTAATATGCCTAGATTAAAATGTGAAGTACTGGATGGAAGAAAAATTAGTAAGGAAAGATAATAAGAATATATAGATGATTTGAAAAGATTGTAGCATTCAAAGATTATTGTAAATTGTATAATGTGGAGGAAATTGAGTGGGGGCGGAGGGAAGTGGGAGGAAGGAGAAAAGAATAGTATGATGGATTGAGGAAATATAAATGTAAATGTATGGGGGGATGGGGAAGAAATGGTGTTGGCTTTGGTACATCTGTATTGTAAAGTAATATGTGAAAAACAAATAAAAAAGGAAAGGGGGGGAGACACCAAAAAGTGAGAGAATAAATAAATGTGAGTACATTCCCCACCTTATTAAACCAGTTGGGCCACACGATGGTCTCCTCATGAATAGTCAGCTTTGGGCCTGAGGAGGCTTGGGTCTCCAGCTTCCCCACTTTCACTCTTATGGCAGTTTCGTTAGGAAATGTGACCAAATTCACAATACCATAGTCAGCTACCAGCTCCCTATCTTCATCAAAATATACTTCGTCCATGGTCGTACTGTTGAAGCGGGTGCTTCTCAGAAAAGGGTGAAGCTAGAGGAGCAATAATTTCAAGATGGGTAATTAAACTGTTTTATTTATTTCTTTTCATTTATGAATCACTTGCCACGAAGCATCCCAGTGCAATTAACTATTTGGAAGTCAATAATAATAATAATAATAATAATAATAATAATAAATTTTTATTTATATCCCGCCATCCCGAGCCGAAGCCGGGCTCAGGGCGGCTAACAACAATAAAATAATACAACATTCTAAAATAATTTCATTATAAAATTAATTCAAATCAAATTGATGGCAACCATTGGGTTAGAGTTCTGTGAAGATTGCCAAAGGAGGGAGTCAGGCTGTGCCCTGGCCAAAGGCTTGGTGGAACAGCTCTGTCTTGCAGGCCCTGTGGAAAGATGTCAAAAATCTGTAGGAAACATTGGATGAGGGGATTTTCTGAAGCGTGTGTAATTCAAAACTTGGGTCTTGTTCTTTCATGTGGTAGTTCATGTCCAACCACCATGACTATCTGCCTCAATGCACAGTTAATGTGTCAAGATAAACGAAACAAATACATAGCAAGAGGTTTGAAGGTTCTGACCCAAACTACTAATCTACAAAGGTGGTTTCCTTCTGTTTCTTTCCCTGTTTTGTCCTTGCCTCTTTCCTGCCAGCCTCCACTGGGAGCAGGTCATTTGGCCAAATCTCCCTGTAGGTAGGGTTGCCATATTCCCCAAACTGAAAATCTGGACAAACTTGTAGAGCGTTTTTTGAGAGCATCTCCACCCAAAATTTCAAATAATTGGGAAATGATTTATAACGAATTGAAAAAGATGTTCAAGATAACTTTTGTTAAAACGCCAGATGCTTTTTTGTTAAGTATTATAGGACAGGAACTGCCAAAAGAACGAAAGAAGTTATTTATGTATGCTACAACGGTGGCTAGGATTCTACTAGCCCCAAAATGGAAAGATGACAAGATACCAATAAAAGAAATGCAAGTTAAAGTTATGGAATATGCAGAAATGGCGAAGCTTACAGGAAGACTTAGAGACAATGACAATAGAGACTTTTTTTAAAAAAAATGGGAACCGTTCATGTTGTATTTACAGAAATATTGAAAGATTCACTAGCAGGGTTTGAGTAAACACTTACAATTTAGAAAACAAATGTAAAGGTTAAAAAACAATAATCTGTAAATTAAATTAAATGGAAGTTCTAACTTGAAAGAAGGTATGATATAAAAATGATAAGAATATAAGAGCATTTAGTTAAAAGATTGCAAAAATAAGGAAAAATAAATTAAGCAGAAGCAGCATAGAATAGAATCATAGAATCATAGAATCATAGAATCATAGAGTTGGAAGAGACCACAAGGGCCATCGAGTCCAACCCCCTGCCAAGCAGGAAACACCATCAGAGCACTCCTGACATATGGTTGTCAAGCCTCTGCTTAAAGACCTCCAAAGAAGGAGACTCCACCACACTCCTTGGCAGCAAATTCCACTGTCGAACAGCTCTTACTGTCAGGAAGTTCTTCCTAATGTTTAGGTGGAATCTTCTTTCTTGTAGTTTGGATCCATTGCTCCGTGTCCGCTTCTCTGGAGCAGCAGAAAACAACCTTTCTCCCTCCTCTATGTGACATCCTTTTATATATTTGAACATGGCTATCATATCACCCCTTAACCTCCTCTTCTCCAGAAGCAGCAAATATTTAAAAAACCAGAAGGGGAAGTTGAGGGAAGTCATGGGGGGGATTTTGATTCTTTTATTATTTTTCTTTTATATGATGAATGTGTTGAATATTAATGTGTAAAATTAATAAAATCTGTTTAAAATAACAAGAAGATGCAGTAGTGACGTGCGAGACTAGGGAGGAAGTGGGTGGGACCCTTAATTGGGAGCACCACCATTCCTAGGAAATGGATTGTTTGTTCTCTCGCTGTGATCATTAAAGTTTCCAACTGGTAAGAAGACTCCTTTCCCTTTGTTCTGCTTACCTGCTGCCAAAGGGGGGAGGAAGCCGATTCCCTGAAGCCTGACACCTGCCTATTGGGTTTGAACCCAATAGATCTAAGTGTCTTATGCCATAGATCAGAGTGTTTGCTCAGGTAGCTCAAGAGTGGGCAGCAATGTGACCGACTTCCCGGGAGCTACAATCCAATGATAGGCAGGTCCATAATAGAAGTGAGTGAGTGGGTGGGTAGAGTCCCGCCACACACTCTCGCACCACACACAGTCAGATACTCAACATGCACATTCACACATGTGGATGCATATACGCAACACACATACTGAACACACCTACAATTTCTAGCCCAATATTTCTGGTTCCAAGTGGCAGTGGATCGTCAAACTCTCTTTCCCATCACATCCTTGTCTGGATCCTTTTAAAGAGGTGATGCCAAAGTTTCAGCTTGTCGCCTTCTGCATGCAAAACATGTGCCCTTCCAGTACAATGCAGCCCCTCAGTAGTGGGACAGCGAGCAGCATCACGCTGCTTAAAGGGTTCCCAGAACCCAAGCAGAAGAAAATGGTGCATGACAACAACAAACACGGGCTATCTATTTCAGCCGTCATTTCAATGGCTCTCACTCTTTCTCACCTGCCATGCCTCTACGTTCAGAAGATCCAGTCTGTCTTCTTCTGTGGTCATCATGCGGCTAGATACAGATGTGATCAGAGCATGGAAAGCATGTGCCACAGTGTACACAGCATTGTACACATTGTAGCTCTCAGCAGACATACCATTCCCAAGCCAAGATGTTGGAAAGCTTTCCAGCTTTCCTCTCCCCAGGCATCTTTTCCAGGTTTTCCGTGACCATCTCTGGTTGGAATCAGAGCAGTCAAACGTCTCGGACCAAATACGATCCAGGAAATGGCCATCTTGAGTCACGAAAAGTCCCTGGGATTTTGTCCGCTGGTTTGTTTGGATGACAAAAGACAAAGCTCCATGGAAGAATTTGACATCCCAGTATTGAAAAGATGTGCTTAAGGTGAAGCCCCACAGAGCGGTGGAGATCCAAACTTTCCCTATAAGAGTACTGAATTTTATTTCAGTTTTGCTTAGGACATGAGGCAACAGAAACATTGAGTCAGAATCACCATAATAAATGATCACATTAGCTTTCCTCTGCATAATGTGTGCTCGTAAATCGTTGAGTGCTCTTCTTAGAATACGAACGTTAACAGAATATACTATTGGAAACTTGTATGTGAAGGCTACACAGATGCCATTCTCAGTGAATGCTACCTTCATGGTTCTCGCAAAGTGATCTCCACCATCATTATCTGGAGCAAATAGACCAACCCATATCCACCTGAAATGCAGGAGCAACCGAACTATCCCCATGTATTGTGAAGTTTCCTTGGGGCTCATCCAGTAGGAAGAGGAGAACTGGGTGTTATCACTCAGAATATGGTTGACAAAACCATAAGTGAGCTAGAAGGAAAGCAATAAATGCTTAACATTCAATATAATGTGGACATTTGTTAGCCGAAAAATGGTTTCCACTGAAGAATGCAATGTTCCAAACATCTACTCACTCTAAGTTCTGTGGACGTTGATTCGACTTACTCCCAGGTAAGTGAGCCTGGGGTGTTGGTAACTGATTGACCTGCTTTTGGATCATTGTACATTTGGCTTCCACAATCTTATGCATGGTTGGCACACACCAGCACTATTGCAACATTGTTTTGCAGGCCCCATGCACATCATAATTCCCTTCCTACAGCCATTAGCAGCCAAGGATGGAGGAATTTTGAGCAGAATTTCATCCCGACCCATCTTTTCCCAACCTCGCACTATTCACATTTCCTGTAGTGCTCTGACGTGGCCTGATGCATTATCAATATGGATTATCGTAGGAAATTCCAGTAGCAGTCTCCACCTAAATTTCCCCAAATACTCAAGGCACAATGCAGTGTGCTGCTGAACTAGGGGATTGCAGGAAACTTAAACGCTGGCTCCAACCAACCCATTCTGGTGTTCTCAGTAGCACCACCATTGCTGCTCACCACCAGCTAAGCCCATCAGTACCACAGCTTATTGTGGAGGGGGATGCTATACCAATGAATTTCTCAACCAAGGAGCTGGCCCTGAGAAAAAGACTCCCTTTGTATCTCTGTACATGTGTGGCAAGGTTGGCAACCTGTCTCCATACCTGAGGGACCTTGTAAACACCTAGCATGGTTGCCATCTGGAAAAAGGTTTCAAAGTCCCCTCCTTGAATAACAGCCAGGAGTTTTCCTTGCCTCCCACACTTGAAATTAGGCACCATCCAATGTCTGGTAGAGAACAGGTCTATGGTGGCTTCATAGGCTCTCCTGACGCTGAAGCAGTTTTCATAGATGCTGTAGCCAAGGGTGATATTGGGTAAGAGCTCAGGATTTTCATTGATCTCTTTAATGGCAAACAGGATGGCCAGGACGTGCTGATAGTTTGTCTCCAGTACCCTGGAATAAAAAGCAAATGGCATATCAACTGGTAAAATGGTATGTTCCAGTCCTGCTCTCCCCCCAGCCCCCCAAAATACCAGTGACTATGAGTGACCAACTTGGAAGGAAGACCTGCAAACTTTTCTATTCCACTAGTTTAAAAATGTACGAAGCAGGTTCCCACGATTCCTGTGGCACAAGCGGAAGACATAGAACAACCTAGGCCGGAAGGAATGGCCTCAGGAGGGGACTTTACTGCAGTGCTAAACAAAATTTTGGAAAAATTGGAAGGTGTAAGCAAACAAGTGACTGACCAGTCAGCTAAGATAGACCAAAATACTGCAAGTATCAACAACTTGACCCAACAAGTAAATTTAAATGCACAAACCATTGGAAAGCTTGTGGAAGATACCACTGCAAATCGTAAAATAGCTGAGGAGGCAAAGCAGAAAGTTGAAGAAGTTCAAGGAGAAATCAAACCTATGCGTAAACAGATAGGGGAACACCAGGCACTGCTGTCTATGATTGAATTAAAAAATAAGGAAAATAATCTGAGAATCAGATCTGTCCCGGAAATTGATAAGGAAGATTTAATTGAGTACCTCACAAAAGAATTCACAGAATTTTGGTCTCTGGAAGAAGAAAAGGACTTTAAAATTGTAAGTGCATTCAGATTGGGAAAGGGAGGGAGGAAGATTAAGTCGAGAGACTGTCTGATCTCCCTTAGAACGAAGGAAGAAAGAGATAAGATTCTGAGTGCGCACTTTAAGACGCCTTTAGAGATCCAAGATTCTAGGCTGGAAATTTATAAGGATATTCCGAAACATTTGTTGGAGCTCAGAGTGAACTACGGAGATCTGGTGCAACTACTGAGGAGCAACAGTATTATCTTCAGATGGGAATTCCCCCAGGGGATATCCTTTACTTTTAGAGGGAAAAAGGTTAAAATTAAATCTGTGGAAGACAAGGACAAATTTTTGAAGGACTACGGAGAAGACCTTCAGAAAGGGATCGAAGAGCCAAGCGACTTAGGACCTGGATTATTAAGCCCAACACCCACACCTGGGGGATTGAAAGATTCTGAGAAAGAGACGCCACTTCTGGGAGCAACAGGAGGAAAATAGTACTACTTCAATATGTCTCTGCAATTATTAAGCTGGAATATTCATGGTTTGAATTCCCCTGAAAAGAGGAGGAAAGTTTTTCATTTATTAAAAAAGGAACAATTGGACATAATCTGCTTGCAGGAAACACACGTGATCAGGCTGCACAGAAAAGTGTTAATTAACAAAAAACTAGGCCAAGAATTTATCTCATCAGATAAGGTTAAAAAGAGAGGAGTGGCAATTTATGCAAAAGAAAGCCTATCACCAAAATTTCTTTTTAAAGACGAGCAGGGAAGAATCTTGGCAATTGAAATTCAAACACAAGGAGAGAAATTCTTGATTTTAGGAGTTTACGCACCAAATGAGGGGAAATCGGAGTTTTACAAGAAATTGCATGAGACATTGATGGACTTTATGGACTATAACAACATTATTATGATGGGAGACATGAATGGAGTGGTATCTACGAATATGGACAAAGCACAAAGACAGATTGTAACGAAAGAGGGCAGACTACCAAAAACTTTTTTTGAATTGACTGACAATATGGACTTGATTGATATTTGGAGGACCAAAAACCCCCTAGGTAGAGAAGGAACGTTCTTTTCTGAAGCCAAAATGACATGGACAAGGATCGACCAAATTTGGACAACTAGAGGTCTGGCACCTAAGATAAAAAAGGTGGAAATCTGCCCAAAAACCTGCTCCGACCATAATGCGGTAAAGATGGAAATGAAATTAACACCCACCGGTTCCTTTAGATGGAGGATGAATGACACCTTATTAAGAAACCAAGACATTGTAAGGAAGGCCCAAAAGACTTTGAAAGACTATTTTGAAATAAATACGAGAACCACGGTTGAAAAAAGAACAATCTGTGACGCAAGCAAAGTGGTTATGAGAGGGTTCTTGATTCAACAGAATGCAATAAAAAAGAGATCTCAAAATGAGAAAAAAGGGAAAATTCTGGAGAAAATAAAAGAAGGGGAGAAGAAGTTAAGAGTTAAACCAAACTCAAAAGAGATCTTAAGAGAAATTAAGTTATACCAGGTGCAATATATGAAATTGATTAATGAGGAAGTAGAATGGAAAATTAAACAAATGAGACAAAAGACTTTTGAGTCAGCCAATAAATGTGGGAAACTATTGGCGTGGCAGCTGAAAAAAAGACAGAAGTTAAATACGATTACAAATCTTGAGATTAATGGGAAAAATATACAGAACCCGGAGGAGATTAGAAGGTGTTTCCAGAGATATTTTAAACAACTTTATACGCAAGGGCCGCAGAAGGAAACTGAGATAGACCAATTTTTAAGAACCAATGGATTACAAAAAATATCTCCAGAAAATAAATTAAAATTGAATTATCAAATTACAGAACAAGAAATTGAAGGTGCCATTCAGAACATGCAATTGGGCAAATCTCCAGGACCGGACGGACTAACCTCTAAATATTATAGGACTTTGAAAGACTTTTTAATTCAACCATTAAAGGAGGTGTGTAATGAGATTTTGGAAGGGAAAAAGGCGCCTGAATCGTGGAAAGAAGCATACATCACATTGATTCCTAAGACAGAAGCTGAAAAGACACAACTAAAGAACTACCGTCCCATCTCCCTTTTGAATGTGGATTACAAAATTTTTGCAGATATTTTAGCTAACAGACTTAAAAAGGTGTTAGTGGAAGTAATACATAAGGACCAGGCAGGCTTTCTTCCAGGCAGACATTTATCTGATAATACAAGGAATATAATTGACATTTTGGAGTTGTTGCAAATGAATATTAATACGAAAGCTGTGTTAGTATTTATTGATGCGGAGACAGCCTTTGATAATATCTCTTGGAGTTTTATGAAGAAAAATTTGAAAGGGATGGGAGTGGGACAGGGGTTCGAAAATGGTATAGGAGCAATCTATTCAGAACAAAAAGCAAAATTGATTGTAAACAATGTGGTGACTGAAGATTTTATGATAGAAAAAGGAACACGTCAGGGTTGCCCTATCTCTCCATTATTATTTATCTCGGTCCTGGAGGTGCTGCTGAACATGATCAGAGGGGACCGGTCTATTAAAGGAATACAGGTCGGAGCCAAACAATATAAATTGAAAGCTTTTGCAGATGATTTGGTTTTGACTCTACAGGAGCCGGAATCTAGTGTGAAAAAAGCTTTGGAATTGATTAAAGAATTTGGTCATGTGGCAGGATTTAGTTTAAATAAGTCAAAAACTAAAGTATTAGAGAAGAATTTAACTCCAATGGAAAAGGACAGGTTTCAGAATGAAACAGGTTTAACTGTGGTTAAGAAAGTGAAATACCTAGGGATTAATATGACTGCGAAAAATCTGAACTTATTTAAAGATAATTATGAGAAATGTTGGTTAGAAGTTAAAAAAGACTTAGAAATTTGGTCTAATTTGAAGCTTTCCTTGTTGGGTCGAATCGCAGCTATAAAGATGAATGTTTTGCCAAAAATGTTGTTTTTGTTTCAATCTTTGCAAATTTTGGACAAGATGGATTGTTTCAAGAGGTGGCAGAGAGATATTTCTAGATTTGTCTGGCAGGGCAAGAAACCCAGAATAAAGTTTAAAATTTTAACTGATGTAAAAGAAAGAGGTGGATTTGCCCTGCCAGACCTTAAATTGTATTATGAATCAGCAGCATTCTGCTGCTTAAAAGACTGGCTGCTTCTTGAGAACACGGATATTTTGGACTTAGAAGGTTTTAATAATGTTTTTGGGTGGCATGCATATCTGTGGTACGACAAGGTTAAAGCACATAAGGCATTTAAAAACCATATTGTCAGGAAATCTCTGTTTAATGTCTGGACAAGATATAAAGATTTGCTGGAAAGTAAAACCCCAAGGTGGTTGTCACCTATGGAAGCTAAGTCCCAGAAAAAGCTCAATATGGAGGCCAAATGGCCAAAATATTGGGAAATTTTGGAACAAGAAGGTGACAGATTGAATCTGCAGAGTTTTGAGAAACTAAAAGACAAAGTGCGAGATTGGCTTCATTATTATCAAATAAGAGAGGCCTATAATTTGGACAAAAAAATTGGCTTTCAGGTGGAGAAATCGAAATTGGAAACAGAACTGTTAGAACCAAAAACTAAGATTTTGTCAAAGATGTATAACTTGCTGTTGAAATGGAATACACAGGATGAAACGGTTAAATCAGCAATGATTAAATGGGCGCAGGATATAGGTCATAACATTATGTTTGCTGACTGGGAGCAGTTGTGGACCACCGGTATGAAGTTTACGGCATGCATTGCCTTAAAGGAGAATATTATGAAAATGATTTACAGGTGGTACATGACCCCAGTTAAGCTTGCAAAAATTTATCACCTGCCTGATAATAAGTGTTGGAAATGTAAAGAAGCTGAGGGAACATTCTTTCACCTCTGGTGGACGTGCCCAAGGGTTAAGGCTTACTGGGAAACGATATATAATGAATTGAAGAAGGTATTTAAATTTACCTTTCCTAAGAAACCAGAGGCCTTCCTTTTGGGCATTGTTGGCCAATGGATGCCAAAGAAAGACAGAACATTTTTTATGTATGCAACAACAGCAGCAAGAATACTTCTCGCCAAGTATTGGAAGACACAAGATCTACCCACCGTGGAAGAGTGGCAGATGCAAGTGATTGACTACATGGAGATGGCTGAAATGACTGGCAGAATCCATGACCAGGGAGAAGAACTGATGGAACAGGACTGGAAAAAGTTTAAGGACTATTTACAAAAATACTGTAAAATGTTTGAGTGTTAATATGATGTGGGAAGTGAAGGTAACAGGGTTTGTGTGATTTGGTTAAATGTGAATGAAAAGAAGAATGCTAAAAAGGACAAGGGGTTATGAACAGAACATTATTATGTCATAGTATATAAGATGAGGCATGGGCTAAAACAATTGAAAAATTGGGACATAATATTTAGAAGAATATAAAATTAAGTATGGTTTAAATAAGGTTTTGAACTTGCTGAATTTGATTGGAATAAAGAGGAACACAAAAAAGGGGGATGTGAGGAGGTCAAGACAGAGGGGTATGGAATTTTATAAATCTAAGAAAGTGGATTGTTCTTTTTTCTTTTTCTCTATTTTTCTTCTTTTGGTTATATATTTTTGCTTTTTTGTTGTTTTTGTTTTCTATGTGAGCTTCATTTATGGAAATGATACATTTGAAATGATGAATCTTTTGATTTGTAAAATCTTAATAAACATTTATTTAAAAAAATAAAAATAAAAATGTACGAAGCAGACCTGAGCTTTGTCTTGTAGATGTCTCATAGCAAGAAAGAGAAAAACCTTGACCTGGCTAGGTTAGGGTTTATTTCTTTCTTTCTCTTCCCCCAATTGAATCTTTATTCTTTTTAAAAAATATACATTTATACAACAGTTATACAACACTCTCTGTTTTTGTTTGTAACAAAAAAAGAAAATGGTGGCAACTGAAGCAAAGATATTTTGTATACCTCACAATACACATGACACTACAATTTATGAAAAAGAAAGAAAGAAAGAAAGAAAGAAAGAAGAAAAAATAAAATAAAATAAAGAAGAAGAAAAAGTAGTTGAGATTCTAAAAAAGACTTCCAAACATTCTCATTGTACATTATCTGTTAAATACACTTTTACCTCACATTTACCGGTACTTATTCCTTCTGTCTTTTCACTATACACCTTTAGGTGCCAGGCAAAAACGTTCCTCTTCAACCAGGCCTGCCTGACTTGATCTACATCCTATACCCTTTTTTAAAATGCTGGCTCTTTTTTGGGGGGGGGGTTGTTATTGGGTTGTTGGTTTTGTTTTGAGTTTATGTATTTGATATTTTATGTGAACTGCCCTGAGACCTTTGGGTATAGCGTGGTATAGAAATAAGAATAAGAATAAGACTAAGAAAAGTGACTTTTTAAAAAGTCACTTTTTTCTCAGTCATTATATACTACAACAGTGGGACAATGGGTTGCAGCATAGTCAGTTAAAATTAACCAAGTCAGGGGGGGAACTGATTTAGAGTGGCAGCTAAATTTAGGGTTCACAAATGTAGACTTCACAAAGCGCCAGGTGTTAGGAAGCTTATGTATAATGAATCAGAGCATTACTCCATCCAGTTCAGTATAATCAGCACTGACGTAGTTGCTCTCCTAGATTTCAAGAGGGCTGGCTCCTGGAGATGCTGGGGACTGAAGCTGGGGCATTCTGCATGCAAGGCAGATGCTGTTCTACTCAGCACATCCCTGTTCAAGAGCTCCTGAAGGAAAAGGCCACCTCAAGAAACATGGACTAGTACTTTGAAGCAGCTTCTTCTAAATCACAGCAAACAGCAGAGAAGGGAAAGCGATTTGGCAAGAGTAGGTGTTGAATAACTGCATCTGTGCACAGAAAACTGGGACCATTGGGGCAGCCGCCATTCATAGCTATGAGTGAGTTGGTTGCTACCCAAGGCACTTTGAAAAAAATATTCTGAAATTGAGAACCTGGGAGTCTGCAGCTCATGTTAGAATCCTGCAGGGGATACCAGAACTAGCTGAGAAAAAGCAAAAGCTCGCAACACTTACGGGAGGAAGTCATGGACAGGGTCAGATGTGAAAGCATGTGTTGGATAGATAGCTGTCCTCAATGGTATAACTCCAGTAATGAAGTAATCGCCTGGTCTGTAATAATTATTTGGAGACATTTGTAGGCTTGAGATATCTTCATCTTCACTCATCACTAACCCAAAATGCAAATGAAACAATAACAGCAGAAGCATCATTTTAGGTCCAAGCATACAGTAGACACCCCCCTTCAATTGACTTTATTATACCAATAAATTTGTAGAGAGATCTGCCAAGAAATAAATAAAACCGCCTACAAGCCTCATCCTGTGTCTCACTTCAAAGTCTGTCATCTAGGCTAAAGGGGATGCAGTCCAACATCAGACCCACAGACCACCTCTGCATATCCAAGTCCTCATCCTTATTAGCCATATATATATCTATCCAAATCTGGTGGAAGAAATGATTGATAATTTGGGGTTTGAATTATTTTTATTTAATGATAATGCTCAAAAGTGACCTCTGGAAAAATGCTGTGAAATTCTGGTCACAGGGACGCAAATCAATCACAATGATTTTGATAATTGCAGGGGATGTATAATCACCTCTTTGCATGCTCTCTCTGAGGCAAATGCACAGGTGCGCGGCAGGAGAAAACATGTTTGCAAAAGTTCACCCAAGTCATGTCATGCTTTCCTATGGGACAATTGGAAGGGCACTGAACTTGAATTTTTATTATTATGGTCACAGACCAGTTCTGGCTCACAATATCAGGAAAATCATAAAACACATCAGGAACACGTTGAATTGCAATTGGGTATAACAGAGACAAGACAGATATAGCAGTTAATATATATATATATAAAATCTTGATAACTAAAATATAACCTAAAACTGTCATTTTAAACCTTAATCATTTTGGTAGTATGGCTTGTTCCCTAAGTTTTATGGCAGTCACACAGAATTTGGCCACGCTTAGCATGATCTCTGGATCCTTGTACTCTACCAGGAGTTTTAGACATTGAAGTTCGGAACCAGGCACTGAACTTGGACCATGTTTAGCAGAGCTGTGGGCGACTATCAGCTGACCATAAGTATCATCTTGTATTTTGCCTAAGGTGGAAAAATGCCTTTGGATAACCCTGGGAAGCAGTTTCCTTTGCCACCACTGGCTCCTGAAAAAGAAGGTTGTCAGTGTGCACCAAGGTGTCCCGTGCCTCCACAATATAAAAAGTTATTGTCCTTAGAGAAAGAGGAACTGAAAAACCAAGAGAAAATATAACTACAGAGTCTAAATTGTGAGAACAACGTGTGAGACTGCGTTGCATCTTTACTGATTCCATTGTGCAGATGTTATGGGAGAATTCTTAACATACAATTTACATTTTGGGGTGGAGGATAAATAAATGTGAAGAACTTCACCCCTTTTCTTTTAAACTGAAGGCTGTCAAAATTGTTACTATATTTATAAAGCACCAGTACTATAGATGAGAGTTTATAGCGTAGTATCACTGCCACAAAAATACAGGTCCCTGTAGGCAGAGATCAGCAGCCTGGCTGCTGTTGAATCTAAACCTCTTTTTTGAATGCCCCCAAAACCAGCAGTTCCAGAGAGCCAGTGTGGTGTAGTGGTTAAGAGCGGTGGACTTGTAATCTGGTGAACCGGGTTCGATTCCCCGCTCCTCCACATGCAGCTGCTGGGTGACCTTGGGCCAGTCACACTTCTCTGAAGTCTCTCAACCTCCCTCACCTCACAGGGTGTTTGTTGTGGGGGAGGAAGGGTCTTCTTCTGCTGCTTCGTGGTGACATGGCATGTACTCAGAGACATTCCTTGGAAGGAAGATGGCTACTCCATGACAATAATAATAAAAGTTTTGAAAAAATCTGAAAGTCCACATACACACATACATAGCTATGAAATTTAGTTGACACAACAATCTTTCAGAATGTATTGGAAAAATAATTTAGAAAGGTTTATTGTTTTGTGTACATTCAATTGTAAGATAAAACATATGTGAAGGGACTTGACATGAAGTCAAAATTGAAGAAAAGATTTTGTAAGATAAAAGGGGGAAATATTTACTTTCTTTATTATCATTTTTTTGGGGGGGTGTCTGTACATATGTGTGTTTTTGTATGGAATGTTTGGAAGGAAATAAGATGGTAAATAACAAATAACAAACTAAATATTGATGTATGTAATTTTTATTTCTCAATTATATTTAGTGGTTGTATGGTTGTAATTTTTTGTAACATAAAATCATTCAATAATTCATTTATTTTTAAAAAGACACAACCTTAATCTTTCCTTCTCATCATTAAGTGCGCCTTTGTATTCAAATCAGGCCTGGGGACAATGATGTAGCATTTGGGAAGGAAGATGCAGCCCAGGAGCCCAGCACTGGAAGCCAAGATGGAGAAGATCTGCACAGCCACCACGTATTTCCCCTTGGTGCTCAAGTAAGTTGGGACAAAGGAGACCCAAACACTGCAAAACACCAACATGCTGAAGGTGATAAACTTGGCTTCATTGAACCCCCCAGGGGGCTTCATTGAACCCCCCAGGGAGCTTCCTGGCGAGGAAAGCCACAGTAAAAGAGATGGCAGCCAGAATGCCCATGTAGCCAAGGGCAGAATAAAACATAGTGATTGACCCTTCATTGCACTGCAGAATTGTCTGTCTGACCTGGGAATCCATGTCCAGTTCTGGGAAGGGGGGATATATTCTGATCCAGGCAATGCAGATGCCAAACTGAAAGACAGAACCAAAGAGGACAATACCATTTGCCAAACTCTTTCCCACCCACTTGCTAATGCCGTTCCCTGGTTTTGTGGCCATGAATGCCAAAAACACAGTTATAGTTTTTGCCAGCACAGAAGAGACGGCGACCGAGAAGATGGTGCTGAAGATGGTTTGGCGGAGAAGGCAGGTGACCTTTTGAGGCTGGCCGATGAATAGAAAGGAGGACAAAAAGGAAAGCAGGAGAGAAACAAGGAGGGTATAGGTGAGGTTTCGATTGTTGGCTTTAACAAGTGGAGTGTCTTGGTATTTAATGAAGATTCCCAAAATAGTACTTGTGATTAGGCACAAGAGTAGGGCAAAGAAAACCAAGGTGACCCCCAGGGGTTCTTCATAGGAGAGGAAGACTATAGTCTTGGGGATGCATTGATCCCTCTCGTTGTTTGAGTATTGATCTTCTGGACACTGATGACATTGATCTGCATCTGAAAGAAAACATTATTTTTGTACATCAAACCCCAGAAATTTCTGTATCATCAATATATTCCCTACCTAAATAGAGCATTTTTTTTCCTTTTTAGTAATTTTATTCAATATTCTGAATTGTACTGCAGTTCCTAAGCAACACCTCAGAGAGGATAGGATGCAAGTAGATTTCCAGGTCTAGGGAATTCTGTCCAGGGGAAATAGCTGCTCAGCAGATAATGGGCTGCTACTGAGGTGAATAAAGCCAAGATACATGGTGCAGCCATATTGAAATCACAAGCTGAAACAATGGATACTTCAGCCAGTTGTCATGAAGACCCAGTCCTGTTATGTGGCCTTCTGTGGAAGTCAAGAACTGAATAGTAATGGAAACTAGGGCTGTGCAGCAGATTTGGCCAAATTGTGAACTGACTCAGGCCAATTTGTACCCCGTCCTGTTTAGGCTGAAGCAGTTGCAAATTACTACAGAGTGGATCAGGTTTTCTTGAATTGATATGTAGAAATTTGTGCTAACTGGTTGCCCCAATCGCTGAGAAATCCAGACAAACTGTCTCCAAACTGTTGCAATTATAAATTACAACACCATATAAGGACAATGCCAGAGCTGGGAGAGCAAGAGTTAGAAAAGGGCTAAAACTTTACTCAGCACTCTCCACTCACAGTGCTTGGCATGCGTGGGGAGGTGGGGAACTCTTTTAAGTTCTCTTGGAAAACAGTTCATGGAATTGGGTGGCATTTGTCCAACTTGTGCTTGTTTCCTATCCTTTCCCAATCAATCCCAGTACCATCCTTTAAAAAGTTAGTTCTCTGTGTCTTAGTATTCCCCTAGCCCTTCCAATTTTGACTCTAGTTTTAAATAAGGTTTCTTTACAGCTGGGTTCGGTTTTCTGTGTCTGGCTCAGCATTTAATCTTGTGGTTGTGTGTGGGTATGTCTGCATTGTGAGTATATTCTACACCGTCCAGCAGATACCAAATTTAGCAAACTAATCTCCTCTGCAGGGGCTGCTGTGGCTCAAAATTTCATGTCTCTGTTTTTAAAAAAGAAGAAATCAATGGCCATTTTGGTTTTGCAGTGCAAGTCAATTGGCTTTTCAGGAGGTTTGTATTTACTGGATCACAATCTGGATTTGAATCCAGTGCAGGTCAGATCAGGTCTGGAATGAATCAGGTCTGATCCAGATTTACAAGTCATGACTGCAAATCAAATTGGGGTGAAGTCTATGCACAACTTTTGTGCCATTGCAATTTTGTGATTAGCAGTGTAGCACCACTGAAACAACTCATGACAAGTCTTGAGATTTCTTTCCAAATGTCTCTTTTTAGACCTAGCAAGATTACCCATCCACAGTGAATCTGCTCTTCATCCCTCAGAGCCTGCTGTTCCTTCAAAGCTGTTTTACCTGTGTGACTAGAAATGGCTCCTTCTAGGCATGGGGCGCATTTATAGCAGCAAATTTGCTGTCCTTCTGGCACCACTTTGCTGGATCCAGGCTGGCAGCTTTCTGAACATGTGGAATGGGGCCTTGTCTAAAGGGCATCAAGAAAACAAACAGTATTTGAGGAGCTCTTGCATTCTCTGTAGGTATTTTACCATTCTGCTCTGATGGGTCTGTGTCTTAGAAAACTGAAATCGCCCTTTGCTTCCTGAAGCAAATGATGGACCACAGCAACTGGATCAGGTTCCACATTCTTGCCTTAAAAGAAGAAGAGGAGTTCGGATTTGATATCCTGCTTTATTACTACCCGAAGGAGTCTCAAAGCGGCTAACATTCTCCTTTCCCTTCCTCCCCCACAACAAACACTCTGTGAGCCCAAGGTGGTTGTCACCAGTGGAAGCGAAAGCACAGAAAAAGCTCAATATGGAGGCCAAATGGCCGGAATATTTGGAAATTTTGGAACAAGAAGGACATAGACTGAAATTGCAGAGTTTTGAGGAACTAAAGAACAAAGTGTGAGACTGGCTTCATTATTATCAGATAATGGAGGCATATAATTTGGATAAGAAAATCGGCTTCCAGGTGGAAAAATCAAAATTGGAAACAGAACTGTTAGAACCTAAAACTAAGATTTTGTCAAAGATGTATAACTTGCTGCTGAAATGGAATACTCAGGATGAGACGGTCAAATCTGTTATGATTAAATGGGCACAAGATGTAGGACATAACATTATGTTTGCTGACTGGGAACAGTTGTGGACCACAGGTATGAAATTTACGGCATGTAATGCCTTAAGAGAGAATATTATGAAAATGATATACATGTGGTACATGACCCCAGTCAAGCTGGCAAAAATTTATCATTTGCCTGACAATAAATGCTGGAAATGTAAAGAAAATGAAGGTACATTCTTTCACCTTTGGTGGACGTGCCCAAGGATTAAGGCTTTCTGGGAAATGATTTATAATGAATTGAAAAAGGTATTTAAATATACCTTCCTGAAGAAACCAGAGGCCTTTCTTCTGGGCATAGTCGGCCAATTGGTGTTAAAGAAGGATAGAACTTTCTTTATGTATGCTACAACAGCAGCAAGAATACTTATTGCAAAGTACTGGAAGACACAGGATTTACCCACTCTGGAAGAATGGCAGTTGAAGATGATCGACTACATGGGATTGGCAGAAATGACTGGCAGAATCCATGACCAGGGAGAAGAGTCGGCGGAAGAAGATTGGAAGAAATTTAAGGACTATTTACAGAAATATTGTAAAATTAATGAATGTTAGAATGATGTCAGATAGAATTTAGGTGGTTTTCAGCAGTAATGTTTTGAGGGATGGGGGGGGGGAAAGATGTGGAATTAGGTTAAGAATTATTGACAATGATTTGGTGAACTAATAATTTGAACTGGAATACAAGAAAGGGAGGTATGAGGAGGTCGGGGAAATATGTCAATGAAAAATAACTATTGTGAACTTTATGTGTTTTTTACCTTTTTTGTATTTTTTCTACTTTTTGGTATTTTTTTTCTTTTTTCTTTTTGATTCTTTTTTCTTTACTGTATTAACTTTGAAAATCTTAATAAATATCTTTAAAAAAAAACACTCTGTGAGGTGAGTGGGGCTGAGAGACTTCAGAGAAGTGTGACTGGCCCAAGGTCACCCAGCAGCTGCATGTGGAGGAGCGGAGATGCGAACCGAACCCGGCTCCCCAGATTACGAGTCCACCGCTCTTAACCACTATACCACACTGGCTATATCCAGTGCTTTTTTTTCTTTTTTAAAAAATGCTTAGGGCTCACTCTCATTTTCCTACTCACATTGAAATACTGCTTCTCAATGAGACCAAACTTAGATTCACAAAATGTTTAGGGGTATGTGTACCCCTGCATACCCCCAGTAATCATACAGCATTTAAATAACAAATGTGAGGTTGCAGCTGAGACCAGCTTTTACATTCACTTTTAATTTGAAATGTACATCTTCCAGCTCTCAGCTTGTGCTCCCAGCTACTACACGATAGCACAGAACACAAATACACTCCCCACCTGGTTGAACCATTTGGGCCACAAAGTGGCCTCTTCATCGATGGTCATCTCTAGACCTGAGGACTCCTGGGTCTCCAACTTCCCCACTTTCACTCTTACGGCAGTTTGGTTAGGAAATGTGACCAAATTCACAATACGAACATGAGTTTGACCAAACTGCAGGAGGCAGTGGAAGTCAGGAGGGCCTGGTGTGCTCTGGTCCATGGAGTCATGAAGAGTCGGACACGACTAAATTACTAAACAACAACAACAAAACTAGAGATTAGACAATGGAAGTTAAGCTATCTCCATCCAGATAGCAGTGCAGCTGGGATACCAGCTGAATCTAATAGAAGCTGGTGGAAGGCACTCGGCACCACCAAGGTCCCTTCAGCCTCATGTGACCACAATGGACCCAGAAGTACCTCCAAGCTATGGATCTGCTCTTTCAGATGAAGTGTAACCCCATCCAAAACAGGCCACATCCCATCAATCCAATCTAGGGAACTACCCACTAACAGTGCGTCAGTCTCATCTGGATTAAGCATCAATTTATTGGTTCTCATCCAGTCAAATGCTAAGCAAGACCTTGATCTACCATTTCCTCTGTCACACCTGCAGATGTAAAGTAGTGTGTCATCAACATATTGCTGACAAAGTGCTCCAAAACTTCTGATGACCCCAGAGCTGTCTTTCCCATATGGCTTAGTGGTGCGTTGCAACAGGGCACCAGCCTCTCATGGGCATCCCAGCAAGTGGGAGAGCTGCGCGGCTTTGCCGGTGGCCTCCCCTTTCCCTGCATGCCTGCCAGCTGTGCCCTGTCAACCATGTGGCTGGCGAGTGCGCAGCTTCCCTCCCAAGCCTCTGTGGGTATTGCTCTCCCGCAGCGGCATGGGGGAGAGTTGTACAAACACCCCCCCCCATGGCTGGCAGTGCGTAGCTTCACCCCCCCCCATCTGTGGTAATTTGTGGGCACTGAGTAGGTATTTGCACCCCGGAGCCGCATCTGCTAAAGATGGCCCTGGATGACCCCATTCAGTGGTTTCACATTCATTTTGCACAGCATGAGGGATCAACTTGGATCCTGTGGAACGCCACACTGGAGGCTCCATAGGGCCACACACAGAGTTAAAATTACGCCCCAAGCACCATCCTTTGAAAATGACCATCCAGGTAGGACCTGAACCAGCACAGAGCAGTGCTGCCCACCAGCAACTTGGACAGCTGCTCCAGCAGAACACATCTGGTATTGAAAACCATTGAGAGATCAAGAATAATAACTGGGACATGCTCCTCCATCTCTCTCCCAGTAGAAGTCATCATACAGGCCAATCGAGGCAGTTTCTATACCAAAACCAGGCCTGGGACAATTCAGTCCCAGACCATCGTTTGAGAAACACTGGGTTAACTTTTCAATTCTCATGCAAACCCGACATCCCTTTTTAAAGGCTCCTTTGACCTTGAGAGCTGAGCACCTTCCAGAATCTGGCACATGAAGGGTGAAGAAGGACGACAAAGAAAAATAAAGAGGACATACATATATTGTATCAAAAAGGGAATCTACATATTTATGAAGGAAGTCTGGAGGGTCAAAGTTACTAACACCTCCACTAAACATTAGTCCAAGTTTTCTGTCCTGTCAATTGTTTAGTTAGAAAGCATGACATAGCTCAGGCTGAACTTTTGCAGATATGTTTTTTTCTGCTGTGCACCTGCGCAAGTACCCTCAGAGAAAGTGTACCCTCAGAGAAGGTGATTATACGTCCCCTGCAATTATCAAAATCATTGTGATTGATTTTGTGTTCCTGTGGCCAAAATTCAACAGGGTTTTTCCATAGGTGACTTTGGAGGTCAATACTACTACCACCACCACTACCAAGGAACCAAGAATCACTGATAACTTCTTGCTCCAAAATTGGAAAGAGAGCAACGTGAATATATTTAGTGGGCTAGTAAGGATGAGGGCTGGGATTTAGACATGGTCTGACAGTCTGATGTTTTATTACAACTCCTTTAACACACAAGCCAAACTTGGCATCTTCCTCTGCAAAGTCAAGCATAGGATGAGGCTTGCAAGGTGATTCTGTTTTTCTTTGCAGATTGGAGGGTGCCTCTAGCTTGCTTGTTTCTGCCGAAAATGACTCTGCTGCTACTGCTATTGCTTCATTTGCACTTGGGAATAGTAATGAACAGACCCAGAGATCTCTCGAGCCTACGAATGTCTCCAAATAATTATTACAGACCAGGAGACTATTTTATTAGTGGAGTTATACCTGTGAGGACAGCTGTGTACCCGACACATGCTTTCAGGTCTAACCCTGTCCGCGACTTCTTCCCGTAAGTGTCATTTGCTCTTAGCTTTTAATTGTCCTCAGCCAATTCTGATCTTCCATGCAACTCCCCGTCCCTGTAAACTGCTTTGAGGTTTGTGCTAATAGGGACCTCATTCTCTGAGTTTAGATTCTTATATAGAAAAGAACAACATCATTTAGACATAATGGAAGGTTTCATTTGGCTTGGGTGAATCCCGACATTTGGAAAAACACGTTTTATTTTATTTTTTAAAAAAGAAAAGCTTAGTGGACACAGAATGCAGGCAGAGTGCTGTTAGTAAAACTGTTGGAGGGATTGACTGGCATATCCAGGAAAGGGGCATGACTGGCTGGCTACAATCCTGATCAGAAGGACTCTACACAGCAACACATTTGAAAAGAAGTCACAGAGAGTTACTTGATTACAGTGTTCTTGGAAATAGGGTTGCATGAACCTGGCAATTTCGGTTTCTCCTTTTTCCATTTATAAGTTCGGTTCACAACATTTCTCCCTTAGTTTAATACAATTTCTCTCCCATCTGCACTTGGAAGTAAACCTCACTGTGACTGTTTACTTGGAAGTAAGTTCCTTTGTGTTCAGTAGGACATAATCAGTTGTACTGATTTATAGAGATAAATACTGGGGGGGGGGGTAATCCAGGTATAAAATGAGCACAAAACCACCTATAAATTGCTAGATATTAATCATACAATGCAGAAATTCCCACATTTTCCAACTTATCTATAAATCCCTTTAAATACCTTAGTGTGAAATCATATCTAGATTGAACTTGATAGATGCTTGTAGATGCTTTATTAATAGTTTATTAATACTTAATTAATGCCTGGCTTGCCATGTTTTGTAGGGAAGGCAGAGGGAAGCATTCTCTAAAGGAATGTTCTTTTTATAAATGTTCCAAATACAGCAAATTTTTTTACTATTTGAAGAAGTGGAGAAGTATCTTAAAGTTTCGGGGAAACTCATATAGCTATATATGCAAAAGAGATCTGTCTTTTTCTTGTATATATAGATGGTTGCATATTACTTGCTTGTTGGTTGAGACTTTAATCAGAGATATAACTAAGTCATGGAGAATTATAGAACAATATTTCTCCTTCCTCTCCTGGTATTATGAAACACCACAGGAGCTGAGATTTATGATTATATGAAACATTCCAATTGTTTTTCATTCCAGACTGTTGGAAAGGAACTACCAGCATGCCCTGGCTATCCTTTTTGCCATTAATGAGATCAATGAAAACCCCGAGCTCTTACCCAATATCACCCTTGGCTACAGCATCTATGAAAACTGCTTCAGTGTCAGGAATACTTATGAAGCCACCATAGACCTGTTCTCTACCGGACATTGGATGGCCCCTAATTTCAAGTGTGGGAGGCAAGGAAAACTCCTGGCTGTTATTCAAGGAGGGGGCTTTGAAACCTTTTTCCAGATGGCAACTATGCTAGATGTTTACAAGGTCCCTCAGGTATGGACATAACAGGCATGCACAGATATTGAAGGATGGTTTTCTCCTCAGGGTCAGCTTGAGAGAGATCTTTCATCAAAGCAGAACCACATGAGTTCTGCCACTGGGCAGCAGTGGATGGCAGCAGCAGCACTGCTGTGAGCCCCAGAGTAGATTGGAGCCACCATTTACATTTCTTGCTATACTCTGAAATGCCCCATAGCTTGTAATGTTCCGGGCATTTAAGTGGAAGCTGCAGTTTTAGTTTCCTACAATGCCTACAATGCCAAACCTCTTCCACCTGTAATCAATCAAGTTTTGGTCTGATTTGACCCAAATGCAAGTGGTCATGTCTCCTTATTTCATGGTGCTAGATGATATATTTGAGGACGCCTGGCCACACAAGTACAGAAACTGCTAAAGGAGGTCTGAACCCGCTATGGGGCTTTGGAATGCCGGCTGATTGTTCAAGAGGGGGTGTGGGGTTAGAAAACCTGTGGTGTGTGTGTGATAGCATCCATGGAAAAGATTGTGTCTGACTGGCTGGAACTCTGAACACAGAGGCAGGCTGCATTGCAAGTGACACATCAACATGCCCTCCCCAAGTAGCACCTAACAAAGTGAAATGGGAGAATTCTTATTGTTATTTGCTTCTCCACTATGTTTCCTCAAAAACTTGTGACCAGTTTTCCTACAAGTTTGCCACACCCCATGCATCCCCACTGGACCCCTTTGATTGGCAGAACTGAACTTTATTTGTACAGGTGCCACATAATACCTGGCGTGCATCTTTAAGAACTTGATTGTTCAGTGTGTCAGCAAGAAAAATGGAGCCAAACGAGTTCTGTTTGGGAAAGTTTGTCCAGAGCACAGATGCAAGGCTGTACTCCAGAAACAGCTCTGCAAAGGTAGTTGAGCATAGGATGACTGGAAAGAAATGTCAGCAATTTGGTATCCAATTAGCTGGGAGTAAGTTCAACTGAACTCAGTGCTACATGTGTAAGGATGTGCAGCTAAGCAGAAGCCCTTTTAGGCTGGCAATGTCTGAGCATTATTTCCCACACTAAACATTGATTCCTTTTCTTACTAGCTCACTTATGGCTTTGTCAACAATATTCTGAATGATAAATCCCAGTTTCCCTCTTCCTACTGGATGAGCCCAAAGGAAACTCAACAGTACATGGGAATAGTGAAAATGCTCCTCCATTTCAAGTGGATGTGGGTCGGTCTCATTGCTCCGAAGCATGATGGTGGAGATTGGTTTGTGAGAACCATGAAGACAATATTCTTTGCGAACAGCATTTGTGTAGCCTTCACACATAGGATTCAACAACTAATTGCTGCTGGCCTTCATGTTTTACGCAGAAAGCCTTCCAATTTGGAAGCACACCTTACACAGAGAAAAGCTAACGTGATCATTTACTTTGGGGATCCTGACTCCATGAGTCTGTTGCCTGTCATACTGAACAGGATTGAAGAAGGAAAACAGACCCCTGTAGGGAAAGTTTGGGTCTCCACAGCTCTGTGGGGTTTCACCTTAAGCACATCTTTTGCATTCTGGGATGTCAAATCCTTCCACGGTGCATTGTCCTTTACCGCCCAAACAAACAAGAGGTCAAAATTCCAAGACAACCTATTGATTCAAGATGAATATTTCCTTGATCAGTTTTGGTCAGAAGCATTTGATTGCTCTGATTCCAACCACAGATGGTCAAGAAAAACCTGGAAAAGATGTATGGGGAGGAGAAAGCTTGACAATTTCCCCACACGTTGGCTTGAGAAAAGAATGTCTGCTGAGAGCTACAATGTCTATAATGCAGTCTATGTTGTGGCACATGCCTTCCATGCGCTCGTCACATCTGTATCTAGCCACATGATGCCTGCAGAAGACAGAAAAGTGGATTTTCTGAGCATAAGCCCATGGCAGGTAAGAGGGATAGAGAAAGAGAGCCATTGTAGGTGAAATTTTTTATCAAATTTTATACATCAATATTAGGGGTCAACTGTAAGGTTTTGTGTTCATGTAGTATTTTCTTTCACTTAGGTCTCATTGTCAGCAAAGCTCAGATGTTGACAGGAGGAGGAGAAGCAGGCATGGGGAGAGAACAGTTAGCAGCGGAAGGCAGAGAGGAGGGGGAGAGCAACTGTAATCTGAGCTCGGAACAGGGCCAGAGTGACAGGCAGCTGTGTGAGAGCTCCACACCAGACATTGGAATGCAGGAAACATTCTCTCCAAAATCTTGTAGGATCTCAAAAGTGGCCGAGACACCACGAAAGATATCAGAAGAGAAGGTGGGGGCTTCTGTGCTGGGGAAGGGGGAGGAGCTCAGTCCAGGCAACTACATCTTCTGGGAAGGACGATGAGTAGAGGAGCTCCGTCCTAGTTTGTTGTTTTAGCAATAAATCTGAAATAATTAAGCCAGAGTCGTCTTGCGTTTGTGGGAGAGACCAAGCCATAACACTCATTCAGACTGCTTTCCCCAGAAGAAACACCAACTGGGTTTTCTCTGGATTGATGTTTGCTCCAATTCATCACTAAAGAGTGGATTTTCCAGAGGAAAGCAGTGGGACAAGTGCAAAACTGCTTGGACCTATACCTAGAAAGTATGGGACAATCAGAAAACCACTCAGACACATGTTTTCTAGGCGCAGGACAAGGTCAAGTCTGGATGACCCCTTAAACTCTGGCCACTTGCATTTTTTCCCTGTCCCACTAGTGAGGGTCTGTAGCACAGCGGTAGAATGTCTGTTCTGCATGCAGGAGGTCTGAGGTTAATTCCTAGCCTTCCCAGTTCAAAGGATTCAAATAAGCAGGTGAAGAAGTGCCTCTGCCCAAGTTCCTAAAGAGGCAACGCTAATCAGAGGTTTTTAAAAATGTGTCTAGATAGAGAAGTAGCCAGGCTTGGTATAAAGCTGTTTCCCGTGTTTCTAAGCCAGCTCCAATTTATGATAGTATCTGCCTGTCAATAATTCTGAGCTGGTGATCTGGGGCATAAAATGGCTGTTGGTATGCCAGATGAAAAAGGGTAATTGAATAATGCAACCCGCAGAAGTGATTCCTCACTGTGTCCCTTCCTGTTTTCTGTTCTGCTTTTGGACTCTGCCCCTCCATGTGTCATTCTGTTGCAACTCTTCATTGGTTGTGATTGATTGATTGATTGATTGATTGATTCATCTGCTCACTCCTGCTAATTCAACAGAGTCACCCCCTGTCAAGAACCCAGCTTGTGTAAACTGGGGGTTACAAACCCCACAATTATTTATAATTACACAGCTTAAATAGAGTGTGCCTCCCGTTGCTAACCATTTACGCTAGATTCAACTAAATTGCTAATCTATTTACTAAAGCCCTCTCTGACCAGTCTTCAGGTTCTGCCTGGAAATCTGTATTCTCATTGGACTGTAGCAAAGGACTAATGATTTTGAATGACTACTAAAGGACCTATCATGATTTGACCCATTTCAATTCTCTTGTCCCATATAAAAGCAAGAGTCTACTGTTAACTGTCATAACTGAAATCTTGTTTTAAAAAAGAATCTGTAAGTCTAATTCCTCTTGGAAGACTACCACTGAACTCTCAGTTACATTATAACTTTTCTGGGACCAGTCAGGAGAAAAATAACAGGTTCCCCACCATTTTCAGACCGAAAAGGTGTTCATACCATAAGAACATTTTTCTATTTAATTAAAAAAATTCTTCTACAAATCAATTTTATAGTGAAGTGTGTGTAGCTGTGGAACTGAGCAAAACAATTGTTTTCATGAATTCTCTCCCCCCTCCCCAAAATAGCTCCAACACTTGTTTTCATTTGTTTCCACACTTGTTCCCACATTCAAGGACTACCTCTGTTTCTTTCAAATAAATTTTTGAAAATGAAGATTGGGATGGAAGAAGATATGAATCTAATTCATTTACAGATGTTGAGACTCTTTATCTTTCTTACTAGCTCCCCCCTTTTCTGAGAAGCGTCCGTTTCAACAGTACTACCGAGGATGAGGTGCATTTTGATGAAGATAGGGAGCTGGTGGCTGACTACGATGTTGTGAATTTGGTCACATTTCCTAACCAAACTGCCGTAAGAGTGAAAGTGGGGAAGTTGGTGACCCGGGAGTCCTCAGGTCTAGAGATGACCATCGATGAAGAGGCCACGGTGTGGCCCAAATGGTTCAACCAGGTGGGGAGTGTATTTGTGTTCTGTGCTGTCGTGTAGTAGCTGGGAGCACAAGCTGAGAGCTGGAAGATGTACATTTCAAATTAAAAGTGAATGTAAAAGCTGGTCTCAGCTGCAACCTCACATTTGTTATTTAAATATAATAATGCTGTATGATTACTGGGGGTACGCAGGGGTACACATACCCCTAAACATTTTGTGAATTTAAGTTTGGTCTCATAGAGAAGCAGTATTTCAATGTGAGTAGGAAAATGAGAGTACCTCTAAACTTTTTTCTTTAAAGAAAAAAAGCACTGAATATAGATATAGAGACAGATAATTTTTAAGGCAAGAATGAGGAACCTGATCCAGTGGTTTGGACTCAGTCTGACCCTTATGTTTTCCCTCGCCTTATGGCTTTGATCTATGGGCTACTTTTAAAATGAGGCTGCATTTTAAATTGCATTTTAACCTGTATTTAAAATTGGGGTTTTTTCCCTATTATGATTTTACTGTAATTTTACTGGTGTTAGCTGCCCTGAGCCCAGCTCTGGCTGGGGAGGGCGGGGTATAAATAATAATAATAATAATAATAATAATAATAATAATAATAATAATTCAGTTTTCTAAGACACAGACCCATCAGAGCAGAATGGTATAATACCTACAGAGAATGCAAGAGCTCCTCAAATACTGTTTGTTTTCTTGATGCCCTTTAGACAAGGCCCCATTCCACATGTTCAGAAAGCTGCCAACCTGGATCCAGCAAAGTGGTGCCAGAAGGACAGCAAATTTGCTGCTATAAATGCGCCCCATGCATGGAAGGAGCCATTTCTAGTCACACAGGTAAAACAGCTTTGAAGGAACAGCAGGCTCTGAGGGATGAAGAGAAGATTCACTGTGAAAGTAATCATGCTAGGTCTAAAAGGAAACATTTGGAAAGAAATTTCAAGATTTGTCATGAGTTGTTTCAGTGGTGCTACACTGCTAATCACAAAATTGCAATGGCACAAAAGCTGTGCATAGACTTCAGGCCAATTTGATTTGCAGTCATGACTTGTAAATCTGGATCAGACCTGATTCATTCCAGACCTGATCTGACCTGCACTGGATTTAAATCCAGATTGTGATCCAGTAAATGCAAATCTCCTGAAAAGCCAATTGACTTGCACTGCAAAACCAAAATGGCCATTGATTTCTTCTTTTTTAAAAACAGAGACATGAAATTTTGAGCCACAGCAGCCCCTGCAGAGGAGATTAGTTTGCTAAATTTGGTATCTGCTGGACGGTGTAGAATATACTCACAATGCAGACATACCCAGACACAACCACAAGATTAAATGCTGAGCCAGACACAGAAAACCGAACCCAGCTGTAAAGAAACCTTATTTAAAACTAGAGTCAAAATTGGAAGGGCTAGGGGAATACTAAGACACAGAAAACTAACTTTTTAAAGGATGGTACTGGGATTGATTGGGAAAGGATAGGAAACAAGCACAAGTTGGACAAATGCCACCCGATTCCATGAACTGTTTTCCAAGAGAACTTAAAAGAGTTCCCCACCTCCCCACGCATGCCAAGCACTGTGAGTGCTGAGTAAGGTTTTAGCCCTTTTCTAACTCTTGCTCTCCCAGCTCTGGCATTGTCCTTATATGGTGTTGTAATTAATAATTGCAACAGTTTGGAGACAGTTTGTCTGGATTTCTCAGAGATAGGGGCAACCAGTTAGCACAAATTTCTACATATCAATTCAAGAAAACCTGATCCACTCTGTAGTAATTTGCAGCTGCTTCAGCCTAAACAGGACGGGGTACAAATTGGCCTGAGTCAGTTCACAATTTGGCCAAATCTGCTGCACAGCCCTAGTTTCCATTACTATTCAGTTCTTGACTTCCACAGAAGGCCACATAACAGGACTGGGTCTTCATGACAACTGGCTGAAGTATCCATTGTTTCAGCTTGTGATTTCAACATGGCTGCACCATGTATCTTGGCTTTATTCACCTCAGTAGCAGCCCATTATCTGCTGAGCAGCTATTTCCCCTGGACAGAATTCCCTAGACCTGGAAATCTACTTGCATCCTATCCTCTCTGAGGTGTTGCTTAGGAACTGCAGTACAATTCAGAATATTGAATAAAATTACTAAAAAGGGGGAAAAATGCTCTATTTAGGTAGGGAATATATTGATGATACAGAAATTTCTGGGGTTTGATGTACAAAAATAATGTTTTCTTTCAGATGCAGATCAATGTCATCAGTGTCCAGAAGATCAATACTCAAACAACGAGAGGGATCAATGTATCCCCAAGACTATAGTCTTTCTCTCCTATGAAGAACCCCTGGGGGTCACCTTGGTTTTCTTTGCCCTACTCTTGTGCCTAATCACAAGTACTATTTTGGGAATCTTCATTAAATACCAAGACACTCCACTTGTTAAAGCCAACAATCGAAACCTCACCTATACCCTCCTTGTTTCTCTCCTGCTTTCCTTTTTGTCCTCCTTTCTATTCATCGGGCAGCCTCAAAAGGTCACCTGCCTTCTCCGCCAAACCATCTTCAGCACCATCTTCTCGGTCGCCGTCTCTTCTGTGCTGGCAAAAACTATAACTGTGTTTTTGGCATTCATGGCCACAAAACCAGGGAACAGCATTAGCAAGTGGGTGGGAAAGAGTTTGGCAAATGGTATTGTCCTTTTTGGTTCTGTCTTTCAGTTTGGCATCTGCATTGCCTGGATCGGAATGTATCCCCCCTTCCCAGAACTGGACATGGATTCCCAGGTCACACAGACAATTCTGCAGTGCAATGAAGGGTCCACCACTATGTTTTATTGTGCCCTTGGCTACATGGGCCTTCTGGCTGCCATCTCTTTTACTGTGGCTTTCCTAGCCAGGAAGCTCCCTGGGGGTTTCAATGAAGCCAAGTTTATCACTTTCAGCATGTTGGTGTTTTGCAGTGTTTGGGTCTCCTTTGTGCCAACTTACTTGAGCACCAAGGGGAAATACGTGGTGGCCGTGCAGATCTTCTCCATCTTGGCTTCCAGTGGTGGGCTCCTGGGTTGCATCTTCCTTCTCAAATGCTACATCATTGTCCTCAGGCCTGATTTGAATACAAAGGCGCACTTAATGATGAGAAGGAAAGATTAAGGTTGTGCTTTTTTATAAAAATAAAATAAAATTATTGAATGATTTTATGTTACAAAAAATTACAACCATACAACTACTAAATATAATTGAGAAATAAAAATTACATACATCAATATTTACAAAATCTTTTCTTCAATTTTGACTTCATGTCAAGTCCCTTCACATATGTTTTATCTTACAATCGAATGTACACAAAACAATAAACCTTTCTGTATAAATTTTCCAATACATTCTGAAAGATTGTTGTGTCAAATGTATTACTCAGCTAAATTTCAGAACTATGTGTGTGTATGTAGACTTTCAGACTTTTTCAAAACTTTTATTATTCTTATTATTATCATGGAGTAGCCATCTTCCTTCGAAGGAATGTCTCTGAGTACATGCCATGTCATGATGATGATGAAGAAGAAGGAGAAGGAGAAGAGGAGGAGTAGGAGGAGTTTGGATTTGATATCTCGCTTTATCACTACCCTAAGGAGTCTCAAAGCGGCTAACATTCTCCTTTCCCTTCCTCCCCCACAACAAACACTCTGTGAGGTGAGTGGGGCTGAGAGACTTCAGAGAAGTGTGACTGGCCCAAGGTCACCCAGCAGCTGCATGTGGAGGAGCAGGGAAGCGAACCCAGTTCACCAGATTACAAGTCCACTGCTCTTAACCACTACACCACACTGGCTTTCTGGAACTGCTGGTTTTGGGGGCATTCAAAAAAGAGGTTTAGATTCAACAGCAGCCAGGCTGCTGATCTCTGCCTACTTGATCTGTTCTATAAGTGATGGGGGTGGGGGTCTTTATCACCTTGTAAGCACTCCACATTAAGTGTTGTAGTTTTTGCACTTCCTAAAAATTACAGAAATTCTCTATTCATCCTACAAGGAATGTAGACAGGTAGAGATTTTCACTCCATTCAAATTAGACTGGAAGGTCTGAAAGGAGGGACTTGTTTTTTGTGTTGCAGTGATACTACGCTGTAAACTCTCATCTATAGCACTGGTGCTTTATAGATATAGTAACAATTTTGACAGATAAAAGCCTTCAATTTAAAAGAAAAGGGGCGAAGTTCTTCACATTTATTTATCCTCCAACCTCAAATATAAATTCTATGTTCAGAATTATCTCTTAACTTCTGCACAATGGAAGCAGTAAAGATTCAACACAGTCTCACACGTCGTTCTCACAATTTAGACTCTGTAGTTATACTTTCTCTTGGTTTTTTCAGCTCTTTTCTCTAAGGACAATAACAATTAAACTTTTTATATTGTGGAGGCACGGGACATTTTGGTGCACACTGACAACCTTCTTTTTCAGGAGCCAGTGGTGACGAAGGAAACTGCTTCCCAGGGTTGTCCAAAGGCATTTTTCTGCCTTAGGCAAAATACAAGATGACACTTATGGTCAACTGATGGTCGCCCACAGCTCCACTAAACATGGTTCAAGTTCAGTGCCCTTCCAATTGTCCCATAGGAAAGCATGACATGACTTGGGTGAACTTTTGCAAACATGTTTTCTCCTGCTGCGCACCTGTGCATTTGCCTCAGAGAGAGCATGCAAAGAGGTGATTATACATCCCCTGCAATTATCAAAATCATTGTGATTGATTTGTGTCCCTGTGACCAGAATTCCACAGCATTTTTCCAGAGGTCACTTTTGAGCATTATCATTAAATAAAAATAATTCAAACCCCAAATTATCAATCATTTCTTCCACCAGATTTGGATAGATAGATATATATATGGCTAATAAGGATGAGGACTTGGATATGCAGAAGTGGTCTGTGGGTCTGATGTTGGACTGCATCCCCATTAGCCTAGATGACAGACTTTGAAGTGAGACACAGGATGAGGCTTGTAGGCGGTTGTATTTCTTTCTTGGCAGATCTCTCTACAAATTTATTGCTATAATAAAGTCAATTGAAGGGGGGTGTCTACTGTATGCTTGGGCCTAAAATGATGCTGCCGCTGTTATTGTTTCATTTGCACTTTGGGTTAGTGATGAGTGTAGATGCAGATATCTCAAGCCTACGAATGTCTCCAAATAATTATTACAGACCAGGCAATTACTTCATTACTGGAGTTATACCGTTGAGGACAGCTATCTATCCAACACATGCTTTCACATCTGACCCTGTCCATGACTTCCTCCCGTAAGTGTTGCTAGCTTTTGCTTTTTCTCAGCTAGTTCTGGTCTCCCCTGCAGGATTCTAACATGAGCTGCAGACTCCCAGGTTCTCAATTTCAAAATATTTTTTGCAAGGTGCCTTGGGTAGCAACCAACTCACTCATAGCTATGAATGGCGGCTGCCCCAATGGTCCCAGTTTTCTGGGCACAGATGCAGTTTTTCAACACCTACTCTTGCCAAATCGCTTTCCCTTCTTTGCTGTTTGCTGAGATTTAGAAGAAGCTGCTTCAAAGTACTAGTCCATGTTTAGCTGGCACGCTAAATCAGTTTCCCCCCTGACTTGGTTAATTTTAACTGACTTTATGCTGCAACCCATTGTCCCACTGTTGTAGTATATAATGACTGAGAAAAAAGTGACTTTTTAAAAAGTCACTTTTCTGAGTATTATTATTCTTATTTCTATACCACCCTATACCCAAAGGTCTCAGGGCAGTTCACATAAAATATCAAATACATCAAATCAAAACAAAACCAACAACCAATAACACCCCCCCCCAAATAAAGAGCCAGCATTTGTCAAAAGGGTATAGGATGTAGATCAAGTCAGGCAGGCCTGGTTGAAAATGAACATTTTTGCCTGGCACCTAAAGGTATATAGTGAAAAAACAGAAGAAATAAGTAAATGTGAGGTAAAAGTGTACTTAACAGATAATGTTTGGAAGTCTTTTTTAGAACCTCAACTACTTTTTCTTCTTCTTTACTTTATTTTATTTTATTCTTTCTCTCTCTCGTTCTTTCTTTCTTTCTTTCTTTTTCTTTTTTCATAAATTGTAGTGTCATGTGTATTGTGAGGTATACAAAGTATCTTTGCTTCAGTTGCCACCATTTTCTTTTATTGTTACAAACAAAAACAGAGAGTGTTGTATAAATGTTGTATAAATGTATATTTTTTGAAAAGAATAAAGATTCAATTGGGGGAAGAGAAAGAAAGAAATAAACCCTAACCTAGCCAGGGCAGGGTTTTTTCTTTCTTGCTATGAGACATCTACAAGACAAAGCTCAGGTCTGCTTCGTACATTTTTAAACTAGTGGGATAGACTTATTTACAGGTCTTCCTTCCAAGTAGGTCACTCATAGTCACTGGCATTTGGGGCGGGGGGGGGGGGGGAGAGAGCAGGACTGGAACATACCATTTTAGCAGTTGATATGCCATTTGCTTTTCATTCCAGGATAGTGGAGACAAACTATCAGCACGTCCTGGCCATCCTGTTCGCCATTAAAGAGATCAATGAAAACCCTGAGCTCTTACCCAATATCACCCTTGGCTACAGCATCTATGAAAACTGCTTCAGCGTCAGGAGAGCCTATGAAGCCACCATAGACCTGTTCTCTACCAGACATTGGATGGTCCCTAATTTCAAGTGTGGGAGGCAAGGAAAACTCCTGGCTGTTATTCAAGGAGGGGACTTTGAAACCTTTTTCCAGATGGCAACCATGCTAGGTGTTTACAAGGTCCCTCAGGTATGGAGACAGGTTGCCAACCATGCCACACATGTACAGAGATACAAAGGGAGTCTTTTTCTCAGGGCCAGCTCCTTGGTTGAGAAATTTATTGGTATAGCATCCCCCTCCACAATAAGCTGTGGTACTGATGGGCTTAGCTGGTGGTGAGCAGCAATGGTGGTGCTACTGAGAACACCAGAATGGGTTGGTTGGAGCCAGCATTTAGATTTCCTGCAATCCCCTAGTTCAGCAGCACACTGCATTGTGTCTTGGGTATTTGGGGAAATTTAGGTGGAGACTGCTACTGGAATTTCCTACGATAATCCATATTGATAATGCATCAGTCCACTTCAGAGCACTATAGGAAATGTGAATAGTGTGAGGTTGGGAAAAGATGGGACAGGATGCAATTCTACTCAAAATTCCTCCATCCTTGGCTGCTAATGGAAATAGGAAGCGAGTTATGTTGTGCATGGGGCCTGCAAAAAAAGGTTGCCATAGTGCTGGTGTGTGCAAACCACGCATAAGATTGTGGAAGTCAAATGTACAATGATTCAAAAGCAGGTCAATCAGGTTGCCGCCACCCCAGGCTCACTTACCTGGGAGTAAGTCGAATCAAAGTCCACAGAACTTAGAGTGAGTAGATGTTTGGAACATTGCATTCTTCAGTGGAAACCATTTTTTGGCTAACAAATGTCCACATTATATTGAATGCTTAGCATTTATTGCTTTCCTTCTAGCTCACTTATGGTTTTGTCAACCATTTTCTGAGTGATAACACCCAGTTCTCCTCTTCCTACTGGATGAGCCCCAAGGAAACTTCACAATACATGGGGATAGTTCAGTTGCTCCTGCATTTCAGGTGGATATGGGTTGGTCTGTTTGCTCCAGATAATGATGGTGGAGATCACTTTGTGAGAACCATGAAGGTAGCATTCATTGAGAATGGCATCTGTGTAGCCTTCACATACAAGATTCCAATAGTATATTCTATTAACATTCGTATTCCAAGAAGAGCGTTCAACATTTTCCGAGCACACATTCTGCAAAGAAAAGCCAATGTGATCATTTATTATGGTGATTCTGACTCAATGTTTCTGTTGCCTCATGTCCTAAGCAAAACTGAAATAAAATTCAGTGCTCCTATAGGGAAGGTTTGGATCTCCACCGCTCTGTGGGGCTTCACCTTAAGCACATCTTTTCAATACTGGGATGTCAAATTCTTCCATGGAGCTTTGTCTTTTGTCATCCAAACAAACCAGCGGACAAAATCCCAGGGCCTTTTCTTGACTCAAGATGGCCATTTCCTGGATCGTATTTGGTCCGAGACGTTTGACTGCTCTGATTCCAACCAGAGATGGTCACGGAAAACCTGGAAAAGATGCCTGGGGAGAGGAAAGCTGGAAAGCCTTCCAACATCTTGGCTTGGGAATGGTATGTCTGCTGAGAGCTACAATGTGTACAATGCTGTGTACAGTGTGGCACATGCTTTCCATGCTCTGATCACATCTGTGTCTAGCCGCATGATGACCACAGAGGAAGACAGACTGGATCTTCTGAACATAGAGGCATGGCAGGTGAGAAAGAGTGAGAGCCATTGAAATGACGGCTGAAATAGATAGCCCGTGTTTGTTGTTGTCATGCACCATTTTCTTCCGCTTGGGTTCTGGGAACCCTTTAAGCAGTGTGGTGCTACTCGCTGTCCCACTACTGAGGGGCTGCATTGTACTGGAAGGGCACATGTTTTGCATGCAGAAGGCGACAAGCTGAAACTTTGGCATCACCTCTTAAAAAGGATCCAGACAAGGATGTGATGGGAAAGAGAGTATGATGACCCACTGCCACTTGGAACCAGAAATATTGGGCTAGAAATTGTAGGTGTGTTCAGTATGTGTGTTGCGTATATGCATCCACATGTGTGAATGTGCATGTTGAGTATCTGACTGTGTGTGGTGCGAGAGTGTGTGGCGGGACTCTACCCACCCACTCACTCACTTCTATTATGGACCTGCCTATCATTGGATTGTAGCTCCCGGGAAGTCGGTCACATTGCTGCCCACTCTTGAGCTACCTGAGCAAACACTCTGATCTATGGCATAAGACACTTTGATCTATTGGGTTCAAACCCAATAGGCAGGTGTCAGGCTTCAGGGAATCGGCTTCCTCCCCCCTTTGGCAGCAGGTAAGCAGAACAAAGGGAAAGGAGTCTTCTTACCAGTTGGAAACTTTAATGATCACAGCGAGAGAACAAACAATCCATTTCCTAGGAATGGTGGTGCTCCCAATTAAGGGTCCCACCCACTTCCTCCCTAGTCTCGCATGTCACTACTGCGTCTTCATGTTATTTTAAACAGATTTTATTAATTTTACACATTAATATTCAACACATTCATCATATAAAAGAAAAATAATAAAAGAATCAAAATCCCCCCCATGACTTCCCTCAACTTCCCCTTCTGGTTTTTTAAATATTTTATGCTTCTGCTTAATTTATTTTTTCTTATTTTTGCAATCTTTTAACTAAATGCTCTTATATTCTTATCATTTTTATACCATACCTTCTTTCCATTTAATTAATTTACAGATTATTGTGTTTTAACCTTCACATTTGTTTTCTAAATTGTAAGTGTTTACTCAAACCCTGCTAGTGAGTCAATTTCTTTACAATATTTCTGTAAATACGGCATGAATGGTTCTGATTTTTTAAAAAAGTCTCTATTGTCACTGTCTCTATGTCTTCCTGTAAGTTTCGCCATTTCTGCATATTCCATAACCTTAACTTGCAATTCTTTTATTGGTATCTTGTCATCTTTCCATTTTGGGGCTAGTAGAATCCTAGCCACCGTTGCCGCATACATAAATAACTTCTTTCGTTCTTTTGGTAGTTCCTGTCCTATGATACTTAACAAAAATGCATCTGGCTTTTTAACAAAAGTTATTTTGAACATATTGTTCAGTTCGTTATAAATAATTTCCCAGTAATTTGAAATTTTGGGTGGAGATGTTCTCAAAAAACGCTCAACAACTTTGTCCAGATTTTCAGTTTGGGGAATATGGCAACCCTACCTACAGGGAGATTTGGCCAAATGACCTGCTCCCAGTGGAGGCTGGCAGGAAAGAGGCAAGGACAAAACAGGGAAAGAGGCAGTAGGAAACCACCTTTGTAGATTAGTAGTTTGGGTCAGAGCCTTCAAACCTCTTGCTATGTATTTGTTTTGTTTATCTTGGCACATTAACTGTGCATTGAGGCAGATAGTCATGGTGGTTGGACATGAACTACCACATGAAAGAACAAGACCCAAGTTTTGAATTACACATGCTTCAGAAAATCCCCTCATCCAATGTTTCCTACAGATTTTGGACTTCCAAATAGTTAATTGCACTGGGATGCTTCATGGCAAGTGATTCATAAATGAAAATAAATAAATGAAACAGTTTAATTACCCATCTTGAAATTATTGCTCCTCTAGCTTCACCCTTTTCTGAGAAGCACCCGCTTCAACAGTACGACCATGGACGAAGTATATTTTGATGAAGATAGGGAGCTGGTAGCTGACTATAGTATTGTGAATTTGGTCACATTTCCTAACGAAACCGCCATAAGAGTGAAAGTGGGGAAGCTGGAGACCCAAGCCTCCTCAGGCCCAAAGCTGACTATTCATGAGGAGACCATCGTGTGGCCCAACTGGTTTAATAAGGTGGGGAATGTATTCGCATTTTACAAGCTGGTGTAATGTAGTAGCTAAGTGTGGACCCTGTGAACCGAAGCCTCTCCAGGTAACAATCATCCTTTTATCCCTTAATGATCCATGAGATCCTTGCAATCTGTGAGAAAGTTTCTCCTGTGAGTTCCAACGACGTCAGAAACCCGCTCTGGAGCAGGACTTTGAATGTGGCTGTCCTTGTGGAATGGCGTTCCTGTCAAGCTGTGCATTTTCTGGAAGCAATTGAAGACATTTTGGTTCTGACAGGCTTTCCCAGATGACAAATTGGTCTTTGCCATGAGTCTCTATTGTTTTAGCTTTGTTTTAAATGCATTGGCTGCTTTAACTGCACATCGCCTTGAGATGATACTCTAGAACAGTGTTTCCCAGCCTTGGGTCTCCAGCTGTTTTTGGACTACAACTCCCATCATCCCTAGCTAGCAGGACCAGTAGTCAGGGATGATGGGAGTTGTAGTCCAAAAGCAGCTGGAGACCCAAGGTTGGGAAACATGGCCCTAGAAGGTGATTAATAAATTAATCAGAAAAATTAACAATAATAAGAAAATTAACAACGAACTCTGTCAGTGGTCTCATTCAAATCACTGTCTCACAGCCTCTCATTTGCAATACAGGGGTTAAAATACTGTGTCATAAGTTCTGCATATAAGATTAGAAGAACCACTTTACAGCATCTTGAACATTAGCAAATAAATTGCCAGCTAAGATTTTGTAGACTAGAGTCCACCTCAACTTGTGACACTCTGGGGGAAGTGCTCTGACAGTACCAGCTCTAGTAAAGGTAAAGGGACCCCTGACCATTAGGTCCAGTCATGACCGACTCTGGGGTTGCGGCGCTCATCTCGCTTTATTGGCCAAGGGAGCCGGCGTACAGCTTCCGGATCATGTGGCCAGCATGACTAAGCCGCTTCTGGCGAACCAGAGCAGTGCATGGAAACGCCGTTTACCTTCCCGCCGGAGTGGTACCTATTTATCTACTTGCACTTTGATGTGCTTTCGAACTGCTAGGTTGGCAGGAGCTGGGACTGAGCAACGGGAGCTCACCACGTCGCGGGAATTCGAACTGCCAACCTTCTGATAGGCAAGTCCTAGGCTCTGTGGTCTAACCCACAGCGCCACCCGCGTTCCTTGAACCAGTACCAGCTCTACTATTGGGCAAAATGAGACAGTTGCCCCATTCACTGGGTGCTAACAAGTACAGGGTGGTGTTGAGGCAATGGAGGAAAGAGCTATGTGTTCCACAGTGCTCTAGACTACTCTTTTGCCCTCAGGTGTGGGGGAAGATGCTGTCCCACAACAAACAATGAGGCAAAATTCAGCTGCCAGTCCAGCATGTGTAATGGAGTGGAGCAAGTTTGTTCCATCAATGGATGCTGGCCATGATAATGATGTTGTGCCTCCACGGGTGGAAGAGGCAACAGTGCTTCTGGGTATCTGTTGCTGGAAGCTCCAGGAGGGAAAGATGCTCTTGTGCTTAGGTCCTGCTTGCTGGCTTTCCACAGGCATCTGGTTGGCCTCTTTGGGAAGAAGGTATTGGTGTTTCGCAACTTTGACCTGTTGCAGGATCTTAGCCAGACCCAGTTGAATATAGCAGAGCATATGCAGCCTTCCAGAAGGAATCAGCTGCAGGCAGGAAGGATGAAGCAGGAACAAGACGCTGCTACTAGTAACTTGGTTACTTAGAGGTGTTTATTATTTACAGCAGACTTTACAAGTTACTATATACAAGATACAGACATGGATCTTAAACTCTCTCTCTTAACAAACTCCAAACGACTCTCAGAACACCACACTGACCAACCAACTATCCAGCCAAGGAAGGACATGAGTCATCATGCCTAAGTGGTGACCTCAACCAATACAGAGTTGCATCCAAGGACCTATATCTCTAGGCAGAATAACTCCCTCTGTTCAGTCTCCTTGGCCTTTGGCCAACTCTTAATTGCCTCTGTGGGAAGCTGCACGTAGGCAGAATCCCAACAGAAGGATGTTGCACCAGATGGGCCATTGACCTGATGCAGCATGCTGTTCTTATATTCTTATGTCCAGTTCTTCATGACAGCAAAATGGCTTGGATAGGCCTTGTTCTTCGATCACAGGAGAGAGTAAGATTCAAGTCACACAAGACACAGGCCCATCAGAATAGGACGATTTATTCTCTACAGACAAAGCAGAACCTCCTCAAACACTCTTTGTTTTCTTGATTCCCTTCAGACCAAGCCTTGTTCTACTTGTACAGAAAGTTGCCAGCCTGGATCCCACAAGGTGGTGCCAGAAACAAAGCCCGTTTGCTGCTATAAATGTGTCCCATGCATGGAAGGAACCATTTCTACTCACACAGGTAAACGGCTTTGAGGGAGCAGCAGCTTCATTGTGAACGTAGTAATGCTAGGCTTGAAAAGAAATGTTTGCCAAGGAGAATCATAGAATTGTACAGCAGTCGTCTTTGCAAAATCCAGATCCAGAATTTCAAGATGCAGATTTCCACAGAACAGCTACCTTTTAAATTTCAGTTCTGGTGAAACAGTTTCAGGGCAATCATCTGTCGGATGCACTGCTAGGAGTAGAGACCCAAATGGGCTCAAGTTCAGCCTTATTCCTCTACTAGGTGCTTGCAGGGAACCTTTGCTAAACCACCACTTTTAGTCATCCGACTTCCTGAGACCATCTTGGCTTTAAGGCCTGGATGTCCTTCTCCCTGTCTTGCAGGCCTTTCCCCACCTGGCCTGGCTGGGCTTGGACTGACTCCAGCTACAAAAGCTGAGGCTGCTGAACAGGCTCTAGGGTTGAGGTATCGCTTGCTGCCATCATTGATATCAATTTCTTGTGTCTTTATTTTTAGATCTTACTATGATTTAATGTGGAAATTGTTCATATTGCTTGGGTATATTTTGATGTGTTTTCTTTATTGTTAACGACTATCTTTCTTACCATTTGAAATTATGTAATGGGCTACATGTTGCAAGCTGCCTTGATCATGGTTTTAACTATGGAAAGGCAGCATACACATAAAATGATGTGTAAATGTATGAATTGACCACGATGCATGGTACTTGTGTTTTACGGTCACAGTTTTCCATCAGTTTGGAAAGATGCCTCAGTCATTTCTCATAACCGAATCTCTTGTCCCAACCCCATCATGCTCTTCTCATGAGTTGTGGTGCAGCACTGCTACCCACAATATTGCAATGGTATAAGGGCCTGGCTTCTAGTACTATTTAACTTCCACAACAAAGTGCATCACAGGACCGGGCTGTCAAAACATATGGTTCAAGTAGTCCTTTTTTCAGCTCTGAAATAATAATAATAATAATAATAATAATAATAATAATAATAATAATAATAATAATAATATACTATTTATACCCCGCCCATCTGGCTGGGTTTCCCCAGCCACTCTGCAGCATATGTCTTGACCGTATCCAGCTCAACACCATTCCATTATCTGATAAGTACCGTATTTTTTGCTCTATAAGACTCACTTTTTCCCTCCTAAAAAGTAAGGGGAAATGTTTGTGCGTCTTATGGAGTGAATGCAGGCTGTGCAGCTATCCCAGAAGCCAGAACAGGAAGAGGGATCACTGCTTTTGCTGAGCAGCGATCCCTCTTGCTGTTCTGGCTTCTGAGATTCAGAATATTTTTTTTCATGTTTTCCTCCTCCAAAAACCAGGTGCGTCTTATGGTCTGGTGTGTCTTATAGAGCGAAAAATACAGTAACTATTTTCCCTGCACTTCAGCTATGATCCTATGACTCCTGATTCCTGATTCCCTAGATCTGACAGGCTCCAGAAAACTGATTTCATGCTGTATCCGTGAGAAAGGTTCATTAGGAACTTCGAGAGAATGTTGAATAAAACTATTAGAAAAAGAAAATGCTACATTTTGCAAGGAATGTTTTAACAAGGAAAATATTTGATGTTTGGGGTATTGAAATGTGTTTTCTTTCTTTCAGATGCAGATCACTGCCTTGCGTGTCTAGAAGATCAGTACTCAAACAATGAGAGGGATGAGTGCTTCCCCAAGACTATAGTCTTCCTCTCCTATGAAGAACCACTGGGGGTTACCTTGGCTTTCTTTGCCCTACTCATGTGTCTAGCCACAGGTTTCATTTTGGGGATTTTCATTAAGTACCAGAGCACTCCACTTGTTAAAGCCAACAACCGAAACCTCACTTACATCCTCCTTGCTTCTCTCCTGCTTTCCTTTCTTTCTTGCCTTCTGTTCATCGGCCAGCCTCAAGAAGTCACCTGCCTTCTCCGCCAAACCATCTTCAGCATCATCTTCTCAGTCGCCGTCTCTTCTGTGCTGGGAAAAACGACTACCGTGTTGTTGGCATTCATGGCCACAAGACCAGGGAACAGCATCAGGAAGTGGATGGGAAAGAGTTTGGCAAATGGTATTGTCCTTTTGGGTACTTTCATTCAGTTTGGCATCTGCATTGCCTGGATCGGAATATCTCCCCCCTTCCCAGAACTGGACATGGATTCCCAAGTCACACAGACAATTCTGCAGTGCAATGAAGGGTCCACCACTATGTTTTATTCTGCCCTTGGCTACATGGGCCTTCTGGCTGCCATCTCTTTTACTGTGGCTTTCCTCGCCAGGAAGCTCCCTGGGGGCTTCAACGAAGCCAAGTTTATCACCTTCAGCATGCTGGTGTTTTGCAGTGTCTGGGTCTCCTTTGTGCCAACTTACTTGAGCACCAAGGGGAAATACATGGTGGCTGTGCAGATCTTCTCCATCTTGGCTTCCAGTGGTGGGTTACTGGGCTGCATCTTCCTTCCCAAATGCTACATCATTGTCCTAAGGCCTGATTTGAATACAAAAGAGCACCTGATGTTGAAAAGCAAAGATTAAGGTTGAGGTAAAGCAAGAGGGGAGCGAAACCTTCTCAAAGACTGGAATGTGAAAACACTCACATAGATGGTTAACATTTTTACTTACTCACATGGGAAGCCAACCCCCACCCAACCCAGCATATGAAATGCTACATTACCAAAGCAGACAGCAGATGGCTTGCTGATTTCTGCTAAGCCAATTTATTATTTTAGTGAGGTATAGGTGGGTGGTTGGGATCCTAACCACCTTGTATAAACTGAAGTAGATAAGGAACAATCTTACCTGAAAGCGCTACAATTTATAGTTCAAATACTTTTCTTCTTCCACATCATATTGAATTACAGATTTCAGGTTTACAGGCACCAACTGAGGTAAATTAGTTAAATGTCTTTTACTTAAAGATGCACACTGTGTTAAGATCAACAGTGCCATCTGCAGGAAATACATTAAACTGTCTGCTTTTTCCTCAATAAAATACAGTCATACCTCGGGTTACAGACGCTTCAGGTTGTGTTTTTTCTGGTTGCGGACTGCTGAAACCCGGAAGTACTGGAACAGATTACATCCGGGTTTCGACGGTCACACATGCGCAGAAGCGCTAAATCACACTTTGCGCATCCGCAGAAGCGCCAAATCGCAACCCATACGTGCGCAGACACGCCGCTATGGGTTGCAGATGCTGCATGTTGCAAATGTGCATCCCGCATGGATCATGTTCGCAACCCGAGCATCCACTGTATTCGGAATGCAACTGCAAAAGAGACACACAATGCTCTCAAGCGGTGCCTAAAGTATGACATAAAGGAAGTGGGGTGATTTCAAAGAGTAAGTGGGGGAAAGAAATGGGATACACTTTGTTGTTGTTTAGTCCTTTAGTCGTTCCCGACTCTTCGTGACCCCATGGACCAGAGCACTCCAGGCACTTCTGTCTTCCACTGCCTCCCACAGTTTGGTCACACTCATGCTGGTAGCTTCGAGAACCCTATCCAACCATCTCGTCCTCTGTCGTCCCCTTCTCCTTCTGCCCTCCATCTTTCCCAACATCAGTATCTTTTCAAGGGTGTCTTCTCTTCTCATGAGGTGGCCAAAGTATTGGAGCCTCAGCTTCACGATCTGTCGTTCCAATGAGAACTCAGGGCTGATTTCCTTCAGAATGGATAGGTTTGATCTTCTTGAAGTCCATGGGACTCTCAAGAGTCTCCTCCAGCACCATAATTCAAAAACATCAATTCTTCGGCGATCAGCCTTCTTTATGGTCCAGCTCTCACTTCCATACATCACTACTGCAATTTGCTATATGTGAGGGTGCCTTTGAAGATGGTTCAGAAATGGATGCTGGTGCAAAATTCAATTGCCAGATGTCAGGAGTCCAGGTCCCGGCTTGATAACAAAGCAAGCGTAGGTAATTAAAAAGGAGGATTTATTGCAAAAACAAACAGATAGCTCTGGACGGCTCTAACAAAGCCGCAGACATTATCACTCAACATGACCCTTCTGAAGACTCCTTCTGGTTCCTACAGAAGATATTGAACCTTCGCCCCTTATGTCTCTTGTTTTGCTTCCTGTCCAACAGCCCTCCCATTCACCAACTCTTCGGACTTATTGGATCAGCTCCAATCTCTTCCTGTTCTGCAAGTCTGTCTCTCTGTATGTACCTGTTTGAGCTTCCAGAAAGCTTTGGCTGTGTTCCAGCCTCTCAGTTGTTCCCTTGGCAACCAGCCATCCAAGGTCAGAGGGAGTCGATGCTGGCAGCTCTGGCCTATGCTCAGCTTGTGTCTAATCTAAACCTCTCTGTTCCTGCCCGTATTTCTGCAGCTGGCTGTAAAGTTCCACTTGGAGCTAGCTCATTCCTGACACCAAGTTGTTGACTTGGGCAGGGCAGTCTGAACATGGGACACCACTGCCAGCATGACTGTACTAGCTATCAATTAGTTTCGAGGTTCAATTCAAATGCCAGTTTTGACCTATTAAAGCCTTATGTAGTTCAGGACCCCACTACCTCAAGTACCACCTTTGCTTGCATGAACAAATCCAGACCCTGCAAACAGAATCTGGGTCCAGCATAGGATGTTTGGAGAGTGGCAACCCCAAAATCAGGCCTTTCAGTGGTGGCCCCCTGCTTGTGAAATGCTCTCCTTGTGGAGACGTGTCTGGCACCATCCTAGACATCATACAGTGTCGTTTCTCTTTACTCAGACTTTTGGCCCTTAATTTGAAGGGTTGCATTGTGGCCTCTTTGAGTAAGGCAAGCTCTGTAAGTCCTGCTATTGTCTCTATAGTTGTGTTTTTAGCTTTTTATTTTGCTTTTAATGGGTCACTCTGTGAGAAAAGCTACTAACAACAACAACAACAATTTATTAAATTTATTGGTCACTTTTTTGCCACAGCAACTCGAAGCAACATACAATATTGTGAGCAAAAATAAAATACAATCTCCCTTGATTTCAAATGGGCTCACAGTCCCTCAAGAGGCTCTCTAGTCAGTCAGAGATGAAGGAAAAGAAAACCGGAGGTTCGCAACCAAGTATATCTGAAAGCCTTGATCATTTGTTGATCTGCTGCAAAAGAGATTTCTCACCTCAAAAAAGAAGAACCCCAATCACAAGTGTGTCAAAGATTTTGAACGCTTGGTCGGTGTCCAAAGGGCCACCCATATAATTGTCACAGAAATGTCACTGAAATGGGTTGTACAGGTAAATCATGACATGCGCAGAAAAATATGATTCAGGATATTTACAAGGCTGTCACTTGCTAAGGTTGATAATGTCAGCTGAATTGTCTTTTCTGAGTTGCCCAAACACTCTTTTGACATGTTGAGCATGTTGCGAATTCCACGCGGCGCTTTAGCAGAATGCTCAGAGTCCCAGGTTCTTTAGTGCAGTATTATTTATTGTTAGCAATATATATATACAAATATCTACAGAAGCAGTTCATATAATCAGACAGAGTACCTGGCTGCACCTTGAGGCAAAAGAAGACTCCACACTCCTCTACTCCACCACACTACTGGACAGGCTTCCCTTTTAAACTGGTGACAGCCAATCAACTGTCAGCACATTACTGCTGAGTCATTCTGACCCAGCACCTCCACAGAGAGTATTGCATCAGCCTGTTGCATCAACTAGCAAACTGAAGCCTGCAGACTTACTTACACAGCATCCTGTGAATCCCAACAGAGCAATCCCAGTATCCAAATCTATCTACCAAGACCCAAGTCATTCATACAAATATATGTTCCTTTTGACAAATCTATTTGGGAAGTTATCAGTGCTTAACAGCTAAGCCACAGCCTTGAGTCTTCAGGAGATGTTTCCCATGATGTGCCTGGAAGAGGTTTCAGAGGTCAACTAGAGACTAATATGGCCTTGGTCTTGCTCAGTGTTTCTGTTTTATTAACATTGTATTGTAATAAAGTCACATTTTAATGAGAAACATATGTTTTCCATTGAAAGAATGAAAGTAAATGAAAGTATCCCTGCTGCATGTTTGACATTATACCCAGAATACCCCTAGAAAGAACAGTAGACCATTCTCAGGGGAAATTGCTCTCAGGAAAAATGGCTGTGTCATACTAAGGTTTTTTATGCGTTAAAACACCCCCACACCCCAAATATCCAAATTCATTGGCTCCTCATGTGCACCTCTGAAATGGGACTGGGGCCTACATTTTAGACAACCCTAATTTTTCCTTTTCATCATTAGGTGCTCCTTTGTATTCAGATTAGGCCTCAGAACAATGATGTGGCATTTGGGAAGGAAGATACAAACCAGTAACCCACCACTGGAAGCCAAGATGGAGAAGATCTGCACAGCCACCATGTATTTCCCCCTGGTGCTCAAGTAAGTTGGCACGAAGGAGACCCAAACACTGCAAAATACTAGCATACTGAAAGTGATAAACCTGGCTTCGTTGAACCCCCCAGGAAGCTTCCTGGCTAAGAACGCTACAGTAAAAGAGATGGCAGCTAGAAGGCCCATGTAGCCAAGGGCACAATAAAACATAGTGATGGACCCTTCATTGCATTGCAGTATTATCTGCCTGACCTGCGAATCCATGTCCAGTTCTGGGAAGGGGGGATACATTCCGATCCAGGCAATGCAGATGCCAAACTGAATGCTGCAACAGAAGAGGACAATGGAGTTTGCCAGACTCTTTCCCACCCACTTCCGGATGCTGTTCCCTGGCTTCGTGGCCATGAATGCCAAAACCACAGTTATAGTTTTTGCCAGCACAGAAGAGACGGCGACTGAGAAGATGATGCTGAATGCAGTTTGACGGAGAAGGCAGGTGACCTTTTGAGGCTGGCCAATGAAAAGAAAGGAGGACAAAAAGGAAAGCAAAAGCGAAACGAGGAGGATGTAAGTGAGAGTTTGGTTGTTGGCTTTAACTAGTGGAGTGTCTTGGTTTTTAATGAAGATTCCCAAAACAGAACCTGTGGTTAGGCACAAGAGTAGGGCAAAGAAAACCAAGGTAAACCCCAGAGGTTCTTCATAGGAGAGGAAGACTGTAGTCTTGAGGATACATTGATGTTTGTCATCATTTGAGTATTGATATTCTGGACACCGGTGGCAATGATCTTCATCTGAAAGGAATTAATAATTTAAATACATCAAATGTCAATAATTTTCCTTATTATCAAGAATCTCTCTACATAAATGAGGCAGCTTGATTTTCTTTTGTGTAGTTTTACTCAACATTCTGCCTTTTACTTCACATCCTGAGCAACATCTCAAACAAATCTAGAATGGCGGTAAGCTACCAGAACCTGTCAGATCTATAGAATAAGGAACATAGCTGAAAACCAGGAGAAATAGCTACTCATCAGGTAATGAATTGCTGTTGAGCTACATAAGGCCACAAGTAGTGCTTTGAATGAATTGGTTCAGCTGAACTAGTTCAAAAATATCTGAATAATACAGTTGTCATAGTTGTGGGTGAATTAATGACACATTAAGTTCATTCTAGGCTAGAACTTTGAACAATTTATAGTTCATCCTCATGTTCAACCCCCTCTGTCCCCATACTCTTAGCTTTCATTACACTTACCCTTCATTAAAAGAAAGAAGTGAATTGGAAATCCCTTTAACAGTTTCCTGGCTGGTACAAATTAAACAGGATAAGTCCTGGAGGACCTGTTCCCCACCTTGCAGACCTTTTCCCACCTGGCCTGAGAGGATAGGGCCCTAACTGACTCCAGCTACAAAAATTGAGGCTGCTGAAGAGGCCAGAGGCCATCTTGGCTGTGAGTCATGGAAGACCTGCTTTTTGTGAGCTAAATAAGTTCTGTTGACTGAACGTGAAGTGAACCACCTCATTTTTGGGGGGGGGGGAAGGATTAACTTGAACTCTGAATGTCTGATTTAGACATCGCTGCACCACATTTCTTGGCCAGTGCTTTGGAAGTTCATTTTTAAAAAATGTGGTGCAGCAATGTCTAAATCAGAGAAGGAATAATTGGGGGTTCTAAAAAGAACTCTTCCGCCAATGGTCTGGAAGGCCCAGCCCACTGATGTGTTTTACTGAAATAGTGAAAAATGGAAAAGTACTAGAAGTCCGCATTTTAATACAATTGTAACAACTCGGAACAAAGCATGATTGGACAGAAAAAGAACTGTGGCTGTGGCAAAATGACCAAGATGTATTTTTGTGCCATTGAAAGACTGCAGCCATAAAATCTGAAAACTGTTCTAAGACTATGCACTGGATTCAACTGAAGTCCTATTCAAGACATGAAAATGGGGGGCTTGAGATAAATTGGGTTGAGACAGCCACTGACATGGCCCATCCAGAGCAACCCAGAGCCTGAGTGTTAAAGGAGTTGTAAGGATGTACAACCCTATTATGGTCAATAGCCTTCACAGACCACATGCTGTTTAGTGGCTTGAATGGGTGAATGTAGTCAGCAGAGGCTTTCTGAGAGTACCTAGCAGGGGAAGAAGAAGAGGAGGAGGAGGAGGAGGAGGAGGAGGAGGAGGAGGAGGAGGCGGCGTAGTTTGGATTTGATATCCTGCTTTATCACTACCCTAAGGAGTCTCAAAGCGGCTAACATTCTCCTTTCCCTTCCTCCCCCACAACAAACACTCTGTGAGGTGAGTGGGGCTGAGAGACTTCAGAGAAGTGTGACTGGCCCAAGGTCACCCAGCAGCTGCATGTGGAGGAGTGGAGACGCGAACCCAGTTCAGCAGATTACAAGTCCACTGCTCTTAACCACTACACCATGCTGGCTCACGCTGGGAACAAGCTATAACTTCAGTCTCTTTGGGGCTACATTGCATTAGGCAAATTATTGCCCTGGAACTGATTCTCAAGAACTGAAGATTAAAAATGTAAAGATGTTGTAAAAAATCAGCACCTTGGTGTTCTGGATCTCCGTTTTGCAAATCGTCCCGATTGTGCCAGAATTCTTTTCTGGCCTAGCTTGACTACTTTCATTTTGAACCTCCTCCTCAGTCTCCCAGGGTCTGCTGTTCCTACAAAATCATTTACCTGCCTTGGTAGAAATGGTTCCTTCCACACAAGGGTCACAATTATAGCAGCAAATTGGTTGTCCTTCGGGCACCACCTTGCTGGATCCGGGTTGGCAGCTATCTGTACAGGCAGAACGAGGCCTTGTCTGAAGGGCACCAAGAAAACAAATAGGGTTTGAGGAGTTTCTGCTTTATCTGTGGCTACTAAACCCTTCTATCGTGATGGAAATCCAAACAAAATATATTATAACATAAGAGCATGTGACACAATTCATCCTGAGTTTTTAAGATGCTGCAAAGTACTTGTTAAAAATGATCAGCATAGCATCTTATTCCAAGATTATTATGTCCAAATAACAAATGAGAGGTTAAGGCTGATGTCAGGAGTCCAGGTTCCGGGCTTGATTACACAGTAAGCGTAGGTAATTAAAAAGGAGGATTTATTGCAAAAGCAAACAGATAGCTCCAGATGGTTCTAACAAAGCTGCCAACATTATCACTCAAGATGACCCTTCTGAAGACTCCTTCCAGTTCCTACAGAAGATATTGAACTTTTGCACCTTACTTGTTTTGCTTCCTGTCTAGCAGCCCTCCCATTCACCGACTCTTCAGACATTGGATCAGCTCCAACTGCTTCCAGTTCTGCAATACTGTCTCTGTGTCTGTTCACGCTTGTTTGAGTTTCCTGAGAGCTTTGGCTGTGTTCCAGCCCACTCTCAGTTGTTCCCTTGGCAACCAGCATTCCAATGTCCAGGGGATTCGGCACAGGCCACTGTTCCTCCTGGGTCAAATCTAAACCTCTCTGTTCTGCAGCCGGCTGTAAAGTTCCACTAGGAACTGGCTCATTCCTGACAGCTGAGATGAGCTAATTTGTTCATTGTTCATTTGAACTGGAGATCTCCAGGATCACTGCTCACTTCCTTAACTACAATTATATCAGTTTGGGGGTGCTTTTTGTTTTGTTTTGGTTTACAAAGGATATATTCCCCACCTGATTAAACCAGTTGGGCCACACTATGGCCTCCCCGTGAATAATCAACTGTACATCTGAGGAAGCTTGGGTCTCCAGCTTGCCAACTTTCACCCGTGAAACAGTATTGTTAGGAAACACAACCACATTCACAATATCATAGCTGGCTACCAGCTCATCTTCATCAAAATATATTTCATCCATGGTAGTGCTGTTAAAGCGGACAGTTCTCAGGAAACGGTGAAGCTGAAATGAGAGGCAGGGAGAGAAGGCCAACATTTGTGAAATGGGTAAAACAATTAAGATCCCATTCCTCTTTTCATTTCCAGTCTCCAACTGTTCTATTCCCCCATCGCCTGCCCTAGAATTGATGTGATATGGATGTAGCCTCCACTTGAATGTTGAAGTCACCCAGAATTATCAGCCAGGATTCCTTCAGAACCATGCTGAAAACCGTGTCAGAGATCAAATATCGCAACTGGAGAGAGAGACCTGTTGGAATGTAATGTAAAAGTGCTGTCTAAAATGTATAAAATATTATTGGAATGGGAGACAAAGGATGAGCAAGCAAAATCCTCAATGATGCACTGGGCAATAGATATCAGTCATAATATAGATATTGAAGCATGGGAATGATTGTGGAATATGGATATAAAATTTACAGCACGTTATGGTTGAAGAGAAAATTATATGAAAATGATATGTCATTGGTATCTAACACTGAGTATACTGGTAAAAAATGTATAAATCTAAATCAAACAATTGTTGGAAATGTAGAGAGAAAGAAGGTTCTTTTTATCATATGTGGTGGTCTTGTAGTAAGGTTAAAGCTTACTTGGAAATGATATACAATGAATTGAAAAGGATGTTCAAAATAACTTTGGTAAAAAACCCCAGAAGCTTTTCTTTTGGGAATTATAGGGACAGTGCTACCTAAATTGTATAGAAATTTATTTATGTATGCTACTACAGCAGCAAGAATGTTACTTGCCCCAAAATGGAAAGAAGCAGAAGTCACAGCAAAGGAAGAATGGATACAAAAACTTATGGAATATGCAGAAATAGTGAAACTTACTGGAAGAATAAGAAATTAAGATAACTTTTTATAAAAGAATGGAAATGGTTTATTGAATATTTACAGATAAATTGCAAACAGATAAAAACATTAGCAGGATTATTGTAATAACCTGCAGTTTCTTAAGAGTATATATTTAAAGTAGATAATTAAATGAGCAAATTAAATGAATTTGGATATGCAGAAGTTGTTAAAAAATAAATTTAAGGAACTACAGGAAGAGGGCAAACTTTGAAATGTTAAAGTGATTGTAAAACTAATGAAATGCATAAACTTGAAGAGTATAAATAAAAACTTGGAGGAAAAAGGAAAAGCAAAGAAAAAGAAAACCGTGTCAGAGAAGCTTTTGGGCAAATGAGTGGGTGGTACACCAACAGCGGCTCAGACCTGTCTCTCAGACCCAGCAGTAGATGCAGGCCCTCTACTTCTGCTCCTAGGCAAAGAGAGGTTTCCTGGTGAGGGAGAACAAACTCCTGTGAACCATGGCAAGCTTTCTTCTACACCCAGGTAGTCATGTAGTTGCACCAACCCAAGTCTCAGTAATGCACCCCAGCTTGGTGCCCTCACCCATAATTGAATAATGAATGAGCACAAATGAGTACGTTTCTGAGCACAATTCAAAGTGCTGACCTTTAAAGACCTAAACGGCCTCGGCCCAGTATACCTGAAGGAGTGTCTCCACCCTCATCGTTCAGCCCGGACACTGATGTCCAGCTCCGAGGGCCTTCTGGCGAGAAGCAAGATTACAGGGAACCAGACAGAGGACCTTCTCAGTAGTGGCGCCTGCCCTGTGGAACGCCCACCCATCAGATGTCAAAGAGATAAACAACTACCAGACGTTTAGAAGACATCTGAAGGCAGCCCTGTTTAGGGAAGCTTTTAATGTTTAACAGACTATTGTATTTTAATATTTTGTTGGAAGCTGCCCAGAGTGGCTGGGGAAACTCAGCCAGATGGGTGGGGTATAAATAAATTATTATTATTATTATGAGCAACTTGGCATTCAGCAACAACAACACCATGCTGTTGGACACAGGCGATGAGCGCACAACAGCACCATGGGGTCGCAGGGAGTCAGATTTGGCACACTGTGTTCCCCTCCCTGCTTTTACCTTCACAGCAGCCCTATGGAGTAGGTTAGGCTGAGCATTGGTGGCTCAGCGACTAAAGTTGTGAAACTGCATGCAGTTAGGGCAGTGCTTTTCTTCTAGCCAAAAAGGTGCCAGTACTGCATATCCTTGAGTACCCCCAAGGGGGGAAAACACTGAATTAGGATATTTTCAGCTTGTTGGTTTTTTTTAAAGAAGAGGGAGGAGATTTGGATTTGCTATCCCGCATTATCACTACCCTAAGGAGTCTCAAAGCGGCTAACATTCTCCTTTCCCTTCCTCCCCCACAACAAACACTCTGTGAGGTGAGTGGGGCTGAGAGACTTCAGAGAAGTGTGACTGGCCCAAGGTCACCCAGCAGCTGCATGTGGAGGAGCGGAGACGCGAACCCGGTTCCCCAGATTACGAGACTACCGCTCTTAACCACTACACCACACTGGCTCCCCCCCCCCCAATATAAAGGCTAGAAAATGTTTGTTTTTTGTTATTTTACTGTAAAATATGAGGAGACAATGATGCTTAAAGCAAGGGGGAAGCTGCTTTCATGGGTTTGTACATGCTTATTTATCTCTACACAATAATAATAATAATAATAATAATAATAATAATAATAATAATACCTTTATTGTCATTGTACAACCTGTGGGTGGGGTATAAATAAATTATTATTATTATTATGAGCAACTTGGCATTCAGCAACAACAACACCATGCTGTTGGACACAGGCGATGAGCGCACAACAGCACCATGGGGTCGCAGGGAGTCAGATTTGGCACACTGTGTTCCCCTCCCTGCTTTTACCTTCACAGCAGCCCTATGGAGTAGGTTAGGCTGAGCATTGGTGGCTCAGCGACTAAAGTTGTGAAACTGCATGCAGTTAGGGCAGTGCTTTTCTTCTAGCCAAAAAGGTGCCAGTACTGCATATCCTTGAGTACCCCCAAGGGGGGAAAACACTGAATTAGGATATTTTCAGCTTGTTGGTTTTTTTTAAAGAAGAGGGAGGAGATTTGGATTTGCTATCCCGCATTATCACTACCCTAAGGAGTCTCAAAGCGGCTAACATTCTCCTTTCCCTTCCTCCCCCACAACAAACACTCTGTGAGGTGAGTGGGGCTGAGAGACTTCAGAGAAGTGTGACTGGCCCAAGGTCACCCAGCAGCTGCATGTGGAGGAGCGGAGACGCGAACCCGGTTCCCCAGATTACGAGACTACCGCTCTTAACCACTACACCACACTGGCTCCCCCCCCCCAATATAAAGGCTAGAAAATGTTTGTTTTTTGTTATTTTACTGTAAAATATGAGGAGACAATGATGCTTAAAGCAAGGGGGAAGCTGCTTTCATGGGTTTGTACATGCTTATTTATCTCTACACAATAATAATAATAATAATAATAATAATAATAATAATAATAATACCTTTATTGTCATTGTACAACCTGTGTACAATGAAATTAAACTAGCCTCCCCCCCAAAAAACACTCATGTTTATTTTTCTCTACACAACCTGTGAATACTACATTCTAGAGATGTATATTGCTTTTCTGTCCAGGAGCTCAGGGATGTGCCCATTGCCTTCCCTGCTTTTTCTTTCTTTCTCCACAACAACCTTGTGAGGTAGATGGAACTAAGTTATTATCTGTACATAAGCAGGAGTTTTTGCCTGCCTTTCAACACTTTAAACAGCCGTGTCTTCTCCCAAAGAATCCCATGAACTGTGGTTTGTGAAGGAGAGTTGTTAGGAGACCTCTATTTCTCTCACAGAGCTACAATTCCCAGACTGTTTTAACAATCTATCCCTCTGCCAAGGGAATTCTGCAAATTGTAGCCTTGTGAGGCGAATAGGGGTCTTCTAACAAACCTCAGCACCCCTAAAAAAACTACAGTTCCCATGATTCATTGAGGGAAGCCATGACTGTTAAAGTGGTACAGGAGTGTGTACCACACACACAAATGGCCCAAGTGAAAGAAAATGGTGTGTGACAACAACAGACATGTTCTTCCTATTTCAGTTATGATTTTAATGAATTTCTCCCACTCTTACCTGCCATGGCTCTACACTCAGAAGGCCCGGTATACCTTCTTTTGCAGTCATCATGTGGTGAGATACAGGTGTGATCAGAGCATGTAAGGCATGTGCCACGACATAGACAGCATTATAAATATTGTAGCTTTCAGCAGACATAACTGTCCTATCCTTGGGGAGGTTTCCCCTCCACATGCACCTTTTCCAAGTTTTCCTTGACCATCTGTGGTGGGTATGAGAGCACTCAAATATGTCTGGCCAAAGACTATCAAGGAAAACCCAATCTTCAGTCAAGAAAAGTTTCTGGGATTTTATCCTCTTGTCCATTTGAAAGACAAATGACAAAGCGCCATGGAAGAAAGTCATGTCCCAGTATGAGAAAGATGTGGTTAAGGTGAAGCCCCACAGTGCTGTGGAAATCCAGACTTTCCCTACAGTGGCATTGCTTTGTCTTTCAACTTCCTTCAGCCCGTGTGGCATCAGAAACATTGATTCGGAATCGCCGTAATAAATGATCACGTTGGCTTTCCTCTGAGTCAGATGTGCTACGCAACTTAAAAGCATGTCTTTTGGAACATTCATTTCAGCAGAAAATATCCGTGGGATTGCATATGTGAAGGCTACACAAATAGCACTCCCAGAAACCTCAGCCTTCATGGTTTTCACAAACTGATGTCCGCCATCATTGTCTGGAGCAATGAGACCAATCCACGTCCACCTGAAATGCAACAGCAATTTCACTATCCCCTTGAACTGTGGAGCTTCCTTGGGGTTCATCCAGTAGGAAGAGGGAAAATGAATTTCATCACTCAGAATATTATTGACAAAACCGTAAATCAGCTAGTAAGGAAAGGAAAGAATGTTTAGTGTTGGAAATAACTTTGCTAGTCAACAATGCCTTCTACTTAACAGCACAACCTTACACATGTCTGTCTACTCAGATGTAAAGTCCCTCTGAGTTCAATCGGACTGATTCCCAGGAAAGTGGGTATAGGATTGTTGATATTTCTTTCCTATCAATATACATTTGGTTCCCTTACAGAGCTGCCTCCAGAGACAGTTTAGAGTACAACTGTATGAACTTTTCCAAACCAACCAAAGTTTGCTGTATTTTCCACTTGAATATTGTTTTCATTTTCCGCAATTGGCCTTCATTTTACAATGGTGATAGAAATCAGCAGTTTTCTAAACTTTTATTGGATTTGGACATTTTATCATCCTGACACAATTTTTCTGCGCATATGACCCAAACCAAGAACTCAATGGTGCTTGCTTCCTTCTGACTGGCTATATTCATGTTCTTATTTTATTTATTTCCTGTTCTTCAAGATAATATTCCAGGGAATGTTTAAATGATTTAAAATACAAGATTAAAAATGGTTTATAACAAGTCCAAAACATAGTCAGTTAACACAGTATCTTTCCAGCCATCTGAAATACAAGCTTCAGATTTTAGTTAGAAATGCAACCCATTTTGCAAAGAAATAAACCACAGAGCCTTGGGCTTGCCGATCAGAAGGTTGGCGGTTCGAATCCCCGCGATGGGCTGAGCTCCCGTTGCTCGGTCCCTGCTCCTGCCAACCTAGCAGTTCGAAAGCACGCAGTGCAAATAGATAAATAAACCCCACTTTCAATCACAAGAGTTAAGGCGTTTGGTCTGGGATTTGTTCTGCCCAGCCCACGTTGTTCTCCCTACCTGAGGGACCTTGTAAATGTTTAGCATGGTTGCCATCTGAAAAAAGGTTTCAAAGTCCCCTCCTTGAATAACAGCCAGGAGCTTCCCTTGCCTTCCGCACCTGAAATTAGGGACCATCCAATGTTTAGTCGACAACAGGTCTATGGTGGCTTCAGAGGCTGTCCTGGCACTGAAACAGTTTTCATAGATCCTGTAGCCAAGTGTGATGTTAGGTAAGAGCTTGGAATTCTCATTAATCTCATTAATGGCAAACAAGATGGCCAGGATGTGTTCATAATTCCTTTCCAGTATCCTGCAATGAAAAGGAAATTGAGCATCTACCATCTACCTGTTGCATCTGGCTGACGTTTCGTTTCCTAAATTTTATTTTTTGCAAACTTTGAAGTTCCCCCAAGTCTGATGCTACCTCCCTTTTGTGGGAATGGTGACATTTCGACTACATAAGAATTAACACTCAGAGAATGATTTCCTTATGATGTAAAATTGCATATTACAGTACAAATAAGGTGGAACTGCTCCAAACTCAGAATTGGAACTTGTATATAACTTATGGAAAAGAACATATTGAGTTACTCACACCAACAATTGTGTGAAACAGCATCTCTCATATCTCACGAAAGCGGGGACAGTATTTTGCCAAGAATAAGTTTGGAAAACCCAGGTTTGTGTCCGGATATTGTGAGGAGACTCTTGAGAGTCCCGTGGACTGCAAGAAGATCAAACTGATCCATTCTGAAGGAAATCAGCCCTGAGTGCTCACCGGAAGGACAGATCCTGAAGCTGAGGCTCCAATACTTTGGCCACCTCATGAGAAGAGAAGACTCCCTGGAAAAGACCGTGATGTTGGGAAAGATGGAGGGCACAAGGAGAAGGGGACGACAGAGGATGAGATGGTTGGAAAGTGTTCTCGAAGCTACTAAAATGAGTTTGACCAAACTGCGGGAGGCAGTGGAAGACAGGCGTGCTCTGGTCCATGGGGTCACGAAGAGTCGGACATGACTAAACGACTAAACAACAACAACATTGTGAGCACTGGAGCGTATTTCCTTCATCTCTCCCTATGAATCCTCCACTTCTCCATTCACCTCTCATATCACTTTTCAAAACCAATTTGCTTAAGAATCTGCTGCTGATTCTGAATACAAACTGTAGCAGGAAAGATTGGAATTGACTGGAAACAATTTAAAGCTAACAGCAAGTAACACTTACGGGATGAAGTCATGGACAGGGTCAGACTTGAAGTCATGGGTTGGATATAGAGCTGTCCTCACAGGTATAACTCCAGCAATGAAGTTATCTCCTGGACTGTGATAATTATTTGGAGGTGTTCGTAGGAATGAAAGGTCTACGTATTCAGACTTTACTACCCCAAAAAACCAGTGAAGCGATATTAGCAGCAGGATCATTTTAGGCACAAACAAACAAGGGGCACCTTCCTTCACTTGGTTTTATTGTATATCCAGAAAGTGCACTGGCAGAGAGATCTGCTGGGGGGAAATACAACAGCCTTGCAAGCCCCATTCTGTGTCTGACTTCATAGAGGAGGAGCTTGGCCTCTGTGCTAAAGAAGAGGCAATCAAACATCTAACTGGCAGACCAGCTCCAATGGTCAGAACCCCAACCCTCATGCTTATTAGCTCAGTATATTTGTGTTGATGTTCCTCTCTTTCCATGTTTGGTGCAAAAAATGATCAGTGATTTTGAGTTCCAATATTATTATTACTATTATTACTGATTTCAAAAGGGACCTCTAAAAAATAAAACCCTATGGGACATTGGTCCCAGGAACACAAATCGATCACCATGATATTAATAATTGCAGGGGACATAAGAACACCTCTTTGTTGCATATGCACAGGAGAATACATGTTTGCAAATGTTTATGCCACACTTACCCCTGGGACAACTGAAAGGACAGTGAACTTGGATTAAAGTTTAGCGAAAGTGTAGGAAATTTGTGACCCTACAGATGTTGCTGGACTGCAACTCCCATCATCCGTGACTGTTGGGGGCTGATGGCCATTGGGAGTATAACAATATTTGGAAGGCCAGTTTTGCCACCAATAGCTTAGTGGGGGAGACTTCCCAGACAGTCGGGAACATGATTTTTATGTATGTTTCTGCATTGCCTGGAGAGACCAAAAGAAACTTGGCTGGAGAGTTAGCTCATCTACTCTTCTGCTCCTGCCACACTGGGTAAGCCCCTCCTTTCTACATCCTTCTCCAGCACTTCACACAACTGTTGCTATTTGCCCTGCATTTGGTTGTGATTGTAGAGCAATGCTTAATTGTCCTCAAGATGTTTCCAAGGGAGAGGGATTGGAAGAAAATGTGAGCAACTTGCTCCTGCCATCTAGGCTATCAAACTGAAGGAGCGTCTCCACCCCAACTATTCAGACCGGACACTGAGGTCCAGCTCCGAGGGACTTCTGGAGGTTCCCTCACTGTGGGAAGTAAGGTTACAGGGAACCAGGCAGAGGGCCTTTTCGGTAGTCGCACCCACCTTGTGGAATACCCTCCTATCCGATGTCAAGGAAATAAACTGACTTTTAGAAGACATCTGAAAACCGCCCTGTTTAGGGAAGTTTTTAATGTTTGATCTTTTATCATGTTTCTAATATTCTGTTGGGAGTCGCCTAAAGTGGCAGGGGAAACCCAGCCAGATGGGTGGGGTATAAATAATATGATGATATAATAATAATAATAATAATAATAATAATAATAATAATAATACTGCTCCACCGTGTCCAGGGCTCACACTAGAACCTTCTGTGTAAACCTAATCTGACCATAACTGTAAGCCTCATTTGCAGCCCCACTAATGTTAATATGTCTGCCCTAAGCTCTTGTATCCCTGTCAACCTAGCAGTTCAAAAGCACATCAAAGTGCAAGTAGATCAATAGGTACCGCTCCTGCGGGAAGGTAAACGGCATTTCCGTGCACTGCTCTGGTTCACCAGAAGTGGCTTAGTCATGCTGGCCACATGACCTGGAAGCTGTACGCTAGCTCCCTCGGCCAATAAAGCGAGATGAGCGCTGCAACCCCCGAGTCGGCCACGACTGGACCTAATGGTCAGGGGTCCCTTTACCTTTAAGCTCTTACAAGCAGGTTAGCCCCATCAGCCCAAGGTAAGGTTGCCTATTCAATCCACTCACAAGTACTAATATTAATTACAGTTCGCATGGTGTGGGCTCTCACTGTTCCTTCTTTCTGTCATTCAATAAAATATTTAAATAGTCTGGGAGTCGCCTTTTTTGGAACTGCTTAGCCCATATTTCTCGACTTTCAATCCTGCTTTGAGCTTTGTCAACTCACAAATTTAAAAGAAATGCTACTGTTTGGTAAGGAGCCAGCAATATATGCTGGCAATTCTGGAGCTGATACAATTTCCTCACAACCCTGCAGAACAAAGATCCTGACCTGAATGTATTACTGGCCTAGCCACATAATTTAGAACAGTATCAATTGTCCCAGAAAGCAGCTTCTTCAAAGGTGTTTGCCCTCCATTCTATTATTTATTTGAGATCCAGAATCGACTTAAACAGGTTTGAATTCACTTAAGCCACATAGCTTTCATCTAACCCCCTGAGGAATTGATCAAGCACAGGAGGTGTGCCTTCATCCATCATTTCTGATTAATTGGCCACTAAGGTTGGTAATTCGGGTGGTGCTGTGCTCTAAACCACTGAGCCTAGGGCTTGCCGATCGGAAGGTCAGCAGTTCAAATCCCCATGACAGAGTGAGCTCCCGTTGTCTGGTCCCTGCTCCTGCCAACCTAGCAATTCGAAAGCACCTCAAAGTGCAAGTAGATAAATAGGTACCACTGTGACGGGAAGGTAAAGGGTGTTGCCGTGCACTGCTCTGGTTTCATCAGAAGCGGCTTAGTCATGCTGGCCACATGACCAGGAAAAACTGTCTGCGGACAAATGTCGGCTCCGTTGGCCAGTAAAGCGACATGAGCGCCGCAACCCGAGTCATTCGTGACTGGACTTAACTGTCTGGGGTCCGTTACCTTTTTTAAGGTTGGTAACTGGAAAAGTCTGTACTTTCTGGCTAAATGTAACACCTTAAAGTGTTACAAATCAGAGGTTCTTTTGATCTGTTTGTAGCTGGTTCTTTAGGAGAAAGGAACACAAATAGACCCAGAGAGTTGCAACTCAGCAAAACATTTTTATTGTATACATTAAAATGGCAGTCCCTAATACACACACATTCTCAATCATACTCACCAACACCGCTTCACCAAGGAGCGGATGTTGCTGTGGTCTAACCCACAGAGCCTCTTGGGCTTGCTGATTGGAAGGTCGGCGGTTCGAATCCCCACAACGGGGTGAGCTCCCGTTGCTCTATCCCAGCTCCTGCCAATGTAGCAGTTTGAAAGCACGCCACTGCAAGTAGATAAATAGGTACTGCTGTGGCAGGAAGGTAAAGGGTGTTTCCATGTGCTCTGGTTTACGTCACGGTGTCCCGTTACACCAGAAGCGGTTTAGTCATGCTGGCCACATGATCTGGAAAGCTGTCTATGGACAAACACCGGCTCCCTCGGCCTGAAAGCGAGATAAGCGTCACACCCCATAGTCACATTGGACTGGACTTAACCATCAAAATGATGATGGTTCCCTCCCCTTACACTTATAAAACAAAATAGGTGTGCAGAGATTAAAAGCCTGGTTGCTGTCCACTTTGAAAATATAACCAGAATTCTCCTGGGAATGATGGTATATATTGAAAGGGCACTCCTGGGAGGGAAAGATGGTCATCCCGTGTTAACATGTTGAGTAAAATATGAATTCATTTCTAAAATCTGGCTGAGCTATACATTTGACCAAACTCTAATCTTTTCTTTTCATCATTAGGTGCACCTTAGAATTCAAATCAGGTCTTAGGACAATGATGTAGCATTTGGGGAAGAAAATACAGCCCAGTAACCCAGCACTGGAAGCCAAGATGGAGAAGATCTGCACAGCCACCATGTGTTTCCCCTTGGTGCTCAAGTAGGTTGGCACAAAGGAGACCCAAACACTGCAAAATACTAGCATACTGAAAGTGATAAACTTGGCTTCATTGAAACCTCCAGGGAGCTTCCTGGCGAGGAAAGCAACCATAAAAGAGATGGCAGCCAGAAGGCCCATGTAGCCAAGGGCAGAGTAAAACATGGTGGTGGACCCTTCATTACACTGCAGTATTATCTGCCTGACCTGCGAATCCATGTCCAGTTCTGGGAAGGGGGGATACATTCCGATCCAGGCAATGCAGATGCCAAACTGAATGCTGCAACAGAAGAGGACAATGGAGTTTGCCAAACTTTTCCCCACCCATTTCCTGATGCTGTTCCCTGGTTTTGTGGCCAAGAATGCAAGCACCACAGTAGTTGTTTTTGCCAGCACAGAAGAGACGCCAATTGAGAAGATGATGCTGAAGGCAGTTTGACGGAGAAGGCAGGTGACCTTTTGAGGCTGGCTGATGAATAGAAAGGAGGACAAAAAGGAAAGCAGGAGGGAAATGAGGAGGGTGTAAGTCAGGTTTTGGTTGTTGGCTTTAACTAGTGGAGTGCTCTGGTGCTTAATGAAGATTCCCAAAATAGTACTTGTGATTAGGCACAAAAATAGGGCAAAGAAAGCCAAGGTGACCCCCAGGGGTTCTTCATAGGAGAGGAAGACTATAGTCTTGGAGATACATTGATGCCTCTCGTTGTTTGAGTATTGATCTTCTGGACATTGATGACAATGATCTGCATCTGATAGAAAAAATTATTTAAGTACATCATATTCCAAGGTGTTCCAGAAATTTCATACCACAATGTGATTTTCTTTTCCCCCCTTTATTATATTTTTACTCAGCATTCTCCCTTTTAATGCAGTTCTTAGGCAACATCTCAAACAAGCATGCAATAAGCCTGTTGGAGTCTGCCAAATCTTGGGAATCAGATGGAAAGCTGAATTCCTGGAGAAATAGTTACTCATCAGATAATGGATTGATTCTGAGCTTCATGTGGCCATGATTAGTGCTTGGAATTAACTAGTTCAGGTGAACAAAGCTCAAAAATCTCTGGATGACACCTGAAAGTAGTTCCAATAATTGCCATGGACAAAGGTGAATAAAGTCCATTTGAAGGTAAAACTTTGAATGCTTTCTAGTTCATACTCTGATTCATCCCTCCATCCCACCAAAAGGGTCAAAGTATTAAGCCTTTGTTTTTTTAAAAAGCAAGTCAATTGGTCATGTAAAAAAAAAAAGTTGGAAAGCAAAAATTGGAGGCAATGTTCTATGGCTTATTAGGCAGATAAGGAGGTGTGCTGCTTACAGTATTAGTCATTTAATCACTGCAGTGGAAGAGGTTATAGTTTGAGCCTGCTTGGAGCTGTGCACTCAAACAGTGTGTTGGCCTAATTGTTTCACTGAAATAGATTCACAAGACCCAAATATTAATAATTGTAAAATGTTGTGAAAAATCTGCATCTCAATTTTGGAAAGCGCCACACACTTCCTTTGCAAAATTTCATTTCAAACCTAGCATGCCTACTTTCACCCTGACCCTCCTTCTCAGTCTCCTAGGGCCTGTTGTTTCTTCAATACCATTTACCTGTGTTAGTGGAAATGGTTCCTTCCACGCAAGGGTCACAACTATAGCAGCAAATTGGTTGTCCCTCTGGCACCACCTTGTTGTATCCAGGCTGGCAACTTTCTGTACAGCTAGAGTGAGGTCTTGTCTAAAAAGGCATCAAGAAAACAAACAGTGTTTGGTGAGTTTCTGTTTTGTCTGTAGGTACCAAACCATTCTATGGTGATGTGTTCATGCTTTGCAGAATGGTATATATGGCTATACTAGGTATTTAATCCTTGTTATCTCCAAATGAGAGGTTCAGGCTAAGGCCAACTTTTTATTCGTCATTTATACATTATCTAAGTAGGATCTTGCAGAGATCCAGCATTATAATCTCCAAAAAACCAAGGAGAGGTTGAGTTTAAGGCAATTATTAGCTATTTTGTCCAGAATTTGTTTGAACTGGAGACCTCCAGACTCACAGTTCACATTCCTAGCTACTGCTGCATTGATATGAATACATCCTCCACCTGATTAAACCAACTGGGCCACACGGTGGATTCCTCATGAATGGTAAGTTTTAGATCAAATGATGCTTGGGTTTCCAGTTTACCAACTTTCACTCTTGCAGCTGATTCGTTAGGAAATGTGACCAAATTCACAATATCATAGTCGGCCACTAATTCCCCGTCCTCATCGAAATGCACCTCATCCATGGTAGTACCGTTGAAGTGGAGACTTCTGAGAAAAGGGTGGAGCTGGATGTGGGAGAGAGAGAATGTCAACATTTGAAAGATGGGCCAATTAGATTCATCCTTTCTTCCACCTGAGTTTTCATCCCCCAACCCTCTTTTCTTTGGCGGAAACTGATGTAGTGTTGGATAAATTTAAAAGCAGGTTCCTAGATTGGAGGTATCTCTCCCAGAAACCCAAAAGAAAAGGATGTAAGCTCCAAGTAGGAAAAAAATAGGCCTTTATTATATGCTTATTTTCACTACATGATCTGTGCATGATTATCATCTTCCAAAGCAGCTATTCTATTCCGAACATAAAAATGGAAAGTGTAATGCTGGTGGTCAACAAAAGAGGTTCAAAGACTCCCTCAAGGCAAATCTAAAAAATGTAGTATAAACACCAACAACTGGGAAACACTGGCCTGCGAGTGCTCCAATTGGAGAACAGCCTTTACCAAAGGTGGCTTGGCAGACCCTCACCGTGATCAACTCCTGCCCGGAGACCTATGTCTCCACTGTGGAAGGACATATGGATCCAGAATTGTCCTCCACAGTCACTTACGGACTCACTGTTAAAACAGTGTTTATGGAAGACGTAACTCAGCTACAAGTGATCACCAAAGAAGAAAGAAGAAGACATTTATACTTGTATTTTGCTTTTCTGCCCAGGAGCACAGGGCTATATACATTCCCCTATCCACCCTTTTAAATCTTTGCAGCAACCCCATGATATAGATTAAACTGAGATAATATATGTGCATAAGCAGGATTTCTGGCCAAAAGACTGTGCAGGAGTATGGGAAGGCGGGCAGAATGTCCACCCATTGCAATTTCAATTTCAATGGATTTCACTCTCCCTCACCTGCCATGCTTCTATGTTCAGAAAGTCCAGCCTGCCTTTTTCTGTAGTTCTCATGTGGCTGGACACAGATGTGATCAGAGCATGGAAGGCATGTGCTACAACATAGACAGCACTATAAACATTGCAACTCTCCGCAGACATGTCTTTTCCAAGCCAATCTGCAGGGAGACCTTCCAATTTCTCCCTCCCCATGCATCTTCTCCAGGTTTTCCTTGACCATCTATGGTTGGGATGAGAGCAATCAAAGGATTTTGACCAAATCTGATTGAAGGAATCTTCATCTTGCGTCAAAAAAAGGTTCTGTGATTTAGACCTTCTGTTTGTTTGGGTGCTGAAGAACAATGCCCCATGGAAGAATACAATGTCCCAGTACTCAAAAGATGCGCTTAAGGTGAAGCCCCACAGAGCTGTGGCAATCCAAACTTTCCCTACCGGGGCATTGGTTTTTAGTTCAATTCTGTACAGCGCATGTGGCAACAGCAGCATTGAATCAGGATCCCCATAATAAAGGATCACGTTGGCTCTCCTCTGAATAAGATGTCCTAAAAACCTTAAAAGTATTTGTTTGGAAACAAAGAGGTCAATAGAAAATTGTGGGATTGCATATGTGAAGGCTAAACAAATGTCACTCCCAAAGACCATCGCCTTCATGGTTCTCATGAAAAGATCTCCACCATCATTGTCTGGAGCAATGAGACCGACCCACGTCCACCTGAAATGCAGCAGCAACTGAACGATGCCCATGTACTGTGGAACTGCCTTGGGACTCATCCAGTAGGAAGAGGGGAACTGAGTTTTATCACTCATAGTATGGATTACAAAGCCGTAAGTGAGCTGGTATGGAGGAAAGGAATCAATGCTTAGTTCGGAAATAATGTTCAGGCCTTGCTTGTCTGAAATGTTTTCCACTTAACAGAGCAGTCTCACACATGTCTATTCAGAGGCAAGTCCCACTGAGTTAGATTGGAATTATGACCAGGCTATAGATCTGTTGACAGGTGGATGGAAAAACTCCCTAATGGGAAAGGTTGCAGAATTGGGGACTTTTCACTTTAGAGAAAAGGTGAACAAGAGATAGCATGGTTGGATCTAGACACATCAAAGAAGCATTTCAGTTAAACACATTGCAAACTTTTTTGTAAGAAATCACATTGGAGAAGACAGAACTCCACAGCGCCATCTTGTGTCACGGTGTTATAATGCATATACAACACATACGAAACGCTTTTTCTTCCCCAGTCTAGATGAGTCCCACAACTCCTGCTCTGAAAAAGACAGCGCTGCATTGTGGAAGGTTCACCCTCCAGTACATCCCTCTTCCTTACCCTTCTCCTCCAAACCTTAGTGGGCCTCAGAAAACAGCAACAACAATGAGAAGCTTTTTCTGATTGAATTTTTAAAAAATTATTCAATACAGGTTTCATCTTCCTGCTTGTGGTGCAGAGTTGCAGAAGGCAAGCAGTGTGAGGTCACAAGTTTATCCCAACTTTTCTGAGGCAGACATCAGCCCCGAACTCCTGAGCTGAGGAAAAGGTTCCACATTCTTCAATCCCCATTACCCCACTTTCAATCACAAGAGTTTAGGAGTTTGGTCTGGGATTTGTTCTGCCCAACCCACATTGTTCTCCCTACCTGAGGGACCTCGTAAATGTTTAGCAAGGTTGCCATCTGGAAAAAGGTTTCAAAGTCCCCTCCTTGAATAACAGCCAGGAGCTTCCCTTGCCTTCCGCACCTGAAATTAGGGACCATCCAATGTCTAGTAGACAACAGGTCTATGGTGGCTTCAGAGGCTGTCCTGGCACTGAAACAATTTTCATAGATACTGTAGCCAAGGGTGATGTTAGGTAAGAGCTTGGGATTCTCATTAATCTCATTAATGGCAAACAAGATGGCCAGGATGTGTTGATAATTCCTTCCCAGTATCCTGGAATGCAAAGCAAATTGAACATCTACCACCTGAAATACTATGTTCAAATCCTGCTTTTTTCCACTCAAGGTGTCAATGACATTTAGATCTGAGTGGTTTGTCTACCTGGGGGGGAGGAGATCTCCACCTCCATCATTCTGCCCAAACACTGAGGTCCAGCTCCGAGGGCCTTCTGGCAGTTCCTTTACTGTGAGAAGTGAGGTTACAGGGAACCAGGCAGAGGGCCTGCTCAGTAGTGGTGTCTGTCTTTTAAGAACATAAGAAGGGTAGTGCTGAATAAGAGCAAAGGTCCATCATGTAGATGTCTAATGGGAAGAAGTAATAAAAGCCCTGGCTTGGCTAGGACTCAATGCCCTTTGGCTCATCCCAGCATAGAACAGTCTCCTTCAGTGGCCACAGAACCATAATTTACATATTTTCCCCTTTCCCACCCTGTCCCCCTTTTCCTTTGATAATGTGTTATTTTAAATACAGTAACTGTAAACAACCTTGGATGTGTTGGGAAGAAAAGTGGCCTGTAAGGGTAGCAATCAAAAATGGAATTATATACTATAGAGAATGAATTTGCATTTTCTGCAAGATTGCTGAGAAATCTACCCATAATGCATTCAAAACAAAACAATAGTTTCCTTGTGTAGCAATAGCTTGTTCCAGTAGTTCACTTACAGTATCAATTCAGTTAATAGTCCAGCAACAATTCATATACATTTAATTTAAATATTTCAGAACTTTGCATTTTTCTTCTCCATTCCCTTGAAGGTACTACAACAAAAGTTGTAAGAAGTTTTTTTAAAAAAAGATTCTAGGAGTCAATGTTCATTTTAATTTATCCAAACTTTTTCAGCTTTCAAATATTTAAAATGTCAGTGGATTTGCTACTTTTGGGGAGAGAGCACAGACCTACAGACATGCACATTCCTCTCTTTGAAGAGCGAAAGAATTGCTCAGCTGAAGCAGACCAAAGATCCTTTTTTCTCCAAGCAAAAGCCAAGAAGTTAATGAATATTATGGGAGTCAAAGTGCATTTGAATTTTTCCTGGAGATTCAGGTTGCTATTAGTAAAACTTTTCACGTGAAATTCTAGGAATTGGATCCTGCTACCTTTTATAACACCATGTAAAATGATCCTGAGAGACATCAGAGACATCACCTTGCCAACAAAGGTCCGTATAGTTAAAGCCATGGTTTTCCCAGTAGTGATGTATGGAAGTGAGAGCTGGACCATAAAGAAGGCTGATCGCCGAAGAATTGATGCTTTTGAATTCTGGTGCTGGAGGAGACTCTTGAGAGTCCCATGGACTGCAAGAAGATCAAACCTCTTCATTCTTAAGGAAATCAGCCCTGAGTGCTCACTGGAAGGACAGATCCTGAAGCTGAGGCTCCAATACTTTGGCCACCTCATGAGAAAAGAAGACTCCCTGGAAAAGACCCTGATGTTGGGAAGGATGGAGGGCACAAGGAGAAGAGGACGACAGAGGACGAGATGGTTGGACAGTGTTCTTGAAGCTACAAACATGAGTTTGACCAAACTGCGGGAGGCAGTGGAAGACAGGAGTGGCTGGCGTGCTCTGGTCCATGGGGTCACGAAGAGTAGGGCACGGCTAAACGACAACAAAAATGACCCTGGAGGATAAGGAGAACATCTTTTTCTATAATTTAATGGGTCGTCCTACTTCTCACTTTTTTCCAGGGATGACGAGGAACCATTAAGGAGTACTCTTTGGGTGTCAGTCAATCAACCAGCTTCAAATCCACCTAACAGTTACCTCGTTCAACCCACATTTTACCAGCTTCCTTGCAAGAGTATCATAACTTGAGGGACTTTGTCCAAAGCATTACTGAAATCAAATAAGGAGCTAAAGATTCTGCTGCTCATTCAGAGCATAGGCTGCAGCAGGGAAGATCAGAATTGTCTGAGGACAACCAATACTTAATAGCAAATAGTACTTACGGTTGGAAGTCATGAGCAGGGTCAGACTTGAAAGTGTGTGTTGGATACACTGCTGTTCTCACGGGTATAACTCCGGCGATGAGGTAATCTCCTGGACTATAATAATTATTTGGAGGTGTCTGTAGGTCTGAGAGATCTATCTCTATATTCATCACTACCCCAAAGAGCAAATGAAGCAATATGAGCAGTAGGGTCATTTTAGGCACAATGAACCAAGTGGCACCTTTATTCAATTGGTTTTAGAATATACCCAGTCAGTGGACGGACAGAGATATGTGACAGGAAAGAAATACAACCACCTTGACTGAGTTCACAGATTAAGAGCTTGGCTTCAGTGCTAATGGAGATACATTCAAGCATTTAACTGACAGACCAGCTCTGATTGTCTAACTCTCAAGTATTGTTCTTATTAGCTCTCTTCAAATTTGGTGCAAGAAATTGCTGGGTTCTGATTATTATTACTACTATTATTACTGGTCTCAAAAGTGACATCCAGGGGTGGCGGGAGTCTTATGGGACTTTGGCCACAGGAACACTTATCATTCACATTGATTTTGATAATTGCAGGGGACATAAAACCATCTCTTTGTTCATTCTCTTTGCAGCACATGCACAGATGGAGAGCAGGAGAAAACATGTTCACAGCTGAAGGCTGAAATAAACACACAGAGACATATCTCTATGTTGAATCAGGGTCACTTCTATTAATGTAAAACCCAAATTTATAGGTGTGGGAATTAATAATAATAATAATAATAATAATAATAATAATAATAATAATAATATACTACCCTTCATCAAGAGATCCCAGGGCAGTTCATAGAATAAAACACAAGATAAAACACAAGTAAATAATTAATTCAAAACAACAACAAAATACTGCCGCCTTCCCACAGATACATTTAAAAGGCTGTACAATATTAATCAGCCAAAGGCCTGGTTGTAGAGGAATGGCTTATATTAATGGGAATCCTGAAGATATAAGGGTGATCAGACCCCCTGCTGGGTCAGAAGCAAGGTAAATAGGGAGACTTATCACTGTCCCTTGTTGTTGTTTAGTTGTTTAGTCGTGTCCGACTCTTCGTGACCCCATGGACCAGAGCACGCCAGGCACTCCTGTCTTCCACTGCCTCCCGCAGTTTGGTCAAACTCATGTTTGTAGCTTTAAGAACACTGTCCAACCGTCTCATCCTCTGCCGTCTCCTTCTCCTTGTGCCCTCCATCTTTCCCAACATCAATATCTTTTCAAGGGAGTCTTCTCTTCTCATGAGGTGGCCAAAGTATTGAAGCCTCAACTTCACGATCTGTCCTTCCAGTGAGAACTCAGGGCTGATTTCCTTCAGAAAGGATAGGTTTGATCTTCTTGCAGTCCATGGGACTCTCAAGAGTAACCCAGCCTCTTGGATAATGGCGTTGTCCCGAGTGAATCTCCACCCTCTCCCCATGTCTCCCACTTCCTCATTTGTCATCCCTATGGGTGCTGACAAGCGCCCTCTGCCTTTGAGCTCTTTGCTCTCCTACTTTCAAGGCTCTCTGGGTTCTGGGATCTGGAGGATCTGGAATGCTTTCAAAAAACACTGTATCCGTCAGCTGTCACCCCCCTGGTGCTTCCTCCTCCTCTCCCATTATTTCCCAACATTTCCCCTCATCTGCCTCTGAGATCTGACCTCCCTCAAACCCCTGTTGTAATTATGAACTGTCTTCAACATTTCTCCTCTGTCCAGTTCCTGACAGAGGTCCTTCTTCAAGTCCCCCCCCCCACAAGAGGTGCAGAGGATGGCAACGTGAGAATGGGCCTTTTCTGCAGTGGCTCTCCATTTTTGCAATGCTCTCCTCAGGGAGAAGACCAGGATGGAGAGAGGAGAAGGGGAGGAGTGGAGCTGGAGGAAAGTTAGAATGATCTCACCCCACCCAACACTTGCCTGGTGTTGTAATCTAAACTGCAGCATTCCACAGACACTGGCTTTCTGGGGGACTATTCTGTGATACAGATCTGCAGAAACACCTGCAAATCAATTCAGGACAACCTGATCAATCCTGTAGTGATTTGTAGCTGTTTCAGTCTGATATATGGATACGGGTGGCACTGTGGGTTAAACCACAGAGCCTAGGACTTGCTGATCAGAAGGTCAGCGGTTCGAATCCCCGTGACGGGGTGAGCTCCCGTTGCTCGGTCCCAGCTCCTGCCAACCTAGCAGTTTGAAAGCACGTCAAAGTGCAAGTAGATAAATAGGTACCGCTCCAGCGGGAAGGTAAACGGCGTTTTCGTGCACAAAAGCGGCTTAGTCATGCTGGCCACAAGACCCGGAAGCTGTACACCAGCTCTCTCGGCCAATAAAGCAAGATGAGCGCCGCAACCCCAGAGTCGATCACGACTGGACCTAATGGTCAGGGGTCCCCTTTACCTTTTACCAGTCTGTTATGGGCAGAGTAGAAATTGGCTCAAAACAGCCTAGTTTGCTTTGGCCTTTGTCCAAATCCAGTTCACAGCCCAGGTACACACAACCTATATTGTGAGAACAATATAGACCTTTCTGTTCTGTTTCAGTTATTTAATTGGACCAGCTTCTCCATACTGTTTTACAATAAATGTCATCCTCCTGCTATGCTGGGATGTTCTTTAGTTTACGCTGTTATGTCAGTTTGATCATTTTGTATGGTTTTACACAATGTGGCCAGAGTGTGTGTGTGTGTGTTTCTAATGGATTATAGTGTTTCTTGAGCTGTTATACTTATTTCTTATCTGATAATGCATGAGCCACTTTTCCTTGTGAAGGCGTGGCATTTACAAACATAGATGGTGATGCAGGCTGCTTCCCTCAACCCACTATATGTAAAAGGTGCTGGCACATGGAATCATAGAACCGTGGGGTTGGAAGAGACCCCAATGGTCATCTAGTCCACCCCATGACACAAGGAGGTGTTGGCCCTGAATCCCTCTTGCCAGCTGCATTCTCTATGAAGAAAGAATAGAGAAACTCTGTAAAATCCAGGGCGTATGAAAATTGCAGCACTTTTCAGGTGGGGCCAGTTTATTTTTGGCTGACATTTACATAGGGTTGCCATATTTCAAAAAGTGAAAATCTGGACAGAAAAGTTGTTGACATCAACCCCCCCAAAAAAAAATCTCAAACAAAGTTTAAGTTTTTAAGATGTTTTTAAAGGAAAACACCAAAACAACGAACTTGAATTCAATTTGAACTTGAACTTATCTTACGGCGTTAATGAACTTGACTAAAAATGGAGGTTAAGTCTGAGAATGATTACAATGTTGGGGGGGCCACCAGGTGACGCATTGGAAGATGGCCAACAATAACATCTCTCTGACCCATACGAGGTAATTAAGAGGCTGCTATGGGAAGTATGCAGTCTTTCTACCCCCCCCCCAAGGAGATGGGGGGCTGCCTTGCCAGCGGTGTCCACAATGCACCCCCCGGATCTGAGAGATGGGGGTGCCGGTCACTTGGCACGAGCCCTCAATGAGGTCAGCTCTTCCTGATGCCAATTCCAATCAGTGCGTGCTGGTTAGCTTCAGCTCGGAATTATAATAGGAAACATACGATTGGAATGAAGCTGAAGCACATACATCAAGTAACGCTCGAGAGATAAGACTGCTGATTAATGGATCTCTGTGACAGGGAGTGACGGACGGATAAGTAAATCTTCTGATGAATCACCATTAAGAGACTGTATGTTTGGAATGAAGGAGGGGTGGAGGAAAAAACCTTTTTTCTTTGCACTCTGTGATATTAATAACCCTCCACCCCAGAAAGAAACAAGATCGTTGCGTTTTTACTAACCACAAGCAGGAATTTAAGTACTGTGTGGGATGGATTATAGCTAAAGAGAGGATTGGTAAACAATGAGAATGGAGGAAAATTTTATGGCGCAGTTAAAAAATGGTGTCTCGCCAAGACAGACTTGCCGGAGAAAGAAGGACAGGGGGAGGAGAATCAGGACCATTGGAATGAGAAGGATTGCTGGAATGTAATTTTGACCTGGCAGAGCCTCCTGATATACTTGGCAAGTCTGAGAAAAGTAAAGGACAGACCGAAGATTAATTTTTTTATGGAAGCGTTGAACAGCGGCTGTCCCTGAGCAATATGATCTTTGGAGAGTACAAAACCCACACAGAGGATGCCTGTTTCTAAACTGCTTGTGAAAATTATCAGAGATCGCAAAGAAAAGAATATACGATAACAACAAGAAGATGAAGAAAGTAATAAAGGACTATCTGGATTGAACTGGATAGAACTGTTTAATTAAAGCAGCAATATAAGTGATGTTTGGACTCGTTCGGAGCTTGATGTATGGATACCCCCAACAAAATTTAAAATTTGGCTGTATAATTTGGAACTAATGTGATCTGGATAATGTGATGTGATTGGCCTGTTAATAAAAATTATTTTTTTAAAAAGAGAATGATTACAATGTTATTTAATGGAATATAATTTTCTTCTCTGACTCTCTGAATAATCTCTATACTTTTGGGAAAGACTTTTTGGACTTTTCAGAGTGTTGAAGATACCAAACCTAATGGAGTTACAACTGTGGACTTATTTTATTGAAAAGTCATCAGCTGGTTAAAAATCAAGATTGAAAGAAAAGGACTATAATATCCATAGCTAAAATTGGACTAAATCGGATTTAAAATGAAAATCAATATCATAGTTTTATTTATATTGGATACTAAAATTTTTGGTGTGAATGGATGTTAAGAATTGAATATATAATGGTTAAAATTTGTGAGCAATATGGGAGGAGGGGAGGGAAGAAGTTGGAAGTACTGGTGCTCTCTACTGAGTCTACCGAAATGACCTTGACAATGTACTGATAAAGTTAAAAATAACACTTTCCTTGGTGGGAAAAAAATTTTTTTTCCTTCCAGTAGCACCTTAAAGACCAACTAAGTTAGTTCTTGGTATGAGCTTTCGTGTGCATGCACACTTCTTCAGATACGGTTCTTCAGATATGGTATCTGAAGAAGTGTGCATGCACACGAAAGCTCATACCAAGAACTAACTTAGTTGGTCTTTAAGGTGCTACTGGAAGGGAAAAAAAATTTGTTTTGACTATGGCAGACCTACACGGCTACCTATCTGTAACTTGATGGGAAAGGTCTCTTACTTTTGAAATTTAACTCTGTAGAGGAAGCTGGGAAACAGGGAGAGAATTGGCCCCCCTCATACCAGATTAGAAATGACAGAAGGAAAAATGTCAATGTTAGAACAAACCTGCAAGGCCATAACACAAGACATCATAAGATCTGGACTACAGTGGTACCTCGGGTTAAGTACTTAATTCGTTCTGGAGGTCCGTTCTTAACCTGAAACTGTACTTCACCTGAAGCACCACTTTAGCTAATGGGGACTCCTGCTGCCGCCGGGCTGCCGGAGCACCATTTCTGTTCTCATCCTGAAGCAAAGTTATTAACCCGAGCTAATTTTTCTGGATTAGTGGAGTCTGCAACCTGAAGCATATGTAACCCGAGGTAGCACTGTATATGATTTGCTTTTAGAATTTAAAAGAGAACTTTTTCAGGTAAAGGAAAATGTTGTTAACACAGTTTCCCAAATTTGGAAAAACACCAATTTATGTTCAAAGGCTGTGGGACAATTTAAAGAATTTAAAGAAGGGAATGTAGAAACTTCTAATGTGGGAATAGCAGAGGAGTGAGGTTTGAGGAAAATGCAAGGGAAAGTAAGGGTGGTCCCTGATAAAAATGGCACCCTGTGTGAATTAATTTGAGAGGCTTTGACTGTGATGAAGATGAAACAGGAAAGGAGGGCAAATTGTATAAAGGCTACTATGTGGTGGCAATGTAAAGTTATCATAAAGGCGTAGGAAATGACATACAAAGACTTGAAGACAATGTTGAAAGTGATGTTTGTTTCTAAAAAAACAAAAACGGGAGCTATGATATTGGTAGGAACAGGACCTAATGGACTTATAGAGCGAAATACTTTGTCCCTGTACCTGAGTCTGGATGCCAGGCCAAGATCAGCCCATCCCTAAAGAAAGAAGAAGCCCCTGCTGAAGAAGATAAAGAAGATTGGTGATACAAACTAGTGAACATATTAGATAATTTGGAACCCAAGAAAGAAAGGGCAGCGTTGTTTTTTCTCAAAAAAGGGAAACGTTTAATGCATAATTTTTGAGGGTTGTGTATAGACTTTTACATTAGTAGAACTTTTAAAAGTCACTTGTATTAAGATGAATAAGGTTTTAAAATTGGATTATTAAGATTATAAGACTTTATAGACATTAGCATGCTCAAAGCATAAAACAATGGAACCAAGAAAAGGAGTGGAGGGAAGTCAATTGAGTTAAGATTTATGATTTGAATTTTTGTTTGTGATGTTTTTGTTTGTTTGTTTTTTCTTGTTATTATAAAATTAATACAGTGGTACCTCAGGTTAAGTACTTAATTCGTTCCGGAGGTCCGCTCTTAACCTGAAACTGTTCTTAACCTGAAGCACCACTTTAGCTAATGGGGCCTCCTGCTGCCACTGCACCGCCGGAGCAGGATTTCTGTTCTTATCCTGAAGCAAAGTTCTTAACCTGAAGCACTATTTCTGGGTTAGTAACCCGAGGTACCGCTGTAAATTGTTTTTTAAAAAATGAGATGTGGCTGAACTATACATCCTACACAAGCCTCCTTTTTTTCTTCCTTTTCATCATCAGGTGCTCCTTTGTATTCAGATCAGGCCTCAGTACAATGATGTAGCATTTGGGAAGGAACATGAAACCCAGTAACCCACCACAGGAAGTCAAGATGGAAAGGACCTGCAAAAATGTCATGTTGTTTCCTTTGCTGCCTACATACACTAGAAAAGTACAGACCCAAATGCTGCCAAACGTTAGCGTGCCAAAAGTGATAAACTTGGTTTCTTGGAAACCCCAAGGTAGTTTCATGGTTAAGAAAGCAACACCAAAAGAAGCAGTAGTCAGAAGGCCTACGTAGGTAAAGGTATAATGAAATACAGCGGCAGAACCTTCATTGCATCGCAATACTAACTGACCAGCTGTGGATCCCTTGCCAAATTCTGGGAAGGGAGGAGATATTCCAGTGAAGACCAGGAGGATGACAAACGGAACGACGGAACAGAAAAGGAAGATCGCATTTGGCAAATTCTTTTCCACCCATTTGCTGACGGTGTTCCCTGGCTTTGTGACCATGAATGCCAACAGCACCGTGGTCATTTTTGCCAGAACAGAAGAGAGGGTGACTGAGATGCAAGTGCCGAAAGCTATTTGACGGAGAATGCAGTTAAGCTTTTTAGGCTGGCCAAGGAATAGAAAGGAGGACAAAAAGGAAAGCAGGAGAGAAACAAGGAGGATGTAAGTGAGGTTTCGATTGTTGGCTTTAACAAATGGAGTGTCTCTGTATTTAATGAAGATTTTCAAAATACAACCTGTGGCGAAGCACAATAACAGGGCAAAGAAAACCAAGGTAATCCCTAGGGTTTCTTCATAGGAGAGGAAGACTATGATCTTGGGAAAACATTGATCTCTCTCATTGTTTGGGTATTTATCTTCCGGACACTGGTGGCAATGATCTGCATCTGAAAGAAATAAACCCAAATGATTTCAATCAATCAATCAAATTTATTATTTATACCCCGCCCATCTGGTTGGGTTTCCCCAGCTACTCTGGGCAACAGAATTAAAATTTAAAAAATGATAAAACATCAAACATTAAAAACTTCCCTGAACAGGACTGCCTTCAGATGTCTTCTAAAAGTCAGATAGTTGTCTATTTCCTTGACATTTGATGAGAGGGCGTTCCACAGGGCGGGCACCACTACCGAGAAGGCCCTCTGCCTGCTTTCCTGTAGTCTCACTTATCACAGTGAAGGAACTGCCAGAAGGCCCTCGGAGCCGGACCTCAGTGTCCGCACTGAGCGATGGGGGTGGAGCCACCATGTGTTTCCCCTTGGTGCTCAAGTAAGTTGGCACAAAGGAGAACCAAACACTGCAAAACACCAGCATGCTGAAGGTGATAAACTTGCCTTCATTGAAACCACCAGGGAGCTTCCTGGCGAGGAAAGCCACAGTAAAAGAGATGGCAGCCAGAAGGCCCATGTAGCCAAGGGCAGAATAAAACATAGTGACAGACCCTTCATTGCACTGCAGAATTGTCTGTCTGACCTGGGAATCCATGTCCAGTTCTGAGAAGGGGGGAGATATTCCGATCCAGGCAATGCAGATGCCAAACTGAAAGACAGAACCAAAGAGGACAATACCATTCGCCAGACTCTTTCCCACCCACTTGCTAATGCCGTTCCCTGGTCTTGTGGCCATGAATGCCAAAACCACAGTTATAGTTTTTGCCAGCACAGAAGAGACGGCGACCGAGAAGATGATGCTGAAGGCAGTTTGACGGAGAAGGCAGGTGACCTTTTGAGGCTGGCCGATGGAAAGAAGGGAGGACAAAAAGGAAAGCAGGAGAGAAAGGAGCCTTGTAAGTATTTACATATGTTCCAGTTTCAGAAATAGACTGGAAAGAGAAGCTGCTGAATTGCAACTCATTACCAAACTTAAAACCATGGAGAGACCTGGTCTGAACAAAGACATTGGATTCTTATCTCATTATACATGACAAAGCCATTTTTCACCTTCTCACCCCTTGCTTTTTCCTGTAAGACCTATTGCAGTCGTTAAGAGTTGTCAACAGGCTCATCACAGCTATCTGCCAATCACCCATTCCCACCACCCTTCTGAGTAATACCCCTCCCCACCTTCTCACTATATAGAAGGATCTGGCAACTTCTGTTTCAGTGTATCTGAAGAAGTGTGCATGCACACGAAAGCTCATACCAAGAACTAACTTAGTTGGTCTTTAAGGTGCTACTGGAAGGGAAAAATTTTTTTGTTTTGACTATTTACATATGACTATTGTAAACCGCTCTGATACTTTTTAAGGATATGTATATATAAAATGACTGCTGAAATGTGAACTATACATCCAACACAACCCCCTTTTTCCCCTTCCTTTTCATCATTAGGTGCTCCTTTGTATTCAGATCAGGCCTCAGTACAATGATGTAGCATTTGGGAAGGAAGATGTAACCCAATAACCCACCACTGGAAGCCAAGATGGAATAGACTTGCAAAGCTGACATGTTTCTTCCATCGGTCCCTGCAAAGACTGGCAAAGTGAAGACCCAAACCAAGCCAAGCATTAGCATGATCAAAGTGATATACTTGGTTTCTTGGAAACCCCATGGTAGTTTCATGGTTAAGAAAGCAACACCGAAAGAGGCAGTACCCAGAAGGGCTATGTAGAGAAAGATAGAATAAACTATAGTGGCAGAACCTTCATTGCATTGCAATACTATCTGTCCAGCTGCGGGATCCTTGCCAAATTCTGGGGAGGGGGGAGAAATTCCAATCAAGACCATACAGATGACCAACTGAATGACGGAACAGAAAAGGACGATGGCATTTGTCAAACTCCTTCCCACCCATTTGCTGACACTGTTCCCTGGCTTTGTGGCCATGAATGCCAACAGCACAGTGGTCATTTTTGCCAGAATAGAAGAGAGGGTGACTGAGATGCTTATGCTGAAAGCTATTACACGGAGAATGCAGTTGAGCTTTTGAGGCTGGCCAAGGAATAGAAAGGAAGATAATAAACTAAACAGAAGAGAAACAAGGAGGATGTACGTGAGGTTTTGATGGTTTGCTTTAACTATTGGAGTGCCTTGGTATTTAATAAAGATTCCGAGAACAGAAGCTGTGATGAAACACAAGAACAGGGCAAAGAAAGCCAGGATAATCCCCAGAGGTTCTTCAGAGGAGAGGAAGACTATGGTCTTGGGAAAACATTGATCCCTTTCATTGTTTGGGTATTTATCTTCTGGGCACTGGTGGCAATGATCTGCATCTGAAAGAAATAAACCCTAAGATTTCAGTATGATGATGATGATGCATCTCTGGGTTATTTGTGGGGCCTGCCTGGTGTTTTTACATGAGTAGAATGTGTGCTTTTATTTAAAATGCATCACTGGATTATTTGTGGGGCATAAGAATTCGTTCATTCCCCCCCCAAAAAAATCTGGCCCCGTACAAGATCTGAGGGAAAGGGGACCAGCCCCCTGCTGAAAAGGTTTCTGAAAAGGTGGAAGGTTGCTCCCATAATTGCTGGTGAACAACAGGTAAATTAAATACATTTCAGGCAGAATTTTGAATGATTTTTAGTTCATACTTATGTCCACTCCCCCATGCCACAGAGGGCTCAAATTCTTAGCTTTCAATTTTAGAAAAGTAAGTTGTACATCTATAAAGTTAGTAAGCAAAATATGGAGGCAGTGTTTGTGGCTTATTAGGCAGATATCGAGGTACTGCTGTTGCTAAGGATTTTTATTTATTCATTTTCATAATAATTTTTATTAGTTTTCAATTACAACAATCCAACAAAAGCCTCATTATAACAATGCCAAATTATAATACAATGAATAATACCTATCATTGAGATGCCAAATTATACAATTTGGGTAGCCCCCCGCATGCTAGAATTAATGGTTTGACGATTTTCTTTTCTCTGCGTTCCTATTGCTAAGGATTTTTAGTCATTTTAGATGAACAAGCTGTAACCTGAGCCCACTTAGAGCAACACTCTTAAGCGATGCACTAGGAGGATTGCTTGCCTAGAATGGATTCACCAGAACTCCAAATTAATATTTAAATGTGCCTCTTGAAATTCTGGATCAGAATTTAGCAAAGATGAACTTACTTTATTTGCAAAATTTCAGTTCAGACCAAACATGACCGTTTTCATCCTGAACCTGCTCCTTAACACCCCCCCCCACCCCAGGGTCTTCTGTTCCTTCAAACCCATTTACCAGTATGAGTAGAAATGGTTCCTTGTCTGCACGGGGCACAATCATAGCAGCAAATTGGTTGTCCTTCTGGCACGGTCTTGCTGTATCCAGGTTGGCAGCTTTCTGTACAAGTAGAATGGGGCCGTGTCTGAAGGGAATCAAGAAAGGAAAAACCTGTCTGAGGGATTTCCACAGGTACTATACCATTCTGTTTTCATGTGTCCATTCCTTGCAGAACAACTGTGGATCATGTTCCCCAACTGTGGATCATCTTCCCATCCCTGATCTCTAAACAACCAATATATATATATATATATATATATATATAAATTGTCCAGTAGCACCTTAGAGACCAACTAAGTTTGGTCTGGGTATAAGCTTTTGTATGCATGCCAAGAACAAAATTAGCTGGTCTCTTTTTTATATATCTATCGACTGCGTCAGACCAACACGGCTACCTACCTGACTCTAAACAACCAAGGAGAGATTGAGGCTGAGACCAGCTATATTGTAATTTGCTAATTTGAACAGGAGACTTCCAGGCTCAAAGCTCACTACTACATTACGCCAGCTTGGAAATTATGAATAGGTAAGATGGCCATCTGTCATGGATGCTTCAGCTGAGATTTCTGCATTGCAGGGGGTTGGACAAGACAACCCTCAGGTACCTTCCAACTCTAGGTTTCTACGCTTGTTGCTTGGGAGAAAAGCAATGACAAACCTAGACAGCATCTTAAAAAGTAAAGACATCACCTTGCCAACAAAGGTCTGTATAGTAAAAGCTATGATTTTCCCCGTAGTGATGTATGGAAGTGAGAGCTGGACCATACAGAAGGCTGATCGCCGAAGAATTGATGCTTTTGAATTATGGTGTTGGAGGAGACTCTTGAGAGTCCCGTGGACTGCAAGAAGATCAAACCTATCCATTCTTAAAGAAATCAGCCCTGAGTGCTCACTGGAAGGACAGATCCTGAAGCTGAGGCTCCAATACTTTGGCCACCTCATGAGAAGAGAAGACTCCCTGGAAAAGACCCTGATGTTGGGAAAGATTGAGGGCACAAGGAGAAGGGGACGACAGAGGATGAGATGGTTGGATAGTGTCCTCGAAGCTACCAGCATGTTTGACCAAACTGCGGGAGGCAGTGGAAGACAGAAGTGCCTGGCGTGCTCTGGTCCATGGGGTCACGAAGAGTTGGACACAACTAAACAACAACAAAAATGAATAGATTGTTCACCTGATTGAACCAGTTGGGCCACACAATGACTTCCTCATGAATAGTTAGCTCTAGACCGGAAGGTGCTTGCCTCTCCAGCTTCCCAACTTTCACTCTTATGGCAGATTGGTTAGGAAATGCAACCAAATTCGCAATATCATAGTCAGCCACCAGCTCCCTGTCCTCATCAAAATACCTCTCATCTATGGCAGCACTGTTGAAGTGGATCCTTCTCAGAAAAGGGTGAAGCTAGAAAGAGAGAGATAAAATGTCAACACGTGTACTATGGGTCAATAAATCACATTCCTTCCTTCTTCCATCCTAATCTTAATTCCCCGCCTCACCTCCATTCCTTTAATGGAAACTGATGCACCACCTGATTGCCTGAAGATATTTACCTGGAAATTCCAGGATTTCAACGTTGGGATTCTCTGTTACTGAGCTACAGTCTCTCCTTATTGGGACAGTTTGCTGTGGCCAAAGGCTCAATTTGTGTTGCATTTCTAGGCACATGTCTGAGCGTTCCCCATGCCTTCCAGTGCTTTCCTTGCAACCTCCTGCCTTTTACCACTGAATCAGAGCAAATGGCAGAAAACCCAAGTTGCCACTTGTTCCAATTCAGGGCAAAAAAAGGACTCTGACCTCTGCAAAGAAAGCGCTGGGAGAAAAGGGAAATGTGGATGAGCCCTAAGTGAATGAAAGTAGTGTGAGACAACAAGAAACCCCCCCCACCCTCTCTCCCTCTCCCCCTCTCCCCCTCTCTCCCTCTCCCCCTCTCCCCCTCTCCCCCTCTCTCCCTCTCCCCCTCTCCCCCTCTCCCCCTCTCTCCCTCTCTCCCTCTCCCCCTCTCCCTCTCCCCCTCTCCCCCTCTCCCCCTCTCCCTCTCCCCCTCTCCCCCTCTCCCCGCCCCGTGTCTCTCTCTCACCTGCCATGGCTCTACATTCAGAACATCCTGTCTGCCTTTTTTGGTACTCAATGTGTGGCTTGATGCAGATGTCATCAGATCATGCAAGGCGTGCGCTGTGACATAGACAGCGCTGTAAACATTGTAGCTCTCAGCAGACATGCCTTTCCCATGCCAATCTGAGGGAAGACCTTCCAGTTTTCCCCTCCTTGTGCATCTTTTCCAAGTTTTCCTCGACCATTTGTGGTTGGGATGAGAGCAGTCAAATGTTTCTGACCAAGCATGATCCAATGAATCTTCATCGTGAGTCAAGAGGTCCTGAGATTCCGACCCCTTATTTGCTTGGATGATGAAGGACAGTGCGCCGTGGAAGAATTTGATATTCCGATATCCAAAAGATGAGCTTAAGGTAAAGCCCCACAGAGCTGTGGAGATCCAAACTTTCCCTACAGAAGCATTGCTTTTTGTTTCAATTTCATTTAGCGTGTGTGCCAACAGAAACATTGAGTTGGAGTCCCCATAATAAATAATCACATTGGCTTTCTTCTGTGTAAGGTTGGCTTGAAAATATATCGAGTGTTGTTTTGCACCATGAATTTTATCAGAAGACAATTGTGGGATTCCATAAGTGAAGGCAACACAAATATCACTCTCAACGAATGTTGCCATCATGGTTTGCAGGAAGTGATCCCCATCATTATTTTTGGGAGCAAGGAGTCCGACCCACGTCCACCTGAAATGCAGGAGCAATTTCACTATCCCCATGTATTGCCGAGTTTCCTTTGGACTCATCCAGTAGGAAGAGGGGAACAGAGTTTTAGCATTCAGAATATGGTTAGCAAAACCGTAAGTGAGCTAGAAAGAAAGAAATGAACGCTTAGTGTTGCAAATAATCTGCAGACATTGCAAAATGCAAATATAGAATGTAGCATTTGCAGATCTTATGAAGAAAATAAGGATGCACAAAACTATAAAAGCTCCCTATCCACTTTAACTTCAACGTTCCAAAGTCATGATATTATTACTTCTGATAATCACAACAACAACAACAAAGTGTGTTAACCCCGATAAATAAAACAGTTTTTGTGCAGTTTTGCAACTCTCAGCTTGGATTTTTTTGTCTTGACAGCTTAACAACAGTGACTAAATAACAAGGAATCCTTTAGCAACATGGTTCCTGTTTAAGGCCTTGCAATGTTGCCCTCACATTTTGCTTTCTAACTTTCTTTATAAATTTCTGAGTCACTGACTTCTTATTTAAATTAACTGAGAATTTAAAGTTTCTTTTATATAGGTGTCATCTTCCTAAGTGTACTACAGAGCTGCAAAAGGCAAATAGTGTGAGTTCACGTGTTTATCCCAACTTCCTTGAGACAGACATCAACGGAAAACTCCCAAAGCGAGAAAAGGGTTATATACTCTTCTACCCCCATCGCCTCTGTTTCAGTTACAAGAGTTAAGCAGTTAGATCTGAGATTTACTCAGTCAGGCCTCCCCTTGTGCTCCATACCTGCGGGACCTTGTAAGCATTTAGCATGGCTGCCATCTGAAAAAAGGTTTCAAAGTCCCCTCCTTGAATAACAGCCAGGATCTTTCCATGCCTTCCACACCTGAAATTAGGGACCATCCAATGCCTGGTAGAGAGCAGGTCTACCATGGCTTCAGAGGCTGTCCTGGCACTGAAATGATTTTCATAGATACTGTAGCCAAGGGTGATGTTAGGTAAGAGCTTGGGATTTTCATTGATCTCATGAATGGCAAACAAGATGGTCAGAATGTATTGGTGGTTCCGCTCCAGTATCCTGGAATCAAAAGCAAATGTCATATCTATTGGTGCAATGAAAAAATAGGTATAAAAGAGGAATTCCTGGATGCCAAGATCTAAATTTGGGGCAAGCTCTCTTTGAGAGAATCCCAGCAGAGATTTAGAATCACAAAACATGCAGGAAAGCATGGAAATATAGTTTGTTAGTCCTACAATATATGCCCTTCTAAGATCCTTCCAAAGTTTCCCACTTCCCCTAGCATTGAAAAAGATCACATGTTTGGCAAGTTAAAAATGGTGACTCTGTGTCTTCAAATGTCAGGTTTATGTTATTTTCTTTATATATATAATTTTTTAAATTAAATTTTCTGTTTTACAATTTAGAGTATTCATTTAAACAGCCTTAAAATATCAACGACTTCCCTTCTTCTCTTTCCATGGTTCATTTTGCATAGCACAAATCCCTGCATATTTTATATAAACTAAACCATTCATTATTCCATTATTACTTCCATCAAAACCTATTTACACTGTTGAATTTATCTTAATGCTGCCAACATTTTCAAGTGTACACATTTTCCCACCCCATATAGTCAATAAACATTTTTCTAATTGTCTTTAAACGTATGTTCTTCTTGTTCTCTTATTCTATATGTTAGGTCTGCAAGCTGTGCATATTCCATCAGTTTAAGTTGCCATTCTTCTTTGGTTGGGACTTAGCTCATTTTCCAGTTTGGGGCTAACAAAATATCGGCTGCCATAGTGGAATACATAAATAACTTTTTTTGACATCTTGGAATTTCCATCTGAATTATCCCTAACAAAAAGGACTCTGTGTTTTGCTTTTGTTTTTTTGGAAATGTGCTTTAAAACATTTTTTCCCCAATTCATTATACATTATTTCCCAATACTCTTTTACCCTTTTTCAGGTCCACCACATATAATAGATGTAAAGATATAAAAACTTGGCTTCATTACAAAGTGGTGAAAATTCCTTAATTATTGGTAGAGGAGTTGCTAAGCTGGAGCAAAGCAGCTTAGCCTCCTCACACATTAAGATAATCAGGGAGGCTAGAGGGTAACAAAGGTGAGCTAACATAGCAAGAGAGCTTTCCCTATGGTCTTAACCTCATCGTGCATTAATTAGACTTGAGCATATAAGTTATATGAGGCTGCTTATCACACAATATTTGTCAAGTATATTATTATTATTATTAGTAGTAGTAGTAGTATATTTGTATACCCTATTCCAGTTGGTGTCAAGGCAGTTCACAACACAAAATTACAATATACACAGCACAAAATACATAACCAAATACAGAATAATCAAAGCAATAAACAATAGTAATGTATACACACTTATAAGAAATACAAAAGTCCCTGAACTATACTCCAAACTACAAATATAACCATCCAAATTAACATACAAATAACATTTAAAAATGATTTAAAACAACCCCACCGTCCAAATAAAACAGCACCCAGTCAAGTTAACCCCCCAACCTTGTTAGACACTAATTTTAACACAAGGAGGGGTGAAGGCGCATGTCAATGTTCTACCACCTGCTAAAGAGCATGTTTTCCAGGGGAAAGCAGTGAGACAAAGGCAAGACTACTCAACCCCATGCTTTTTAGGAACAGGACAAGTGTGGACAAGCCCCATGTTCATCTGCCATGCCCCTTAATTGGCAACTCCATTCCATTCCATTCCATTCCATTCCACACACACACACACACACACACACACACACAAAACACACACCTTTTCTGTTCCTCCTCCCCAGCAGCCAGCCAGCATTCTTTACCCACTGAGCATATTTAGTCCTTGTTGGGCTGTTTTCGAATCACTGTCCCCTTTCCGAGTTCTCCACCATTTTTTTGTACTGCTGCAAACTTTTGGTGTTCCCCCAAGTCACCTAATGCCTCCTTCTTGCATGGGGATGAAGTCATTTTGCCTTCAAAGTGGCTGGCACTCAGAGAATGAGTTCCCCATTAATGCAGGTATTTTACACTAGAGCTGAGGTAGATTTATTCCCCTCTCACAAATGACACTTTCAAATATCTGAGAGAAAAGAGCATATCAAGCAACTCACAGAAACGATGGTGTGAAACAGCATCTCCTGTTTTGTCACCCAAGCAGGGACATTGTTTGACCAAGAACAGATGTTTGTTCCTTGGGAAATGGAGACTGTGGTGAGCAGCTTCCATTAATACAGCCAAACGAATCTTCCATTTTCATAGTCACCTTTCAAGTCGTATTTCAAAACTAAGGAGCTTAAGAAACTGATGCTCACCCCACATATAAACTGCTACAGAGAATAACAGAATTGTTTGAGGACAGTTAAAGGCTAACACGAAGGGACACTTACGGTTGGAAGTCGTGGGTGGGGTCAGACATGAAAGCATATGATGGATAGACAGCTGTTCCCACTGGTATAACCCCAGTTATCAGGTAATCTCCAGGACTGTAATAATTATTTGGAGGTGTCCGTAGGTTTGAGAGGTTTGCATTTTCGTTCATCACTACCCCAAAGGGCAAATGGAGCAATATTAGCAGCAGGATCATTTTAGACACAAGGAAGAGACACCTTCCTTCAATTAACTCTGCAATATACCCAGTCCATGCACTGGCAGAGAAATTTGCCAGGAAAAAGCCACAACAGTCTTGCAAGCCTCATCCTGTGTCTGGCTTCTCAGAGGAAGAGCCCAAGCCTGGCTTCCGTGGAAAAGAAGATACAAACATCAGACCGACAGACTAAATCTCAGCCCTCACCCTCATTACTTCAGTATATTTATATATTTATGCTGCTCTTTTTCCAGATTTGGGGAATAAATGATCAATGATTCAGGGTTATTATTATTATTATTATTCATCCCAAAGTGACATCTGGGTAAAAATAACTTATGGGACCTTGGTCACAGGAACACACATCAATGATGGTGATTTCAATAATTGCAGGGGACGTATGGCCTTCTCTTTGCATACTCTCTGCGGCACATTCACAGGCTCTGGGAAGGCGAAAACCTGTTTGCACAGCTTTATGCCATGCTTTCCCTTGGGACAAATGAAGAGATGATGAAAATGGACTAAAGTTAAGTGGAGCTGTGGGCAGCTCATTCTTCTCCAGTTTTTTTGCTTAACTACATCTCTGACTATTGGCCAGGCTGTCTTGGCTGGTGGGCATTGTAGTCTAAAGTCAAGGGCACTCCCTAGCCATGTGGCAGATAGTTAACCCTTTATAGTCCGAGCTGACACTTAACAGTAGTTTCCATGGCTCTGAATACCCATGCACACTAGCCTTGCATCTAAGCAGTCATTCTCAGGTCTGTCCTCTTTGCAGAGCTTGCAGCAACTTGGGGAGGTGGGGTCCACACTAAGTATTACCAAGTATTGACAATACACTATGTATTTGTTGGGATGCAGCCAAAGGAATCGGGGGCAATTGGCAGGCCCCCAGCTGGCCCCAGCCCACTCGCTGCTGTGCCAGGCGGTCTCCAGTTCTTGGATGAGCATAAGCTGCGACCCTAGCTTCAGAAGCCTTCAGAAGCTGAGCACGCACACTCAGAAGAGTAAATAACACTGCGCAACAGAAGTGGCAGGGAGAGGCTGTGTTGAGCATATTTACAAGCAATTTATTCAGCATACATCAGGACAAAAGGAAAACATGTCTTCTCCCCTTCTTGCCCAAAGCAAGCAGGAAGCAAAAGCTATATACAATCGGAAGTTCCCAGCAAGCTGTGCTGGAGTATAAACAGACATGTGACATAAAACAATCATGCCTGTTCTTAAGGTGGAACGGAATATCCCAACAGTATTGTCTCCCGATGGGCTGCACGCACACAGCCAGGGGTTGTGCCTACATTTTTCCATCTCCGCCAAGCTAAGCAGTTGGCTCCTTACTTCTCTCGCCCTGACCTAGCCACTGTGATCCACGCGACGGTCACCTCCAGACTGGATTATTGTAACTCGCTCTACGTGGGGCTGCCCTTAAGACTGACCCAGAAGCTCCAGCGGGTGCAGAATGCTGCAGCGAGACTCCTTACGGGGTCTTCGCTGTGAGATCACATTCATCCGGTGCTATATCAACTGCACTGGCTCCCGGTGGAGTACAGGATCAGGTTTAAGGTGCTGGTTTTAACCTTTAAAGCCCTATGTGGCCTAGGACCCTCGTACCTACGGGACCACAGAGAAACTTACGGTCTTCAAATAAAAACATCTTGAAGGTCCCAGGCCACAGAGAAGTTAGGCTGGCCTCAACTAGAGCCAGGGCTTTTTCGGCTGTGGCTCCGACCTGGTGGAACACTCTGTCACAAGAGACTAGGGCCCTGCGGGACTTGACATCTTTCCGCAGGGCCTGCAAGACAGAGCTGTTCCGCCAGGCCTTTGGCCAGGGCACAGCCTGACTCCCTCCCTCGGCAATCTTCGCGGAGCTCTGGCCCAATGGTGGCCAGTGGCTTGAATTTAATTAATTTTATAATGAATGATTTTAGAGTGTTGTTTGTGTTGTACTTTTGTATTGTTTTATTGTTGTTAGCCGCCCTGAGCCCGGCTTCGGCTGGGGAGGGCGGGATATAAATAAAATTTATTATTATTATTATTTCATGGAAGCTGCCTCTGCTCTTCTTGTTTCAATTCTCCTGAACATTTGTGTACAGTCCTGTAGCAGCCATCCTGTACAACATCTGCGACATACATCCAATGGAGCTGTATGCACACGTTAGCAGAGTTCAGCAGAAAGCCAGACTGTTTAGGAATGTAGAATCGCGAAGTTCTTTATTCATTACAGCAACTTAAAACAAAATAACATGGCTAGTGTGAACAGCATCTCTCACACACATCCTCTCTTCAGAGAGAAGGGGGGGGAGAGCGGAAGTATATCAGACAGACTTCCGTTCCCAGACATACAACAATAAGGAATGTAAACAGAGGATCACATGACCCAGCAATGGGAGAATGAAATACTAACATCCTCCCCCTTTTCATGGCATCCTTGCTGCAGACTTAGCACATTTACAGCTTACTTAAAAATACATTCAGTTGTTCTTTATTAACAACTTTTGACAACAAATCAGCAGGAATTTCTTTTCCTGGCATATAGGACACATTTAGGAGTCCTCTCAGGATACAATCCCTTGCATGACATAACTTGATCTTCAAGTATTTGGTTCTTTGCTAGCACCCTTCAGAATTAAGCAAAGCCAAGCACGATTTGCTGTCCTGATAGATCTGTATAGGACACGACACAATCACCCTCATGTCCTTACACAATTGCAATAACCATTCAACATCCTTGAGTGAATATTTCAGAGCATTAAGTTCAGCTTCACAGGCATTTAAGCTCACAGTAGTTTGCTTCTTGCATGACCAGTCAAACAAACAGTTGTTATGCAGATAACATACACTAGAAGTGCTTTTACCATCTGTAGGGTCACTTCTAAAACTTGGACAGGGTATAAATAATAAATTATTATTATTATAAATTGTTATTATCAGCATATATTTCAAGATCTCCAGACTACTGATTAGTAAATTGCATTAGTTATGCATAGTATCTTTCAGGTAGAGAGCAATGCATTTTAATGCTTTCCAGTCCTTAACAGTGGGCTTGGTAGCATGTCTGCTTAACAGATTCAAGCTAACTGCAATGTCTGGTCTTGTGCATCTAGCAATGAAACTGAGTTTGCCTAAAACACTGTGGAACAAACTAGCATCAGTTAAGCCCCTTGCAGTTAAGACCAAAAAAATGATCTCATACCTTTTAAGAATAGGAGTATGTTTTATATATATATATATATATATATGAGACTGAGCCATGATAATGTAGTAAGTGAAATATATACTGACTGCTGAAATGTGGCTGACCTATACATTTGACACAACCTTCTTATTTTCTTTTCAACATCAGGTGCTCTTTTGTATTCAGATCAGGCCTGAGGACAATGATGTAGCATTTGGGAAGGAAGATGCAGCCCAGTAACCCTGCACTGGAAGCCAAGATGGAGAAGATCTGCACAGCCACCATGTATTTCCCCTTGGTGCTCAAGTAGGTTGGCACAAAGGAGACCCAAACACTGCAAAACACCAACATGCTGAAGGTGATAAACTTGGCTTCGTTGAACCCCCCAGGGAGTTTCCTGGCTAGGAAAGCAACCGTAAAAGAGATGGCAGCCAGAAGGCCCATGTAGCCAAGGGCACAATAAAACATAGTGATGGACCCTTCATTGCACTGCAGAATTGTCTGTCTGGCCTGGGAATCCATGTCCAGTTCTGGGAAGGGGGGAGATATTCCGATCCAGGCAATGCAGATGCCAAACTGAAAGACAGAACCAAAGAGGACAATACCATTCGCCAGACTCTTTCCCACCCACTTGCTAATGCTGTTCCCTGGTTTTGTGGCCATGAATGCCAAAACCACAGTTATAGTTTTTGCCAGCACAGAAGAGACGGCAACCGAGAAGATGGTGCTGAAGATGGTTTGGCGGAGAAGGCAGGTGACCTTTTGAGGCTGCCCGATGAATAGAAAGGAGGACAAAAAGGAAAGCAGGAGAGAAACAAGGAGGATGTAAGTGAGGTTTCGATTGTTGGCTTTAACAAGTGGAGTGTCTTGGTATTTAATGAAGATTCCCAAAATAATACTTGTGATTAGGCACAAGAGTAGGGCAAAGAAAACCAAGGTAACCCCCAGGGGTTCTTCATAGGAGAGGAAGACTATAGTCTTGGGGATACATTGATCCCTCTCGTTGTTTGAGTATTGATCTTTTGGACACTCAAGGCAATAACCTGCGTCTGAAAGAAAGAAAAACTTATTTCAGTACATGGAATCTCAATGTTTTTCCTTTTTATAAATGGGGAATCCTGAAACACATCAATCTCATGTTTTCAGGATTGTATAGATTTTGGCGGAATCTCTGGAATTCCGTTGTGTTGGAGGACTGCAACCATGCAAAATCAGCATCTTGAAATGTTGTGTTTCAATTTTGCAAAGATCACGGTAATCCTTTGCTAATATGTCTTTGCACGCTGAACATGGATGCTTTCATCCTGAAGCTGCTTCTCAGAACCCCTGTCTCCCGGGACTTGCTGTTTCTTCAAAACCATTTACCTGTCTGAACAGAAATGGTCCCTTCGAGGCACAGGGCACAATAATAGCAGCATATCTTCTTTCCTTCTGGCACCACCTTGCGAGCTCCAGGTTGGCAGCTTTCTGTGCAGGTAGAACGGGGCGTTGTCTGGACATCAAGGAATGAAAGAGTGTTTGATGAATTACTGCTTTGTATATACAAAAAGAGTTTGAAGTTATGGCTCAGGATACCTCAAGGATCACCTCTTTCCATATGAACCTGAGATCATCTTTCTTTCTTTGTGCGCCTCTTCCCCAAGAGGTCCAGAGGGTGGCAACACAAGAACAGGGGGCTTCTCTGCAGTGGCTCCCCATCTGTGGAATGCTCTCCCCAGGGATGTCCACCTGGCGCATTCATTATATGCCTTTAGGCACCAGGCAAAAACATTCCTTTTTAACCAGGCCTTTGATTGACATGCCCTTTTTAAATGTGGCTCTTTGTGAGGGGGGTATTATTGGGTTATTGCTTTTATTTTAATTTTATATACTGTGATCCTTTTATGTGAACCGCCCTGAGACCTCCGGGTATAGGGCGGTAAATAAATTCAATAAAGAATGAAATAATACAAAATAATTACTAAACCGTTCTGCTCTGTTGGGTCTATGCCTTGCAGAAGAAATGATATCTCTCCGTGTCTCATGTTCAAAGCACTTCTCCTAGAATATTAACTGTGTTTTTCTATTACACTCAAACAAGGAATCCTTTATCACCTTAAAGTGGGGTGGGAAACCTCTGGCCCTCCAGAAATTCATGGAAACTTAGCTCTTGGCCATGTTCACAGGGGTTGACGGTAGTTGGACTCCAGCAACATCTGGAGGCCACATCTTCCCCATCCCTCCCTCCTTGGAAGACTAAATAAAATAGGATGGCATAAGAATGCTTTGTTTTCCTTTTTTGTTTTATTGAAAAAAAAGATGCTACAGAAGCTAACAGGACCAGTAGTCAGGGATGATGGGAATTGTAGTCCCAAAACAGCTGGAGGGCAAAGTTTGGCCATGCCTGTTATACATGATCACTGATCTATATCACAATGACCTTGTAGCTATTTTTGACTGAGACCAGCTTCTGTAGTTTGTTCATTGATAGATCTTCAGGCTCACAGTTAGCATTGCTGTGTTACTTTTATTGTTGTTAGCAGCTCTGAGCCCGGCTTCAGCTGGGGAGGGCAGGATATAAATAATTTTTTATTTTTATTTTTATTTTTATTTTTATTTTTATTTTTATTTTTATTTTTATTTTTATTTTTATTTTTATTTTTATTTTTATTATACACTACACTTGCTACATTTATGGATGGTGGAGAGAATTCAGCATTAAAAAGTAAGACCACCTAGTCTACACTCTCTAAAACAATATGAGAATAGAAATACAGTCCTCCTTTGAAATCTGCACTTCTCCAAAATCAGCAGTGCAGTTCTCCAGCCAAGGAATGTGGGTGGGTTGGTTGGTGGGTGTACGTACATGCATACACACACACACACACACACATATGAAAATATTAAGAATGTATGACAATGAATATGTTAGTAGCAAGAGTGGCTGGGGAAACTCAGCCAGATGGGCAGGGTATAATAATAAGATCTTTATTCTTATTCTATGTTAGTGAGATATACCGTATTTATGCAAATCTAATGTGCCATCAAATCTAATGCACACCTCCATTTTCAAAACCTTGAAACCCCCCAAAAAATAATTTGCCGTTGAATGTAAATGCACCATCAAATCTAATGTGCAACCCAATTTTCATGAAGTAATTTGTCCAAAAAAGGGGTGTATTACATTCGAGTAAATATGGTATTTAGGGGAAATTGCAAAGTGAACATCTGGCAAAATTGCATGAAGACATGTGTATATTGGGATAAATTTGTACCAAAATGCTGATAGATTTTCATATTAATATTGTAATTATGCCAGAATTTGGAGAACTGAATTAAAGATTGAAATAATCTTGGAGAACCAAAACTGACAGGTTCATCCATTGCTAGCTACACTTCCCCAACTTGTAAGGTAAGAATCCACCCCCTACCTGGTTAAACCAGACGGGCCATACAGTGTCCTTCTCATGAATAGTCAGTTCTACACCCGAGGAGGTTTGAGTCTGCAGCTTTCCAACTTTCACTCGTGCAGCAGTTTGGTTAGGAAATGTGACAAAATTCACAATATCATAGTCAGCCGCTAGCTCCCTGTCTCCATCAAAATACACCTCGCCCATGGCAGTACTGTTGAAGCAGATGCTTCTCACAAAGGAGTGAAGCTAAAAAGACAACATTGGCAAGATGGATAAACAATTATGCATTTCACTTCTTCCTCCAAAACCTTCAGTATTTCTAGTCCTTTGGCAGCAACCAATGCAATTCTTGAACATGGGAACAAGTTTCTAATCTCTGACAGAGGTCTGGGCATGCTCTGGTTATCTCCCGCTTGGACTACTGCAATGCACTCTATGTGGGGCTACCTTTGAAGGTGACCCGGAAACTACAACTAATCCAGAACGCGGCAGCTAGACTGGTGACTGGGAGCAGCCGCAGAGACTACATAACAACAGTCTTGAAAGACCTACATTAGCTCCCAGTACGTTTCCGAGCACAATTCAAAGTGTGGGTGCTGACCTTTAAGGCCCTAAACGGCCTCAGTCCAGTATATCTGAAGGAGCGTCTCCACCCCCATCGTTCTGCCCGGACACTGAGGTCCAGCGCCGAGGGCCTTCTGGCGGTTCCCTCACTGCGAGAAGCCAAGTTACAGGGAACCAGGCAGAGGGCCTTCTTGGTAGTGGCGCCTTCCCTGTGGAACGCCCTCCCACCAGATGTCAAAGAGAACAACAACTACCAGACTTTTAGAAGACATCTGAAGGCAGCCCTGTTTGGGGAAGCTTTTAATGTTTGATGTATTATAGTATTTTAATATTTTTTGGGAAGCCGCCCAGAGTGGCTGGGGAAGCCCAGCCAGATGGGCGGGGTATAAATTATTATTATTATTATTATTATTATTATTATTAGCAGCTACATAATGAAATCCTGGGGCAGCGATTCATGTATATGGCGGGTTCAGCTGGAAGTCTGCCAAGGAGCAGCAAGACTATGACAGATTTGCCATATGTGTCTTGATGAACCACAGAATCTAGCTTTTATATGGGTCGGGATAATTGAAAAGGGTTAAATTGTGATAGATCCTTGAGTGGGCTTTATATTCAAAGTAATGGGCCCTCCAATGAGAATACAAATTATAGGCACAGCGCTATTTAGGAGGCAGCCAGGCAGTATGTTGGTTGAGTTGTCATTGCATCAGTGAAGTGTCTGAAGATAAAGCTAAGAATCAATGAAGTCAGAAGCTGAGAGGAGGCAGCCGGGGTAGGGAACCTCCACTAGAGAGGTGAAATAGGTCAAACCTATAGCCATTTCTAGAGGGATGCGGGTGGCGCTGTGGGTTAAACCACAGAGCCTAGAGCTTGCCGATCAGAAGGTCAGTGGTTCGAATCCCCGTGACGGGGTGAGCTCCCGTTGCTCAGTCCCTGCTCCTGCCAACCTAGCAGTTCGAAAGTACGTCAAAGTGCAAGTAGATAAATAGGTACTGCTCCAGTGGGAAGGTAAACGGTGTTTCCGTGCACTGCTCTGGTTCACCAGAAGCGGCTTAGTCATGCTGGCCACATGACCCGGAAGCTGTACGCTGGCTCCCTCGGCCAATAAAGTGAGATGAGCGCCGCAACCCCAGAGTCGACCACGACTGGACCTAATGGTCAGGGGTCTCTTTACCTTTACTATAGCCATTTCTCTTGAAGTAAGATTAGTTTAAAAACAACATGTTCCACCATAACAGTAGAATGTTTAAATTGACTGTAAACTATTTAATAGAACTGTGCACACCAGCACCTTCCCCTCCCAATCCAAGATGGCACCCAATCTGGTACTTCAGATCAGCCCCTATCTCCAAACTTATTTGAAAGCCAGCCCCAAGTGTTTTAAACTCTAATTGAACATGTGCTGGGGAGGGAAGAAAGGGAAGCAGGAGATCTTTTGCCTCCTCCCCCAACCCACATGCACAACAGGGTTGCAAAAACTAATCCAGTGGTTTTCAATTTTATTTTATTTTATTGTGGTAGTAAGAACCTTCACTTTAAACCAGTGGTGGCCAAAGTTGGCCCTCCAGCTGTTTGGGGACTACAACTCCCACCACCCCTAGCTAACAGGACCAGTGGTCAGGGATGATGGGAATTGTAGTCCCAAAACAGCTGGAGGGCCAACTTTGGCCACCACTGCTTTAAACAAAACTTCCATGGAGTCCTCCATGGAAGGGCATGGAGCTATAATCTCTCTCTCTCTCTCTCTCTCTCTCTCTCTCTCTCTCTCTCTCTCTGCTGCATAAAATGGAAATTAAAAATAACTGGTGGAACACTAAACCCTGGTTATAAGTCCTGCTCAGCTAACCTTCCTAAATATTCGCAAGGGATAAGGTAAAGGGACCCCTGACCACTAGGTCCAGTCGTGACCGACTCTGGGGTTGCAGCGCTCATCTTGCTTTATTGGCCAAGGGAGGCGGCATACAGCTTCCGGGTCATGTGGCCAGCATGACAAAGCCACTTCTGGCAAACCAGAGCAGCGCACGGAAACACCATTTACCTTCCCACCAGAGTGGTACCAATTTATCTACTTGCACTTTGACATGCTTTCAAACTGCTAGGTTGGCAGGAGCAGGGACCGAGCAACGGGAGCTCACCCCGTCGCGGGGATTCGAACTGCCTAGCAGGAGTGAACCAAAGGATCACGTCCAATGACAAGATATAGCAGAGTGACATTCCCCACCAAGCAGTGACTGATTTGGAAATAATAAGCAAGGATACAACAGATAATAAGCACAAGCACAGTGAGGAACCTCCTCTATAGGTGGCTAATTTTCTTTGTCTCCCTCCCTCTCTCACCCGCCATGGCTCTATGTTCAGAAGGTCCAATCTGCCTTGTTCTGTAGTCATCACACGGCTAGATGCAGATGTCATCAGAGCATGGAAGGCATGTGCCATGACATAGACAGCACTATAAACAACATAGATCTCTGCAGACATGCCTTTCCCAAGCCAAACTGCTTCCATTTTCCCCTTCCCCATGCACCTTTTCCAGGTTTCTCTTAACCATCTGTGTTTGGAATGAGAGCAATCAAATATTTCTGACCAAATCTGATCGAAGGAATCTTCATCTTGAGTCAGGAAAATGCCCTGGGATTTTGAACCCTTCTTCGTTTGGATGCTGAAGAATAATGCACCATGGAAGAATATGACGTCCCAGTACTCAAAAGAAGTGCTTAAAGTGAAGCCCCACAGAGCTGTAGAGATCCAAACTTTCCCTACCGGGGCATTGATTTCTAGTTCAACTCTGTACAGCGCATGTGGCAACAGAAACATTGTGTCAGAATCTCCATAATAAATAATCGCGTTGGCCTTCCTCTGTGAAAGAAGTGCTAGGCATCTTAAAAGTGTCTTCTTTGAAACACGAAGGTCAGAAAATATTTGTGGGATCCCAAAGGTGAAGGCTACGCATATGCAATCCCTAAAAAGCATCGCCTTCATCGTTCTCACAAATAGATTTCCACCTTCATTGTCTGGAGCAAGCAGACCAACCCAGGTCCACCTAAAATGCAGCAACAGCATAGCTATCCCCCTGTACTGTGGAGCTTCCTTTGGGCTCATCCAGTAGGAAGAGGGGAAGTGAGCTTTGTCACTCAGAATATGGTTGACAAAACCGTAAGTGAGCTGGAAAGGAAAGGAAACAATGTTTAGTGTTGGAAATAATGTGGGAGATTTGCAGCCAAAAATCTAAGAATGTATAAAGGTAAAGGGACCCCTGACCATTAGGTCCAGTCGCGGACGACTCTAGGGTTGCGGCACTCATCTCGCTTTATTGGCCGAGGGAGCCAGTGTACAGCTTCCGGGTCATGTGGCCAGCATGACTAAGCTGCTTCTGGCGAACCAGAGCAGCACATGGAAACGCTGTTTACCTTCCCACCGGAGTGGTACCTATTTATCTACTTGCACTTTGACGTGCTTTCGGACTGCTAGGTGGGCAGGAGCAGGGACCGAGCAACAGGAGCTCACCACGTCGCGGGGATTCGAACCACCAACCTTCTGATCAGCAAGCCCTAGGCTCTGTGGTTTAACCCACAGCGCCACCCGCATCCCTAAGAATGTATATTCTTGTTAATTAGTAAGCCTAGGGGCTAACAACCACAGAGCTGTAAATTTCTAGGTAGGCAGACTCCGACCACAGGAATGCAACTGGTAGAGAGAGAGCTCTGTGTGGTTTCAAGGTGAAAGAAAAGAAAGATTGAAACCCTTCTCCTTCTGTTGCTCACTTGCTCTTTTTTTATATAACATGTCTTCAATGGAGATGGATGGATGTTTACACTCTTCCTCAGCTTAGACTCCATTTTAGAATTCAGCTATGTACAGTGGTACTTCAGGTTACAGATGCTTCAGGTTACAGATGCTTCAGGTTACAGACTCCGCTAACCCATAAATTGTACCACGGGTTAAGAACTTTGCTTCAGGATGAGAACAGAAATCATTCTCCGGCAGTGTGGCAGCAGCAGGAAGCCCCATTAGCTAAAGTGGTACCTCAGGTTAAGAACAGTTTCAGGTTAAGAACAGACCTCCAGAATGAATTAAGTTCTTAACCTGAGGTACCACTTTTATTTTGTAACCTGGAAGTATTTTTACCTGCATTATTTTTGCTGCTTCTGTTTGCTGAAAATGAACTCAAGAAATTAAGTAAGTAAACACTATTGTCCATTTACTTTGCAGTCTGTGTTGTGGTTAAGCAGGGAGAGAAGGGGAAACCAATACATAGTTGGTTAGCTGGACTTGCTCAAAACAAGCTTGTATAGCCTAGTTCTCATGCTTTTAATTTTGCTGCCAAGGATGGGATTTCAAAACTCTCTTCAACCCCACTGCTGCCAGGAGAGATAACTTGTAATTAATATATCCTCCTCTACCCACTCAATCCATCCCACAAGAGAGATTGCCATCCTAAAATAGCCTCCACTCAAACTCAGATCTAAGTCCCACTGAATTTTTTTGGACTTACTGCCAGGTAAGTGGGTTTAGGATCATTGGCATTTATTTTCATGCACTGTATGTTTGGCTCCCTTGGCAATTGTGCGTGTGTGTGTGTGTGTGTGTGTGTGTGTGTGCATGCAAAAAACCTTCCATCTGTGTGGTGCAACAAGTTGGTATCAGCTGCACTGTGTATAAACATTTTCAAAATTAACCACTTTTACTCTATTTTTAACAATTTATATTATTTTTCTGTATCACACAGAATGTGAAGTGTGTGAGTACATGTGCTTATCACAACTTTTTAAAATTGAGTAGTGATTTTCATTATTGTTCTGTTCTACTTTTGAATATTATATTGCTTTTATATTACCCTGACATTTTATGAGAAAGCTTTCAAGTTTAAAAAGTTGGATCTGACATTTGCTCTGACAGGTCGTGTCCCCCCCCCGTCCCGTCTCCCCCGTCCCCCGTCCTCCATACCTGGGGGATCTTGAAGAGGTCTAGCATGGTTGACATCTGAAAAAAAGTTTCGAAGTCCCCTCCTTGAATAACGGCCAGGTTCTTTCCATGTTGTCCACACCTGAAATTAGGGACCATCCAATGCCCAGTTGAGAGGAGGTCCATTGTGGCTTCATAGGTTATCCTGACACTGAAACAGTTCTCAAAGATATTGTAGCCTAAGGTGATATTAGGTAGGAGCTTGGGGTTTTCATTGATCTCATTAATGGCAAGCAAAATGGCCAAAACATGCTGGTAGTTCATCTGCAATACTCTGGATGGAAAACAAATGGAATGTTGACCAGTTTAAACAGTGTATTAAAATGGATATATGCAGAAGATGTGATAAGAGACCACTCAGGTTGATGGAGTAAAGCAGTGCTAGGGTAGAGACTCTACAACTTTGGGGCAAATTTCCTTCATATCTGCAGGTGAGCCTCCTACTGTCCCGGTCACATTTCAAACCATTCTGCTAAACTGTGGAGCTTAAGAATCTGCTGCTCACTCTGTATATAGACTGTATACAGGAAAGATAAGAATTGGCTGAGAAAAATCAAAAGCTATAAGCAAATAGCACTTACGGGAGGAAGTCACTGACAGGGTCAGACCTGAAAGCGTGTTTTGGATACAGAGCGGTCCTCACAGGTATAACTCCAGCAATGATGTAATCCCCTGGACTGTAATAATTATTTGAAGATGTCCGTAGGTCTGACAGATCTAGATCTTCCATCATTGCTACCTCAACTGGCAAATGAAGCAAGACTAACAGAAGGATCATTTTAGGCACAAACAAGTGAGAACTTCCTTCAACTGATTTTATGATATTCAGAGCAAGGACAGAAGCATTTGCTAGGAAGGATACACAAAATCTTCATCCTGTAACTGACTTCTCAGAGGAGGAGCTCAGGGCTGGCTTCGGTGCTAACAGAGAAACAAATGTCAGACTAGCCTACCACCTCTGATGGTCTAAATCCCAGCCCTTGTTCTTAATAGTTCAGTATATATATTTATGTTGCTCTGTTTCCGTATTTTGCAAAAAGAATGATCAATGATTCTGGATTCTGATTATTATTATTACTGATCTCAAAAGTGACCTCTAGAAAACCCTATGAGAACACAAATCAATCACAATGTTTTTGATAATTGCAGGGGAGATATAATCACCTCCTCAAAGTTTCATGCTCTCTTTGCGGCTGCTTGCGCAGGTGTACGGCAGGAGAAAACATGTTTGCAAAAGTTTGCATCATGCTTTCCTATGGGGCAGCTGAGAGGACAATGAACTTGGAGGGCGACGTGTGATTCTCTAGACCCTTTGCTGGTGACCCTTGACTTTAAACCAATGAGAGGGTAGGACAGGGCTGTAGCGCAGACTTTCAGCCCAGCTGCCTGAGCATTCAAATCCCTTGCGTCATTTTCCTTCCAAGACTTCAGAGGAGGGCAAGTCACTTCTCGCCCTCTCTCTAGCATTCTTTCTCTCTTTCTCCCCCTGCTACTTTTTGACAGCCAATAGCGAGACCTGGAAACAGACGGAGAAACAGCACACAAGCACTCTGCTGGCTTCCCCCTGATCACTTTCTGCATGCTTGGTCTCCCTAGGACAGCGGTTCTCAACCTGTGGGTCCCCAGATGTGGTTGGACTACAAGTCCCATCATCCCTGAGCTCTGGCCTTGCTAGCTAGGGGTGATGGGAGTTGTAGTTCAACAACATTTGGGGATCCACAGGTTGAGAAAGGCTGTCCTAGGAGGTTACGGACTCTCCTTCCTTGGAGGTTTTTAAGCAGAGGTTGGGTGGCCATCTGTCATGGATGCTTTAGTTGAGATTCCCGCATTGCAGGGGATTGGCCTAGATGACCCTCAGGGACCCTTCCAACTCTGCAATTCTATGAGAAAACTGTCCATTTAATCCTACCCTCTGTTTCCTGCTATTTAACTTGTTACTGATCCACAAGAGGACCTTGCCTCTTACTCCATGACTGCTAAGCTTATTCAATAATCTTGGGTGAGTTACTTTGTCAAAAGCTTTTTAAAAGTCCAAGCACACAATATCAACTGAACCACCTCTGTCTATATGCTTGTTGACGCTCTCAAAGAACCACCTCACTAGGCAGTCACCTGATACTAATGTATTTAAGAAGAGTTTGGATTTGATATCCCGCTTTATCACTACCCTAAGGAGTCTCAAAGTGGCTAACATTATCTTACCCTAAGTCTCAAAGCAGCTATCATTCTCCTTTCCCTTCCTCCCCCACAACAAACACTCTGTGAGGTGAGTGAGGCTGAGAGACTTCAAAGAAGCGTGACTGGCCCAAGGTCACCCAGCAGCTGCATGTGGAGGAGCGGAGATGCGAACCCGGTTCACCAGATTACGAGACTACCGCTCTTAACCACTACTCCACGCTGGCTACAATATTCATCTCACTGTCTACTATTTAACACCATTTGTGCAACTTGCATTCATTTCTTTCATTGTTGTTAGTCTTCAGGTTTTTAGCAATGTGCTCCACAAATTATTTTTTTTGCATCCCTTATTGTCCTCTTGCATGTTTTTAGGCAAAATTTGTGTTCTTTTTTGTTCTCCTCATTTGGGCAAGGCTTTCATTTTCTAAAGTAAGCCTTGGTGTCTCTAATACTCCCCCCCACACACAGACTTTGCTTATCAACCACATAAGGCTAACTCCTGGCCCTGCAGTATACATTATAGCTGAGCTTTTATGCAGCTCCCAAACATTTTGGAAATATTTGACCCTAACTACGTAACTGTTGGGCAGTGTACATCTGATTCCACATATGTGTTCACCACAAGCATGAACTCAATGCACAGCTCTGGGAGGGTGGGAACTTTTATGTGGAGCCAGGCTGTGCATCCGCTAAAAATGTGTGTATACCTTTAGCCCGTATACCCAATGAAGAACTTGTCACACCAGGTAGAAGAAAAAGGTTGATTTATTGAACATACATGAAGAAAGACAGCATATATAGGTGCTGCTTCAGACAGCAAGGTTAAAAATATCCAGGCAGCAAATAATCATTAAGCATTTACAGACACACCTTAATTCTAAAGAATCCCTGACTACCGAAAAGCCTAGACAATAAGCAGAGCAATTTCCCATAGCCTTAAACTGAAAAGAAAGAAGGGAAGGGAAGGGAAGGGTAGGGTAGGGTATACCTGATCTTGGAGCAAGCAGGATTTGAGAACTACAGCATAGCTGTCAACTTTTCCCTTTTCTTGCGAGGAATCCTATTCAGAATAAGGGAATTTCCCTTAAATAAAGGGAAACATTGACAGCTATGAACTACAGTCATACCTCAGGTTGAAGTAGCTTCGGGATTAATATTTTTGGGTTGCGCTCTGCGGTGACCTGGAAGTAATGGAGCGCATTACTTCCAGGGTTTGCCGCTTGCGCATGCGCAGACACTCAAAATGATGTCACGCAGAAGCGCCGAATCGCAACACGCGCACATGCGCAGTCACAGGTTACGCTCTACTCAGGATGCGAACGGGGCTCCAGAACAGATCCCATTCGCATCCAGAGGTACCACTGTATGCCTCTGGTGAGAATTAAGCTCCCTCCTTCAGAATTCCATGCAGGCAAGGCAACAAAGTCTCTCACCCATTATTTGGTCTAGAAAATTGAGGAGTTGAACTTTGGATTCACCAAGAAGCAAAGGTGGGGTCACATGGGAGCTGGGAACTGACAAGCCATTGAAAATTCCTTGCCTAACCATACTTTGAACCGAAATAACCCCTATGGAGAGGTCAGAGGGCTTCCTTAGTGAGTGAATAACATTACACCTCTTTTGAAGTCTAAAGTGGCTGTGTTGGGTTTTCTCAGCAACTGTCTATTTACATATATATTGAATTTGAAAGCCCTGCGACCACTAGTCCTTATTGGTTTGACAACATTTACATCTCACACCAGGCCTTGGGTACCACTTAAGATTAAGTCCAGGGTTACCACCCCTCTGCCTGTTCCATGGCCAATTCTTCTTGGGCACAGTCTGACCTTTAGAGTGCCTAGAAATTGTACTTCTTCGTTGTGACTTGAGCACACATGAATATTGCCTATCTTGCTGTAATACAACTCCCTTCATACCTGACCATTGGCCAAGCCGACTGGGGCAGCTAGGAGTTGGAGTCTAAGAGCTGAAGTCTAGTTCTCTTTCTGCTGCCTGAACTTAAGGGCTTCATGGTGCTGGTTGAAGTCATATTTGTATGCCTGTTGCAATTCAAGATATTCGGTTACTTCCAGATCATGATGCTTGAGTGGCTGAGCCCTGCAATGGGGGGTAGATGGGGTAGACGACAGCTCCTAATTTTTGATAGGTGTCCTGTTGCTCTCCTTGATTCATGAAATGAGCAGATGGATCATTCATGATGTATCAGCTCCAGTCAATAGTGGATTTCCTAGGATGGCCCAGTCTTCCTTCCCTGAGTGATGCTTCCATCCACTGTGCAAAAATGCTAGGATAAAAAGAGTGGAGTTTGGCCCTCAAGCTGTGGAGGCTTCAGTAAAGATCCCTGCTCCCATAATGATTATTTTGCAGCAACGGTTTGCTAGCACAACATAGAAATCAGGTTCCCCCTTGCCACTTGGCTTGGAACAGGTGAGGAATCCCTGGTGTATGGGCAGAACATGGCACTCCAGAATTCTCTTTCTTGACCTCTAGAACTTCCACTAGGGACACGGGTGGTGCTGTGGGTTAAACCACAGAGCCTAGGACTTGCCGATCAGAAGGTTGGCGGTTCGAATCCCCATAACAGGGTGAGCTCCCGTTGCTCAGTCCCTGCTCCTGCCAACCTAGCAGTTTGAAAGCACGTCAGAGTGCAAGTAGATAAATAGGTACCGCTCCGGCAGGAAGGTAAACGGCGTTTCCGTGTGCAGCTCTGGTTCGCCAGAAGCGGCTTAGTCATGCTGGCTACATGACCCGGAAGTTGTACGCCGGCTCCCTGGGCCAATAAAGCGAGATGAGCACCGCAACCCCAGAGTCGTCCGCGACTGGACCTAATGGTTAGGGGTCCCTTTACCTTTACTAGAACTTCCACAGGCCACGCCTCTCTCTGGCTCTTGCCCTGTGCCCTCCTTGGGCTTTAGTTTGGCCAAAATGTGACGCCAACCAGCTTTTGTTTGGGGGGGGGGTTATTTTTTTAAAAATATGGGTGTTATTCATTTAAGCCTTCTTCAGGGGGTCTATTCTGAGGAAGACTCCCAACATTTCCCTTTGCTCTTTTTCCAAGTAATTTTTTTTTTAGAAATGCATCACTTACATCTACCACCAAGAGCCCAAGGAAGCAGAGGAGGAGGCCACCCCAAATCATTCGAACCATATTCTCAGTGCTGAGTTTTTCCTGGGTTAATGATCCTGCTCCTACAGTAAATGTGGAGGTGGGGGGGGGAAAGGGATATTGAATCAGAAAAGGTGAAAAACAAGAAACATATCACGTCTTCCTTAAAATACCTTGGGTGCTTTAGCTTGGCTGGAATGTGACTCCAACCAGCTTTTGTTTTTGTTTTTTTTTAAAAAAAATGGGTGTTATTCAGTTAAGCCTTCTTCAGGGGGTCTGTTCTGAGTAAGACTGAGCCGAAAGCCATCCAGTAATTTTTATTTAATTACATAAAGAAGATAAAGCAGAATAAAAGGGAAAAAAATACTGTTAATGTGATTGGTTTAAAACAAATATCCATAGGTTAGAGCAGGCGGGGTAGCTGGGGTAGCAGGCTTGTTGGTTTTTGAATGTCTGGTGTAGATTTTTTCAATTTCGTTGTTCTGTATGGGCCAATGACAATAAAGATTATCGTATCATTATAGGTGAGTCAGAAGGATTATACAGTGGAACCTCGGTTTTCGAACATATTCCGTACCGGAAGACCATTCAATTTCTGAAATGTTCGGAGACTGAGGATCAATGGGCGGTCAGCAAAATCCATTGAAAAAATGGAGAAATACGCCTTGGAAGCCGTTTGACTTCTGAGGTGGGTTCAAAAATGGAAGCAATTACTTTGGGGTTTTCGGCATTCAGGTTCCAAATTGTTCATCAATGGAGACAATCGAGGACCAAGGTTCCCCTGTACAGTGTCAGGATATCAATGAGTGTTCACAAGTATACCTTTACGTTTGCATCTGAATTTTTCCTAGGTTAATGACTCTGCTCCTACGGCAGATGTGGAGGTGAAAGAAAAGGGATATTGAATAAGAAAAGGTGAAAAACAAGAAACATATCACGTCTTCCTTAAAAACAAGCCAACATCAAGACATGGTGTGTGAAGCTGGCTTGTTTTACTCAGCTGTAGTTGGGATGATCTGCCATTTTTCTGGCTTCGGACCAGAGGTACTGCTAAATATTTACAGGGTTCAGGGCAGAAGCCCATGTCAGGTACTGGGCAGAGGAGGAATGGTGGAGACCATCTCCCCAGCCTGACCCTTCCAGAGAAGAAGAAGACAGTTCAGAATTACAACAGGAGTTTGAGGGAGGTGGCAGATGAGCTGGGAAATAATGGGAGAGGAGGAAGAGGCAGAGCTGGAGCAACTGGCTGACACATTATCACTAGAAAGCATTCCAGACCCACCATCTCCCAGAACTCAGTGGGCCTTAAAAGTAGCAGAGCAAAGAGCTCAGAAGCAAAGGGTGCTCAGCGCCACCCATAGAAGAGATGATGAATGAAAAGGGGGAGGGGAGATTTACTTGGGGCAACACCATTATTCCAAGAGGCTGTGTTCCCAACCCTCTCTCTGTATATATTGAATAAATAGCAGGTGGCTAGGACTTTTCCTTATCTTATCCATTCCTGGCAACCTGGCATGGGGGTTGGTTCCTCTCCTGCCTGATAGCCTGTGATGACATCCCCCTTGGGGTCCCTTGTAACTCTACAATTCTACGACTTGACCAATAACATTTTCTATATGTTAAGTTTCATATAAATATAAGCTTGTGGGAAATTAAGATGGTTGAATGGGGTCTTGCCAGCCCTGTGTTTTACAGTGCAGCCAGCTGCCCTACGTTTTGTTTTTAAGGAGAAAGTGATATGGTGACCAGTACAACAACCTGGGGCTCAGAGATGAAAAGAAGACAGAGTCCCTACCAGAGAAGAATGGCAGATTAAGTTGATGGACTATGCCAAATTGGCAAAAGTGACCAGAAGAATAAGAAATCAGGAAGATGAAATTTTTAACAAAGAATGGGGGAAATATATAATTTGCCTTAGAAACCATTGTAAACAATAAAAATTATTAGTAGGATTGGAATAACAACTGTAGTTTAATGTTGAATTTGGGGTATAATGGAGATTTAAAAGATCTGGATTAATACATAAGATGCAGGAGGAAATGTTAATATAAGGACCCACAAAGGGGAGGAGGAAAGTTCAGGAGATTCTTTGGGATTCTTTTTCTATGCTGGTTGTTTGATAATTGCTTGTAAATTTTTAAAATCTGAAAAACTAAATAAAAAGGAGAAAGGAAAAGAAAATGTGTGGCGAGGGTGTTGTGGGGTTTGTAGCTTTCTTGCAAAGAGAATGACATAAGAACAATAAGTGGGGGCTAGTGGGTTGTTGTTTTATTTTTATTAGGTATTTTGTGGTTTTCTATCCTGATTTTATTCTGTGAACCACCCTTAGACCCCCCACCCGGGGTATAAGGCAGTATATAAATTCAATAGAGGAGGAGGAGGAGGAGGAGGAGGAGGAGGAAGAGGAGGAAGAGGAGGAAGAGGAAGAGGAAGAGGAAGAAGAAGAAGAAGAAGAAGAAGAAGAAGAAGAAGAAGAAGAAGAAGAAGAAGAAGAAAACTGCTAGATTACTCCCCCACGCCCTAGATCAGGGTGTCTCAGCATCTAGAAACTGGCCATGCCAGATGCTGGACCTCCCGTTATAATTGCTGGACAACTACCAAAATAGATTTTGTGAAGGGAGACTTGTTTCAGTTCTTTGCAAATAGAACTGAAAATGGCATTCTCAGTCATACCTTATGCCTCACTGAATTTACTGGAGTTAAAATGCATAGGATTGAAGCCCTGGAGATTACACCAGGACAGCAGGCAATCATTCCAAGCATGAATCAACCTAAATATTTATTTATGCTCATTGCTGTCCATTACCTTCAGTCACGGTGAGATTCACTGTCGCATGCAGTCTTAAATCCATGGATTTAATTGTCGCGCGGTACATTCCTGCATCGTGAAGCCCCACGTGATGAAGCACTAGCGTGCCATTCTTGAGAACGTCTGCCCGCTGCTGATACATCTCATCCACCAATCTCATCCACCAGTTTGTTAGTATTACATTCTTTCCCCCACCATTTGAGGGCTGTTCCACTGCAATTGTCTACAATGTATGCAAGGATAAGGACATTTCTGTTACCGGCAATAAAAGTCCATGTGATGTGGAGGAATTCCCAGGAAGGATTGGGGGGCTGAAGGGAGAAGGGTAACTGAACAGTCTGGTTGATGGTAGCGTTGACCCAACTGTGAGCTGAGGAGATGGGCACTGCTGATGCCATGCCTGGAAGAAACAGAGAAGGAAAATGCATGTGCTGTCTGCTATACATAAATGGTAAGGTAAAGGTAAAGGGACCCCTGACCATTAGGTCCAGTTGTGGCCGACTCTGGGGTTGCGGCGCTCATCTCGCTTTACTGGCTGAGGGAGCCGGCGTACAGCTTCCAGGTCATGTGGCCAGCATGACTAAGGCACTTCTGTCGAACCAGAGCAGCGCACAGAAATGCCATTTACCTTCCCGCCAGAGCAGTACGTATTTATCTACTTGCACTTTGACGTGCTTTAGTACTGCTAGGTTGGCAGGAGCTGGGACCGAGCAACGGGAGCTCACCCCATCGCAGGGATTCGAACCACTGACCTTCTGATCCGCAACCCCTAGGCTCTGTGGTTTAACCCACAGCGCCACCTGCGTCCCATACATAAATGGTATTTGTGGCTAATACCCATTGAAAGCCTTATCCTCGACGTATTTATCTAATCCCTTTCAAAAGTCACCCCTGTTGGTGGCCATCATCATGTTTTTCTTGGAACATCTGTACAGAAAAAGTCTGTCAGAGAAGGGGGCCCTGCCCAGTAGCTGATAAGATAATCTAGTGCTTTTGTGAAGAAATAGCATTTTGGAGAAAGGCAGAGAGTCTGAGACTGAGTGAGAAAGAGAGGAAGACGTATGGGAGGGTATGCAAAAAATCCTGTGGCGCTGGCTGTGCCACTGAGACAGCATCCACATCAGTGCTAAATAATGTATTATTTATACCCTGCCCATCTGGCTGGGTTTCCCCAGGCACTCTGGACGGCTCCCAACAGAGTATTAAAAACACGATGAAATATCCACCATTAAAAAACGTCTCTAAACAGGGCTGCCTTCAGATGTCTTCTAGAAGTCAGATAGTTGTTTATTTCCTTGACATTTGATGGGAAGGTGCTCCACAGTGAAGTCGCCACTACCCAGAAGGCCCTATGTAATCGCATAGAAAGCCACCCACAGGGAAAGTGTTCATCCCTGGCATTTCTCACCATGTGAGGGGCATTTAAAAAATAGCAGGTGTCAGAGCCTATATACATGTCTTTATGCACGGCTGCCCAATATTGAGAGTGCCATGGGCTGCAAGAAGATCAAACGCATCGATTCTGAAGGAAATCAGCCCTGAGTGCTCACTGGAAGGAGAGATCGTGAAGCTGAGGCTCCAATACTTTGGCCACCTCATGAGAAGAGAAGACTCCCTGGAAAAGACCCTGATGTTGGGAAAGATGGAGGGAACAAGGAGAAGGGGATGACAGAAGACGAGATGGTTGGACAGTGTTCTCGAAGCTACAAACATGAGTCTGACCAAACTGCGGGAGGCAGTGGAAGACAGGAGTGCCTGGCGTGCTCTGGTACATGGGGTCACGAAGAGTCGGACATGACTAAACGACTAAAGAACAACAACCCAATATAAACATTTTTGCACACTAATATATGCATTTTGCAGTCTTTTTTTGGTGGCACGCCAACTCGAAATTGAGAAAAGTATAAAACTTCAAGAGTAGGTGTATTTTGGTCCATGTGTTGATTCAGCGGGAGGGGTTCATCTAATGAAGCTTGTCATCAGAAGCCCTGCAAAAGGGCTTCAACCCATGCAAGAGAGATTTCTCCCTTCCTCCCCTTGTGCATCCCACAAATTTGGCCTAGGATGGGTCAAGAGAACTCCCAGAACCAGAGACCTAACTAGGCCCCCTTGCTTCTTCGGCATGGAGATATATAGGTGCCTCCAAAGCTGAGGGATACCATGGACCAGAAACTCAAGGAGTTTCCTTTTCGTTGCCTTTCGCACTCCGCCAATGACTTCCTAAACTGAGGTCAATTTTTGTGCCCTTGGCAGCCACCAACCTATCTAACTCCTAGGGACGCCCCTGCTCAGAACAGCACACAGGGGGAAAGGGGTCATTCTGTTTGGCAAGCTGAATTGCTTGTGCAGATGGAAGATTCGACATAACGCGATGTTGAATTCCGCCCAGGGTGTGGGGTGATCTGCTTTGGGTTTTCTAAAGGAGAACAAAGTGTCTAAACTCACTGCCATTCATTTGGTTCTCCTGCCCTTCAGAAGCTCACCCCAGCAGCCTCACTATCCCATTTGTAGAACGCTTATAGCAATAACCGCCCATCTTGCAGGCTCTTCTGCCCAGCGTTGTCCCCAAAGAACCGACTTCCAAAGCACAATCTGCTTTTGCTTTTACTCACCTGAGAACGCCCAGAAGAATGCCACACTGATCAACATCCTGGAGGGTCGTACAATTAGATACCGCACCAATTCTGAAATCATACCCGTCTCAAACCTCCAGCAACTGAACTGGTTCCTTAATTGAATGTTTCAAAACTGTGTCTCTCATTTTTGTTCTACCTGGTAAGTGAAAGATCTGGTCTCTGGAAAATGAGAGAAGCAAGCAGCTCTGGTGTGATGAGACCACTTGAGATAACACGATCAGCAAAGGATGTGGTCTAGCAGGGTCAGGTACCTGCTGCACAATACATTTAGGCTGGGCAGCTAGGAAGAGAATAGAAACTTAACTTGCACCATTTCAGAGAATTATGGCCTTGAAGCATAAACCGAGGGGGAGGGCGACAGCTCAGAAAAGTGGTAAGCAGAAGGCAGATGAGGAATAGAAACGTCACACAGAAACCGCAGTCTTTATAGTGTATTAAATTAGGGTTGGTTGCTTGGTGAATGGGACGTATACAGCTGTGTGTGTGCAAAAAGTGGAATGCCCAGAGGAAACTCAGCGTTCTACTTGCCTGCTTCTTCAAATGGCAAGATGTTCTAGGGGTGCAGCCTTTAACCAGGGTTGTTTTCCTCTCCGAAAAGGTCACCGGAGGCTTGTGACAAGACTCCCTTTGACACTGGACAAGGACCTTTGACTACTGGCTTCCAGGTCCTGAGGAATATTGCAGGTGGAGGATGGATAGGGATGGGAAATCACATGGGGACAGGAGATTTAGCAGTTTGAGTCCACAATCATTCACAGCATCCCAGGGGGGATGGGGGTTAAGGCTGGGAGATGCACACCATGACTTTAAAACAAAAACAAAATAAAAACCATCCCTAGCCTCGCTGCACTATATGGGAAGGTTTCAGGAGGGAGAGCAGTGAGAGGGAATTATACATTTTGTCTTCCCTGCTTTCCAGAAAGCTGCCCATCCTAGCTATACAGTCTTACCTCGGGTTACAGACACTTCAGGTTGCACATTTTTGAACAGGTTACTTCCGGGTTTCAGCGCTCGCACATGTACAGAAGCACTAAATCGTGCTTTGCGCATGCACAGAAGTGCAGAACCACGACCCGCACGTGCGCAGACGCAGCGCTGCAGGTTGCGAATGTGCCTCCCGCACGGATCACGTTCGCAACCTGAGCGTCCACTGTATAGCAATTAGTCAGGTATGTTTGGGGTTGATAGACAGCCAGTGGGGAAATGTTCCTTCATCATCATCATCATCATTTTTTATTTGTATGCTGCCTTTCCACAGTTAAAAAACAATGCTCAAGGCGGCTTACAGCATAACATGATTTACATAATTACAAAAGTCATAAACAATAAATAAACCACGTCAGAAAAATACACAACCAAATGGGAAACAATTTCCACATAAATCAAAACCTAAAACTAAGAATACAGCATTAATGTCACAGTTTAAAATGACATAGTTAAAAAATAACAGCAATTTAAACAAACAAAAACAAAACAAAATGAAGCCCTCTCTGCCCAGCAGCAGCAGCAGCAGTCCTTTATAGAGCCCATCAGACCCCGCCCTGGGGTTGAGTGGCAGGACTTTCTAATATATAGACACCCAGTTTTAACCCCAGTCTTCCACAAGGCACCTTGGAGGCCTGAGCTTATTTCTAACTGTTTATCTAGACATGATCATGTATAGTGATCGTGTATCTCACAGCCTGCAAGACAAGGTGGCAGGGTAGGGTAGCACAGTTGTCACAACACTAGGGTGGCAGGATAGCTCTGGACAAGTACATTGCTCCAACAAGCTAGGAAGTCAATGATGGCTTTCCAGCCTCTGCCTCTCTGAGGCTCCAACTGGCCCCTGGGTGAATTAGCCTCTTAAAGGCTCAACCCACCAGGCTGAAGACAGATACATCTTGTCTCCTATCTGGTGTGTTCCCTGCACCATTGGGCTGGTGAGCTAGTGTGGAAAGCCTTTGGTTTCCCTGTGATGGATCTGGGTCTGGTTCTATAGGCCCTGGTACTCTGGGAACTGGTTCAGTGGATTCTTGCCTACCAGGCTGAGGTTCAGGGATCCCTTTATTACCAGCATCAGATTCAGGATCAAGAATCTAATCTGTCTCCCCAGCTGTGGCCTCTGACTGCAGCTATCCTGGCTGCTGCTGGACTTCAGGTTTGTGATATCATGCTACTCCATTCCTAATGTAGATCTTCGCTCACCCTTTTTCCCCTAGCAGGAAGGGCACCATTTTGTGGTTCAGCTCAGGTGTCAAAATGTCTTGGGCTGGACCTGCTCTCAGCTCATTTTGTGGAGACATATGGGATTTTATTCATGAGTGACCATGGTATCTTCTGTTCACAACTAATCACAAGTTTGTTTCTTTTTGCAACAGAAGTAAGCCTTTTGTTATTACTTGAAACAGAAGAAGCTTTTAGTTTTGTTTCCCCCAGTTCCTCAATTTGTTTCTGGTCTTAAATTTAGTTTTCACCATTTCTGCATCAGTTTGCAATTTTGTATATATGTATATATAAATCTACACAAGGAAGTCATACACGTATCTGCACATTTTCACTAACATATGCATGCTCATATATAGTTTTGCCACTTTCCCTAACAGAATGCATTTTCTCCATGCTTCTTTCCCTGGTATACTTTCTGCATGCATTGCTGTTGCTGTTTTAGAAAACAAGAGTTGCAAAGTGCAAGTTTCTGGATGTATTGATAAAATGATTATTGTCATTTGCTGGACTGAGCAAGACAACAAAAATATCAAAACATTGGCTACGCTGGAGGCGTCTAATGGGAGTTAGAGCCCAGCAACATCTGACGGATACCACATTTACTTCTTACCCTTGACCTGTGAAACCATGTACTGTTTCCATTTATCTGAATAACATGCATCTTAGCCATTGTCTGTATCTGGTGCTGCAGTCAGTACCTTGGCAGCCACAGTTGGGTTAAGACAGGGCTACCAGCTCATCCCTCTGGGTCTCAATAAGCAGTAAGAAGACTATAAAAATGACCCACATCTGGGAGGCTATTTTAAGAACCCTTGCTGATTATTAGCCCTTGAGCCCACTTGTTGAAATGGAAACTTGTTTTTATAATTAACACACACAAAAACGTCACCTAGACAAAATCCTGCCATGACAACATTGTATCTCCTGTGAAATCAACAAAATATCACAAATGTTCAAGCCACAATAAAAATGGAGGAAATCACATAGGTTGTCTGCTGAGAGGCACAATTATTCACAGGCTTTTCTGCACCAGCAAAGACACCTAAATTCTTGTGGGCATAAGCACAACTTGCACTGAACGTTTTCTTCTGCAGACACACAAAGTTTATTAATAGCCACATACCAACATCCTGTTTCTTTGTCATGCCCAGAGAGGAACCAAGAGAAAGACAAGAAAGACTTGGCTTTTGCTCTTTGGTAGCATAAGAGCAGATGTAGGGGACATTTTCCAGCCCTAGGACCACATCTGCTCATGGGCAAGTTTTGAGGACCACATTCCAGTGGTGGGTCTGGCAAAGGTGGGTTTGGCCACCCACCCCACACCATAACCCAGGCATAGGCAAACTCGGCCCTCCAGATGTTTTGGGACTACAATTCCCATCATCCCTGACTACTGGTCCTGTTAGCTAAGGGTGATGGGAGTTGTAGTCCCAAAGCATCTGGGGGGGGGGGAGTTTGCCTATGCCTGCCATAACCCATCCTCTGTCCAGGCAAGCAAGAAGTACTCTGATAGTTCAAGGACACATCCCAGCAAGGTAAAACCACCAGAGGAGAGTGCAGAGCTGGACCCTTGAGGGTTGTGCCCCAGGAAAGGTGCATGAGCTAAGCCCTTTGAAGATCCAGATAGAAATTCCCCATCCTTTGTATTAGAGATGTTGTTTTTGTTTAGTCGTTTAGTCGACTCTTCGTGACCCCATGGACCAGAGCATGCCAGGCACTCCTGTCTTCCACTGCCTCCCACAGTTTGCTCAAACTCATGCTGGTAGCTTTGAGAACACTGTCCAACCATCTCGTCCTCTGTCGTCCCCTTCTCCTTGTGCCCTCCATCTTTCCCAACATCAGGGTCTTTTCCAGGGAGTCTTCTCTTCTCATGAGGTGGCCAAAGTATTGGAGCCTCAGCTTCAGGATCTGTCCTTCCAATGAGCACTCAGGGCTGGTTTCCTTCAGAATGGAGAGGTTTGAATGGATATTGGAGATACATGGCCCTATTTGTACCCAAGAATATCCTTGCTTGGGGAAGGATTCTAGCTCAGTAGTGAAACACATGATTGTGTCTAGTACTGACATTACAGGAGCCAGAATCTAGTACCAAAAGAGTTTTGGAACTGATTCAAGACTTTGGTCAGGTTGCAGGATTCAAATTGAATAAACTAAAAACAAAGGTTCTAGGGAAAAACTTAACAGTGATTGAAAGAGAGAGGTTTCAGAATGTGACAGGTTTAACAGTGGTTAAGAAAGTGAAATACCTGGGGGTTAACATGACAGCCAAAAATGGGAACTTATTTAAAGACAATTATGAAAAATGTTGGGTGGAAGTGAAAAAAGACTTAGAAATTTGGTCAAACTTGAAGCTTTCATTGCTAGGCCGTATTGCTGCGATAAAGATGAATGTATTGCCAAGAATGTTATTTTCGTTTCAAACATTGCAAATTTTGGACAAAATGGATTGTTTCAAGAAGTGGCAGAGAGATATTTCTAGATTTGTCTGGCAGGGCAAGAAGCCTAGAATAAAATTTAAAATATTAACGGATGCTAAGGAAAGAGGTGGATTTGCCCTGCCAGACCTTAAACTTTATTATGAATCAGCAGCTTTCTGCTGGTTGAAAGAATGGCTACTCCATGAAAACACAGACATTTTGGATCTGGAAGGTTTTAATAATGTATTTGGTTGGCATGCATATCTGTGGTATGATAAGGTCAAAGCACATAAAGCATTTAAAAATCATATTGTCAGGAAAGCATTGTTTAATGTCTGGATAAGATATAAGGATTTGCTTGAAAACAAAACCCCAAGGTGGCTGTCACCGATGGAAGCGAAGGCTCAGAAAAAGCTCAATATGGAGGCCAAATGGCCGAAATATTGGGAAATTTTGGAACAAGTGGGAGACAAACTGAAATTGCAGAGTTATGAAAAACTAAAAAATAAAGTGCAAGATTGGCTTCATTATTATCAAATAATGGAGGCATACAATTTGGATTTAAAAAAATGGATTCCAGGTGGAAAAAATCAAAATTGGAAACAGAACTGTTAGATCCCAAAACTAAGACTTTGTCAAGGATGTATAACTTGCTGTTGAAATGGAACACTCAGGATGAAACGGTGAAATCTGCTATGATTAAATGGGCACAAGATGTTGGACACAATATTATGTTTGCTGACTGGGAACAGTTATGGACCACAGGTATGAAGTTTACGGCATGTAATGCCTTAAGAGAGAATATTATGAAAATGATTTACAGGTGGTACATGACTCCAGTCAAGCTTGCAAAAATCTATCATTTGCCCGATAATAAATGTTGGAAATGTAAAGAAACTGAAGGTACATTCTTTCACCTTTGGTGGAAGTGCCCAAGGATTAAGGCTTTCTGGGAGATGATATATAATGAAATGAAAAAGGTATTTAAATATACCTTCCTGAAGAAACCAGAGGCCTTTCTCCTGGGCATTATCGGCCAATTGGTGCCAAAGAAGGATAGAACTTTCTTTATGTATGCCACGACAGCAGCAAGAATACTTATTGCAAAGTATTGGAAGACACAAGATCTACCCACTCTGGAAGAATGGCAGATGAAGCTGATGGACTACATGGAATTGGCAGAAATGACCGGCAGAATCCGAGACCAGGGAGAAGAGTTGGTGGAAGAAGATTGGAAGAAATTTAAAGACTACCTACAGAAATATTGTAAAATTAATGAATGTTAAAATGATGTTGGATGAAAAGTTATGTGGTTTTTAGCTATAACGCTATAAGGAGTATGAAAAAATGGGTTATTAACAGTCAAAAATTTAATGTTACACATTATTTTAAGATTAAAGATTAGGATAAACAAAGAGGGGAAGGATTTGCTGAACTAACAAATTGAACTGGAATACAAAAAGGGAGGTGTGAGGAGGTCCGGGAAATAAGCAAATGAAAGAAAGTGATGGAAAGATGGAATTGTTTTTTATCTATTTTTAATTTGTATTTTTCTTTTTTCTTTTTTCATTTTGTAAAATTCTAATAAATATCTTTAAAAAAAGAAAAGAAACACATGATTGTGTCAAATGCAGAAAGTCTCAGGTTCAACCTCCAATTTTAAAAATGGCAAACACCATCCAGGGTGTCAAGCATCAGAGGATTCAACCCCCCAGGGTAGGTTGCCAGGAATGGATAAGACAAGGAAAGTTCTTACCAATGCTATTTATTCAATATTCACTCAGAGAGGCTTAGAAATGCAGCCTCTTGGAGTAATGGTGTTGCTCTGAGTGAAACTCCACTCCCTCCGTCCCTCCCACTTTCTCATGAGTCATCACTGTGGGTGCTGGGAAGGGCCTTTTGCCTTTGAGCTCTTTGCTCTCCTACTTGCAAGGCCCACTGTGTTCTGGGAGGTGGGGTCTGGAATGCTTTCTAAAGACACTGTGTCTGTCAACTGTCCCTGCTCTGGTGCTTCTTCTTCCTCCTCCTCTCCCATTATTTCCCAGCTTTCCCCTTCATCTGCCTCTGAGCTGTGACCTCCCTCAAACCTCTGTTATAATTCTGAACTGTCTTCTTCTTCTCTGGAAGGGTCAGGCTGGGGAGACGGTTGTGGCAATCACACAGGGTCCCCGGACGTTTCACCATCTATTGATCCCTGTGCCACCACTTTATTTCTCGCTGCCATCACCCAGGCCCTACCTGGTACAATACTGAGTCCAGTCAGGGTTAAATTGGAACATAAACTTGTGTTTATTTATTGCAGTTTAACAAGCGTGTGGTTTCATAAATGGTATCGGTCAATTACAATCATGGGGTGCCTATCCAGACCTATAACTTCTGCTACCTCCTCTCACTCACTAAACCACCTCTCAGATATTTACTTGTCTTCCTAGCCCCTAACTATTCCTGACTCAGCTTATTTCTCTACATTAACTCAACCTACCCCCAAACTCTATCCCAATTCACTCCCACTCCACCCAACGAACTCCTCCCTTTGCCCCTGCCAGAGCTGGTTTCATAATCCCACTGACTCCACCCCCAGGGTCCTGATTGGTTAACCTGTTTAACTATTTCACCTCCAGCACTCTCATATGTTAACGCCACAACGGTCTCCACCATTCCTCCTCTGTCCAGTCCCTGACACAGGGTGGGGTTCAGCAAGAAATTGGGGTGGGGTCTCAATCTATACTGGGAGCAAGTTCAGGGGCCCACATGCTTATGTTTCCTTTTTTAAAAAAAAAGTTTGTTTATGCATACTTCTGCATACCCTCCAACCGTCCTAGTTTTAATGGGACATTCCTGGAATTACAGAAGCCATCCCGGCTTATGAATTCATTTTGGACTGTCACTGGGATGAACTGGTGCTTTTAGCTGGCACTGATACTTGCAGTGGTGCTATGCTCCCACCACAGGAGCTGTCAGGCTTCAGGAATCTTCAGGGAAGGTAAGCAGAACAAAGGAAAAGGAGGCTTCTTACCAGTTAGGAACTTTAATGATCACAGATTCAGGTAGGTAGCCGTGTTGGTCTGACGCAGTCGAGATAAATAAAAAAATTGTCCAATAGCACCTTAGAGACCAAGTAAGTATGTTCTGGGTATAAGCTTTCGTGTGCATGCGCACTTCTTCAGATTCTTCTGTGTATCTGAAGAAGTGTGCATGCACACGAAAGCTTATACCCAGAACATACTTAGTTGATCTCTAAGGTGCTACTGGACGATTTATTTATTATTTAATGATCACAGTGAGAGAACAAATAGTCCATCCCTAGGAATGAAGGTTCTCCCAAATAAGGGTTGCACCCACTTCCTCCCTAGTCACCCACATCACTACCGCATCTTGTAACTACTGTGCTTTCTGCTCTGCCACTTTATCAGCTCTTCTTGACCTTGGGCTGAGCGGATGAATGCTTTCCAGAGACAGTGAATTTGTTAACACTCCCCCAGTGCTTCTTCTCCTAACTCATGGGTAAGCAAACTAAGGCCCAGGGGCTGGATCCGGCCCAATCGTCTTCTAAATCTGGCCCACGGACAGTCCGGGAATCAGTGTGTTTTTACATGAGTAGAATGTGTGCTATTATTTAAAATGCATCTCTGGGTTATTTGTGGGGCATAGGAATTTGTTCATTCCCCCCCAAAAAACATAGTCCGCCCACCCCCCAAGGTCTGAGGGACAGTGGACTGACCCCCTGCTGAAAAAGTTTGCTGACCCCTGCTAACTGTTCCCCATCCAGTATTTCTCAGCTTCTTCCTTCTGAACTATGTCCCTCTGCAAACCACTGGTCCAAATCTATACTGTCCTCCTGCTTCTGGGAAGCTAAGATTCGAGATCCTGATCAGGAGGAGGGGGAGGGGGAGGCTCCCACCATTCCTCCTCAGAGCAGCCCTCTTCAGCATGGTCCCTGACAGGAGCCACCTCCTAGGGGCCGAGGGGGTCTCTGGTCCCCCAATCAAATATTTGAGGAGGCTGGGGCCTCCCAATGTTGAAGGGCATTGCCATTCAAATGGTCTGTGTGTGCCATGTCTTTGATTATGTGGGACGTGGCTTACCTGCCCCCCTCCCCGATATTTTATTCAAGTTGGCACCTCTGCCTCTCGCACTAGCAGCTGACTCACATAGCACCCATCTTTTGGTGCCTCACTCTGTTGTTGTTGTTGTTGTTTAGTCGTTTAGTCGCGTCCGACTCTTTGTGACCCCATGGGCCAGAGCACGCCAGGCACTCCTGTCTTCCACTGCCTCCCGCAGTTTGGTCAGACTCATGCTGGTAGCTTTGAGAACACTGTCCAACCATCTCGTCCTCTGTCGTCCCCTTCTCCTTGTGCCCTCCATCTTTCCCAACATCAGGGTCTTTTCCAGGGAGTCTTCTCTTCTCATGAGGTGGCCAAAGTATTGGAGCCTCAACTTCATGATCTGTCCTTCCAGTGAGCACTCAGGGCTGATTTCCTTCAGAATGGAGAGGTTTGATCTTCTTGCAGTCCATGGGACTCTCAAGAGTCTCCTCCAGCACCATAATTCCAAAGCATCAATTCTTCGGCGATCGGCCTTCTTTATGGTCCAGCTCTCACTTCCATACATCACTACTGGAAAAACCATAGCTTGAACTATACGGACCTTTGTTGGCAAGGTGATGTCTTTGCTTTTTAAGATGCTGTCTAGGTTTGCCATTGCTTTTCTCCCAAGAAGCAGGCGTCTTAATTTCGTGACTGCTGTCACCATCTGCAGTGATCCTCGTGCCCAAGAAGGTAAAATCTCTCACTACCTCCATTTCTTCCCGTTCTATTTGCCTGGAGGTGATGGGCCCAGTGGCCATGATCTTCGTTTTTTTGATGATGAGCTTCAGACCATATTTTGCGCTCTCTTTCTTTTCCCTATTTTCATCAGCGGAATGTTGGAGGATATGCTTCTGCAAAAAAAAAAAAGTGTTGAATGTAGCTTGGGCTCTTAGATCCTGGCGAGGATCCAGTCATTGTCTCAATGGCTATGGTGTCGCTGAAATATTTACAAACTTTCAAACTGTTCAGCAATTAAACAAACAGCTTCAGATGAAAGCTGATAGTGAGCACTGAGGACAGAAAAGTTTCACAGAGGGAAGGACAGGGGTCAGAGATAGTAAACAGTGGAACAGAGAATTATCATCAGGAAAAGGAAAAAGTAAACTGTTTGCTAAGTAGTGGTGTTGTGAGAGAATGGCGAGTCTAGTAGGAATAAAGGAAATGGCTCTGCTCCAATCTGAAAAGTTCTCCCTTCCTCCCCATGACTCCTCTTTTGGTCCATGTGCTCATCCCTAGATCTCAGCTGTGTTTCCACCTTATCTCCACGTTTCTAGCAGGAAGGAAGGAAACAAAAACCAAATCAAGTTATGGACTTGAAGAGCTGTTTGAAATTCAGCAGGGATGATCATGAGGCTCCCTCTTCTGGCTCTCTTAGGTACATTCACTGCAAGAGGAGTAACACCAGTGCTGTCCATCAGATCTCTGGCTTATGTACACTACAGTGGTACCTCGGGTTAAGAACTTAATTCGTTCTGGAGGTCCGTTCTTAACCTGAAACTGTTCTTAACCTGAGGTACCACTTTAGCTAATGGGGCCTCCCGCTGCCGCCGCACGATTTCTGTTCTCATCCTGAAGCAAAGTTCTTAACCCAAGGTACTATTTCTGGGTTAGCGGAATCTGTAACCTGAAGCATATGTAACCTGAAGCGTATGTAACCCGAGGTACCACTGTATCTCAAAAATTCCCTTACGGGCTGCCTGTTCCTGCATTTTGGGGGGAATGAACCACATGACTTTTCAACCGTCAGTTTTCCTGGAACAAAAACCTACTTTTTTCCAAATGGGCAGTAATGTGAAAAGGTTTGCTAAAATTATTACATGCCACTGTGCAATGTAACTTGTGTTTGCCATATTGCCATTTTGGGGTTATCCCATTTCCCCCCATCTCTTCCACATGATGGAAGAGTATTCAAGCAGTATGCACTTTGAACCATTTTTTTATTTGGCAAATGACAGGAGGGTGCTTCCAGGTGGAGCTAAATACTGCAAAGAAATCATTGAGGCATCACAAATGGGTCATTGATAACGGGTTGTGGGATTTTAAAACTGATTGGATTTTGTCTTGAAATGGCAAATCCAGTTTAAGTGGGGAGATACCAGCTGACCAGCCATCTTTCAGTCTTTCCTTTAACTTGTTCACTGCAACACTTCCTGGGAACCTGTGGCCTTCTGGATAATGTTGGACTACAACTCCCATCATCCCTTTTCAATAGCAACGATGGGTGGAATTGAAGTGGAGGGCCAGAGGTCTGGCTTTTGCTTGGATTTCATTTATGTAAGAATAGTGCATCCTTCCTACCTGCAGTGCTAATTAGAACACAATTACCTCTTCATAGAGCTTTCATCCCAATTTGTTTGTGAGGAGATACATGACATCACTTTAAGCAATTGTTTTCCCATCACTTTCCTTACAGCAAAAAGTCAGATTTTCTGAAAGTGGGTTTCTTGCGCAAGAGAGTAAAATCCCCTTGGATTGTGCAACCTGAGTTTGCTAGTCTGAGATTGATTCCTACCTGCAAAATAGTGATAGACTGGCTCAGAGAGTAGATTTTAGCCTTTCCTGGACCCAGGACCCCAGGAATTACAAGGGACTCAGGCATCATGCAAACTAACCCCCCAAACTCATAATAGTATTATAGGAATTGTAGTTAAGTGGGGCCTCGATAATTCTATTGGTAACTAGCCTCACCCCCACCCTGAAGAACTAAAGTTCCTAGAGTTCCCTGGGAAGAATGAATGCCTGTTGTGGTTGAAATATCAGGGAGAATTCAAGACAATGCAAATTCTCCCCAGGTCTGAAAGACCCACATAAATTTTCAAGAGTCCTCCATCGGTCAGGGAATTAAAGAGAGCCTGAGACTAAGTCAGGTGGATCAGTAAGCCGGATCTTTATTGTGATACTTGTTGCAACAGGGTCTCCCTTCTAAATAGCCAGAGAGCCAGAGAATCCCAAGCAATGGCAGGTTACCATTTTTATACCTTTTGGTTACAATGTCAACTTTGCGATACCCACCTTCCCTTAGTGTCAGAACTACATCATGTACACATCAGAAGAGGTTGGATTGGGGTTGGACTAGATGACCCTTGGTGTCCCTTCCAAGGCCACAATTTTATGATTCTATGACAACAGAAGACCGGTTACTTATCGGAATGTGTGTTATAATGGGTGGGAGAGATTGGGAATAGCTTTACATTGACATATTTAGAGAGATTAGGTTTCTAATAAACTGTGTTTGTACTGGGCCTTGGCCCAGTATACCTGAAGGAGCATCTCCACCTCCATCACTCAGCCTGGACACTGAAGTCCTCCTCCAAGGGCCTTCTGCTGGTTCCCTCACTGCAAGAAGCAAAGTTACAGGGAACCAGGCAGAGGGCAAGGAAATAAAGAACTATACAACTTTTAGAAGACATCTGAAGGAAGCCCTGTATCGGGAAGTTTTTAATGTTTGGTGCTTTATTATGTTTTATATATTCTGTAAGCCGCCCAGTGTGGCTGGGGAAACCCAGCCAGATGGGTAGGGTATTAACAACAACAACAACAACAACAACAACAACAACTATTATTTCCTCCAGGTGCTGGGAAAGGAAGATACAGTAACAACGATATTATCCGTGAAACAATATGTTGATTTCAAGATACAGACAGGATACATTCAAGCGTATTGATACATCCAAGTCTATCGATACATTGATAGAGTGTTATTCGTCTTCCTTGGGGACATTTGTGCAGAGAGGTGGAAATAAAACTTTTATTTTGATGAAAGCAGAAGCTGGAGTGCTGTTTTCCTTTATTTGAGAACTTTAACAAGAGGCTTGCGCTGGTAATTGGAGTCCCGCTGTTTTACGGGGCACCCTGCTGCTTGATTGACAGGGCTCTCTGTCTCTTCGTTTCAACGTTCCATTGCCAGCACCCAGCGGGCTCCGTGTGTGGAAATAGGCGTGTTTTGCAGACTCAGCTTCTCCGACCTTTATCCTAAAGAATATCGTTTACTCTTTCGTGGGGTGTTGCGCACGTGTTGAGGCGGGCTGCTCTATTTAAGTGAAACCCTAGTGTGAGGCAGAGGTGTGGTTTGTAATTTCTTATGACATGGCGATATACCTTTATGGGATTCGCTACATTTTGAAGGGAAATCCTCTGGGAGGTGTATAGAGGCGGGGGAGAAGAAGACTGCAGGTGGGGAGTTGCGTTTGAAGCAGGGAACATCTCCTAGCGCGCCTTTCAGAATAAATATTCCCTTATTTTCATTGAACTGATGTTATTTGGGTAATGAACCACGCAGCTGAAGTGTGCCCATCTGGTCAAAGAGCGCCAAGGAGAGTTGCATTTGAGAAATGAGCATAGCTGTCAACGTTTCCCTTTTCTTGCGAGGAATCCTATTCGGAATAAAGGAATTTCCCTTTTAAAAAGGGGAACGTTGACACCTATGGAAATGAACCAGTCTCTGTGTTGCGCTTTGCTCACTGCCTGTCAGCAGGAAATCAGTTCCTTCCCTAACCGCTGGCTAACCCTTCCTAGCTCCTCCTGTAAAGGGGTGGACAGAAGCAGGAAATGTATCAGAGAAAGGAATGTAAAACTGGAGTCCTTGAACTATCGCAGTCGGATATTTGCAAGCAGAAATGGCTCTGGATTTCAGCAAGTATCTCCCTTGGTCTACCTGCCAACTTGACCTGTTAAGCTGTGGATGGGAAGACTGCCTCCTGGGGGGACTGCATCACACCTTTCTGGGACAGCAGCGGTCAAGAGAGAGCTTGGTCGCTGGGGCCTCTTGTCCTGACAGACAATCCAGGCCAGCTTGGCGACTGAGGAACTTGTCCAACAAAACTGGAGAGGCTCAAAAGAAGAGAGAAAGCCCAGAGTGATCCAGAAGAGGCAGCCAGAGGGAGAAAAGTGAAGGTGGGCACCAGACGCCACGCGGTGAAGTTCATGGGGATGATTCTGAGCAATGCTGTTCCACCAGGAAGACACACACACCCCTACCATTTCCTATCGCTGCATCCACTTGTCTGTCCAGGCTGGACCCAGCTTCAGATCCTTGGTGGACAGGACTTGAGAGCTGCAAGGTGAGCAGGCATCAAAGACTCTCCGGAAAAGGATAAGCGAGGCAGGCTCCCTGACCTCCCCCATCTCGCAGATTCTCCTCACTTCTCTAGGAGAAACTGGACAATACGCTGTGGCAACCAGAACAGCACAAGGGATGCCAAGAAGGGGGACTTTGCTTTTTGGAGGTAAGAGGGAGTTTATTGTGGGTTTGGCTCTTGAGTGCTTTTCTCAGGGTCCGTCGTCCTTCTCAAAATGCCAGCCTGTACCTTTTCTTTCTCTCATCTGCATTTCCGACAACTGCAGAAATAAGGGACAGTTGTGCATTGTACGCCTGCAGCCACCGTGGCTAGCAATGAAAGCTTCAAATTTGACCATATTTCTAAGTCCTTTTTCACTTCCATCCAACATTTTTCATAGTTATCTTTAAATAAATTCTCATTCTTAGCAGTCATATTTCACTTTCTTAACCAATGTTAATCCTGTCTCCTTCTGAAACCTTTCTCTCTCAATCTCTGTTAGATTTTTCTCTAAGACCTTAGTTTTTATCTTATTCAACTTAAAACCCGCAACCTGACCAAATTCTTGAATCAGTTCCAATACTCTTTTAGTGCTAGATTCTGGCTCCTGTAATGTCAATACTAGGTCATCAGCAAATGCTTTCAATTTGTACTGTTTAGCTCCAACTTGTATTCCTTTAACCAATTGGTCCCTAATTTCCTTGGCCCAATTGTTGTAACAATTTCAGAAACTTCCTCTAGGGGGACACAATTGCAGTCTGTACTTATTGTATTACAAAGTAGCACCTTTTAAACCCAGAACTCAAGCAAAAAAAGAGAAAAAAGTCAGTTTCAATTTTCAGTTACTTTCCAGTTACTTTCCCTTCTTTCTAAAATCAGTAGAGGACAGCCGAAAACAATGTATCTGTCTTGCAGAGCTATGAGCTCAGGGAGGGTTTCTTAAGGAGTGGTCTCTCCTCTCAGAGAGGCATTTGTTTGCCCCCCACAAGGTCTGAGGGACAGTGGACTGGCCCCCTGCTGAAAAAGTTGCCGAGCCCTGCTAACTGTTCCCCATCCAGTATTTTCCCAGCTTCTGCCTTCTGAACTATGTTCCTCTGCAAACCACTGGTCCAAATCTATACTGTCCACCTGCTTCTGGGAAGCTAAGATTCGAGATCCTGATCAGGAGGAGGGGGAGGGGGAGGCTCCCTCCTCAGAGCAATCCTCCTCAGCATGGTACCTGACAGGAGCCACCTCCTAGGGGCCGAGGGGGTCTCTGGTCCCCCAATCAAATATTTGAGGGGGCTGGGGCCTCCCAGTGTTGAAGGGCATTGCCATTCAAATGGTCTGTGTGTGCCATGTCATTGATTATGAGGGACGTGGCTTACCTGCCCCCCCCATATTTTATTCAAGTTGGCACCTCTGCCTCTCGCACTAGCAGCTGACTCACATAGCACCCATCTTTTGGTGCCTCACTCTGTTGTTGTTGCTGTTTAGTCGTTTAGTCGTGTCCGACTCTTCGTGACCCCATGGACCAGAGCACGCCAGGCACTCCTGTCTTCCACTGCCTCCTGCAGTTTGGTCAGACTCATGCTGGTAGCTTCGAGAACACTGTCCAACCATCTCATCCTCTGTCGACCCCTTCTCCTTGTGCCCTCAATCTTTCCCAACTTCAGGGTCTTTTCCAGGGAGTCTTCTCTTCTCATGAGGTGGCCAAAGTATTGGAGCCTCAGCTTCACGATCTGTCCTTCCAGTAAGCACTCAGGGCTGATTTCCTTCAGAATGGAGAGATTTGATCTTCTTGCAGTCCATGGGACTCTCAAGAGTCTCCTCCAGCACCATAATTCAAAAGCATCAATTCTTCGGCCTTCTTTATGGTCCAGCTCTCACTTCCATACATCACTATTGGGAAAACCATGGCTTTAACTATACGGACCTTTGTTGGCAAGGTGATGTCTCTGCTTTTTAAGATGCTGTCTAGGTTTGCCATTGCTTTTCTCCCAAGAAGCAGGCGTCTTTTAATTTCGTGGCTGCTGTCACCATCTGCAGTGATCATGGAGCCCAAGAAGGTAAAATCTCTCACTGCCTCCATTTCTTTCCCTTCTATTTGCCAGGAGGTGATGGGCCCAGTGGCCATGATCTTCGTTTTTTTGATGATGAGCTTCAGACCATATTTTGCGCTCTCTTTCTTTTCCCTATTTTCATCAGCGGAATGTTGGAGGATATGCTTCTGCAAAAAAAAAAAGTGTTGAATGTAGCTTGGGCTCTTAGATCCTGGCGAGGATCCAGTCATTGTCTCAATGGCTATGGTGTCGCTGAAATATTTACAAACTTTCAAACTGTTCAGCAATTAAACAAACAGCTTCAGATGAAAGCTGATAGTGAGCACTGAGGACAGAAAAGTTTCACAGAGGGAAGGACAGGGGTCAGAGATAGTAAACAGTGGAACAGAGAATTATCATCAGGAAAAGGAAAAAGTAAACTGTTTGCTAAGTAGTAGTGTTGTGAGAGAATGGCAAGTATAGTAGGAATAAAGGAAATGGCTCTGCTCCAATCTGAAAAGTTCTCCCTCCCCATGACTCCTCTTTTGGCCCATGTGCTCATCCCTAGATGTCAGCCGTGTTTCCACCTTATCTCCACGTTTCTAGCAGGAAGGAAGGAAACAAAAACCAAATCAAGTTATGGACTTGAAGAGCTGTTTGAAATTCAGCAGGGATGATCATGAGGCGCCCTCTACTGGCTCTCTTAGGTACATTCACTGCAAGAGGAGTAACACCAGTGCTGTCTATCAGATCTCTGGCTTATGTACACTATCTCAAAAATTGCCTTGCGGGCTGCCTATTCCTGCATTTTGAGGGGAATGAACTACATGACTTTTCAACTGTCAGTTTTCCTAGAACAAAAACCTACTTTTTTTCCCAAATGGGCAGTAATGTGAAAAGGTTTGCTAAAATTATTACATGCCACTGTGTGATGTAACGTGTGTTTGCCATATTGCCGTTTTGGGGTTATCCCATTTCCCCCTGTCTCTTCCACATGATGGAAGAGTATTCAAGCAGTACGCACTTTGAACCAATTTTTTATTTGGCAAATGACAGGAGGGTGCTAAATACAGTGGTACCTCGGGTTACATATGCTTCAGGTTACATACGCTTCAGGTTACAGACTCCTCTAACCCAGAAATAGTGCTTCAGGTTAAGAACTTTGCTTCAGGATAAGAACAGAAATCAGGCTCTGGCGGCACAGCGGCAGTGGGAGGCCCCATTAGCTAAAGTGGTGCTTCAGGTTAAGAACAGTTTCAGGTTAAGAACAGACCTCCGGAACGAATTAAGTACTTAACATGAGGTACCACTGTACTGCAAAGAAATTGTTGAGGTATCACAAATGGGTCATTGACAACGGGTTGTGGGATTTTAAAACTTATTGGATTTTGTCTTGAAATGGTAAATCCGGTTTCAGTGGGGAGATACCAGCAGACCAGCCATCTTTCAGCCTTTCCTTTAACAACTTGTTCGCTGCAACCCTACCTGGGAACCTGTGGCCTTCTGGATAATGTTGGACTACAACTCCCATCATCCCTTTTCAATAGCAACGATGGGTGGAATTGAAGTGGAGGGCCAGAGGTCTGGCTTTTGCTTGGATTTCATTTATGTAAGAATAGTGCATCCTTCCTGCCTGCAGTGCTAATTAGAACACAATTACCTCTTCATAGAGCATTCATCTTGATTTGTTTGTGAGGAGATACATGACATCACTTTAAGCAATTGTTTTCCCATCACTTTCCTTACAGCAAAAAGTCAGATTTTCTGAAAGTGGGTTTCTTGCGCAAGAGAGTAAAATCCCCTTGGATTGTGCAACCTGAGTTTGCTAGTCTGAGACTGATTCCTACCTGCAAAATAGTGATAGACTGGCTCAGAGAGTAGATTTTAGCCTTTCCTGGACCCAGGACCCCAGGAATTACAAGGGACTCAGGCATCATGCAAACTAACCCCCCAAACTCATAATAGTATTATAAGAATTGTAGTTAAGTGGGGCCTTGATAATTCTATTGGTAACTAGCCTCACCCCCACCCTGAAGAACTAAAGTTCCTAGAGTTCCCTGGGAAGAATGAATGCCTGTTGTGGTTGAAATATCAGGGAGAATTCAAGACAATGCAAATTCTCCCCAGGTCTGAAAGACCCACATAAATTTTCAAGAGTCCTCCATCGGTCAGGGAATTAAAGAGAGCCTGAGACTAAGTCAGGTGGATCAGTAAGCCGGATCTTTATTGTGATACTTGTTGCAACAGGGTCTCCCTTCTAAATAGCCAGAGAGCCAGAGAATCCCAAGCAATGGCAGGTTACCATTTTTATACCTTTTGGTTACAATGTCAACTTTGCGATACCCACCTTCCCTTAGTGTCAGAACTACATCATGTACACATCAGAAGAGGTTGGATTGGGGTTGGACTAGATGACCCTTGGTGTCCCTTCCAAGGCCACAATTTTATGATTCTATGACAACAGAAGACCGGTTACTTATCGGAATGTGTGTTATAATGGGTGGGAGAGATTGGGAATAGCTTTACATTGACATATTTAGAGAGATTAGGTTTCTAATAAACTGTGTTTGTACTGGGCCTTGGCCCAGTATACCTGAAGGAGCATCTCCACCTCCATCACTCAGCCTGGACACTGAAGTCCTCCTCCAAGGGCCTTCTGCTGGTTCCCTCACTGCAAGAAGCAAAGTTACAGGGAACCAGGCAGAGGGCAAGGAAATAAAGAACTATACAACTTTTAGAAGACATCTGAAGGAAGCCCTGTATCGGGAAGTTTTTAATGTTTGGTGCTTTGTTATGTTTTATATATTCTGTAAGCCGCCCAGTGTGGCTGGGGAAACCCAACCAGATGGGTAGGGTATTAATAACAACAACAACAACAACAACAACAACAACAACAACAACAACAACAACAACAACTATTATTTCCTCCAGGTGCTGGGAAAGGAAGATACAGTAACAACGATATTATCGGTGAAACAATATGTTGATTTTAAGATACAGACAGGATACATTCAAGCGTATTGATACATCCAAGTCTATCGATACATTGATAGAGTGTTATTCGTCTTCCTTGGGGACATTTGTGCAGAGAGGTGGAAATAAAACTTTTATTTTGATGAAAGCAGAAGCTGGAGTGCTGTTTTCCTTTATTTGAGAACTTTAATAAGAGGCTTGCGCTGGTAATTGGAGTCCCGCTGTTTTACGGGGCACCCTGCTGCTTGATTGACAGGGCTCGCTGTCTCTTCGTTTCAACGTTCCATTGCCAGCACCGTATGTGGAAATAGGCGTGTTTTGCAGACTCAGCTTCTCCGACCTTTATCCTAAAGAATATCGTTTACTCTTTCGTGGGGCGTTGCGCACGTGTTGAGGCCGGGCTGCTCTATTTAAGTGAAACCCTAGTGTGAGGTAGAGGTGTGGTTTGTAATTTCTTATGACGTGGCGATATACCTTTAAGAGATTCGCCGCATTTTGAAGGGAAATCCTCTGGGAGGTGTATAGAGGCGGGCGGAGAAGATTGCAGGTGGGGAGGTGCGCGCCTTTCAGAATAAATGCACCCTTATTTTATTTGAACTGATATGTTCTTTGGGTAATGAACCACGCCGCAGGAGTGTGCCCATCCGGTCAAAGAGCGCCAAGGAGAGTTGCATTTGAGAAATGAGCATAGCTGTCAACTTTTCCCTTTTCGTGCGAGGAATCCTATTCGGAATAAGGGGAAAAAAGGGGAAACGTTGACAGCTACGGAAATGAACCAGTCTCTGTGTCGCTTTGCTCACTGCCTGGCAGCAGGAAATCAGTTCCTCCCCTAACCGCTAGCTAACCCTTCCTAGCCCCTCCTGTAAAGGGGTGGACAAAAGCAGGAAATGTATCAGAGAAAGGAAAGTAAAACTGGAGTCCTTGAACTATCGCAGTCGTATATCTGCAAGAGAAATGGCTCGGGGTTTCAGCAAGTATCTCCCTTGGTCTACCTGCCAACTTGACCTGTTAAGCTGTGGATGGGAAGACTGCCTCCTGGGGGGACTGCATCACACCTTTCTGGGACAGCAGCGGTCAAGAGAGAGCTTGACCGCTGGGGCCTCTTGTCCTGACAGACAATCCAGGCCAGCTTGGCGACTGAGGAACTTGTCCAACAAAACTGGAGAGGCTCAAAAGAAGAGAGAAAGCCCAGAGTGATCCAGAAGACCCAGCCAGAGGGAGAAAAGCGAAGATGGGCACCAGACGCCACACGGTGAAGTTCATGGGGATGATTCTGAGCAATGCTGTGCCACCAGGAAGACACACACACCCCTACCATTTCCTATCGCTGCATCCACTTGTCTGTCCAGGCTGGACCCAGCTTCAGATCCTTGGTGGACAGGACTTGAGAGCTGCAAGGTGAGCAGGCATCAAAGACTCTCCGGAAAAGGATAAGCGAGGCAGGCTCCCTGACCTCCCCCATCTCGCAGATTCTCCTCCCTTCTCTAGGAGAAACTGGACAATACACTGTGGCAACCAGAACAGCGCAACGGATGCCAAGAAGGGGGACTTTGCTTTTTGGAGGTAAGAGGGAGTTTATTGTGGGTTTGGCTCTTGAGTGCTTTTCTCAGGGTCCGTCGTCGTCCTCAAAATGCCAGCCTGTACCTTTTCTTTCTCTCATCTGCATTTCCGACAACTGCAGAAATAAGGGACAGTTGTGCACTGTACACCTGCAACCACCGTGGAAGCCCTTTTAGGAAGATAGGGAGCTTCCTTATGACTATGCCAGACAGTTGGTTCCTCTAGCTCAGGACTAAGTACAGTGGTACCTCGGGTTAAGAACTTACTTAGTTCTGGAGGTCCGTTCTTAACCTGAAACTGTTCTTAACCTGAGGTAGCATTTTAGCTAATGGGGCCTCCTGCTACCGCCATGTCGCCGCTGTGCAATTTATATTCTCATCCTGAAGCAAAGTTCTTAACCAGAGGTATTATTTCTGTGTTAGTGGAGTCTATAACCTGAAGCGTCTGTAACCCAAGGTACCACTGTACTGACAGGTTGTGTCTCTTCAGGAATTCAAGTAGGGTTTGCACCCAGCCCTTGCCATATTCTGCTGCTGGGCGCTCCTCACCAGGAGCAGATTTGTGCAAAGACTTGTAATTAAGCAAATAAACATTTGGGGCACTTAATGCTCTGAGCGAAGGAAGGGAGAGTGCATGTGTATGAATAATCTTCCCATAAATTAATTCCTCTCTCTTCTAGCCTTCTCCAACCGATGTTCAGCTTCAGCTTACAGCACCCAGGACTCGTGTTGTTGAGAAGGGGAGGGGGGAAGCAAATCAGTGCTGAGATTATTGTTGCTGTTCTTCCAAACTTCTCCAAGTGCTTCCTGCAGCAGGAAGTAGCCCTGCTTCCTGGAGTTAGCCGAGAGATTTTTAGGTTGTTGTTTCCTGCGAGAGAACAGCAGCAGGAGGAGGGACTTTGCCCTTGCTTCAGGGCCACATGCAGTATCAGAGTTCATTGCAGAACAGGAACTGTAGAAAATAAACCAGTGAAGTCGGGTTGGTTTGTTTTTACTTGAACAAACATACAACCTTTATATGTGACCCCCGAGCCTTTAGGGAAGTTTTTAATGTCTAATGCTGTATTGTTTTTAATATTCAGTTGGAAGCCACCCAGAGTGGCTGGGGAAACCCAGCCAGATGGGCGGGGTATAAATATATTATCATTATCATTATTATTGTTGTTGTTGTTGTTGTTGTTGTTTTGTTATTGTTATTGTTATTATATTTTACATTCTTTATATTGAAAAAGAAAACAATTATTAATTATCTGTTATTAATATTATTATTAGCCACCCTCAGGGCTGGATTTAGGTTTGATGAGGCCCTAAGCTACTGAAGGTAATGGGGCCCTTTATATCTCCAGCTGTCCTTTGTCAACAACAAATTGTCGCTGTTTTTGTTGTTGAATATATGCTGTATGGTAATTTATGGAGCCAATAGGTATCTAAAGCCATTTGCACATAACAAAATATGGACATCATAGGAGCCTACACAGCACAAAACACTGTTGCTGTATGTAGGTTTTATTTTATTTGTTTTTTATCTTATATTTTGAAAATGTACGTCCAGGGGTGTTTTTTTTTTCTTTAAATTTTTTGGGGCCCCCAAAAGAGTGGGGCCCTAAGCTATAGCTTGTTTTGCTTATACAGTGCTACCTCGGGTTAAGAACTTAATTCGTTCTGGAGGTCTGTTCTTAACCTGAAACTGTTCTTAACCTGAAGCACCACTTTAGCTAATGGGGCCTCCCGCTGCCGCCGCACCGCTGCTGCACGATTTCTGTTCTCATCCTGAAGCAAAGTTCTTAAACAGAGGTACTATTTCTGGGTTAGCAGAGTCTGTAACCTGAAGCATCTGTAACCTGAAGGTCTGTAACCCAAGGTACCACTGTACGTAAATCTGGCACTAGTCACCCTTCACCAATAGATCCCAGGGCAGCTTACGACAAGTTAAAATTCAGTATTTAAAAAATTGAAACAAATTACGCAAACAAAAGTTAATTGGTCAACCAAATACAGGCTACAGCCAAAAAGCAGAACAGGAAAGAGGTGAACAAACAATCTTAGAAGCATGTTAAAATAGATGTGATAAAATCCTCATAATACATAGAGCTTGTATTGATTGGTTTGACTGAGCAAGACAGCAGATACTTGAGGGTGACAGATGAGCAAAAGGATTTCTTTGAGTTTTTAGCCCTTGGGTTTTCATACAGCTTACATATAGTGTTATCCCCAACTGAATCACATCAGCAGATGCCGAATCACTGTTCTCTAGGAATATTTTTGTATCCAACATCCAGAATTTTAGTTTTCATTGTCTGGAACCTCAGAAATGCAAACGTCAGAAATGATTTTGAAGAGATATGGAGGGTGTTCGTAGAACTTGTATTGTTAAAACGGAAAGGGGTTAAACTAACACAAGAGCTGTCAAAATTCTGGGAGGTTGGAAAGTTATAATGGAATGGTCTCGGTGGTGGAATGCACATTTTTATTATTTATGTATGGTTACTTATTGATATAATAATAATAATAATAATAATAATAATAATAATAATAATAATAATTTTATTTATACCCTGCCCTTCCCAGTTCAAAAACCAGGTTCAGGGCGGCTAACAACAAATTTAAAACACTTTAAAACACTTTATTATAAAAGCAGCATAAAATACAGTATAAAAACATGAGTAACAATAAAAATCAAAAATCAATTACATAATCACCAGGGCTAGCTGGCTGAATTGGCCCTACTTGGGCCAGCGAGGAGGCCAGGGGGGGAATTAAATGTGGGGTCTCAGAGCGGGCCCGGGACCTCTAAACTATGGTTATTCATGGACCTTAAGGTCCTCTGTGGGGGATACCAGGAGAGGCAGTCCTGTAAATATGAGGGTAATAATAATAATAATAATAATAATAAAAAAACTCAAAAAAGGGAGAGGAGGGAAGTTGAGGGGAAAGTACAGTAGATTTGTAAAGACCTTGTTTTTCTGGCTAAAATGTTTGTAAAAGTTGGGGAGGTACATTTTGGTGTCCAGCCTCTGTTAGAGGAATTTGCTCACTTGGAGCTTCCTATGTTGTTGGCCTTCTTCACTGGCTCTTGCTGGATTAAAACATGACCGAGAGGTGAGGGACCATGCAGTTGTTTGGACACAAGAGCCACCTTACACTCTCAAAACCCTCAGTTTAGAAGCATGCTGGACCATCTCAAAACATCTATTGCAAAGGAAACTTCTGTCATTTTATTAATGTTAAATGCATTACTATTTCTTCTCAGCTTTTCCAGTCCAAATAAAAATTCCAGGTCTCAACCTGGAGATAAAAAAAGGGGGGATGCAAACATCGTGCAAAGCAAAGGGAATGTTATTTTCAGACTAATAATAATAATAATTTTATAATTTATACCCTGCCCATCTGGCTGGGTTTCCCTAGCCACTCTGGGTGGCTTACAACATATCTAAAAACATAATAAAAGCATCAATCCTTAAAAACTTCCCTAAACAGGGCTGCCTTCAGATGTCTTCTAAAATAGGATAGTTGTTTATTTCCTTGACATCTAATGAGAGGGCGTTCCACAGGGTGGATGCCACTACCGAGAAGGCCCTCTGCCTGGTTCCCTGCAACCTCACTTCTTGCAGTGAGGGAACCGCCAGAAGGCCCTCGGAGCTGGACCTCAGTGTCCGGGCAGAATGCTGGGGGTGGAGATGCTCCTTCAGGTATACTGGACCGAGGCCATTTAGGGCTTTAAAAGTCAGAGCCAACACTTTGATTTGTTCTCAGAAATGTACTGGGAGCCAGTGAAGATCCTTTAGGACCGGTGCTATAAGGTCCCAGCGGCCACTCCCAGCCACCAGTCCAGCTGCCACATTCTGGATTAGTTGTAGTTTCCGCGTCACCTTCAAAGGTAGCCCCACGTAGAACACATTGCAGTAGTCCAAGTGGGAGATAACTAGAGCATGCACCACTCTGGCTAGACAGTGTGCGGGCAGGTAGGGTCTCAGCCTGCGTACCAGATGGAGCTGGTAGACAGATGCCCTGGACACAGAATTGACCTGCGCCTCCATGGACAGCTGTGAGTTCAGAATGACTCCCAAGCTGCACACCTGGTCCTTCAGGTCCTTTCTGTTGGGATGCATCTGGGGTTGTTGTTGTTGTTTAGTCATTTAGTCGTGTCCGACTCTTCGTGACCCCATGGACCAGAGCATGCCAGGCACTTCTGAGTTCCACTGCCTCCCGCAGTTTGGTCAACCTCATGCTGGTAGCTTCGAAGACACTATCGAACCATCTCGTCCATCGCATCTGGGGAGACCGGGGCAATTGGCAGACCCCCAGCTGGCTCCAGCCCACTGGCCAGCAGCCGGGTGAGCTCCAGTTCTTGGAACTGCATCAAAACTGCGACTCAGGCCTCAGAAACCTTTAGAGACTGAGCACACAAGCCAGCAGAGATAAGAACTCTTTGCAACGGAAGGGCAGACAGAGGCATATGTAAGCATATTTACAAGCATTTAATTCAGCATCAGGACAAAGGAAAAACATGTCCACTTCCCTTCGTGTCCAAGCAAAAGCTATATACAACAGAAGCTCCCACCAGGCTGTGCTGGAAGTAAACAGACATGTGACATACAACAACTCCACATGCCTGTTCTAAAGGTGGAGCGGAACAATAGCCTAACACTTTCTGTTTGAGTCAGTGTCTCATAGGAGCAGACTCTGCCAGAGTCGGCACCAGGGTCTCCTCCAACTGGAGAGCGTGAGGCTTCCTTGCTTGGGGGAACTGAACTCAAATGCTGGGCTTTCAACAGAGCTGATGCCCTCAAACTGCTTCCCATCGTTTTGTGCAATTCACAAGAAAATAGACTTCAAGGCCACTTGATTTTTTTTAAAAATGTTACAGGCAGGAGGGCGTGTGAAGGTTTCATGGGGGGGGGGGTATCAGAGGATGTGCATTGCACATGGCCACCATCTTAAAAAGCATATGGCTAGAAAAATGAAAGGAGCAGTCCTTCAAGGCAGAAAGGCATTTGTTTCAGGGTTGCATTCATGAGAAAAAGAGTTCCCATTTTCTCTCCTGGGTGGGTCTGCGCTACTTTCTTGCACCTCTGGTGACCCAGGAGGCAGAGTTCCATTTGCCAAGCCACCAGCAAGTTGAGCAATGTCGTTGTCTCTCCTTTTCCATTTCCAACATATATACACTGTGAAACAGAGCACCAAAAAGATGGCAAGCCCTCCTGCGGCGCAAAGGCCATAATGTCTGCGCCCTGAAACTGAAAAATAGAAAAAGTCAGCGGTCATGCTTCTGACACCCTTTAAGTGCAGCTGTACCACAGAAAGATCTATGTGCGGCATTATTCCACCCCACCAAGAAGGCTAGATAGAACCAGACCTATGCGCCTTAAAATCATAGAACTGTAGAGTTGGAAGGGACCACAGGGGTCATCTAGTCCAACCTCGTGCAATGTAGGAGTCTTTTGCCCAACTTTAACCCATGACCCTGAGATCAAGAGTCTCATACTCTACCAGCTGAGCTGTCAGCCATTATGGCAGGAGGCACAAGAAATCTGTTTTAATGTCTACTGGTATGCGTCTATTATTTATTTTGTGTTGCCTTTATAGCATGCCTCGCCTTCAAAGGTTAGGTTTAGGTTTATATATCGCTTCCCATGACAACAAGCCCCCAAAGGATTTACAGCTAAAGTAAAAATACTATAAAAATAGACAAACATATTACAAATAGGGCTGACTTCCCACCTCACCCTCTGAAGTAAGCTTAAGTAAGACAGATGCTGGTGCCAGGAGCAAGGTTTGATGAGGCCCAAAGCTACTGAAGGTAATGGGGTCCTTTATATGTCCAGCTGTCCTTTGTCAACAACAAATTGTTGCTGTATTTTATGTTGAATATATGCTATATGGTAATTTATGGACCTAATAGGTCCACACAACAACAAAAAACACTGTTGCTATATGTAGGTTTTATTTTATTGGTTTTTTATCTTATATGTTGGAAATGTACAGCCAGGTTCTTTTTCCTTTAAGTTTTTTTGGAGGCCCCCAAGTGAGTGGGGCATAAATCCGGCACTGGCCAGGAGGCCCAGTGGAATGCTAAGCTCCTTCCCACCAGTGTCTCCTGCATACAGGGCAACCAAGGCCATCTCAGGGCCTGAGTACAAAATTAATCTCATCCAAGTAGTCTGGAGTTCAGGAACCGCCTGCTCAAAAACCTTGCCTAGGAAGAGACATTTGCAAGCAGGCTATCATGATTCAGATCTTCTGAGCTCAGGGAGAGTTTCTTAAGGACTGGTCTCTCCGCTCAGAGAGGCATTTGTTTACTTCCTAGGCATCACTAGTGTCCCATCCCTGTCAGATATGATGAGCCATGAAGCGTTGTAGCCACCTTGTGACCATCCAAGCACCTTGTCCACATCCTTGAGCCTTATCAATTGGTAATTGCCCATTAACACCTGGCCAGAATACTGCCTGGACACCTCAAAGTGACTTGCTACAATAGCAGAATCTGGGTCCCTGCAAGTGATTGTATCCTCAATATTACTGAGAGAACTACTGGGCGATCCACCAGCTCCTTTGGGCCAGTATAAAAATGTCTCACACTGCCTGTAAGGTGTGCTAGACATCAAGGACACAACTGAAGAAGAGAATGAAGTCTTTTTCATTGCCTTTGCCACCACAAAATAGGCTTGACAGTGAGTACACAATTGGGTTTGATTGTATTTATTGGGAGTCTTCGCCCACTTGCATTATTGCCATCTTCCCGCTTGCTCCATTGCCCTCAGCTATTGGGTTCAGCAAGCTGGAAGCCTTGAAAGGAAGACTGAATTTCTATGGACTACAGCACCTCCCCAACCCTGATCCTCCAGGTCTGCTCTAATGCTGCACTGAAAACCCAGAAGGGAATAAGTGTGAGAGGCAACCTCTCCTTGTTGCCCCACTCAGGTCTCAGTTATAGATGGAGCGTAAGGCAAGCAGGGACGCGGGTGGTGCTGTGGGTAAAACCTCAGCGCCTAGGACTTGCCGATCGCATGGTCGGCGGTTCGAATCCCCGCGGCGGGGTGAGCTCCCGTCGTTTGGTCCCAGCTCCTGCCCACCTAGCAGTTTGAAAGCACATCAAAGTGCAAGTAGATAAATAGGTACCGCTCCGGAGGGAAGGTAAACGGCGTTTCTGTGCACTGCTCTGGTTAGCCAGAAACGGCTTAGTCATGCTCGTCACATGACCAGGAAGCTGTACACCGGCTCCCTCGGCCAGTAAAGCGAGATGAGTGCCGCAACCCCAGAGTTGGTCACGACTGGACCTAATGGAGGTGGGTCCCTTTACCAATTTAAGGATCACACAATGATCTTCATGTCTGAGCAGGGATCTGAAACTTGATTTCCTCAGTTCTAGTGCGACATTCAGACCACTTATCCACCCTGGCTTTTAAAGGTAAAGATACCCCTTCTGGGTCATGTGGCCAGCATGACTAAGCCGCATCTGGCGAACCAGAGCAGCGCACGGAAATGCCGTTTACCTTCCCACCGGAGCAGTACCTATGTATCTAGTTGCACTTCGTGCTTTCAAACTGCTAGGTGGGCAGGAGCTGGGGCAGAACAACGAGAACTCACCCCGTCGTGAGGATTCGAACTGCCAACCTTCTGATCGGCAAGACCCATGCTCTGCAGTTTAGACCACAGCGCCACCCACGTCCCCTACAAAAACTGACAACCACCCAAAATGCCTGCCAGACCATAGAGTTCCTTCCAATGCTAGTCATAGCAGACCCATTCAAATTAACAGAGGTGATTAACAGATCCATTCATTTCAGTGCGTCTATCTGAGTAAAAAGTACACCTTGAATCTAGGAAACCTCTAAAGCTCCTTGAACAGTACAAATATATAACAAACAGAAATGAATAAAAGGAAACAGTGTCTCCTCTTTCGGTGGCTATGAATCTCTAGATGTCAATCACATCAGAAACTTACCAGGTATATTAAGGAAGAACTGAAGCACACAGGATCCATTTTGCTGATGAACAAGCTGGTACTCTCCAGCGAGTCCTTCATAAGCATATTTGATAGTAAGGCCACTGTCAGATATATAGAATTGCTCTTCATACGTGTTGACACTGTGATTCAGGTGCCCCTTGTCTGTGCTCAAGATGTATTGCCAAGAAGAGGAGGAGTGGTTCTTCTTGTATAAAGCAAGACTATTGGAATGGTTCAATATATTATTAGGAATGATCGTCCCAGAGGCACCTTCTGGTATGGAAAGATTAGCTGAAGGGCAGTGCCCAGGGTCTAGAAATAAAAAAAAGATGCATTTATTTAAAATAGGGCAAGAATAGCTATCAAAATAGTAGGGAAGCATGATATGATAATACGATGCAAGAAAAGTATTTTTGTTTTGTTGTAAACTACCCTGAGATCTGTACTCTTACCTTACCATACATCAGTATACAGGTGTGTGTATTCCTACTATCGTGTTACTTCTTTGTTTTTGTTTTCAACTCTCTTTCTTTCTTTCTCACTTTGTCTTTTAATAAATGAAATTCTTATAATAGAATATTTTTATATTTTTAAAAAACCTGATAGGAGAGGCTCAGAACTTACAGGGTTAAGAGTTCTGAGTGATGACGCCTCACATTCTGAGGGCGGGCATAGAACACGGAAAGGGAGTGGATTCTCCGTGTGCTTTCAGTCTGCGTGTTTAGCTTCGTGGAGAAAGGAGCAACATGGGCGAACTCTCGCCAGGAGATTTATAACTGTTGTGTTTTGCTAAGGAATAAAGTCTTTAAAGATAAGGAGACTGCTAAGTGTCAGCCTGAGTTACTGCCTTCGCACGAAGAACGTTCAAGCTTCTGTTCCGCTGTGTTTTACGCTCTGCTGCGTCAAAGGTCCCGGGGGGAAGACCAGAGCTGCGCATGAGGAAGTGTGCCGGACCCCCCCGGACTAAATTGACCCGAACAAAACCTACCCTGAGATTTTATGGAGAAGTGTGGGTAGTAAATTCTATTATTAATAATGATAGCTGATAGGAACAAATGCAAACCAAAAAGAAATTCATGCAAGCAGCTGTCCTCACCCCGACCTCTTCCCCCACCCCCACCCCCAGTGGTGAATCCATATGACAGTAACTTTAGAACCTCACCAGGTATGCTAAGGAAGACTCGATGGAAACAATTTCTCAAAGTATCTTTAAGTTGGTATTCTCCAGCACGTTGTTTGTTGGTGTTATTGATAAAGAGGTCATTTCCCCATAGATAGAAGTGTTCCTTGAATGAGCTATTGTAGGGATTCAGTTTTCCTCCAGTTATGAGTAAAATGTCAACATCAGAATCAGATGAACTGCTCTTATGAATTAAAATTAAAATGTTGGGATAACTGGAAACATTAGCAAAGATCATCCCAGATGAACCTTCTGCTATGGAGACGTTAGCACAAGGGCAGTGCGTGGAACCTGGAAGAAAATGAGGGCAACTCATTAATAGAATTCTACGACTAACCAGACAGATTAGATCTCACATCTTAAGAGAGGCAGGATATCATTACACCATACAAAAAATGGCACCTTTGCAATTGCACATTTGGTAAAGGTCATATTACACTTGTTGACCAAAGTCCCTGAAGGCAGTTTGGAAGCTTACTGGATCCCATCATCTTTGGGGGGCAGACTATGCTCATTGGCATGGCAGGTTTGGTTCACCCTCTGTGCCCCAGGTGCCAGCAAATGCCACATCGCTCCTGCTACTGGGTTGAATACAACATTTTACAAACTTGTCTTAAGAGACCTTACACTTTGAGGCATATACTTGCAACACTGAACTAGCAAATCTAGTTCCACACTTTTCCTGGTTTCTTTACTTTTCTACTAAATCACGTATTCCAAAATTTATAATCGTCAAATTTCTTCCTCTGTTAATTTCTATTAGCTGCTATTCTGCAGGATTTACTCAAGACCTGCTAGGCTATTTACTTGTTTATACTGCTTCTTAAAATATTCAGTAAACATTATCCAGTCCTCCTTATTTTCTTTATCATCCTTTCCTCTCACACTGTTTGTTATGCATGCCAATTCAGCATGTTCAAGCATTTTAAACAGCCACATTTCCTTAGTGGGCACCATACCCACAGCGGCAGAGCAAGCCAATTGGGCACCTGGGGCGGCACACGTGCCCTGTGCCCAGGGGCAGGGCACGTCACCTTTGTGGGCAGGGCCAGACCCCCACGGGGCGGGACGAGCCGGGGCAGGAGGCTCCATGGGGCCTCCAAGGAGTCTGCCTGCCTCCTCACATTCAGCCATCCTACAGCTGAGGGCAAGGCAGCGGGCGGACCATTTGGGGCAGCGTGGAGCCTGTAGGCGCCCAAGCCACTGTGTGTGCCGCCAGGCATTTTGTCACCCCCCCCTTAGTGGTGACACCCGGGCAGCCCACCCCCACTGCACCCCCTTCCTCCACTCCTTCATACTTATTCTCCAGCTTTGTGGCAATAAGACTCTAGCTGCAATGGTGGCATATAATAGCGCAGAGATTGAGAATAGTTTTGAATGAATATATCCACCAAGATCAGACAGGATTCCTTCCTGCGAGAAGGATGCAGAATAGTATGAGATTGGTGATAGATGCCATAGAATATCTAGACATGAACCCAGGGAAAGCGGCAGCCTTTGTCTTAATTTATGGCAAAAAGGCTTTTGATAATGTTTCATGGAGATTTCTGGGGAAATTATTGGAAAAATTGGAATTGGGAACATCAATTTTAAATGGAATAAGAGCAATATACTAAGATCAGAAGGCAAATGATATAATAAATGGCAATATGACGGAATATTTCTCAATACAGAAAGGAATGAGACAGGTGTGCCCGCTTTCACTGTTATTATTTATACTAACATTGGAAGTGCTTAACGAGATTATCAGAAAGGAGGAGGAAATAAAAGGCATAACATTAGGGGGAAATGTTTATAAAATTAGGGCATTTGCAGATGATATGATTGTGATGGTGGAAAATCCAATTAATAGTATAAAGAAACCTTAAGAGAAAATAGAAGAATTTGGAAAAGTGGCAGGATTTAGATTAAATAAAGAAAAAATGAAAATGATGGTTAAAAATATAGATAATCAGAGCAAAAAGGATTTAGAAGAAGCAACCGGATTGCAAATAGTGAAAAATATTTGGGGATTTACTTAACAATGAAAAATATAAATTTATTTGATCAAAATTATGTTAAAACATGGAAAGAAACAAAAAAAGCAATAGGAGAATTGGCAATGATTAAAATTATCATTATGGGGCAGGATTTCGGTAACAGAATGCTGATCATTGTTTTGTTCATTTCTAGGGAGTCTAGTTCTCTCCTTTTTTGTTCTATAAGTTTGAGGAGTTTTTTAGATCCTGTTTGTTTGTAGCATGATGAGAGGCCTGTGATGTCTTGTTCTATTTTGCTAATTTTTGAGGAGGTTTGTTTTTTAAGGAATGCTTTCTCTTTTATGCAGGCTTCTCTGGTGACCACTTTCATTGTATCCCATAGTAGGGGGGTTGTTATATTGTCTACATCATTTTCCTTGAAGTAGTTTTGGAGAGTTTTTGTGAGATTCTCTCGAATTTGTTTGTTTGTAGTTAGGATGGGACTGAAGGACCATGATGGGGTGGTTTGTGTTCCTTCTCCTATTTTAATGGTGATTTCTACCGGGGCGTGATCTGTGATTTTAATGTTACCTATGTTCATTGATTCCACTAAGGGGATCAGACCCTGTGTGAGCAGAATGCTGTCCAGTCTAGACACTCTACCATGGCGTCCAGATTGGAATGTATGGCTGGTGTCTCCTGGGTTTTGCTCACCCCAAATGTCTTGGGGGCCCCTGTTTTTTAGCATTTTTAGTAACTTGTAAGAGTCCCTAGTTGTTGGGGGTTTCCTTCCGAGGAATGTTGCCCATGGGGTTGTAGGGTGGATGTCTTTCAGGGATATACCTTTCATATTTAGATTGAGGTCCCCTCCTAGGATTGCTTCCCCTTCGGAGCAGGAGAGGAACTTGTTTAGTGTTTTCTGGGTGAATTCTAATTGTTTTTGAGTTTGGGGCATATATGGAGCCGATTGTCAGTTTAATTTTGCCATCTAGTGTCCCTTTAGCAAAAATGAATCTGCCTCTTTCATCTTTTAGGACTGTCGTGGCTTTGAAGTTCAGGTCTCTACTAAGTATTATGGCTACTCCCTGAGCCTGCTACAACCTACTGTTGACTGAAGAGGGGGTCGCTCAGGAGTTCGCTTCCTTTGGGTGGGTTGTGTATCTCTTGTAGGAAGCTGATATGTGGTTTCATGGTGTTTATGTATGAGGTGATGCATGGGGTTTCCCAGCCCCCTCACATTCAGTGTAATTGCTTTTAGGCTAGCCATCTTGCTTATCTATTATGTGGGGCGATTCCTTGCCAACCCGTCCATGTTGTCCTGTGTCTCTCACGTTGTGTTGTTTAACAAACCAATGAGGTTGCGCTGACCTAGCGTGTGATGGGTGGGGGATTAGTGGGATTAGGATCAGATTTGGGTTAAAGAGCAGGGGATAGATTATAGAGAGTATCCTATATGTAATCATATAAATGTTTGTTATGGGTATTTTGGGCCATCTGGCGTTTAGCCAGTTGGTCCTAGGTCTCAGCTGGTGTGGATGGCCTTGTTCAGGGGCAGACCATCCTCCCTGTCATTTGCAATAGGGGGTGGTCAGTGAGACGGTGTTAAGCATCTTTGTGAAGCCAATGTCGGGTATAGGGCTCATAAGCAGTGTTGCCAGTGATATTAGCAACATGATTGGAAAGAAAGAAAGAAAGAAAGAAAGAAAGAAAGAAAGAAAGAAAGAAAGAAAGAAAGAAGGAAGGAAGGAAGGAAGGAAGGAAGGAAGGAAGGAAGGAAGGAAAGAAAGGGGGGGAGAGAAACAAAGAAAGATGAAAATGTTTGGTTGCAGTGGTGGTTCTAGTTATAGTATGAGGTAAAAGACCACTGGAGAGGGGGGATTGCTAATGAAAGTGTGTGGGGAGGCCTGTGTATGTAGATTTTAGGGTTAGGAGGGTAAGAGGGACTAGAAAAGCAGACTAAATCAAAGAAGGAAAGGGGGGAGAGATGAGGGATCTGAAGAGGTCGAAGTTGTGATGCCTGGCAGTAGTATTTGTATATCAAATGCCAAAAGTAAAAATAATGTAGAAATGAAAATATGTATAGAGCCCTTTTGAGAGGGGCAAATATAATATAATATTGTGTGTGTGTGTGTGTGTGTGTGTGTGTGTGTTCGTGTGAGTGTATGTATGTGCTCTTTTAAACAGAAGGAGGAGGGAAAGGGGGGAAGAAAAAGAAAGGGGGAGGGGGAAGGAGGAAGGAGGAAAGGAAAGGAAAGGAAAGGAAAAGGGGGGAAGGGCACCAGTAGCAATAGCACTGATATGGGGGGAATATATATATATATATTTAATTTTTAGAGAGGATGGTAATAGTAGCAGGACGATGGAGGGAGGTAAGGCTCCCCCTCAAAAACAGACAAACTAAGAAACAAAAGGTGGACTAAAAGGAAAAGAGAAATAATAATGATAATAATAATGAAAAGGATTAAAAATATATATAATAATTGTAATAATAATGATAAAAAATAGTAATTAAAAAAAGAATTTCCCCCTTTTAAAAAATAGAAATGACGGTAGAAAATGGGATAAAAATAAAACAAAATAGGGAAAATAAGCTAGAGAGGGGCAGCTTGTCTGGTAAAAATAAAGTAAAAAATATTGGGAAGGAAGGAAAGAGGACAACAGCAACAAAAAGCCTCCCCCCCCCTTTTGGGGGGACGGAAAACGTGTTGTTAAGTAATATACGGATGTATTTTTAAAATGGTAGTAATAGTAATAGTAATTAAAAGGGCTGAAGACTTAGGGAAGGGGGAAAGGTGAGTGGGGTAAAGGGGGGTTTAAAAAGGGGGTTAAAATATATGAAAGGGGGGGATAGAGGATAGAGTTAATGATAATAATATAATATAATATTATAAATATATATACGTGTATTTTAAAAAAAAATAGAAGTAGAAAAAACAGAATTTAAAAAATAAAGGAAATAAAGAATAAAAAATAGAAAAAGGTGAGGTCTTTTCCCAGTGGGTTTCCCACTGGGCTTCAGCCTGCTTCTGGTGCACTAGCCATCCGGATGGCCGGGCGTCCCTCTCCTTCGTTTCCTCAGCACGGAGGCAGTGAGAGGGTTTGCGCAACCTTCCTCTTGTTTCCTCTGCCTGCTTTTAGCCACAGCTGGGGAGGGGAGGCTCGGGTGGGGCTCAGACGCGTGTCTCTTCACGGCTTCCCTTTCCCTTCACAGCAGCAGCAAGGTCAGGGCTCCGTGTCTTTCTTTGCTCATTGTTTCTCTCTCCTCTCTCCTCTCCTCCCCTGCGCCAGCTTCGGGATCTTCTTGGTCCCAGATCGTCGCTGGGCAGTCAGCAGGGTGGCTGGGTGTCCTTGCTTTCTTTCCCGGCTCGGCCTGGGAGGAGGGGTCGGCGGCTCCCTCAGTTGGTCCGCCGGGTGCACCCGGTTCCCTGTTGGTTGTGGCGGCGGCAGCAGCAATCCGAGCGGTCCGGGAGCCAGCCAAGTAGCCCAACTGGTTCTGGCCGGCATCAGGAGCTGCTCACTGCCATCATTGTCTCAGCTTTCTAAGCATTTGGGTAGCCTTGTCTTCTCAAGAATGTTTTTAGCTGGCGCTGAAAAGTGTACCATGAAGGCATCTGCTTCATCTCAAAAGGCAGGGAGTTCCAAAGTCTGCCACATTAAATGATTGAGTTATTACAGATGCAGAATGGATATTATGTAGCACTAGTGAGACCAGGCAGGCAGCTTCCCTGTATTCTTTTCAGCACCTTCTGAAGATATTTGTACTTAGACAATCCTACATATCTAAATGTGTATTCATATTTAGGCAAGTGTACTTGGTTGTTTAGGCAAACATACTTGGTTGTTTCTTAAACCCTAAAAACCTTCCACCATAAAGCATATTTTGCCCAAGGCAGCCACAAAACTCTGTGAGTTAGCTGGAGTGTGAACTTGGCTTTTTCTGGGCTACATGCCATGCTCAGTTGTGGAAGTGGAAAAGTATTTACGAGAACTGTTGTGAATCTGAATAGCTTAACAGCCCTACAGCTCTGCTGTTTACTCACTAGCATGAGTAAGGAGGGATAATATCAAAACAATATATCCTCTCCTACCTTCTTTAACATCCTCACATGTTCAGGATGCTGAGAATTGTTAGGAGAGCCCTCCTGTCACCCTCACAAGAACTACCATTTCCAGAATTCTCTGGGAAGAAGAATTGATCATCAAGCCCCTTTAAAACTCCCAGCCAGCCCCTCGCAGCAGCGTCGCCAGCACCCTAGTACACTCCCCGACGTCTTAACACCGGCCTCTTCGTCTGTCCAGCACTGGTCTGGACACTAAAATACGTGGACAACTTGCCAGGGAAGACAGAGCAAAACCTGTGAGAGATTCGGGATTGTAGAAACTCTGAGTTACGTATCTTGCTGAACGAATATCGCGTAGTTCTTTCCCGTCTCTCTCTTTCCCTCTTTCCATTGCCCGGGCATTTAATCCCCGGGCGTTTAATCGTCTTTGTCAGCCCACGAAGACACCCTCCGCGCCACGGCCCCCTCGGCCGCTGCAGTCCAGCGCTGGTTCCCTTGGAACAAGCATAGCTGTAACTTCCCAGCCACGTGTTTTACGCAGTGGGTTTTCTTTCTAAAGGCTGTTTTTCGTGCCTTCCCGCGGCTGTGTGCCTGGGTGGCCAGTCTCCCCAGCAGGCCCCCAAGCTTGCAAATCGCCCACTGCAGTGAGAGCAAGGCAGAGCGAGAGAGAGCGAGAGCGAGAGCGAGAGCGAGAGAGAGAGAGAGAGAGAGAGAGAGAGAGAGAGATCACCAACCTGCTTTTGCCTCCTTAGTCCCTGACGCGCAGGGCACTAGCCACCCCAGCCGCAGAACGCAGAAGAATCCGGCGGCGAGCGCTTTCCTTATGCCTCGCTCCCAGCCAGCCCGTCGCAGCAGCGTCGCCGGCATCCTTCTTCCAAAGTCCTTAAACTAGCAACACGTAGCAAGCGGGGAGAGCCCGGAGAAGAGGAGGATGAGTAAGAGGCGAGAGTATTTAAGCGCCTTCGAGAAGAAAAAAGTTCACTTCCGGATTTCCGGCTTCATCTTCTGAAACCTTTGGCATCCGTGACACTCAAAGCCGAGGTTTAACTGTACGGTGCAAGAAATAATGTATTTTTGTTTTGTTGTAAACTACCCTGAGATCTGTACTCTTACATTACCATATATTAATATACAGGTGTGTATATTCTTAAAATCTTATTACTTTTTTTCTTTTTCATTTCAACTCCCTTTCTTTCTCACTCTATATTTTTAATAAATGAAATTCTTATAACAGAATATTAATTTTTATTTTTATTTTTTTAGAAAACCCTACCCTGAGATCTTACGGAGAAGTGTAGGTAGTAAATTCGATTATTAAGAATAATAACTAATAGGAACAAATGCAAACCAAAAATAAATTAATGCAAGCAGCCCTCCACACCCCCACACTAATATATTAAAAATAATGTTAATTAATACAATGTGCAATTATATTTGGACTTTGGTGATAAAGATAGAATATAGCTTGATGTAGATAGGGTCAAATAAATTCATCTCCTTTACAGTTGGTGGCTATCTTGGCTATATAATTTGCTCTAATTTTCCTAGCGGCAGTTGCAAAGAGTGCTACAGACCAGGTCACATACTTATCTCTGTCTGCGAGGAGATATAAAGTCATGGCAGAGGGGTTCTGGCCAGGGGACCTTGTCATTATAGGTGCTAAAAATCATTCTCTTGCTTCATTATATAAGGTGCAGCGCAAGATATAATGCATAAGGTCCTCTACTTCAGGACATTCCCTAATGCAAAGACGTTCGTTTGTTGGTATGGCTCTGTGTCCCCCATCTCTATAAGCAGAGTTTACTGTATTTAATCATAACTCTGTAAAAGCTTTCCGAAGTTGTACAAAAGTCAATTCATTGAAATAAGGTGTATGTTTGTGGGCCTCCCTAAGCTTAAAATATAATGGGCCGCATGTGGATGTGTAGAGTTTAGGTCATTTTTAGTTGCCACTGCCCTTATGGTTTGTTTGAAAATATTTTTCTGAGAATATAAGGGAAGTCCTTTGATCTTGGTCACTGAGAGGTCATATTTGCCCATCAGTTGGGCAGCGTGATGTACCCAGTTTTTAAGAGGTAATCCATTTGAGAGCTCAATCAGGCATTTTTTTTGTTAGCCTAGTGTTGTCCATCTGTTGAATTCTAAACCAGTAGCAGAGGATTCTTTTATCTATTTCCCTCTCTATGCTCAACATGTGAGTTTCCAAACTGACCATGGCAGATTGCATGTCTTTGGGTGAACCTAAAAGGACTCTTAAAAAATAATTCTGTGGGAGTTCCAAACCAGAGACTTTTGAGGTACCCCAAACCTCTGCACCATATAAAATCTGAGCCATTGATTTTGCTTTATACACAGATAGGTAAAGGTAAAGGGAGCCCTGACCATTAGGTCCAGTCATGGCTGACTCTGGGGTTGCGGTGCTCATCTCGCTTTATTGGCCGAGGGAGCTGGTGTACAGCATGTGGCCAGCATGACTAAGCCGCTTCTGGCGAACCAGAGCAGTGCACGGAAATGCCGTTTACCTTCCCACCGGAGCGGTACCTGTTTATCTACTTGCACTTTGACATGCTTTCGAACTGCTAGGTTGGCAGGAGCAGGGACTGAGCAACGGGAGCTCACCCCGTTGCGGGGATTCAAACCGCCGACCCTCTGCTCAGCAAGTCCTAGGCTCTGTGGTTTAACACACAGCACCACCCGTGTCCCATTTATACACAGATAGAGCTGGGTTAACCAGATTTCCACCTTTACAAGCAGCGCATTTCAAAATAGCCTTTGCTGATTTAAAGGCTTGCAATTTAAGTGCCTGGCGTGCTCTGGTCCATGGGGTCACGAAGAGTCGGACACGACTAAACAACTAAACATCAACAACAAATTTTAATATTGGATAGCTGTATATTCCAAGATGCCATTTCTGAATAAACCAATCCCAGATACTTAAATGCACCATATTTTTTGCTCTATAGGACGCACCGGACCACAAGACGCACCTAGTTTTTAGAGGGGGAAATCAAGAAAAAAAATATTATTCTCCCCCCCCCCAGCCCCAAAGAGCAAAGAAGCCAAGACAGTGAGCGGGATCCATCCCGCTGGCTGTCTTGGCTTCTGCCATAGCCTCGCAACCTCTCTAGCTGGGAGCTAAAACTCTCCAGGGCGGCTAAAGAAGAGTGGCTAAAGAGGAAGCCAAGGCAGCGAGCGCGATCCATCCCGCTCGCTACCTTGGCTTCCTCTTTAGCCTTGTGCAGCCTCTCCTGGCTGGAGAGGCTGCTCGCGGCTATGGCAATTCCTCCACCTCCCTCAAAAGCCCACAGGAGCTGTGCACCCTTTAAGGAGTGTGCGGCTCCTGCAGGCTTTTCTATGAGGAGGGAGAAGGGACTGACTGGCCGTGTCAGTCCCTTCTCCCTCCTGGGGAAAAGCCCGCAAGAGCGAAGCTTGTGTGCGGCTCTTGGGGGCTTTTCCTGCCTGCCTCCCCTCTGCATTCGCTCCATAGGACGCACAGACTTTTCCCCTTAGTTGTTAAGAAAGAAAAAGTGTGTCCTATGGAGCGAAAAATACGGTATTTACTTGGTTTATGATGTGTTGATCCAGGTGCCAAACATGCTTTTTAGGGTGCTTCCCAAATACAATGACCTACATCTTATCATAGTTTATAGATAAAGCATTCCTCATGCAATATGAACTTAATTTTGCAAGCAGCCGTCTCAGGCCCACCTGGGTTCTAGATACAAGTACTAGGTCATCAGCATACATTAAGACTGAGAATTTTTGGTCAAGAATTGTGACAGGGGCAAAGTGTAGGCCCTCCAGTTCTTTAACCATGTCATTAATATAAAAATTAAACAAGAAAGGCGCCAAAATGCATCCCTGTTTGACTCCCTGTTTGACAACCAGCAATGGGGTCTGGGTAACCGCGGTTCTCTTCTTCAGTGGGGTTGCTCCATGACTGATCATCACACTTTTACAACATCTGTGCTGCTGAGTCTCAAACTTTGGGATTATTGAAATATACAAAACAACAAAAACGATCAATTTGAGTTGTGCTATTCAAATTGGGTCTACTAGACCCATTTTTTAAAAAAGCAATGTGGACTTAAGTCACTTCTGTGGCCCCGAAGCTTATGCTTCATTAGTTTCATAGTAGAGCCATCCCTGTGCACACCTACATTGGAAGACATGCAGGAGAGTAACGCAGGAGTTTCTGCTTCCTTCTGAGAGAAGTACGGCAGCTTCAGGAACTGATTCCAGAGCCTTCCTTGTACACAGATCGCTTCTGTGTAATATATACCCAGATACATGCATCTATTAATTTTCACATTATCTTTTCATGTATCTTCGTGAGTGTGGGTCTTCATAACACATTTGGCTTAAAATGAAAAACAGCTCTCATCCTGTAAATACTTAAGCAAGATAGGAAGGTGACAGCAGGGAGGAAGAATCAATTGTGAGGCTCTTTGTTTCACTGCGTACCTTGAGAGCACAAAACCACCCCATGGAGGAGGTAAAGTGTCCAGGCTGTACCTCAGGGTTGGGTTTGGGATTTGGGTTTGGGATTGGGGGGGTCTCTATGGAGGGGCAGAGTAGGGGGGATAGTGGTAATGCTGGCAATATTAATGTCATGGGGGGACAGGTGAAAGGGAAGGGGGTCACCAGTCCATCCATTCGAGGTGATTTCCGGATACTTCATTCAGCTGATCACATGCCAGTTGTGTTGTTTTCCATACCGTATCAGAAAAGCGGCAGTGTGGCTAGGAAACAAAGAAATTTTCAACTGTAACATTTTAAACAGTTCTTAGCTTTCCCTTCGCAAACGTGGTCTCAAACGGCAGGTACAACGGCAGAGTGAACCTCCCCTCCCCCCCCACAATAAAAAGTATCTGAAGTCAGAATGGCTCCCCCCCTTTATTGAACGCTCAAAAAATACATAATTATATGTGCACTAAACATGACCAGACGTAAATAAAAGAGAGAGAAACAGAACCCGTGTAGAAGGGAAAATAAAATAAATATAAACTGTATATTTTGCAAGGTTGTTATTGTCCTTCACCAGATCATAACCTGTTGCAATATTTGTAAGAATGGCTTTATGACTAACAAGAATGGGAAGTGAAGTGTGGCGAGGTGACTAATCCTGGAAGCTTTGCTGATCTCTTTTAAGAAAAGGTTGGTTTGGGCTTTAATTCGTTTTGATTTGTTGGAAGCAGCTTAGAGAGGATGAGGGTCCCTGATTTTGCATGCCAAACCCCTGCTCTGACTGTTGCCGGTCGTAATTCTACGACTGAGCTGGGACGTGAACCCAGACTTCCAGGCTAACATAGACTCTCACATGCGGATCTGTTATTTTTGGATAACAGATTGGCAAATTAAATTACAGGAAGTTGTGGAGATGGCTCAATTGACTAGCAAACTCGGAGGAAACTCAAGCAAAAATTTGCGGGAAAATGGGATGGTTATAAAAGATATGTTCAAATATACAATAATAGTTTTGACTCCGTGCTAGCGTTTGAGTGACCAAGGAAGTAAAAGCAGGTGGAAACAATTAAGGATTTATTATGTTTTCTGAATGTATTGGAAAATTTATATAGAAAGGTTTATTCATGATAACGAATGGGCGTAGGGAAGGGAGAAAGGCACTTTTATTTATGGGGCTTGGGGTTAAGTGTGGTGCTTGTGCAACGGTGTGGGGGCTGAGGGGTCCATGTAGGGCCGGGTGCCCTTGAGGTCATCGCCTCAGACCCTCTGGTGACCAGCGGAAGGGGTGAAGAAGACATGCCCCCCCTTCCGTATCAGAAGCATTGTAAAAATGGATAAGGGGGAGGGTGATTTGTTAAGAGATGTAAAAGCAATATAAAGTTAAGAAATGCATAAGAAGTGGTTAAAACGGTGGATCATCAGAGGTGCTGATGGAAGTCCAAAAAGATCGTATAAGTGATAAGTTTTGGGGTACATTTTATAATTTATATGTTAAAATTAATAAAAAATATTATAAAAAAGGTGAACAACTTTGGTCGGCCCTTTGGTCTGCCCCCACGGCCCTTCATTTCATCCATCCTTTCCTCCCCATCTTATACTCACGACAACTCTATACACAGCAAGCTGGTCTGTCACCTAAGGACTGGCCCAAGGTCACTCAGTGGCAGAGCAGGGTTTTGAACCCTGTTTCCCTGGTCCTTATTTTGAGGGGGGGGGCTTCCTTGAGTTGTGTGTGTGAGAGAGAAGGAGAGCGATAGGGAGACACTAAGAGAAATATATTGGAATTTAAATTTTGTTAAATAAGTCCCACCCAAGGCATCCGTCTGTCTCGAGAGACAATGAAGTGACTTCCCCTCCGCCCCCCAAAAGTACCTGAAAGCAGAATGGCTTTTTTTTCCTCTATTGAAAGTTCAAAAAGTTCATAATGATATGTATGCTATACGTGGTGTTATGTAAATAAAAGGGTGAAAAAGAAAAAGAGGAAATAGAACCTGCGTAGACAGGGAAATAAATTGGGGGGGCCCCCAAAACTGTATACAGTAGTACCTCCGGTTACGTAACCCTCTGGTTACGTAAACTTTGGGATGTGAAAGGGCAAACCTGGAAGTATCTGACCAGGCTTCACCACGCACGCATGCGCAGAAGGTTGCGGAAACCTCAGGATCCGACCCGACCTCCGGAACGGATCCTGTCCACAACCAAAGATACCACTGTATTTTGCAAGGTTGTTATTCTACTTTGTCAGATCTTAACCTGTTACAATATTTGTAAGAATGTCTTTATGACTAACAACAATAGGAAGTGAAGTGTGGTGAGGTGACTAATCCTGGAAGCTCTTTTAAGAAAAGGTTGGTTTGGGTCTCAATTTGTTTTAATTTGTTGGAAGCATCTCGGTGTGGCTGGGGTAACTCAGTCAGATATGTGACTCTAATTTTGCATGCCAAACTCCTGCTCTGGCTGTTGCCAGTAGTTATTCTATGGCTTAGATTTCCAGACTGTGGGATGTAATCCACTCGGAGCAGTCAAGTACAACATTCCTTGTAATGCTAGAGAAGACATGCGAGGGAAGGTTTGGTCCAGCCAGTCGAAACTTGTTCCTCCTGGCTGGAGCAGCCTTCCTTTTGCATGTGATAGGAGGTGGGCATGACTTAACCTGTCCAGGTAACAAAAGGACAAGTCATGCAGCACACTCTCTCTTTTTCACTTCCTTCTACGTTTGGCTAGCTTTGAGCTAGGATTGCCCTGCTAGCTTCTCAGCTAGCAGAGGCACTGGTATCATTCCTCCCTATGGGGTCGATCCACATGTACATATTTGTAACTAAGTCTGCCTTCAGGGATCACACTGTGCTCTGCCTGATGTAAGTAAATTTCTTTTATTGACTTTGAATAGAATTGTGGTGTCTTTATTCTTTTAAGAGGGAATCCAGGGAACTTATCAGGAGCATACAAATCAGTCTGACATTCTGACATTCAGTCTGACATTCAGTCAGACATGCTGAATTGTAAAAGAGTGAGAGGCTTACACAAGCCTGCAACCAGCTATCTGTTGTGCATGTAAAAAAGAGGGGACTGTAAACTCTGCTAAGTAAAGGAACTTGCTAGCACAAGTTAGGAAGGATATTAATAAACAATATATCCTCTCCTGCCACCCTGAACATTTGCACAGTGTGTGTGTGAGAGAGAAAGAGATTGTGATAGGGAGACACTAAGAAAAGGATATCAGAATTTAAATTTTGTTAAATAAGTCCCACACAAGGGAAACAAGCTCTACTGAATCCACTGGAACTTTTTTCTATGTTGTTGTTGTTGTTCTCATCCATCTGTCTTGTGAGACAATGGCATGACCTCCCCTCAACCCCCCTAAAAAAACATAAATGAAGGCATAGTTGCTTTCTTTTTTCTTTATTGAAAGTTCAAAAAGTACATAATTATATGTGCACTAAACATGATGAGACATAAATATATATTTGGAATGATCGTCCCACAGGAACCTTCTGGTATGGAAAGATTAGCTGAAGGGCTGTGCCTAGGGTCTAGAAATAAAAAAAAAGATGTGTTAATTTAAAATAGGGCAAGAGTAGCTATCAAAAAATTTGGGAAGCATGATATAATAATACGATGCAAGAAATAATGTATTTTTGTTTTGTTGTAAACTACCCTAAGATCTGTACTCTTACATTACCATACATTAATATACAGGTGTGTATATTCTTACTATCTTATTACTTTTTTCTTTTTCATTTCAACTCTCTTTCTTTCTCACTCTATCTTTTAATAAATGAAATTCTTATAATAGAATATTATTATTTTTAATTTTTTAAAAAACCTATCCTGAGATTTTATGGAGAAGTGTGGGTAGTAAATTCTATTATTATTAATAATGATAACTAAAAGGAACAAATGCAAAACAAAAAGAAATTAAAGCAAGCAGCCCTCTTCATCCTAACCTCTACCCCACCCCCACCCCACCCCCAGGAGTGAATCCATATGACAGTAACTTCAGAACCTTACCAGGTACGCTAAGGAAGACTTGATGCACACAAATCCTTTTCATATAAGTAGCAAATTTGTATTCTCCAGCAAGCTGTTTGCTGGTGTTCTTGATAATGAGGGCATTTTCCTGTACAGAGAAGTGTCCATCGTATGTGCTATCTAAGATATCCAGTTTTCCTTTAGTTATGGCTAATATGTCACCATTAGGTTCAGACAAGCTGCTGTTATGAAACAAAAGAATATTTGTATTTCTGGAAACATTGGTAAAGATAATCCCAGATGAACCTTCTGATATGGAGAAGTTACCAGAAGGGCAGTGTGTGGAACCTGGAAGAAAATGAGGGCAATCCATTAATAGAATTCTACCACCAACCAGACAGATTAGATCTCACATCTTGAGAGAGGCAGGATATAATTACACCATACAAAAAATGGCACCTTTGCAATTGCACATTTAGTAAGGGTCATATTGCACTTTATTATTATTATTATTATTATTATTATTATTATTATTATTGCACTTGTTGACCAAAGTCAACTGAAGGCAGTTTGGAAACTTACTGGATCCCATCATCCTTTGGCCACAGACCATCCTCATGTGGACTCAACCTTACAGAATCCCAAAGATGCCAGGATTCCAAAACTCATTGGGACAGGACAGGAGTCACCAAGGCAGTGAACGTGGATACATGGAAGCCCTGAAGGGTTCCAGTGAGCAGGTTCCCTAGATTCTGGACCTTTTCAAAAAAAGAAAAACCCTCTATCCCTCCTAGAAAGATGGTTATGCTGCTGGTAATGTCTAAGAGATTTCTGAGAAGCAAGAGTGGCTTCCTCGTGCATTTTTTCTGGTATTGAGTTATGCTTCATGTTGCTATTCGACAGTAACAACATCGTTGTGTGTGAGGGAGAGACGGCAACTATTAGGACGAGCAGGGCATAGTTAACGTCCCACGGTATGCATCCGTTTTTTGGTGGGGTGGGGTTCTCTCTCTTTAATTTGGTGTTATGCCACACTTTTCATGGCAGCCACTTTTGTGTTAAGCCGTTGCCTGTGCATGACAGCCGCTCCAGAAGAGTCTAGCAGTGGAGGGGGCGGGCAAGTGGGGGAGAGTTTTCTGCGGCGCGGGGGAAGACATCCTCGCTCTCGTAGGAGGGAAGCTTCCGATCAGGACTACGAAGGGAGGCAGGGCTTTAAAGACCCCCCCCCTGCCCACGCCACGGTCCCAACCGGGCACTTCCCAACCTGACCCCCACCCTGGGGCCCCTCACATCTCAATCAGCTACGAACCCGAACCGTCCGCCAGCGTCGACGGGCAGGACAGCAGCTGGGAAAGGAAGATACAGTAACAACGATATTTTCGGTGAAACAATATGTTGATTTTAAAATACAGACAGGATACATTCAAGCGTATTGATACATCCAAGTCTATCGATACATTGATAGAGTGTTATTCGTCTTCCTTGGGGACATTTGTGCAGAGAGGTGGAAATAAAACTTTTATTTTGATGAAAGCAGAAGCTGGAGTGCTGTTTTCCTTTATTTGAGAACTTTAATAAGAGGCTTGCGCTGGTAATTGGAGTCCCGCTGTTTTACGGGGCACCCTGCTGCTTGATTGACAGGGCTCGCTGTCTCTTCATTTCAACGTTCCATTGCCAGCACCGTATGTGGAAATAGGCGTGTTTTGCAGACTCAGCTTCTCCGACCTTTATCCAAAAGAATATCGTTTACTCTTTCGTGGGGCGTTGCGCACGTGTTGAGGCCGGGCTGCTCTATTTAAGTGAAACCCTAGTGTGAGGTAGAGGTGTGGTTTGTAATTTCTTATGACATGGCGATATACCTTTATGGGATTCGCTACATTTTGAAGGGAAATCCTCTGGGAGGTGTATAGAGGCGGGCGGAGAAGAAGACTGCTGGTGGGAGGTTGCCTTTCAAAATAAATGCTCCCTTATTTTCGTTGAACTTGATGTTCTTTGGGTAATGAATCACGCCGCAGGAGTGTGCCCATCCGGTCAAAGAGCGCCAAGGAGAGTTGCATTTGAGAAATGAGCGTAGCTGTCAACTTTTCCCTTTTCTTGCGAGGAATCCTATTCGGAATAAGGGGAAAAAGGGGAAACGTTGACAGCTACGGAAATGAACCAGTCTCTGTGTTGCGATTTGCTCACTGCCTGTCAGCAGGAAATCAGTTCCTTCCCTAACCGCTGGCTAACCCTTCCTAGCCCCTCCTGGAAAGGGGTGGACAAAAGCAGGAAATGTATCAGAGAAAGGAAATTAAAACTGGAGTCCTTAAACTATCGCAGTCGGATATCTGCAAGCAGAAATGGCTCGGGATTTCAGCAAGTATCTCCCTTGGTCTACCTGCCAGCTTGACCTGTTCGTGGTGCTGTTAAGCTGTGGATGGGAAGACTGCCTCCTGGGGGGACTGCATCACACCTTTCTGGGACAGCAGCGGTCAAGAGAGAGCTTGATCGCTGGGGCCTCTTGTCCTGACAGACAATCCAGGCCAGTTTGGCGAATGAGGAACTTGTCCAACAAAACTGGAGAGGCTCAAAAGAAGAGAGAAAGCCCAGAGTGATCCAGAAGAGGCAGCCAGAGGGAGAAAGTGAAGAAGGGCACCAGATGCCACGCGGTGAAGTTCACGGGGATGATTCTGAGCAATGCTGTTCCACCAGGAAGACACACACACCCCTACCATTTCCTATCGCTGCATCCACTTGTCTGTCCAGGCTGGACCCAGCTTCAGATCCTTGGTGGACAGGACTTGAGAGCTGCAAGGTGAGCAGGCATCAAAGACTCTCCGGAAAAGGATAAGCGAGGCAGGCTCCCTGACCTCCCCCATCTCGCAGATTCTCCTCCCTTCTCTAGGAGAAACTGGACAATACACTGTGGCAACCAGAACAGCGCAACGGATGCCAAGAAGGGGGACTTTGCTATTTGGAGGTAAGAGGGAGTTTATTGTGGGCTTGGCTCTTGAGCGCGGTTCTCAGGGTCCGTCGTCCTTCTCAAAATGCCAGCCTGTACCTTTTCTTTCTCTCATCTGCATTTCCGACAACTGCAGAAATAAGGGACAGTTGTGCATTGTAGAATAGAATAGAATCATAGAGTTGGAATAGACCACAAGGGCCATCGAGTCCAACCCCCTGCCAAGCAGGAAACACCTGCAGCCACCGTGGAAGCCCTTTTAGGAAGATAGGGAGCCTCCTTATGACTATCCCAGACAGTTGGTTCCTCCAGCTCAGGACTAAGTACAGTGGTACCTCGGGTTAAGAACTTAATTCGTTCTGGAGGTCCGTTCTTAACCTGAAACTGTTCTTAACCTGAGGTAGCACTTTAGCTAATGGGGCCTCCTGCTACCGCCGCGCCGCCTCCACGCGATTTCTGTTCTCATCCTGAAGTTCTTAACCAGAGGTACTATTTCTGTGTTAGTGGAGTCTATAACCTGAAGCATCTGTAACCTGAAGCGTCTGTAACCAGAGATACCACTGTACTGACAGGCAGTGTCTCTTCAGGAATTCAAGTAGGGTTCGCACCCAGCCCTTGCCAGAGATGACGTGTCAATGGGTGGCCTCTGTTGCCACATATTCTGCTGCTGCGAGCTCCTCGTCAGGAGCAGATTTGTGCAAAGACCTGTAATTAAACAAATAAACGTTTGGGGCGCTTAATGCCCTGAGCGGAGGAAGGGAGAGTGCATGTGTATGAATAATCTTCCCATAAATTAATTTCTCTCTCTTCTAGCCTTCTCCAACCGATGTTCATCTTCAGCTTACAGCACCCAGGACTCGTGTTGTTGAGAAGGGGAGGGGGGAACCAAATCAGTGCTGAGTTTATTGTTGCTGTTCTTTGTAACTTCTCCAAGAGCTTCTTGCAGCAGGAAGTAGCCCTGCTTCCTGGAGTTAGCTGAGAGATTTTTTGGTTGTAGTTTTCTGCGGATGGGGGAGAACAGCAGCAGGAGGAGGGACTTTTCCCTTGCTGCAGGGCCACATGCAGGATCAGAGTTCGTTGCAGAACAGGAACTGTAGAAAATAAACCAGTGAAGTCGGGTTGGTTTGTTTTTACTTGAACAAACATACAACCTTTATATTACGTTCTTTATATTGAAAATGAAAACAATTATTAATTATCTGTTATTAATATTATTATTAGCCACCCTCAGGGCTGGATTTAGGTTTGATGAGGCCCTAAGCTACTGAAGGTAATGGGGCCCTTTATATGTCCAGCTGTCCTCTAAAGATTTTTGCGGCTTATTGCAAACTTAACCATCTGACAATTAATCATGGGAAATCTAAAGTCCTGGTCTTTACCAGGTCTCGGAAAACTTACAGCTGGAAGTTAGATGGAGTCCAATTAGAACAGCTTTTCAAATTTAAATACCTGGGAGTCTTTTTTCATTACAATCTAAGCTGGAAGCCACAGATACAGTATTTACTAAACAAAGGGAAAACAATACTTTATTCGCTACTCCAATTTTTTGCGGCCGACGGAGCCTCTCACATCCCTTCTGCATTGAAGGTATACCACGCAAAAGTGGTTTCCACCCTCTGTTATGCTGCCCCGCTCTGGGCCCCAGGGTCCAATTTAACATCGCTGGGGACATTGCAGAATCAGTTTCTCCGTCGCCTTCTGAAACTCCCCATGTGTGTGAGCAACGCAGCCATACGTCTGGAGTTAAGGATTGCATTATTGGAGACTGTCATCTGGAAGCGAGTCTTTGGCTATTGGCTGTCCAGCTGGCATAGGCTTCCCGACCATTACCTTTTTCAGTGCCTCTGGCGGGACGTCTTTGTCAATCCGTGGGTAGGAAAAATCCATGCCAAACTTCTGAGCATCGGAATTTCCCCAGCGGACTCCTTAAAGATGAACTTACGCTCAGCCAAAAGCCTTATTGAGCAAAGATTAGCGGACATTGAAAATCAACATAACCTCGCCAGGGGTGGGGGTGTCTGCTCCCCCAGGTATCACGGAATAACCCCACCACTTGGCCTTCCATCATACATGTCATCTCTTTCATCAGTACCACACCGACTTGCATTTATTCATGCAAGGTTCAATGTCCTTCCATCGAACCTGCTGAGCCACAGATTTTCCAAGGGTTTGGTGTCTCCGCTATGCGTGTGTGACGGGGAAACTGTTGAATCTCTTTCACATATAATGTTCAACTGTCCCCTACATAGCATAGCCAGGACTAAATTCCTGGGTCCTGCTTTACTGCGCTTGGTTGGCAGGCCTGTTGAGTCACACGCCGCACTGCTTTTGCAGGATACAGATCCTTCTGTAACTCTGCAGGTGGCGAGATTCCTGAATGCGGTTATCTCACACTCAAAAACCACCAAAAAACAACAACAACATCAAAACTAATCGGACTGCTTTGATAAGAGTGCATGTCGGATTTCGTCTTCAGTTTTCCTTTTTCTGTGATCCATCCCTTGGAGCTCTCCTGGCCCCAAGCTGTCATTTGGCTCTGCTCAATGACCCACCCTTGCATCGTGGTGTTCACCTTCTGTTGTCGGATATATCGGTTTTTATGTCTCTGTGTTTTTATGTTTGTACATATTTTATGGGCTAATAGCCGTAAATAAATAAATAATAAATATGGTCCAGCTGTCCTTTGTCAACAACAAATCGTCGCTGTTTTTGTTGTTGAAAATATGCTGTATGGTAATTTATGGAGCCAATAGGTATCTAAAGCCATTTGCACATAACAAAATATGGACATCATAGGCGCCTACACAGCACAAAACACTGTTGCTGTATGTAGGTTTTATTTTATTTGTTTTTTATCTTATATTTTGGAAATGTACATCCAGGGTCTTTTTTCCTTTAAATTTTTGGGGGCCCCCAAGATAGTGGGGCCCTAAACTGTAGCTTCTTTTGCTTATACAGTGGTACCTTGGGTTAAGAACTTAATTCGTTCTGGAGGTCTGTTCTTAACCTGAAACTGTTTTTAACCTGAAGCACCACTTTATCTAATGGGGCCTCCTACTGCCACCGCGCCGCTGGAGCACGATTTCTGTTCTCATCCTGAAGCAAAGTTCTTAACCCGAGGTACTACTTCTGGGTTAGCGGAGTCTGTAACCTGAAGCTTCTGTAACCTGAAGGTCTGTAACCCAAGGCACCACTGTACATAAATCTGGCACTGGTCACCCTTCACCAATAGATCCCAGGGCAGCTTACTACAAGTTAAAATTCAGAATTAAAAACAATTGAAACAAATTATGCAAACAAATGTTAATTGGTCAACCAAATACAGGCTACAGCCAAAAAGCAGAAAAGGAAAGAGGTGAACAAACAATCTTAGAAGCATGTTAAAATAGATGTGATAAAATCCTCATAATACATAGAGCTTGTATTGAGTGGTTTGCCTGAGCAAGACAGAAGATACTTGAGTGTGACAGATGAGCAAATGGATTTCTTTGAGTATTTAGCCCTTGGGTTTTCATACAGCTTACATATAGCGTTATCCCCAACTGAATCACATCAGATGCCGAATCACTGTTCTCTAGGAATATTTTTGTATACAACATCCAGAATTTTAGTTTTCATTGTCTGAAACCTCAGAAATGCGAACGTCAGAAATGATTTTGAAGAGATATGGAGGGTGTTCGTAGAACTTGTATTGTTAAAACGGAAAGGGGTTAAACTAACGCAAGAGCTGTCAAAATTCTGGGAGTTTGGAGAGTTATAATGGAATGGTCTCGGTGGTGGGGTGCACATTTTTATTATTTCTGTATGGTTACTTATTGATTTAATAATAATAATAATAATATATTTTTTTATTTATACCCCACCCTTCCCGGTTCAAAAACCAGGTTCAGGGCGGCTAACAACAAATTTAAAACACTTTAAAACACTTTATTATAAAAGCAGCATAAAATACAGTATAAAAACATGAGTAACAATAAAAATCAAAAATCAATTACATAATCACCAGGGCTAGCTGGCTGAATTGGCCCTACTTGGGCCAGCAAGGAGGCCGGGGGGGGGGATTAAATGTGGGGTCTCAGAGCGGGCCCGGGACCTCTAAACTATGGTTATTCATGGACCTTAAGGTCCTCTGTGGGGGATACCAGGAGAGGCAGTCCTGTAAATATGAGGGTAATAATAATAATAATAATAATAATAATAATAATAATAATAAAACTCAAAAAAGGGAGAGGAGGGAAGTTGAGGGGAAAGTACAGTAGATTTGTAAAGACCTTGTTTTTCTGGCTAAAATGTTTGTAAAAGTTGGGGGGCTACATTTTGGTGCATGTCCAGCCTCTGTTAGAGGAATTTGCTCACTTGGAGCTTCCTATGTTGTTGGCCTTCTTCACTGGCTCTTGCTGGATTAAAACATGACTGAGAGGTGAGGGACCATGCAGTTGTTTGGACACAAGAGCCACCTTACACTCTCAAAACCCTCAGTTTAGAAGCCTGCTGGACCATCTCAAAACATCTATTGCAAAGGAAACTTCTGTCATTTTATTAATGTTAAATGCATTACTATTTCTTCTCAGCTTTTCCAGTCCAAATAAAAATTCCAGGTCTCAACCTGGAGATAAAAAAAAGGGGGGGGGATGCAAACATCGTGCAAAGCGAAGGGAATGTTATTTTCAGACTAATAATAATTTTATTATTTATACCCTGCCCATCTGGCTGGGTTTCCCTAGCCACTCTGGGTGGCTTACAACATATCTAAAAACATAATAAAAGCATCAATCCTTAAAAACTTCCCTAAACAGGGCTGCCTTCAGATGTCTTCTAAAATAGGATAGTTGTTTATTTCCTTGACATCTAATGAGAGGGCGTTCCACAGGGTGGATGCCACTACCGAGAAGGCCCTCTGCCTGGTTCCCTGCAACCTCACTTCTTGCAGTGAGGGAACCGCCAGAAGGCCCTCGGAGCTGGACCTCAGTGTCCGGGCAGAATTCTGGGGGTGGAGATGCTCCTTCAGGTATACTGGACCGAGGCCGTTTAGGGCTTTAAAAGTCAGAGCCAACACTTTGATTTGTTCTCAGAAATATACTGGGAGCCAGTGAAGATCCTTTAGGACCGGTGCTATAAGGTCCCAGCGGCCACTCCCAGCCACCAGTCTAGCTGCTGCATTCTGGATTAGTTGTAGTTTCCGGGTCACCTTCAAAGGAAGCCTCCTGTATAGCACATTGCAGTAGTCCAAGCAGGAGATAACGAGAGCATGCACCACTCTGGCTAGACAGTCTGCGGGCAGGTAGGGTCTCAGCCTGCATACCAGATGGAGCTGGTAGACAGATGCCCTGGACACAGAATTGACCTGTGCCTCCATGGAGAGCTGTGAGTTCAGAATGACTCCCAAGCTGCGCACCTGGTCCTTCAGGTCCTTTCTGTTGGGATGCATCTGGGGTTGTTGTTGTTTAGTCGTTTAGTCGTATCCGACTCTTCATGACCCCATGGACCAGAGCATGCCAGGCACTTCTGAGTTCCACTGCCTCCCGCAGTTTGGTCAAAACTCATGCTGGTAGCTTCGAAGACACTATCCAACCATCTCGTCCATCACATCTGGGGAGACGGGGGCAATTGGCAGACCCCCAGCTGGCTCCAGCCCACTGGCCAGGAGCCGGGTGAACTCCAGTTCTTGGAACTGCATCAAAACTGCGACTCAGGCCTCAGGACTCAGACTGAGCACGCAAGCCAGCAGAGATAAGAACTCTTTGCAACGAAAGGGTGGACAGAGGCATATGTAAGCATATTTACAAGCATTTAATTCAGCATCAGGACAAAGGAAAAACATGTCCACTTCCCTTCATGTCCAAGCAAAAGCTATATACAACAGAAGTTCCCAGCAGGCTGTGCTGGAAGTCAACAGACATGTGACATACAACAACTCCACATGCCTGTTCTAAAGGTGGAACAGAACTATATCCTAACACTTTCTGTTTGAGTCAGTGTCTCATAGGAGCAGGCTCTGCCAGAGTTGGCACCAGGGTCTCCTCCAACGGGAGAGCGTGAGGCTTCCTTGCTTGGAGGAACTGAACTCAAATGCTGGGCTTTCAACAGAGCTGATGCCCTTGAACTGCTTCCCATCGTTTTGTGCAATTCACAAGAAAATAGACTTCAAGGCCACTTGGTTTTTTAAAAAATGGTACGGGCAGGAGGGCGTGTGAAGGTTTCTTGGGGGGAGGGTATCAGAGGATGTGCATTGCACATGGCCACCATCTTAAAAAGCATATGGCTAGAAAATGAAAGGAGCAGTCCTTCAAGGCAGTAAGGCATTTGTTTCAGTGTCGCATTCATGAGAAAAAGAGTTCCCATTTTCTCTCCTGGGTGGGTCTTCGCTGCTTTCTTGCACCTCTGGTGACCCAGGAGGCAGAGTTCCATTTGCCAAGCCACCAGCAAGTTGAGCAGTGTCTCTCCTTTTCCATTTCCAACATAGATACACTGTGAAACAGAGCACCAAAAAGATGGCAAGCCCTACTGCGGCGTAAGCCCAATCATGTCTGCGTCCTGAAACTGGAAAATAGAAAAAGTCATCAGTCATGCTTCTGACACCCTTTAAGTGCAGCTGTACCGTGTTAAGAGCTATGTGTGGCATTATTCCACCCCACCAAGAAGGCTAGATAGAACCAGACCTATGTGCCTTAAAATCATAGAACTGTAGAGTTGGAAGGGACCACAGGGGTCATCTAGTCCAACCTCGTGCAATGTAGGAGTCTTTTGCCCAACTTTAACCCATGACCCTGAGATCAAGAGTCTCATACTCTACCAGCTGAGCTGTCAGCCATTATGGCAGGAGGCACAACAAATCTGTTTTAATGTCTACTGGTATGCGTCTATTATTTATTTTGTGTTGCCTTTATAGCATGCCTCTCCTTCAAAGGTTAGGTTTAGGTTTATATATCGCTTCCCAGGACAACAAGCCCCCTAGGGATTTACAGCTAAAGTAAAAATACTATAAAAATAGACAAACAGGGCTGACTTCCCACCTCACCCTCTGAAGTAAGCTTAAGTAAGACAGATGCTGGTGCCAGGAGCAGGGCTGAATTTAGGTTTGATGAGGCCCAAAGCTCCTGAAGGTAATGGGGCCCTTTATATGTCCAGCTGTCCTATGTCAGTAACAAATTGTTGCTGTTTTTTTGTGTTGAATATATGCTATATGGTAATTTATGGACCTAATAGGTCCACACAACAAAAAAACACTCTTGCTATATGTAGGTTTTATTTTATTGGTTTTTTATCTTATATGTTGGAAATGTACATCCAGGTTCTTTTTCCTTTAAGTTTTTTTGGAGGCCCCCAAGTGAGTGGGGCGTAAATCCAGCACTGGCCAGGAGGCCCAGTGGAATGCTAAGCTCCTTCCCACCAGTGTCTCCTGCATACAGGGCAACCAAGGCCATCTCAGGGCCTGAGTACAAAATTAATCTCATCCAAGTAGTCTGGAGTTCAGGAACCGCCTGCTCAAAAACCTTGCCTTGGAAGAGACATTTGCAAGCAGGCTATAATGATTCAGATCTTCTGAGCTCAGGGAGAGTTTCTTAAGGAGTGGTCTCTCCGCTCAGAGAGGCATTTGTTTACTTCCTTGGCATCACTAGTGTCCCATCCCTGTCAGATATGATGAGCCATGAAGCGTTGTAGCCACCTTGTGACCATCCAAGCACCTTGTCCACATCCTTGAGCCTTATCAATGGGGAATCGCCCATTAACACCTGGCCAGAATACTGCCTGGACACCTCAAAGTGACTTGCTACAATAGCAGAATCTGGGTCCCTACAAGTGATTGTATCCTCAATATTACTGAGACAACTACTGTGGGATCCACCAACTCCTTTGGGCCAGTATATAAAAAGGTCTCACACTGCCTATAAAGGTGTGCTAAACATCAAGTACACAACTGAAGAAGAGAATGAAGTCTTTTTCATTGCCTTTACCACCACAAAATAGGCTTGACAGTGAGCACACAATTGGGTTTGATTGTATTTATTGGGAGTCTTCGCCCACTTGCATTATTGCCATCTTCCCGCTTGCTCCATTGCCCTCAGCTATTGGGTTCAGCAAGCTGGAAGCCTTGAAAGGAAGACTGAATTTCTATGGACTACAGCACCTCCCCAACCCTGATCCTCCAGGTCTGCTCTAATGCTGCACTGAAAACCCAGAAGGAAATAAGTGTGAGAGGCAAACTCTCCTTGTTGCCCCACTCAGGTCTCACTTATAGATGGAGCGTAAGGCAAGCAGGGACGCGGGTGGCGCTGTGGGTAAAACCTCAGCGCCTAGGACTTGCCGATCGCATGGTCGGCGGTTCGAATCCCCGCGGCGGGGTGAGCTCCCGTCGTTTGGTCCCAGCTCCTGCCCACCTAGCAGTTTGAAAGCACATCAAAGTGCAAGTAGATAAATAGGTACCGCTCCAGAGGGAAGGTAAACGGCGTTTCTGTGCACTGCTCTGGTTAGCCAGAAATGGCTTAGTCATGCTGGTCACATGACCCGGAAGCTGTACACCGGCTCCCTCGGCCAGTAAAGCGAGATGAGTGCCGCAACCCCAGAGTTGGTCACGACTGGACCTAATGGAGGTGGGTCCCTTTACCAATTTAAGGATCACACAATGATCTTCATGTCTGAGCAGGGATCTGAAACTTGATTTCCTCAGTTCTAGTGCGACATTCTGACCACTTATCCACCCTGGCTTTTAAAGGTAAAGATACCCCTTCTGGGTCATGTGGCCAGCATGACTAAGCTGCATCTGGCGAACCAGAGCAGCGCACGGAAATGCCGTTTACCTTCTCGCCGGAGCAGTACCTATGTATCTAGTTGCACTTCGTGCTTTCGAACTGCTAGGTGGGCAGGAGCTGGGGCCGAACAACGAGAACTCACCCCGTCGTGAGGATTCGAACTGCCAACCTTCTGATCGGCAAGACCCAGGCTCTGCAGTTTGGACCACAGCGCCACCCGCGTCCCCTACAAAAACTGACAACCACCCCAAATGCCTGCCAGACCATAGAGTTCCTTCTAATGCTAGTCATAGCAGACCCATTCAAATTAACAGAGGTGATTAACAGATCCATTCATTTCAGTGCGTCTATCTGAGTAAAAAGTACACCTTGAATCTAGGAAACCTCTAAAGCTCCTTGAACAGTACAAATATATAACAAACAGAAATGAATAAAAGGAACCATTGTCTCCTCTTTCAGTGGCTATGAATCTCTAGATGTCAATCACATCAGAAACTTACCAGGTATATTAAGGAAGAACTGAAGCACACAGGATCCATTTTGCTGATGAACAAGCTGGTACTCTCCAGCGAGTCCTTCATAAGCATATTTGATAGTAAGGCCACTGTCAGATATATAGAATTGCTCTTCATACGTGTTGACACTGTGATTCAGGTGCCCCTTGTCTGTGCTCAAGATGTATTGCCAAGAAGAGGAGGAGTGGTTCTTCTTGTATAAAGCAAGACTATTGGAATGGTTCAATATATTATTAGGAATGATCGTCCCAGAGGCACCTTCTGGTATGGAAAGATTAGCTGAAGGGCAGTGCCCAGGGTCTAGAAATAAAAAAAAGATGCATTTATTTAAAATAGGGCAAGAATAGCTATCAAAATAGTAGGGAAGCATATGATAAGATAATACGATGCAAGAAAAGTATTTTTGTTTTGTTGTAAACTACCCTGAGATCTGTACTCTTACCTTACCATACATCAGTATACAGGTGTGTGTATTCCTACTATCGTGTTACTTCTTTGTTTTTGTTTTCAACTCTCTTTCTTTCTTTCTCACTTTGTCTTTTAATAAATGAAATTCTTATAATAGAATATTTTTAAAAAACCTACCCTGAGATTTTATGGAGAAGTGTGGGTAGTAAATTCTATTATTAATAATGATAGCTGATAGGAACAAATGCAAACCAAAAAGAAATTCATGCAAGCAGCTGTCCTCACCCCGACCTCTTCCCCCACCCCCACCCCCAGTGGTGAATCCATATGACAGTAACTTCAGAACCTCACCAGGTATGCTAAGGAAGACTCGATGGAAACAATTTCTCAAAGTATCTTGAAGTTGGTATTCTCCAGCACGTTGTTTGTTGGTGTTATTGATAAAGAGGTCATTTCCCCATAGATAGAAGTGTTCCTTGAATGAGCTATTGTAGGGTTTCAGTTTTCCTCCAGTTATGAGTAAAATGTCAACATCAGGATCAGATGAACTGCTCTTATGAATTAAAATTAAAATGTTGGGATAACTGGAAACATTAGCAAAGATCATCCCAGATGAACCTTCTGCTATGGAGACGTTAGCATAAGGGCAGTGTGTGGAACCTGGAAGAAAATGAGGGCAACTCATTAATAGAATTCTACGACTAACCAGACAGATTAGATCTCACATCTTAAGAGAGGCAGGATATCATTACACCATACAAAAAATGGCACCTTTGGAATTGCACATTTGGTAAAGGTCATATTACACTTGTTGAAGGCAGTTTGGAAGCTTACAGGATCCCACCATCTTTGGGGGGCAGACTATGCTCATTGGCATGGCAGGTTCGGTTCACCCTCTGTGCCCCCGGTGCCGGCAAATGCCACATCGCTCCTGCTACTGGGTTGAATACAACATTTTATAAACTTGTCTTAAGAGTCCTTACACTTTGAGGCATATACTTGCAACACTGAACTAGCAAATCTAGTTCCACACTTTTCCTGGTTTCTTTACTTTTCTACTGAATCGCGTATTCCAGAATTTGTAATCTTCAAATTTCTTCCTCTGTTAATTTCTATTAGCTGCTATTCTGCAGGATTTACTCAAGACCTGCTAGGTTATTTACTTGTTTATAAAAGTAAAGGTAAAGGTACCCCTGACCATTAGGTCCAGTTGTAGCCGACTCTGGGGTTGGGCGCTCATCTCGCTTTATTGGCCGAGGGAGCCGGCGTACAGCTTCCAGGTCATGTAGCCAGCATGACTAAGCCGCGTCTGGCGAACCAGAGCAGCGTACGAAACGCCGTTTACCTTCCTGCCGGAGCGGTACCTATTTATCTACTTGCACTTGATGTGCTTTCGAACTGCTAGGTTGGCAGGAGCAGGGACCGAGCAACGGGAGCTCACCCCGTTGTGGGGATTTGAACCGCCGACCTTCTGATCGGCAAGTCCTGGGCTCTGTGGTTTAACCCACAGCGCCACCCACGTCCCTTACTTGTTTATACTGGTTCTTAAAATCTGCAATAAACATTTTCCAGTGCTCCTTATTTTCATTGTCATCCTTTTCTCTTACCCTGTTTGTTATGCCTGCCAATTCAGAATATTCAAGCATTTTAAACAGCCACTTTTCCTTAGTGGGCACCATACCCACAGCGGCAGAGCAAGCCGATCGGGGCGCCTGGGGCAGCACCCAGGGGCAGGGCCAGCCACCCGTATGGGCAGGGCCAGACCCCCACGGGGTGGAGTGAGCCGGGGCAGGAGGCTCCATGGGGCCTCCAAGGAGTCTGCCTGCCTCCTCACATTCAGCCACCCTACAACTGAGGGCAAGGCAGCGGGCAGACTGTTTGGGGCAGCTCAGAGCCTGTGGGCGCCCAAGCCACCGCATCTCTCCTGGACGCACTGGAGGTCCCGCCGTGAGTGCCGCCGGGCATTTCGTCACCCCCCTTAGTGGTGACAGCCAGGGCAACCTGCCCCCACTGCACCCCCCCTTCCTCCGCCCCTTCATACTCATTCTCCACCTTGTGTCAGTAAGACTCTAGCCACAGTGGTGGCATATAATAATAAATTCTTTTGTTTTTTAGGGACTTCAGTTGTTACCATTCCCAAGAAGAATGCCTCAGCCTTTTTTGAGGAAGGCTTTCTTTTTTAATATCTTTTTTAATTTAGCGTGGCAACATCAACACGTTGGAAGTTCCTGCCTATAGATATATAGATATAGATATAGATATAGATATAGATATAGATATAGATATAGATATAGATATAGATATAGATATATACACACACAACTTGATTGTTAAAAACAAACAATCCCGCAAAGCGGTTCACAAAAGATTAAACTGGTAAAAGCAAGAATTACTTGAAAACATACAAAAGTCAAAATACTCAAGCAGATCAAAATTACCTCAGCTTTCTAAGCATTTGGGTAGGCTTGTCTAATCAAGAATGTTTTTAGCTGGCGCTGAAAAGTGTACAGTGAAGGCATGTGCTTCATCTCAACAGGCAGGGAGTTCCAAAGTCTAAATAAGTCCTGCCACACTAAATGATTGAGTTATTACAGATGCAGAATGGATTTTATGTAACACTAGTGCAGGGGTCGTTTAACTAGCCCATGAACCGTCCCCAAACTGAGCCGCCCACTCGGCGAGTCCCCGCGCGCTGTGCTAAACCAGTGCAGCACGATGTGGGGACTCACTTCTGCGGCACAGGAAATAGCATCTGTGCATGTGCATATGCCGGAAATTGCATCGGCACAAAACATAGATGCCAAAAATTATGGACATGCGCACTTACGTGTGCACACAATCTGGCCCACAGAGGGATCTCCACTGGAGTGAACAGGCCCAGGCAAGGTAAACCTTGCCCACCCCCGCACTAGTGATATCAGGCAGGCAGCTTCCCTGTATTCTTTTCAGCACCTTCTGAAGATATTCATACTTAGACATATTTAGGCAAGTGTACTTGGTTGTTTGAGGGACGCAGGTGGCGCTGTGAGTTAAACCACAGGGCCTAGGGCTTGCCGATGGCGGTTTGAATCCCTGAGACGGGGTGAGCTCCTGTTGCTCAGTCCCTGCTCCTGACAACCCTGACAACCAGAGCTGGCCACATGACCCAGAAGCTGTACGCCAGCTCCCTCGGCCAGTAAAGCGAAATGAGTGCCGCAACCCCAGAGTCAGTCACGACTGGACCTAATGGTCAGGGGTCCCTTTACCTTTACCTTTACTTAGTTGTTTAGGATGTTTTATGAGTTTTAATTTGATCCAGTCTCATCTTATTGCACTTTTAAATGGTTGTAACTTTTTAGTGATAATATTATTGTTCTATCTTTTTTATAAGGTTTTAGGAAGCTTAGAATCATAGAGTTGGAAGAGACCACAAGGGCCATTGAGTCCAACCCCCTGCCAAGCTTTTTTTTCTACAATCCAGTAGTATATGAATTTTACGAAGTAAATAAATAAATTCAGCGCAACACACCCGCGAGTAAACTGTAACTGTTTTTCTTCTTCCTGCTATTTCTTAATCCCTAAAAACCTTCCACCTGAAAGTGTTTTTTGCCCAGGGCAGCCACACAACTGTGAGTTAGCTGGAGTGTGAATTTGGCTTTTTCTGGGCTGCATGACATGCTCAGCTGTGGAAGTGGAAAAGTATTTAAGAGAACTGTCATGTACTGTAATGTGATCTGAACATCTTAATAGCCCTACAGCTCTGCTGTTTACTCACTAGCATGAGTGAGGAGGGATAATATCAAAACAATATATCCTCTCCTACCTTCCTTAACATTCTCACATGTTCAGGATGCTGAGAATTGTTAGCAGAGCCCTCCTATCACCCTCACAAGAACTACCATTTCCAGAATTCTCTGGGAAGAAGAATTGATCATCAAGCCCCTTTAAAACTGTAGTATGGATACCCTGCATTACCCACCTTCTAAC